>NW_024542070.1:0-612841 GCF_016758785.1 Suillus bovinus
TTGACGAGCAACCAGAGACCCTTGACTCGAAGATAGGCCTTCATCTCACCCTTCCAGGTAGCATAGTTGGTAGAAGTGAGTTTGGTGACAGTGCGAATAGATTTCGAGTCTTCTGAGGACATGGCGAAGGAGACGGCGCAGTTTTGCAGCAGTGGGACGAATTAAGGGCAAGGGCTTGGTAGAATTTGAAGAAAAGGCTGTCTTTGCTGATTTTCAACAAAGAGAGCAAGGAATAATGGGTGGGGAGAGTGTACCAGTGGCTGGATGCGAGAGGAGAGAAAATGCGCACTATGTTGGCCCAAAGACAGTGAACTCCAGCGACAGATTTGACTGCTAAAGCGCAGGGCTCATAACCTGTTAGAATAACTGAGAGTTCAAAGTCAATGCACGAAGCATGTAAGACTTGTGAACTCTGCACTATGGGCGAGTCTATGTAAACAAATATAAACAATTCCTAGTATGGTATGTGTCCTCGAAGTGTCTTAGAGGTCTGTCCTCAAAGTGTCCTCGAAGTCCTCGAAGTTATCTACTAATATAGTAATGTCCTTGAAGTGTCCTTCAAGTCTTCGAAGTCTTAGAAGTCTTCGACCTATCTAGTGTGAAGTCACCACACAACTAACACTCATGTCACTTGGCTCTACTTGGCCGAGCTCCACATCAGGCTCTTAATTTGTTGGCCAATTTTCAGTATTACGTCATGAAAGACTACCTATTGACATACGTGAGGCTTTTCTATGTCCTCTATTTTCGACCGGATGTTGGTGTCCTGTGTGCGAGCATCGCAAGTGACCCATTTTTATACATACAAGTCTTCAATTTCTGGCCCTCACTTTTGGTCTGCGGAGGAAGGTTCACAGTGTTATAATCAAGGCAATATTGTCATTCGTCCACAGAATTCTACTGAGCTGTATTCTCTTTTGCCACTGAGTCCTGATGAGCTGCAAGAAGCTATGTGTGTCATATTCTCAGGACAGAAAATACGACCGTCACATGACACTGTCAGAAAAATGGGACCCGTGTTGCTCACAAAGAGTAGAGTTCAAAAGTTGATTCAGTTCTTAATTGAAAATAATTCATGGTATCAGCATAGTGGTGTAACATATAGTCAGTCCAATATGGACACACTGTTCGATGAGATTGATTCGAAATCAGACACGAGTCTGCCAAGCGCTCTATCAGTTTGTCATTTGCCGATGGACAGTCAGGTTCCAGTGGACGAGGGGTTTAGCTCTCGTGATGTTTATGAAGACGATAGAAGTCAGGTAGCTGTAGGTGATATCGTTATGGAGGCTGTCGGGTATACTATGGGAGAGTCAAAGACGAATATCAAATGGTCACAAAATTGACAATCACGTGCAGGTTTGCATAAGTCACATGATAAAATGACGTCAATTCACACAAGCAAACAACTGACCAACAAAATGACGACACAAACAAGCCATCCAAAAACATCATTCAATTGAAACAAACTACTCACTCAAAGCTTTACAACATGTCCACTCAGAGTAACCTATCCACTGAAAACTCAATCATAGGCTGCTTATTCACACCAACGGAGCCCAACGGCTTCACAGACATAACCATCAGACGTGCAGCAGATGGTACATTTACCCTTACAAGACCGCACCTGTTTTTCAGGAATATTGCAGATCTAAAAGAATATAGAATTACAACGGATGATGGAGAAGTCAAAGAGGCTTACAACATCCATATCTTATATGACAGAAAATTGCACAGAACACCGCTATTAGTGCTGCCGCAGTTCGGTCCAGAACCTAGGTTTGAACCCGAATCTTTGTGGACCAGACCCATGGTTTGGTCACAGGTCCAGACTTTCTGTTGGACCGAACCCCTTGGTAAGTTCGGGGTTTGGTGTGTCGTCGATAAATCTGGACCGGTTCTGAACACATCCAGACCGGTTCGAACCTGATGACTTTTTGAAGTCGAAGCCTCATGTTTTTGGCGAGGCTTTCTGTTTAAGTATTGTCCTTGCCCTTCTGTTCACCATCTTCTCCTACTTTTTCTGCGTTCTAGTAGGCAAGGCGATCTCTCAGCAACTTCGGTAATGCAGCAACTCATTCAGGTGCCAGTGAGTTTGCAACAATTCTACTGTCTGTCCCAATTAAATTATAATGCAATTTATTTCAGAACATACCTACTATTGTGAGTCACCATACTTGCCATCTGCCATGGGTTCTCATTTTGGTGGTTCATGGTGCGCAACAGTTTTAAAACTAGCTTTAAATATATTCACTTGGCACCTAGGGACATTTATGCCTCCTGCTGCTATGTCTGAGTCCTCTGCATGTCACGCTGATGGTTTGTTGAAAGATGCCAGTGAAATTCAGTGGTACAATGATGCTGAAGACGACACCCAATGGTTCCTCCCCCTGCTCCCACCAACAATGGCACTCTCAACTCATTTGTCCATCGTTCTGGTCGCGCTGTCAAACCCACAGAGAAGATATGTGAGACTCTGGTTGCCAGCAGTACCTCAGCCAAACGGTCAGCTCCAGAACCTCCCCAAGGTGTCCCTGCACCCAAATGAGTGTGCGTTAGCCAAGAGGACGACTACGACAACAATGAAGATGCACCCACACTCAAAGATGTTACAGATGATGAGGAAGAGGATGCTGAGAGTGCTGAGAAAGAAGAGGCTTACCAATGGACGAAGAAGCTTGGTGACCAGGATCGCGAAGACCGCAAATCTCTCAAGAAGGACGAACACAGCGCTGACTTAACAACAGTCTTCACTTTTGAGAAAGGCCGTCTTAATTCCCACACCCAGGAGCTTGAAAACGGGTGGTGGTGTGAGGTGTGCAAGGCCAACAATGTTGTTCTACACCAGTGTTTCTTTAAAGGCGGTATCTCGACTTGATGCACGCACATTGCGCACAATCCCAAGTGCCACTTCCCAGTTTATCAGGACCGCTGCAAACAATGTGGTCTTGCGATGCACGATCGTGCAATACCTCAAAACTGCAAGATGACTGATATAGTGTATGTTATCTTTCTTGTTGTTTTCTTCTCCTTTCATTGACCTTTACAACCAGTCAGGCAACCTTGGACACATCTCTCCCTCCCAAGATACCAGTATTCACAAAGTTTGGACTTATGGACTACATTGTTGAACTCATTGTTGCCAAGGACGAGGTGAGCAACTTTCATTCTTGATATCATTTTAAGACACTTATACATGCAGGCCTTTCAACTTGTAGACAAGGGTCCGTTCTGCCGCCTTCTTCAGTATCTCCGGCCATCACTTTCAGACCAAGATATCCCCCACCACACAAGAACTCGGGACGAAATACTCAAATGCGCAACTCTGGCGGTTGAGCGCGTGAAAGAGAAGCTCAAGCTTGTTGATAGCAGAATCTCAATGACATTCGACTCGTGGACGTCTTTGCCTGGTCACCCTTGCCTGTCCCTTTCAGCGCATTATATAGATTCCCCGGCTGACAAGCCTCGAGAATGGGAACTCAAGACCGAGCAGCATGCATTCACGCCCATTCACAGCAATCACAGTGGTGCAAACATCGGCCAGATTCTAATTGAGAATATCGACAAATATGGGATCTGCACAAAGCTCGGGTATGCCACTAACAATGATACTGCCATCAAGACTGTCGCCGACTCTATCGACCCATCTGGTGAGAAGTGGAATCCAATTGAGCATCGTGTGCGGTAAGTCTGTCTAGTATTAGATACTTCCGTTGAGATTACTGACAAGTATTTCAGTTGCATGGAGCACGCACTCCATTTAGCAGCAAAACACTTCATTGAGGAGGTGGCTCCTACACCAGCAAGTGTATTGCACAAGAAGGCAGCTCAAGCAGAGGCAGAAGAAGATGAAGACGAGGAAAGTGTCGAGTTTGAAGTCGATGACACCGGCAAGGTGCTCGCATTTGTTGCACAGGTAAGCTCTTAATTAATCTGTCCACTATTATATACTGACTGTGTTTAGGTACAGAAATCTCCTCAAGCTCGCATCTTTCTTCAAAAGTGTTGTGCAGAGGTGAACGAGCCTCCGTTGGAGCTGTTGAGATGGGTCTGCACACGTTGGGCATCTCTGTACAATATGTTGGAGTGTGTCTTTGTTCTTCAAGGAGGAGACGTCCTGAAGGTTCTGGGACCGATGCAGCGCTGTTTACTGCGTCTGGAGACTGTAGATGCGGCACCTCTGTCACCTGCTGGTACTGCGAGAAGCCTGGTCACTGCACCCACAAGTGCAGGAGTCTTAAAGGTGATAAGGATCGTCGCAAGACCAAAAACGATGGTCGAAAAGGTGGAAGGAGCGCTAACAAGGCTTCTGAGGCGTCCCAATCATCGTCCGCAGCGTCTACACCCTCTCCCAACACCGCTGCACCTGCCTCCAACTCGACCACTGCCCAGAACACCTCCCAGAGCGCCCAACAGGTCACGGAATTTGCTGGTAATGCAAGTCTTCGCACTTTTGACCCATCTCATCCACTTTGCCCCTTGCAACTCGATGCACATGCTGACTGGAATGCGTCCCTATCAAGCTCGCAGACAACAACATAGTCTATTCAGCTGGCGAGGGCACAGTGGTATTCAGTCCAGTCATTAATGGGAGGCGTGTCGAAGCTGTAGAATTCACTAGAGTCCTTCATGTACCAGATTTGCGAAATAACCTACTATCTGTCCTATATCTAACTCGCAACATGGGGTTCGCTGTGCTCATTAATGCATCTAAGATGTCCTTCGAACGCCCCACTGGTACCCCACTGTTTGTAGCCAGCATCAGCAACTCGAATGCTGCATTCCTGGATGGTTCTACTGTTGCAATAACTGAATATGTGTCTGCAGCTGCGACTCTGCCCCTAGACTTCGACCTCTGGCACAGGAGGCTCGCTCACCATCACCTAGAAGGTATTAAGACGCTTATAAGGGAGAAGCTCGTCACTGGGATGACCATAGAGTCGAAATCTGCACCAGATCCTATCTGCGAACCATGCCTAGCTGGCAAGATGCACGCAAACCCCTTCCCTCCTTCTGAATGGCGCGCTTCCAGGCATCTCGAGCTCGTCCACACCGACGTGCACCAAGTCCCTCACCCCAGCTTCTCAGGATTTTGCTATTGGGTGTCCTTCATAGACGACTACTCCAGATTCAGATTCGTCTTGCCCATAAAAGCAAAGTCTGATGTCTTTGAGGCCTTCAAGACATTCAAGGCTTATGCTGAGAACCAGTCAGAGCGAAAAATCAAGATCCTGAGGGACGACAAGGGAGGGGAGTACATGAGCAATGCTTTCTTGCAGTTCACCAACTCCTGCGGCATAGAGCGCCAGCACACAGTTCGAGCACGCCCTCAGCAGAATGGTGTTGCAGAGCGAGCCAACAGGCTGCTCTCTGAGCGCATCACCACCATGCTGGATGAAACTGGCCTACCTAAAGCATTCTGGGGCAAGGCTCTAGGTGCCCTAGTGCACGTGTGGAACAGATGCCCCACAAGCGCAGTGAAAAGCGCCACTCCCTACGAACTGTGGCATGGAAGGAAGCCAGATGTCTCCCATCTTCGAGTCTGGGGTTGCACTGCCTATGTGCACGTGCAGAAGGACAAGAGAGAAGGACTTGGATCTCACATGGAGAAATGCGTGTTCATTGGGTATCCTCAGGGCTACAAGGGCTGGAAGTTCTATAATCCCACTACTAAGAAGACAGTAATATCAGAACGAGCTGATTTCGATGAAAGATATTTCCCCCTCTCAAAGCGACCTACTGAGCCTTCCATACCAGTCCCTACTGCACCTACACTTGCAGCAACTCGCCCTACTGTCCCACCTATTCCACAGACACGAAGGACATTCCCAATACCTGACGATTCAGATGCTGATGATGAATCCAGCTCTGATGAGTATCAGGATCATGGGGGGAGCAATGGTCCTCCAGATGCGCCTCCTGCTGCCCCTGTAGTGCCTAATATTGATCCAGATCCTCCTCAAGTCCGAGCCTCGTCTCCAACTCCATCCCCACCACCATCTCCACCTCCTAGACCGCCCTCGCCCATTGGCATTGGAGCCAGACTGCCCAGGCGCAATAGAACCAAGCCTAGAGAGTGGTGGAAGCTATCTCCAGCCCAACTACACTCTGATGTGGATGATGACATCGAGGACGCGGATCTTGGCCATGAGATTGTTCTCTCTGCAGCTTCACCAGCTGAACCCCTGTCCTACTCCGAAGCTCTGAAGCGCCCTGATGCGGAGCAGTGGAAACAAGCTGCCATGGAGGAGCTGAACGCCCACAGCATCAATGGCACTTGGCAGCTCGTCCCCAGACCTGCTGGAAAGAAGGTCATAGGCTGCAAGTGGGTGTTCAAGGTGAAGCGCAATGCAGACGGATCTGTGGAGCGCTACAAAGGCAGATTGGTGGCCAAAGGCTATAATCAACGACCTGGCTTCGACTACCTCGAAATATTTGCGCCCACAGTCAGAATGCCCAGCATAAGAGTCGTCCTAGCCATGGCCGCCATTCACGACCTCCACCTGCGCTCTATAGACATATCTCATGCCTACCTCAATGGGGAGATGGACTGCGACGTCTACATGGAGCAGCCTGAGGGATTTGTTGAAGGAGATGCCAAAGAGATGGTTTGCTTGTTGAAGAAGAGCATATATGGCACCAAGCAAGGAGGCAACAGATGGAACCAGAAAATGCGCTCTGTGCTCGAGTCTTTGGGCTACACTCAGTCCTACTCAGACGCGTCCATCTACATCTATCTAAAGGACAATGTAAGGATCATTCTGCCAGTCTTCGTAGATGACATGACCTTTGCCTCGAAATCTGCTGCTGCCATCGACCGCACCATCAAGGAGCTCTCCCAGCACTTCAAGCTTCGCGATCTCGGTCCCACCACTCAGCTTCTGGGCATCAAGATAGACAGAGACTGGTCTAAACACTCCATCACCATATCTCAACAGCAGTACTGTCTAGACATCCTCGAGCGTTTTGGCATGGCTGATTGCAAGCCCATATCCACTCCCATGCAGCCCAACCTTCGACTCAGTCGCTCCCAGAGTCCCCAGACGCCTGAAGAGGTCCAGCTCATGAAGACCGTCCCATACCTAGCTGCAGTAGGCGCCCTGATGTACCTGGCAACAACAACTCGACCAGACATTGCCCACGCTGTTGGTTATCTTGCCAGATTCAACTCGAATCCAGGATTAGCTCACTGGCAAGCTGTCAAGCACCTGCTTCGCTATCTCAGAGGTACTGCCGACTACAAGATCACTTATGCGCCTGATCCATCAAGCACCGAACTGTTCTCAACCTATTCCGATGCTCGATGCTGATCATGGTGGATGCAAGGACACAGGGCGCTCCACTGGTGGATACTTGGTGAAGATCGGCTCTGGAGTCGTCTCGTGGTCTTCTAAGCTACAAAGCATTGTTGCGCTATCTACTACCGAAGCAGAGTACATCTCTGCAGTCTCAGCAGGCAAGGAGATCCGATGGATGCGAAACTTGCTGCAGGAGATGGGATTCTCCACCACTGCACCATCCATACTTAGAATAGACAACCAGAGGGCCATATCTGTTGCCAAACACCCAGAACACCACGGGAGGATGAAGCAACTGGATCTTAGTTGGTATTGGCTCAGAGACGTTGTTCACAAAGAGATAATTGCGCCTATCTTTGTGCCCACAGCTGATCAGCCAGCTGACATCTTGACAAAGTCTTTGAGTCGACCCAAGGTGGAACTATTTTGCAGAATGATGGGACTACACAGATGAGGGGGGAGTTGTTAGAGATTAGAGATGTGTTCAGTCAGGGGGGAGTGTTAGTTGTGTGGTGACTTCACACCAGATAGGTCGAAGACTTCTAAGACTTCGAAGACTTGAAGGACACTTCAAGGACATTACTATATTAGTAGATAACTTCGAGGACTTCGAGGACTTCGAGGACTTCGAGGACACTTTGAGGACAGACCTCTAAGACACTTCGAGGACACATACCATACTAGGAATTGTTTATATTTGTTTATATTTGTTTACATAGACTCGCCCATAGTGCAGAGTTCACAAGTCTTACATGCTTCGTGCATTGACTTTGAACTCTCAGGTATAGTACTTTACTTATTTACACAATAATATCAAGTGCATTGACTTTGAACTCTCAGTTCTTCTAACAAATGCATATATAAAGTGATCAACATTAGGAGATACACCCCCATGGAGATAGGTGGCAATGGACAGGACATTGAATGCTAACAACAGATACCTATGCAGAATCTCTTACACTGATTGCCTGCTCAAAAGCACATTCAAATGCTCTAAATTACAGTCTTCTCTAAAGATCTTTATTAAATGATGCAGCCATTATATGGTTATATATGGTGGATATAACACAAAGTTTCATTGTAGTCTAATGCTATTCACTGTCAGAATCAACAGAAAATTACCACAAACTATTGAAAATTTAGGTGGTTTGTGGACCCCAGACACTCCTATATATTCAGGAAAATCCATCAGATATATGGTCCAAAGTGCCCCATGGTACTTTCCACAACTTGTTCCCAATTGTCTTTGGTCCATGTGCAATACATACTCTTTTGGTCCACAAAAATAATAGGGAAAGACCACAGAACATTGGAGAGACCAGCAGAAACATACCTCTTAGGTACAAACCTCTATAGACAACAATCAACCTAAGAGGTGTCTAAAATGGGGTGACCAAAGTGCACTATTGCCGAGTGAGAATTTAACACCATCAAAATGGCACAGAAGGTAGAGAAGAGGAAGAAGCTTGATGACGCCATCACATCATTTGTTCAAGATCAATCAAATAGACTTCACAAACTGGTGGTTGCTCACGATGTCTCCGACAAGCAAGTGAAGGACATCCTCAGTCTCAAGCCACACTACCACAGAAAATGCTGTGTGCAATTGCGCAATGTATTTGTGCACATTAAATCCAAGGAGCTTAATGAAGGTATGTAGGTTACATATGAAGGGTACATAGTCTAATGACGAGCTTCAGGTCACCCTATTGGAGACAAGTATAGCCTAGAGCAAATACAGAACATCATTGATAGTGATCCTGCGTATAAGCAACTGTCGGCTGAGGAGGAACAGGACTACATCAACTAGCTAAATGAGTACCGCGCCCTCAAGATGAGTGAAGCTTGTACAAACAATGTGTCGGCGGCTCAAGACGCAGTTGCAGTGATGAATCAGATTTCAAAGGAGGTATGTATATTTTGTCATGGTATGTGCACATGACTGACAACTTGCTTCATATAGCTTCATGCACTCCATGATTGAGCTGGTATATATGCAACTGTCCTTATGGTTCAAGGGCACATCAACAATCAAATTCAGTCGACATGGATTGTGACGGACAATGTGCACAAATTCTGGGAGGACCGGATGAGTCTAGTGCTTGACAATGTCGTGTGTCAGTTCAAAGAGTGGGCTTGCAATCAGAAGAAAAGTAAGTTCTTTGCTCCTTTCAACACTTATTGATCAATACATTGCATAACTAGATATATATGAGCATGAAAATCTTGCCTCCCTAGAAAAGCAAGCTGCTGTGATTGTGATGAGTAAACTTCGTATGTTTTTCTTATTTGTTTACATTCATTTTTACTGATGTTATTAGGATGTGCAACAGGCAAAATGGACCTCACAATGAATTATCAGAACTACAAGAAAGCTATCATATTGGTCTATGGAGTCACACTGAAAGGCTGGCCAGAGGGTCTTCCTTTCATCGCATCATCTCATATGCACACTGTCCTTGAAGTATGTACCCTTCATGATGCTTTGGTGACTGGTGCATGCCACTGGAAGAAGATTATCTGGGGTAAACTTGAGGACCTCCACACAGATATTCAGCGACACTCAGATGCAGGTGAGGTGGTAGGCACAGTGCACAAGAAGCACTTGGATACAGGCAAGACACGTAAGCACAAAGCACCTGCTGCTAATGGTGCTACAGATGCCACTGTGGCCAAAGGGAATTCTAAGAGAGCTCGAAAATCGCACGGGGGCAAGCAGGCTGAAAGGCAGAAGAGAACCCAACCAATGAGCGCTGAATTCATTTAAGACAGTGATGAGGAGAGGTCTAGCAGTGGCCTTGAAGAGTCATCAAGCATATAGTTCTTTAAAGTTGCTTATTTCACTTCAAATAGGTGTATGATACATGTTTTGTGCCTATATAATAGTCTATATAACACCATATGTTTATGTGCAAAAAAATCTGGTGCTAAATGATGAAGGAAACAGTTCAAATACGAGCTTGCTGTGGTAGACAGCGAGGACAAAGGTTTACGGTGTAGAAAGCTGATTCCTGCTGGGCTCAGCAGAAATGGTACTACCTAGACAACAATATTTAGGTAGATCTTTGGCACGACCTATGCTGCTATACTTGGAAGGCAAGTGTGTTCGATCCTATAGGGGTAGCTATTTGGTATTAGTTTAGATAGTTAGTTATTAATAATAGAAAGATAATCTGAAGCTAGGAACTACTTGTCCGAAGGGAAACTGTCGGGTCCGAAAATATTGGAGTCGGGTTGGGCGTCAGACTATGTGTTGGACTGTCAGGAATGTGTCGGACAGGAAAGGAATGTTTCAGAAGTATGTTGGATTGTTGGTCAAATGAGTGTCGGATGTTTTGGAAATGTTTTGGAGCAAAAGAGTGGATAGATATTTTGCAATACAATAAAGTACTACTAATATCCAATGACTTCCATCCTACTACTGAGTAGGGAAAAGTAAGTAAGTTCATAGGTAGGAAGTACTAGATATTATATAGTATCTATGTAGAATTTCAGAGTGCATTAGGCGAAAACAGTAGCACAAAATCAGGTCTGAATGTATGTAAAAGAGCATGAGTACTGCACCTTTTGTAGATAACATGTAATAATGTTGTCTGTAATATTCAAATAATGCAAAAACGAGTAAATATGCACCAGTGGGGATAGATACGGCTGGACAGGACATAGGAAGGATTAGTCCAATGTGAAAACATTGGGTCCAAAACTTTCGGGTCAGTGTTGGGCATCAGGATCAGGATCAGAATGTCGGGGATGCATCGGATGAACACTGTTTGACATGAGTATCAAAAACATGAGTTTTGAGTCCAGTGCTGTGACTATCGTTATAATGGGACTTGTCAAACATTGTCGGGGCCAGGAACACCACATTGCCAGCGGGAAGTATATTGATAGCATGCCAGGACATTGCCAAGGTTCCTAGTGACTAATTAGGACTGACTACTGTTGATTTTTGCCAAGTACCCACGCTAAATATCCAGCAATTATCCATCCAAGTGCTACATTGCTGTATCTACCTGTACTTAAAGGCGCCCAGGCAACCAACATCCACCTCTAATTACAAGGATGATGTGGGAACCACAGGTGGAGTGGAGCAGTCATAATGTCCTTGAACTACTGCATCAGGAAACCTGTATTTTCCATGATTTAGCTGAGATGTCTGATAGCAGGCTCACCAGGCAAATCAAACAATCAGCTCATCAGATTTTGTCTAATTTCAGGCAGGTCTCATCTGAAATGAGACCATCAGGTCCATCAGACAGTCAGTTGTTCAGACATGCATTTCATCTAAACCATCATGCTGATCAGATTGACAGGTGCTCAGAAATCCCAGTTTATCATGACTCTCATGATAGAGAAATAATAATAATAATAATTGCACCTTACAAAGTTTAAACTCTCAACCAGACATCTGCACTTAAGGTCACATGACAATATGCACACTGCAAGTGCAGCATAACCACTAGGCTATGTGATCACATCTATTTCTATGTTAGAATTCATATATATACCATATTCACCGGACTTCAAAATATTTTTATTTCACTTCCCCAACAACTTTGTTATTTTTTTTTCATGTTTTAATAAAAGTTGTAGTCCTAGTGGAGACAAGTCTATGGCCAGTCTTGGCCTATCAATTGGTAGTCATTTGGGCAAGATATAGGCAAAATAAAAACAAAACATCAGCAAATTTATAAAAAATGTAAAAATTAAAAGTAAATAAAATCCTTGCATGTTTTAATGAAAGTTGTAGTCCTAGGTGAAATGAGTCTATGGCTAGTCTTACCTTGTCAATTGGTAGTCATTTAAGTAAGATATAAGCAAAATGAAAATGAAACATTAGTGAGTTTTGAATAAAAATTCTGAAGTTTTGCAAAAGTTGAATACTTAGATTATGTGATCTACTATATTACTATGACACAGCTCTGTAGCTATGGAGTGTCTACATGATCAGATAGGCTGGGTATTTAAATGTTTGATCTTACAGATGTGTCTGACTGACCAATCAGGCTGCATATCTGTGTTCATGATTTGTCTGATGAAGCTGATAATTATGAAGTCCTGGCAGAACTGCAGTCCTGTGTGGGTTGATATGCTTGAGAGCCATGTGACCCTGAAAGGCTGATATCCTGTAAAGCCTGTTATGTTCAAGAAGCATGACATCCTGTAATAATGATATCCTGCTATGTCTGAAATGCTTAAGCATCATGATGTTTTGATGAACTGAGAGTATGTTGTGTCTGACACTACTGTCTGACTACGATCTTGATAATCTGGGATTATGATAGGTCTGAAATCAGACCAGTCAGGTCATACAGGTATGTCAGTTAAATTAGGGAAAATCTAGGTTTCCTGATGTGAAACTGGACAAAGTAGTCTCATGGCAAAAACATGATTGTAGGCAGTGCAGTTAGTGTCCCTGGTGTCTCTGACCAATTGTCTTTGACTGAACTCTTAGTATGTGCTTCTGAGTCTTAAATACTGTAAATGAACACTACAGTAGCTACACCATCACCCATACTACTAAATCAATGCCTAACCAGTAAAAGCCTACATGTATGTCTACTTTGCTGTTGTTCTGATTTAATACCCCTAATTCGCATCCCACTCACATCAAATTAGCACCTTTGGACATGGTTCAACCACACATCCTTCACCTTTGGAAAGCACACTAGACAGATAAGCAAATCATTGCAGAATTGCAGAAACATTTCGATACTTCACAATATGGCCTTGCATTAGTGCATAGTCACCCTCCTTCAATTGTAGCTATATCCTGATGGTGTGCTCAGACTCACAGTTTCTCAAAATTTCTGAAGATACAAGTCTTAAAAGAATGCACTAGCAAAACCATAGCATCAAGACTATCCAAGATGCCATGATCAATTTATGTCTGATGTATCCAAATGCTGGAGTGTGTGAAGTTGTAAGCTTATTGTTTTGTGAATGGGACATCAGTGTGCCTAGGTGATGTTTGCTTTTATTCTCTTTATATCGTTGTATCTTAATTGATGGCTATTATATTACAGGAGTGTTGTTATATCCTACTTCCGTGAATTTGAGCCAGAGCTCATTTGCCAGCACAAGGCCAATCGGCTCCAAAGGAAATGATTTTGGGCTGCGGGCAT
Source organism: Suillus bovinus (assembly GCF_016758785.1). Taxonomy (NCBI): domain Eukaryota; kingdom Fungi; phylum Basidiomycota; class Agaricomycetes; order Boletales; family Suillaceae; genus Suillus; species Suillus bovinus. The sequence goes on from NW_024542070.1 coordinate 13,424, forward strand.
GAATGATCTATTTGCTGTTGACCAACATGATAAGTGGTTGAGGTACAGTCTTGGCCTTCATACTGACATCAAGTCATTCTCAGGGCGCATTATGTAGATGAGAGTCTGGCATTCAAACCAGAACACGCAGCTGATCCTTGGTTATTATCTTGACACACTTGAGACACTCGGACATAAGTCATTTTTTCCATCTTATTAACATAGCACTGATCTACCTCTATCTACCAGACACTGCCTATGGTGACCTAGAGCAACCCTGAGTCAGAAAAATATCAAAGTTGAATGTGAAGTGCTAGACTATGTCTGTAATCTCTATATTAACCCTTCCCATGTTGTCTTCAACCTCATTCCTAAACCATTCAGCAAGTTCATGGAATATTGCTACACAAGTGATGCCTACTACATGGGTGGGGTGGGTGGTGGTCTTGGTCTTAGTATACTGGTTGTATTTTTTGATGCAAATACAGGGGGACTAATATCTATGCAGTTGATGAGAATTTGTATCAGTTAGAGAGTCTTGCCTGTGATGATGAGCCTGAAATCATGGTAGGTATCGACGAAGACACTGTGGGACTAGATCATGCAGGTTTGGTTATTTGGGATTTCTCAGATAGTAATAACTTGGATGTGCCAGATGAATAGTGACTTGTATCAAATGATTTTTTATATTTCAATTAATTGATATGCATCGCACATAATATTACTGCAGTCACTTTGTTTATTATTAGTGGTAGTAGTGTTCATGGTCCCGCAGAAGGCATAACTGTATTTAGTAATTTTTACTTGAGATTTGAGGACGAATGTCCAGCTTTCCATACATTGTCTGTATTTTTGCGTACTAACACAGTTACAGACTCTAATTTTTATCACAGCATTTTTGATCTATTGGAAGATCCTGATGAAAGTCAGAAAGTAGTTGACTTAATGACATGGTGGACTTGGTTCGTGATCAATTTCATTCTCTAACTCTCAAGTCAATGTCTTTTACAGTTGTATCTTCCCTAATTCCACCTCTTTGCAGTGAGGTATAAGCAAAAACAGTGTACAGAGAAATGTGCTATCCTTCGAGAATGAACTGCTATGGGTACTACTTGATTTGCTGTTATTGTTATCATAGAATCTGTACTAGCACCTGATATCCTAATGCCACTTATGAATGAATGATAAACTGTCTGCTCCTTCTGTCATTGTATTGCATAAGAATCCTGATGTAAGTATTTTGTATGTTTGACCAAAATATAACCAACCTGCTGCAGCAAGATAATTCAATGTCACAACTTGACTTATTATTCATAATGATAGATCAGGGCTACCCATGCAAGAGAAGATGTATTTGGTGGAAGGTCTACAGGTTGCTATGGTGTGGTAATCAAATATTGTATCTCAGCACATTCTGAACTATTACAAATCCTGCCACCAGAAGTTGTCCATATAACAGTAGCTGTTATCTGATAGATGATTGACAACTGCATGTCATACCCTGGCACAATGTCAGTAGTTACAAATCTTGCTATAAAAAGTATCAGGCATAAAGGTATAGAGAATATAGACTTAGGTATGAGCACAAAGAGGCATATTGCAGAGTGACAAATGTTATCATCTGAATGTTATGTTTCACTTCTATATATGCCTCTATCTAAAAGCATGAGCAAAACACTTGAACATCTCAGTTCTTTCTCAAAGACTGAGATGTAAGCATAATCATCATTCTATTGTTCTACAGCATGCTAAAAGCAACCAATATAACAGTAGCTTGCTCTGGGTAGAAGACTAACAATGTGCTGTGGCATGACAATTATATGGCATAGCTTGACATGCTGTCAGTGATTACAAATCTTGCCATGGAAAGCTGCCTATATGAAGCCAGACATATCAGGGTGATAATGGCATCTTGCTATAATATGATAATCTAGTATAATGTGCCAGCACACTGTTAGTGATTATATATCCTGCAGTTGGAAGTTGCCTATGTAGGAGTAGATTAATTTGACAATATGCTAGTAAATCATAACTTGGTACAGTACTTATAGATCAGTCAATATTATAGCAGTGGGAGTTATCACCAGTGTAGTCTGTCTATTCATTTATTTATCATATGATTTACAATTGGGATAAATATTTTTGATATTATGCATTAAATAAAGCTAGCTAAATTCTTATCATACCCTAGTCAAATACCTGATAGTTGTCCTTGTCCATGGATTTCGACTTATTAGCCTTTTTCTTTCAACAATATCTCTTTCAATGATCTGGCTTCTTGTAATAGTTGCAGTTTCCAGATTTCTTCTTTTTGTTGGTCTTTAAACTCTTCTTTGACTTGTTCAAAGCTTTGGCTACAAGAACTGTCTGGGAGTCTAGACCTCAACATGACTTCTTCTCAACTAAAATCTGGCTTATAGTGCCTTCAATTGTGATCTTGTTGTTTGTTAACATTAAAATCACTCAGAGGGTTGTAGGAGGTAGGGAGTGATATGACCATAGCTATGGTTATGATGGAATCATCAAGAGCTTGCCCAAGTGAGTTTAGGACTTGTGCCTTCTGCTGCATCAAATTGAGTTGTAGTTCCATAAGAGATTTGTCCAAAACTGTTCTGCAAAATAATTTGCTTATTAGATAGGCTATACTTTACTTCCCTTTGCCTTTGTACCATTCACATACCTTTGTCCATGCATCTGATGCCAGTGTCATGTATAGGACTCCATTTAGCAGTTTGTCCTTGAGCATAAATGTTATCTGCATATGTGCTTCTTTGTTTTTCTTGAGCCATTCATTTAGTGCATCTGGGTCTGGTAGTTTCACCTCCACTCCAGTGACTAAGTCCCACAGTCTTTTTACAGTAAGTACTTTCTTCACTTAGAACTTCTAGTTCTGAAAATTAGAACCATTGTTTTCCAGTGATGGAATGTCAGAGACAATTTGAGGCTTATACAATTTTTCTTGAGCTGGAAGCTGATGAGGTGTTTGTTTGGGATATTGAACCTTGGGGATGCAAGATGGAAGGGTTTCCGGACATTGTATGAAGGTGGGTACTTTGTTGCTACTAGGCTATTCTATGCTTGATATTAAGCAGGGCTCATAACCTTTTGAATTTATAGTGGTGCAACACATGGAAATGAGCAAACAGACTTTGACAGAATCTAAAGGATAAACAAGTGTATCTACTAAAGTTAGTAACAGTATTGGAATATTAAAATGAATATCTCACCTCAGTCACATACTCATAGTGTAGCAGACTGAGGTGTCAGTAGTTCAAACTTGTCTGTACAATTATGTAAGCTGTACTCACCATATTTGGAAATAACAAACAAAACAACACTCTATTCTCCTGATAAAATCTGCCTGTTTGTTCTTATTTCTTTCTTTTGCAATCCTCTTCAGCTTTTTGTAGAGAATTCCTGCACATGAAAGCTCTTGGTAGATGGTCATGTAGTGGATAGGAATGAATCTCTTATTACTGAGTAAGACTGGCAGTTCATTGAGGAATCAGTCAGGACAGTGGTTCACAAGTCAAAGTGAAGTAGATAGTTTACATCATCAAAGGTGAGTACATCAGTAAAACATTTCCTCAGGGATGCTATTCAAGTCACACACAGCTGTAAAGAATCATAGCATTTGGTGCAGTGGTTGTTGAGACATAATTGTTTGATTCTAGGTATTCGAAAGGGCTGAAAAATTGAGATTTCGGCAGCTGTGCCAACTGTCATAAGCGGGATGGATTGCGCTACAGTGTTACAGGGTGTTACAGAGTGCTACAGGGCACTCTGTAGCAGATTGTTTCCCTGATAATTTTGAAAACGAAACGGCAATAAATATTTCATCTCCAGTGACATCACTCTAGGTCGCCCTCTGAAGCAAAGTTTGATCCATCATCATCACTGGGCAGAGTATGATTTGGATTCCGTACGAGAAGATCCTCGGTGCTCCTAGATGCATCTTCTAGATATGAGACATTGAAACACACAAACAAAAATGCAAACCTTTCTTTCTGCGTGATTCCTCGTAGCTCTCCTGGAGCTCTGTAATAATGGTCTCCTGCATCACGGCAACCTCTTCTGCGGATGCACATGTTTGGTATCGTTTGAGGTATGGACTACGATCGATATTTAAATCAGTACAGAACTGCATGATCGTGAAAGAACTGCACCCATTGACTTTCCAAAAAGAATCGCCCCACCCAAACGAACTGAGCAGGGTCTCTGCATGCTGATCAAACCCTGTAATGTAGAAAGTCGCTGCGAGTGCCTCGACGCAGTTCAGCCGCCAAGGCTTGCCATAATTGGTGGGGTTGGTAGCAAGCAAGTAGGGGACTATCAATAATACATCATCGACCAAAAGAGATGGATAAAAGAAGAATGGACTTACGTAGCCGTTCATGTGGGCTGGCAATTTTTGAGAATGGGACGTCGTCTATGCGCGCCCAGGAACATTCGACAACGGCGACACCATCTCGTCCAACGATCTCTTTGTCTGCTGGACTCACGACAAGGGCCCCCTTTGGACTGGGAGCAAATGATTGATGTTAGTGTGAATGGACGTTTGGAACGGGCAGACGCACGATACGACCACACCTCGAAATCTGGATCCTACCCTCAGCTCCATTATAAGACCAAGGCGGGCGAGTTTTTTCCCAGAGCATCGGCGTGGATCGCAATGGTCGAAGTCCTTGATCGATTATATTATAAAAATGGCACAGAGCGAATGACAAGTTAACGCACCCACATCGCTACGGGTATATCAATGTGCGGTCGCCCAGCTGTGCATTGATGAGTGGTCGTTTCATTGCCTTGTTAAATCACTCGCATTCGTCATCTTCACCTGAGGAATGATTTGAGCTGTTATCTTCGATGATGCTTGAAGGCTTGGCGAAGTCTTCGGGGAAGCCAGACAATGACTGGGATTGCTGGGAGGTTCTATGTCGTTGGGTGCGTCCACCCCGTCTTGGTCTGTTCACGCGAGAGGGTGGAGCATTCGTAGTGTGCTTCTTGCCCATGATCGTGTGTATTGAACTTTTCAGGCTTTCGCCGAGGAAGATGTCGAGTCGGTTATGTAAGCAGATGACTGGAACACCTCAAAGTTGTCTGAGTTTACAAACAGATCTGAGGCCATTCATCGATGTTCTTCACGGCCGTCTGTCTTTCAAAAGCTTCACGGCTAGCCTTGACACCCAAGCGGGGGAACAAGGACTTCTATAAAGGTGAGCCGAGCAATTTTATCTTTTAGGATTGTGGAAACCTGGCTGTTAATTTCTTATTTGTGTCGGGCTCTAATTATGATTTCCGTCTAAACGTCTGGTCCTCTCGGTCTGACGCTCACATTGCATGCAGGAACTAGACAGGCTTTTCTCCCTGGTGGACACCGCACAGGTGCCCCAGGAAAACATGTCGTCCGAGGCGCTTCGAAGTACCGTTTACTGGACGAGAGAGTGAGGGTATTTGTTGCTCCGAGCATAGAGGAATTCAAAAAAAGCGAGGTGCGTTCTATAGGCGCTATTACTTTCCTACTTTTCTAACTACTTTTGGTTCGCCATTCTCTTGATTTGTGTCCGACTCTTGATCGTTACTCGCAAATACGTATATTCGCCCCTCATCCAACATTCCCTGTCTATTGTTTTTCTCAAAATTAGCTGAAGCCATATGTTGGGAAGGACGTTAAGCTCACAATGGTAGAAAAGAAGGAGCTGTGGAAGATCATGCCAAAGTCACCAGCATCATCGCCATCAAGCTGAACGAACAACTTTTCTTGGTGTCTGACTCTATGCGCTACAACAACATAGAACATCGCATCATGCACGCTTGCCATTGTGGCAGGAGCGGGGAGGGAGTGGGTGCCAGACTACAGGCAGCGGTCTTCATACTATAAATACAGTCCATACCAAATATTACTGATTCATTGCAGACTCTGCGAAGGCGTGCCTGGATTGTGCTTCAGCGCAATCCTCAGATCTGGTGATATCAAGACAGTTTCTCAAGCCCGATGCCCGGTGTCTAGGTCTGGACCTGCATTAAATGGATTAAATCTCGATTTTGTAACTGCCATATCACATTCAGTCACTTATGCGCCCTAATATTGACTTTTGAGTCGTAAAAGGTGAAAAAAACTTCAATCGCCTTGTATGAGGCTATGTTTGTCTCTTTTTAGTGTGACATATGCTGTCTTGTCAAGCGATACTCTATCCCCTACTTCGCTTCCATCCGCAGTACGTTGACACTGTACGCTGGGGCAGTGTATGAGAAACTCTTACCAGTTTCAATCTGTGAAGTAATGGGCATGACAAATTTGGGAGTCTCGGGTGAGTTGTTTGCAGTGGCAGAGCCTGATAGCACTGTTGCAGTGCCAGTGCCGTGAACATTGTTGAAGGGAAGCTCGAATATCATTTCTTCAGCTGTCATGCCTGTGTTGGCAATCTTGATAACGAAATATGAACATCGTCACAACTGGGAGAAGTGGAGCCTCGAGTACCTTGATGATAACCGTGTTGGTGGGTGCATCACGCGTGACACTCCAGTGAAGTGCACCATTTTGAGGCAGGGTGCTTGGGAGATATTCGGTTCCACGGTTGAGACTGAAGAGCTACAGCAGATGTTTGAGGGACGCAGTTCTACTCAAATATCAAATATCACCACCTGTTGTGTATAGAAGCTGGTTGATGGATACACATGTGAAGCACTGAGGAGACATGAATCTGATGTATATCTTCGATTGTTGTGAGCCACTCACTCAAAGGAGATAAGGCTGGGTGACCACTGATAGTTGGCAGTGTTCTACAGAACGATCATTAGTGTCCACTCTAGTTGCAGGATTAACTGACAGCTCACCATTAACAAGGGAGCATACGACGCAGCGAAAACGATGTCACTGTTACGCTCGAGACCGGTCATGAATGCGGCCTCCCCTGAAGATCCTGCCCCGGAGTTGGGTTCGGTTCATAACCACAAGTGAGCACATACCTTGCATATCAGGGTATACAAGGCGACCGTTGAAGGGTTTGCCGAAGAGGTCGCTGACGTTAGTTGATGTAACAGCATATTCACCCTCGAAGTAGTAAGTGCCATCGCGCTTTCGGCCGCGTCACAGTCAGGTTCCCATTATGATGTAAGGCGAATGCAGAGCGTACGAACCTCAATAGAATCGTAGTAGAACGCGTTTTTTGCGAACCAGTTAGGTGTCTGGTACACGTGTTTATCGTACTGCTTTGGGATTGGATCGAGAGTGGGATTGAAGGGGTACGACGTCGCGATAAACTCTACCAAAAATGTATCAGTCAGAGGCAAGCTCCTGTGCAGCAGTGTAGTGCTCACTCAGCTGAGGAAATGTAACCGACAAATTTCCAACGAATTTTTTCCAGCGGTATGTATACCTTAGGGTATGACATGCTTATTCATCCGTTACTTTTAGGTAAGGAACTCACGATTTTGATGTAAAGTCTTCATTTCCAATTTCGATATACTGCAGATGGAATGGTTCTGGGTGGCCAAGAGATGCACGCAGGGCAGCTGGTTTACTTGTGGCGGAGTCACCTATGACAAAATTAATCTGGTCGATTGCCTGTTGGATGTATGGCGCAAGATCGTTTTGAGGGAGGCTGGCCCCGTCGAGCGAGTACCCTGTATGTGAGATGAGCATAGAGACAATATGATATGCATGAATATTATATACCTGCCCATACAGCCATAATGGGCTCCATTTCCATATCTTCGCAAAGATACAAGTACTCGAGAAGACCGAGCCCGCTGAAAAAGAGAGTAACTTGTTGTTGAATCATGGCGGAATCAAAGTCACAAGAATGGCGCGGACTCAGTGTTGACGTATCCCCAGTCACCCATGCGTCCTGGACGGTCAATAAGGTTGCCAACTGTTGCATTCCATTGCCAGCGTGTAGAAAAGCTCTGGCCCTGGTGTTGCATCAATGATCAAGTCCATGATATGCCAGCCAATATTTATGTTTACCTCCTATAAATATGGTTAGCGTATGTGGGTATGGCGCTATATGGAGCCTACCAAGTTGTTACCACCAGGAAAACGGAAAAACGAAGGCTTCATGTCATACAATGTCTACATGCTGCTGTCAGAACAAGTTACTTCAACTCTAGATAAAAACATGCCTGCGCAATGTCCATGCGCAGGCCATTGGCTCTGCCCTTAAACGTCGGGGGGAAGAGGGAGAACATTGCGAAGTTGATCGTCTCTCCGATAGCGCTAGCACCATCGACCGTGACCGTGAAGATGTTGGTAGTTGACATAGGACTTGAGGCAGGTGTGAGATGCACCACGACCTGCGTCCAGGCTGTGGTGGTGCCGGAGACAGGGACAGAAGCGCTTGCATAGACTGCCCCAATAGAAGACTGAAGCATGACAGTAAATTTTCCAGAAAAGTTAGATGCACTAGGGAATTTGTAGTAGAAAGAGGCGTTGTAAGTCCAAGAGGCGTTAATGTTTATGCCTGAAGAGAAAATAGTAAACTCGATGTACAAGTTCCGAGATCAGTTGGACATGCCAAAATAACCCTCATTGCCAAATCCGACTTCACCTGAGGAGCCAGATGGGATAGTAAGCTCGAGGGAGTTGGGCAGGGCATTGGAGAGTGGGATAGGGTCAGCAATGATATTGATGGATGCGCCGTTGATGGGAGCCCAGCCGAAGAGAGCATCAAGTATGTCTAGATACGTGTCAGGGGTCACAGTTCGAGAGATATAGCTACGCAGATCCTACTTGGTTTCACCTGCTGGAAGGCACGGTTTTGAAGCACTTGCAAAGGAACCTTAGAAGTATGCCAGGAGCGTAGAATTGATGGGGCACTGACATTCGGCGTAAATACCACCATCGCCGCTCTGTGCAAGAGAAATCATTTTAAATTGCGCTCAAAGATTATCTTGAACATGATGATATGCTCTTACATGCTATAATGAGGTAGAAACTGATGAATAGGCCACGGTCAAACATCAAAGGAAACATACATTAATATCCTATAGGTCACCGATATGTTGCATGTCAGAAAAGCAACACGAGTTTCACCACCAGCTACTTGCCTCAAACATCTGTCCAACTGTGTGGTATGTTAACGCAAAGCCTTAGGGTCACAGGTAGATATTTCAACTTACAAAGCAGGGGCGGGATACTATGGGCAGCTCTTCCATTAACACTGACAGTCGTCACTGCAGCACCACAACCCGCGAAAATAGCACTTGCAAGGACGCAACAATTTAGAAGGCCGGATAGCATCTTGCTGGGATACACGTAGTTGACCATATGCCTTTAAAAGAGTCAATGATGTTCACGACCTCGGGGCAGCATCGGGTGCGGTGCCGGTGTAACGCGCGAATAACATCGGAGAAGTATGAAGGACCCCAGCTGACTCACAAGCGGGAATTCGTGCAAAACATTCTCCCAAAACTTCACTTGAGTGATGGATTTAGCCTGTGAAATTCATTCTGTCAAAGTTACTTAGCCAACGAGTCGTAGTGACTTTCGGTAAATCCGTCCGGCTAATGATTTGGCCTCTTCGAACTTTCTTGTGATGGACTTTCATAAAAACAATATTCCGAACTTCCGGCGTATCCATGAAGCTACCCGATATCACCTCAGCACGTCATGGTGGTTGCCTTGAAACAGGCTTGGCAAAGTAGCGAGCAGTGAGCAACCGACATGTTTCGTAACTCCAACCCATTTCAATCGAGGAATTTATGCGCTGGAGTTTTCATATGGCGGTATCATCCCAGGAGCAGGTGAATTAAGTATGTTAATGTTCTTCTGGATACATATGTCACAAGGAACTCAGGCTGTCACGGTGACTCGGAAGCTGAAACGTTCAATGTACCTGGAGTTCGTATTTACTATGAGCGACATTCATATGGACCACCATATTCGAGTTGATCTTACGAAGACCGGGGAAATGAGACGCGGAATGCCTCCCAAAGATATACTTGCAAGCAAGACACTTGGTAGATCTAGACGTCTCCCACTCAACCTCCACTAAGTCACGGTTAGGCCCATCAGTAAATCCACAAGTATTTATGGACTCCCATGTCGAATCTACTGGGTTGCATGCTAAACCCGTAGCCTACATCTTCTCAGAAGACCTAGTCAAAGTGAGTACACCTTTGCGGAGTACCCACGAATCCGTCATCGAGTGATGTCTAATCCATTCTTTCGGATATTCTGCACCACTGGCAGATATCTTCACGTCTACCTTCCAATAGAAACCGTTCTCTCCTCGTCTATTCGCTCGTTCACGCATATGGACTTCTGAAAACATGCATTGGTCAAGTATCCCGACGATTCATGGTTGTGCGGCCACGGCCTGCTAGCAAGAAGGCGCTCTTGGCTTACCATACTCGTGACTATCTCGAATACGCCATGAATCAATCAAGCGATGCGCAGAACCTGCTAGAGGCTTCAGAGTTTGGGCTTGAAGAGGTGCGTATACCAAATGAATTTTGTCGTTTTGCGACGTGTAAGTGCATCGCTATGTAGGACTGCCCCATGTTTCATGGAATCGAGGACTATATTACGCAAGTTGCGGGAGCTACCTTGACCGGAGCAGCTGTAATCAGAAACGATGTTTCGGACGTAGCCATCTGCTGGGATGGCGGAAGGCAAGCACTGGCTCAATTCATTGTGAATTTTCCTTGCAATCTCAGTGTGTCATCATGTCCAGACATCATGCCAAAAAAGCACAGGCTTCAGGTTTTTGTTATGTAGCTGACTGTGTTCTCGCTATCCTCTTCCTCAAACGAACAACTCCTTCTGCGCACCCGTTGAAGAAACCACGTGTGATGTATCTCGACCTCGACCTTCATTTTTCAGATGCAGTATCACAAGCTTTTTACAAACCTGGTTCCACGACTTCTGCTCAAGTTCTTGTGCGTGCCATAGAGCCATTTACAATGTATGACCCATGTAATTGTTTTCAGACCCTATCTATTCATCACGCAGCTCCCGGCTTTTTTCCTGTATCCCCCCTCGCTTCCCTTCCAGACGTCGATGACCTGACCTTCGACCCTTTCACTTTATCAGTGCCTCTTAAAGCCGGTGCATCCAACAAAACATTTCTCCGCATTTGGCCTATCATCGAACGTGTCAAGGACGCCTTTCGGCCTGATTTCATTATAGTTCAGTGTGGCTTAGATGGCCTTGCGGGTGATCCCATGGCAACCTTCAATTGGTCCTTGGGTGGCGAAGGCTCGTTCGGCTGGTGCATACATCGTGTCGTTCACGAATGGCAAGGGAAAAAAATGTTACTCGGCGGAGGTATGGTGCTACTTATCGCAATATTTTCTCGCATACTATTCTAGGCTTTAGGTGGTTATAACACACCCAATGCTGCGCGAGCTTGGACATATCTCACATCTGTAGCAGTACGTTTGAATCTCGTGCTCTGGTTCATCACATTGATACATCGTGTCTAACAGGGCGGAATTCCGTTACCCCTAGACTCTGATATCCCTGAGTATTCTGGTTACCTCCACTTCAAGCCATCATTTACATTGGATATACCCACTGGCAACATGCGAGATCAGAACACGGAGGAGTACTTTCAGACCATAGAAGGCACATATGAAGGTATACTGTCGGTATTGGAGTCACGAATGGTTTCATAAACACTCTAAGCAATGGGTATGACAGCTGACTGCAATTGGTATATGTTAGAAACATTGTGACAAGCAAGCCACACAACAACATGCTCCTCCTACTGGCTTTCACAATTGCTCCTTGCCAATTCTCAGGTTGATCTCCAAACTCACTTAGTGGATTGCTTTAGTTTGAATAATTACAGGAGCAGCAACAACTCTAGCTGATTTGTGTGGGCCAATGCTTCAAATTTTATGTTAAATTTTGAAGTTGAGAAAAATATGTGGACAGGGTGAGCACCAGGCTTCTACCCATCCGCAGCCGGAGAGGTTTGAGGACGGATTGCTACATCTGAAATGTTATGTTACATCAGCATTCCCATAGTACAGACAATTTAAACCCAGCCCAACCTTATTCCTCAACCTCTCCAGCAGTGGCTGGAAGAAAACATTTGTAAACAGTCTCAGCCACAGCAGCAAAAACCTGCAGCACTTGAAAAAAAACTGAAAATCAAGTAGGTATATGTATGTTAATTAAAATATGTATAGTTATTATTTCCATCCACCTTGGAGATGCATCTTGGAGATCAGATAGATGTGATCACAGAAGCATTTAATATCATTGGCATTCTTCTGACCAATGGTCATCGCATCATGGAGCTTCTTGCAAGGAACTCACAAACAACACAGGAGTGGGCAAGCAACTGCAGCAAGTACACAAGCTCAGTGGACTTAGTAGAAGTCACTATATTGAATGTATATACCTGCAGCAAGTACACGAGCTGCAGAGACCATTAGCTAGATGTAAGTAGTATGAATATTGTACTGACCTTAGTGGACTTAGTAGAAGTCATTGAGGAAGTTCAACTATATGTGGACAAGGAAAACGCAAAGAGCATGCTTATGTAATCTAGGTATAAGCGAAGGTTAGAATATACAACACTCCCCCTCAAACTGAGCGAAGTCCAAGGGCAGGAGCAAAGTGTTTAGCTTTGAGGCTAGGAAGGGGCTTGGTGAGAGTATCAGCAATCATACTGTCTGTAGGACAGTATTCAAGTAGGATAGAACCTTTATCAATAGAAAAATGGATGAAATGGTAGCAAACATCTATGTGCTTGGTGTGCACGTGAAATGCGCCGGAATTGGCTAGTGCGATAGCGGATTGATTGTCGCAATGGAGAGTGGTTGGTTGAGTGAGTGGGCAGAAGATCTCTGAAAGAAAATGATGAAGCCAAATGGCTTCTTTTGCAGTGTTTGTGGCTGCAACGTACTCAGCTTCTGTCGTAGATAGAGTTACCAGCTCTTGCTTCTTCAAGCTCCAAGTAATGGCCCCTCCATCCAGTATAAATGTGTAGCCAGAGATAGCATGTCGATGCTCCTGCGAGGCGCCATCAGCATCAGTGTAGCCCTCAAGTCCATGTTTTCCTTCACCAAAGGTGAGGGCTAATCTCTTGATGCCAGCCAGGTACCTGAAAATCTTCTTTACTGCCTCCCAGTGCTTCATGCCAGGATTTGCACAGTATTGGGCGACAGTGGAGATTGTGAAAGTGATATCGGGGTGTGTGCTGACAGCGAGGTGCATTAGTGAGCCGATGGCTTCATGATAAGGGATGTTCTTCATCAGCATGGATTCGGTGGAGGTCTTTGGGTTTTGGGATTGTGAGAGTGGTAAGTTTGGGTCCATGGGGATGGAGCAGGGTTTGAGGTCAGAAAAGTTGAACTTAGCTAGGATAGAATTGATGTATGTTTCATGGGAAAATGAGATGGTGCATGTGAGATGGTTGCGAGTGACCTTCATGCCCAGTAATGATGTGATTGGATCAAGATCACGTGAGTTTGTAGCAAGCAGCAATGTCGTGCTTGAAAATCATGACCTGTTTGCTGTTGCTGCCGGTGACTGTGCAGTCATCAACATGAGCTGCAAGGATAAAAATATCTGTGCCTGAGTGTTTGTAAAACACTCCCCAATCAGATTCTGCTCTGTTCATCCTCATACTCTTGAGAAGGCAGCACAGCTCTTGATACCACTTGAGGGTGCCTTGCTTGGACCCATATAGTGCAACATGGAGGCGAGCGATGGGATTTTTGAACTTGGCATCGATGTTGAGGCCAGCTGGTAAGTCCATGTAGATTACCTCATTATTGTCTAACTTCCCATTTAGGAAAGCACTGTGGAAGTCCAAAATGTCTATGTCCCAGTCATTTCGTGCCATGATAGCAAGGATTGTGCGAATGGAGGTGAGATGCGCTACTGGCACATATTGTTACAAGAACATCTAGACGCTTGGGCCCCTACCATTTTTCTCCTGATCCTCCTCGTATCAGCCCTCGCATCATACCCTTACCCCGACCTCACTCTAGTTATCCTCGTCATCCTCGCATTCCCTTTCGCCCTCTACCTGTCGCTTCAGCAAAGCCAGTACATTTGGCCGGACCCTTTCGCTGACGAAGCATACCCATGCTCCGTTTCACCACCTGACTAATCCTATGGATAGTCCCTTTGCCCTTACCGTCTGGACGGTAACCTATGACATGATGCACGACGCATCCCCTTTGCCCTATTCCCTTTCTTGATCTCTGACTTGGTGCGCAGTCGCACATGCGACTTATACTTAGATCCGCAGCTGCACGATCGTGCCTCTGCGCGTTTCACTTCTTACTTTCGTTCTCTGACTCACTTTCTTATCAAGCACGTTCTACCTCGATCAAACGTGCTTTCCTGTTATAGTCATACCCTTTACCGATTGCCTCCCCCGGTAGTACAAGTTATCACCCACTAAATACGTCCCCTGTCCTCTATATAAACTCGCTACCATGTACCATATTCCCTAACTTGAATCTACTTGGTTCTTGACCTCCTACTCTCACCAGAGTGATCCTTTCTGCCTCGCCAGCAGTCTATATTCTATCTTCTTATCTGCTCATCGCGGATAAGCCTATAGTCTCGACCTTTACTCATCGACTTCGTCGACGAGCGAAGCCCCTGTTAACTAGTCGGACTTCTGTCCTTCTAATTAACGACGATCCTTACAATTAACCTTCGGGTGTCGTAAGCCTAGGCCGATATAGCTTATCGTCTCGCACCCGCGTGACATAAGCTACCCGATTTGGACATAGGCGTCAAATCGTACTTGCCGAAGACACGCCAAGTACGACCCCTAACCTTGGGCTAGCCCAAGGACGTCCACAGACCGTTGACGACACAAGCTCTGTTTGAGCGTCGCCAACAGATACCATCCAAGTCGTAACACATATGTGTCGTAGTAGTCGAGGCTGTAAACTTGTGAGTATCCCTTTGCAACTAATCTTGCCTTATACTTCTCAACTTCTCCATCAGTGTTCATTTTCAGCTTAAATACCCACTTGCACCCAACAACATTAATGTTTTCAGGTCATTTGACAATCGACCAGGTGTGTGCTTCCTCCAATGAGTTCAACTTCTTGTTGATTGCACCTTCCCATTTGGGCCAGTCGTTTCTGGCACTGGCTTCTTTGACAGTTGTGGGATTTGTTCCCTCTACTGCCACTACCCCAGCAACCATCGTGAAAATTTCTTCGTTGTCCTCGTCCATCTCACCATACTCCCCCACCATTTCTAGCTCGACAATCAGGTTGCTGGATTCTCCGGCGCACTGCATTCTGCAAGGTAAGTTTGTGCTTCATCCATCAGTTGCACCAGTGCCGTCTCTCAGGCTCTTGATGTATGCTGACTCGACTCTTACTCTTCCAGATCATCGTGGTGGGGCGGCTGCTTCAAATTGCAACCCTAGGTGGTCATGGGGAGGGGGGTTGGTAGGTGCTGGGCTGACATCTTCTCTCCTAGCCATTTGATCTTTGGGTGGGCCTACATCATGGCCTTGTACCGTGCAGCTGTCGAGTGAACCAACATCATAGCCTCGTACCATGCGGCCATCAGATGAACTGACATCATAGCCTCGTACCGTGTGGTCGTCAGGGTCGAGAGGTATGTTTACCTCTGCCACATCAAATCTGATGCTCCTTTCCATAGCTATCCTCCTCATGTCTGGGAGGTAGACTTGGTGGCCATTGCTGCCGCAGTCAAACCCTACCCATCTACCATTGATTGCTTGCATATCGAGTTTTGAGCCGTTCATTGAGTGGACCTTGACACGACAACCCCAAACTGGTATGTCCTTGAGGTTAGGCTTTGTTTTGAACAATAACTCATGGGGAGTCTTATTGTCCAGTGCGCAAGTCGCTGTTCTGTTCTTTAGCCAGGTTACACGCATGATGGCTTCCCCCCATAGGAACTTGGGCAATCCACTGGCATGCAACAGCGCACTGTAATGATGGTTGCAGCGCTGGGCTCAGAACCAGGCAATCCAACACCTATGTCCATACCATTCTCCGACCTCCCTTGACCTTCCGAAGGCCATGCGCACTTGGCCAAACCTTCCACAGGCAGTTCTTGCGTTCTGAGGCCCATCCAAACCTCGCGAGTTACCATACCATGTCCTATCCTCGTCCTTTTGACTTCGCTGGTGCATTTTCCCTTATTCTAATTATATGTTGACTACATCTTAGTGCTACATGGATAAACTCCATCGGCATCCTGTCGGGAGCCTCAGAATACGTATAAACAGTACACATCGTGGCTTATTACATGTATACTTGCATTTCTGCTTGCCTCGCGGCTTATTACATAGGTTTGGACTTGCTTATCTTGCTACTAGTTTCGCCTATGGATTCCGGTCTCTCATGGAAGTAGGATATAATCTCACTCACTGGCTACTGATACTTCACTTCACTTCCTGTACTTCAAGTCATAATTAGTAGAGTCACCTCGGTATAATCGTAACTGCACAATCAATCTTTGTTCATTCGGAACGATTGTTTGGCTAGACCGCTGCCAATTCTGCACTTTGTTTATCCTTGAGTTCCGATAGATTAGTGTCGTTTCTGGACTTCAGACGCCTCGCAAAAGTCTTATATTGTTATTCAACACATCAAAATACCGACATATATTGACCCTCAGACAGCTCTCACAAACCTTGGAAGGCATCGCGCTACTTCAGACAATGCTTTTGCAGCTTCAGACAACTTTTGGTTGCATTGGACAAGTACCTTGGTACTTCAGACATAGTCTCGGAACTCTGGACAGACATTAGAGAGGTTTACTTCCAGTATCTTGTCTACTCTCTGACTGTATAAGACTTCCCTTGCATTATCAAGGTAGTTCTTTAGGTTGTCTCTTGGGACGAAGCATACTCGCATCTCTCAGGACTAGGGACTCACATTCTGTAGAGCCCAGCCCAGATCTACTCTTTACAGTGCGCGTTTGTTCAACAACGGTTCAATTGAGTTGTTCTGTGACTCCATTGTGTTCTGGTGTATTGTGCATGGTGAGTTTATGTTCTGTTCCTTTGCTGTTGAGATGACGAGTGAACTTGTCTCCAGTGAACTCTCCGCCAAGGTCAGATCAAAACTGTTTAATCTTTGTGTCGAACTGTGTGTTTGCCCAGGCCTCAAAGGACTTGTACGCATTGAAGGCTTCATCCTTTGTGTGCAACAGGTACAGGTGAGTGAATCGTGTATGATCGTCTGTGAATGACACAAAGTACTCTTTGTGTCTAGGAGTTCTGACAGGAGATGGGCCCCACAAATCGCTATGGACCTTGTCGCTGAACTTCTTGCCTCTTGGAGGGTTTCGGATTTGTCCAATGGGTTTGTGCATGGCTTTTGCATACTCGCATGAGTCACATTTGTCCATAGTGGTGTCGGAAGGGTCTAATGTGATTCCAGTGATGACACCATCCTTGATCATGCGCTTGATGCTCTCTGGGGCAACATGCCCAAGCCTGGCATGGACATCTCACATGGTGAGTTGTTCATCTGTTTTGGTCACTCCAGCAAAAGATTTCTTAGGACCTTTGACACAATACAGGCCTTTATTCACTGGGATCTCCCTATCAACTTCTTCTTCTCGTTGAAGATCTTGCACGTGTCTGCACGAAATAGTGCTGTGTAGCCTGCCGCAGCCAGATGGCTAATGGAGACTAGAGTTACACCCATCTTGGGTGCGTATAGGATATCTTTGAGAAGGATTCGAGTGTTGGACTTGCCATTTGGCAGGGTAATGAGGATGTTCCCTTTTCCAGTGGCCTCGAAGGTATGTTTGTCCGCTGTTATAATTGGCTTTGGCGGAATATTGACAAAGTCTTGGGACAGTTCTCTGTACGACAACATGTGCCTCGAAGCGCTGGAATTGAACAATTTGGTTTGAGATTTGCGCTGAGCATTTGGAATGGCCAAAGTTGCGTAGGTAAGTGATGTTTGTTCTCCTCCCACCTCATCTGTATCATCCATTAGCCAAACACCTTCAGGCTCCTCATCCCTGTCCTTGTCCTTGGCGCTGGCTGTGGTCTCGGACTTCTTGTCCTTGCCTTTGCCATCTGATTTCTCGCTCCCTTTCCCTCCACGACAGTCTTGTTGCATGTGGCCATACTTGCCACAGCCATGGCAGTTGCCTTTGATCTGTCAGGTTTGTTTGCCCACATTGGTGTTATACACTGCATCATTGTTCGACAAACTGCTCTTCTTTGTTTTTGAAGCATGACGGTCATACTTGTCTATGACAGTGGACATCAAGACATCTGCAGTGAGTGAAACACTTGATACTTTCGCAAATGCTGTTAGAGCTGATATGTGAGGATCATATGATGCTGGCAGTGAGCTCATGATTATGGCCGCAAAACTCTCGTCTGTCAGGGCATGGCCAAGTGAGGATAGCTACTCTTTGATGACGCGCAGTTTGTCAAAGTGCTCTCGGATGTTGCCCTTCTCAGAGCATTTCTGGTCCTGCAGCTTTTGCAATAGCTCAATGGACACAACTCGAGACTGCTTTTTGAAGAGATTGGATAGGTACTTGAAGATTTCTCCTGCTGTTTCCAAGTTTTCAACTTGTATAAACAGAGAGTCAGGTCTCGTGCCGGCTATTTGCTACTTTGTTATAGCCTCGCCCATCCTCCATTCCTTTACAGCAATTCTGTATACTGTGAGCTCCCTAACCTCATCTGATGTGGTTGGTGTCCACAATGCTCCTCTTCCCAACAATGTTGAGGGGTCTACTGGTTTCTTCTCGGTACCCTCTAGGTGACCAAGGAACCCGCGAGCATCGATGGACCACAACAACCTATCCTTGTAGGTCATCCAATTTTCTCCGTCCACAATAAGTTTTGGGACGTGAAGAAAATCATCTCCAAGTTTGATGCTTGAGCTGGACATGGTGACAGGTTTCTTTCGTGTACTTTAATCTGGTTAAGAATTAACGAGCGCAGGGCTCATAACCTGCAGTGAGTACACGAGCTCAGTGGACTTAGTAGAAGTCACTATATTGAATGTATATACCTGCAGTGAGTACACAAGCTGCAGAGACCATTAGCTAGATGTAAGTAGTATGAATATTGTACTGACCTCAGTGGACTTAGTAGAAGTCACTGAGGAAGTTCAACTATATGCGGACGAGGAAAACGCAAAGAGCGTGCTTATGTAATCTAGGTATAAGCGAAGGTTAGAATATACAACAGCAACATCATGAGTGATGTATATATGTGGGAGATTGTTGATCTGTCAGCAAAAAAACACAGCTCTCATTTTACTGTGTCACACACCTCTGTAGAACAACTTGAGGAATTTAGTATGGACCTGCTTGGGGGAGGCATGCAGCGGCTTGCACCAACACTGTAGGGTCTGTTTGATAGGCTTCTATTCGCGAGAAAGAAGCATGTTGGCATTGCAGTACTAAGCACTGAAGGTCCAGAAGATAGTGATGAAGATATCTACTGGGAAGCATTTGGTGACAGAGAATTGGATGGATTAACAGGAGTTTTAGTTGACACATCAGTGAAACAGGAAAAGATAACGGTATGTCATAATGAATTGGTGATGATTGTGAGTAGCATTAAATGTCTATCAAAATGGAGAACTTACTCCTCTACTAGGAAAAGTCATTATTTTCAGCATAATCATGCAAACTGCAAACCAAAAATAAAATGTATTTCAAAGCATCTTTGGTATCTTTCTGCAGTCCACACACGCACCTCAAAAGGTCATTGAGACCCTATTGGGGATGGGAATCTGTGTTTCTGTCGATTCAATCAAAACAGCCATCACATCACATCATTGTCAAAGGAGGCTCACCATGGTATTTCTGCTCTGGGGTGAACACTTCTTGCATCCTACACATATGATAATTTTGATGTAGACCTTAAATCAACTGTTCATACAGTTGACAAGTCAGAAGACACACTCAAACATCTTACTGCTGGCCTCCTTTTTCCGCTACAGCATGGTATTACTCTTAACGACTTGCATTGCTCAAAAGCCTTGTGGGAAAGATTGCTTCTCAACACACAAGTGGATTCAATGAACATGACAACCAAGAAAGGATGGAAGGATCTGCTTACGTTACATCCAGACCCCTTGAATGAAACCAGTCTGTCACAACAAGACCACTTCAACTCCTGGAAGATTCTTTCTGATTTAATTGAGTATGGGCCTACATACTTCCATCAATTCAAGGACTGCCTGGGACATCTGGAGTCAGTAGAAATGATTCCTATAGCCAAGACAAAGATTCTAGCCTCGCACGCGATGGATATCAGTAATTCAACAGTGTCTGGGAACATTAACTTAGTACTTGAGTTACTGAAGCAGGGAGATATTGAAGATCTGGCAGAACATGATCCCCTGCAAAGACTAGATGTATCAGAGTACGCTGTGCGAGCACAGATGTCATCTGGTGCATCTCCTTGCAGCATTCCTCAGCACAACTAGATGAGAACACTTTGATGCGAGATGTTGGGGTTCTTCGACCTAAAGAGACAGGTATATATGGCTCGAAGCCTGGGTTTTGTAGAATGCACCAGCTCATCACCTACTCTGGTATCTTCCGGCACCTTGATTGTTGGAGAGTCGAGTTCAAAAAATGAGTTTCTTTACATGTGGACTTGGATGCCTTTGCAGCATCAGAGCTATTTGAGGATCTACTTGTGATGGCAAATGTAATCACAAAGGAGTATGTTGCTGATCACAGACTTTGGAGGATGAGATCAAAAGATGTCACTCAGTGTGATGGGCAATATGAAAATGCACTGCTCCTCAATAAGCACATGCTACTATACAAGGGACTTTCATATGCAATGAATATCGGGGATATCAGGCAAGTGGAAATGTGCATTGTTGCATGGATTCTAATATTCAAGGCAACTGGGAAGCATAAATATGTGATGCACATGTCAGATTTTCTATCCAATGTTCACTTTGTATACCCAGATGACTTATGGTGAGGTTGTATTTTTTTTGGTCAAAACATGAGCTGATTCAAATAATGGCATAGGAGAGCTGTCTTCATTATCATATTCTTGTAAACTCATCAGGAAAATCAGGCAGCTTCTGAGCTGTTGACTGGTGCATGGAATTAAATAACTTGTATACAAAGGTAACTTATTTCTAGTTCATGAGAATACATTGGTTAATCACATCTAGGTTATTCACAGCAGCAAAGGCCCTAATTGCACTATAGACCACATAATCTTGGAATCACCCCTTGTCCAGGTTTATCATAACTTACAACAGGCTTTTGAAGAAAATTTCTTGCATTCACACCTCACAACTTAACACACTATTGTTGACATGACACAGACATTCAGACCACTTTGTTTCCTTACATAGGTCATCAGTAGTAGAAATTTTATGGTGGTGAGTACAGTCAATAATACAGTTCAAAACCAATTCCAGCATTGCACACCAGGACCATAGTCATTGAGCAGTTGAATCACCATATACTCTCCGAGTTATTAATTCTTGCCATGCTTCCAGAGCGTCATGAGTTCATATTCCTGTGGTCCCATCTCGTACTTGACAGTGCATGAATGGTGGGTGATTTTAGAAGGTAAAAATATATTGTTATGTGTGAGAGAGTTGGGATGATGGATGTTGCAACAGACACTTGATGTGAGTGGTGTGCAGTGGGCGCAGCTGTCAGAATTTGATGGGTCACATATAACATGGCCTGGATCTGTGTCATAATATTACAATGAGTCAATAGAAGCACAATTTAAAAATATATTACCAGCCAAGGAGTCATTGAAGTGAATATGAAGGACCTTGCGTCAACATTGGATTGTACCTCATAGGTGAGCATTAATCAAGATCTGACTTTCCCTCTGACTTTGACTGCAACTTCCCTCTCAGCTCTTAATTGCCCACTAGTACCTCTGTGGCTTTGTCACTGTCACTATCTTCCCCAGGAATATCATTTTCCCACTCATGTATACTATCCTGCCTGCCTACAGAATGTAGCTGGGTACACTGTCTTGTAGCTGTACATTCTTTGTTCTTGTCTACTTTGCATTTCTTCGTCTCTTGCTGCCAACACTTTTTCTTCCTGCACATCATCAAAATACTCTCTTTCAGCAAATAATATTGCTGTGCCTTGGAGTCTGCAATCCCTGATGGCACACCCCCATCACTGCCAAAGAGTAGCTAGGTTGCATGTGGCTTTCCACTGGATGACAAGTAATATATCTGGTATGTCCATTCTCTAAACATGACCATGATTAGCTCAAAATGATAATGTTCTACTACATGCATACCAATACCCTTGCCATTCCAAACAATTCTGTGGTGCAAAGTCCCCAAGTCTCTCTATATATCAAGTGGTCCACCTTGTCTTTTTTGAATTGTGTCGTCATGTCAGAGTGAAACCACTTTATCCTGTGACACTGTGCTTATGGGAATTGTTTCTGTATCATTTTTGCTGCTACTATGGAGTCTTGAATGTTGTCAAAGAAGATAAGAAACTTTGGAGGTGCCAGGTCACCATCCTTCCAGCTGTCAGGTATCAATCATGACAGGTTGTTATATGATGAAAGTGAGCACATGATTTTACTGATGCAGAGTTTGATATTTGCATGATCAACAGAATTTGGATCGTGAGGAGCTTGTCTGAGCACATGTGGAGTAGCTGCTTCATATGTGGGAGATTGTCCACTGTGAGCATTGTGGATGTGATGTAGAGACTTATGCCTCTCATGGTGCAATATTGCACTTTACACCCACACAGCACACAGCACGAACTTGCAGTATCGCTTCCTAAGTTATCCTCAGCTATTCCCATATGAGGCGCAGCTTTCCCAGGCCATGCATCGTGTGATGCACATGCACCTTTCCCGTGCCATGTGTTGCACACATGCATGCACTTTCCCATGCTCAAGCATCCTATAGCACCGGCCATCCAGATGCATCCATCCACTATCCACCAAGTTCCATAGTGCATATATTTCCATTTTGAATTTATTTACACATTGTACCACCTTTATTTTATTATGGACCCTTACTTACATATAGCTTTACATACTCGGCTTGGTAGTGCTTCGGCACCATACTTAAGCACCAGCAGTAGATATCTTTAGCAAGTTTTCTTTTCCCAGAGTGGCAGTATGAATTCATTTTCTGAGCATCAGAATGGCAACTCCAAATAAGCCTACATCACAGTAGCTATTGGCACTCAATCACTCGCATCACATTCTCTATCACTTTGCTCTATGCTTATTTCCATTGTCTCATATCTCTATTATTGCTTAAACCACTGGTGCATCGACTGCATTGAGCACACTTCGCTTTCTCATGCATGCGTACCACTTTCCCATGCACACCTCCAACACATTTCCATGCACATACACATGTTCCCATGCCTTGCATCGGCCAACTAGTAGCACCTTCCATGTGAATTTCTAGACCTTTGCTGCACTTGCTTCCCCTTTAGGATCAAATGCACTTGTCTCGCCAAGTATAGCAGACTAGGCAGTACACGACCTACAACATTTAGATATCAGTAAGGAGCTTTGTTTGCGCCTTGCTGAGTTGTACTTTCTATAGTAAGCATGAAAGGGATGTAGCAAGGCAGGATGTAACAGAGATGCTCTAATTCCTTATATTCAGGATGAAATTTGCCCCAGGTTGCGATGCAATGTGCTTCATCAAATATCACACAATGATCTGCTGTACAAAAAGTAGTTTGCACAACAGTTTCTCAAATTCCCCTCCAGGTTTTATAAGCTGCTCTGGACTAACAATGACAGTGCAATACTTCATGTCTTTGATGTCCTGTGTGAAAAATCAGGTTATGATAGTAAGTTGTCCTTCCATGACATAACTGTTAGATCCTCATGCAAAAATTACCCCAGCTAGCTGTCTCTGAGCTTATCGATATACTTAGCAAGCCTGCTTTTGCCAGCGATGAAATGTTCTGTCTCCTCAGCTGGTTCAATGGAGTTACGATAATTTGAAGGCCAGGTTTGAATAGTAAAGGCATCCAAAATGCCATATTCTTCCCCATTGATATGCTGGCAATGCACAAGATATCATGGTTAGCTTCAATGAATGCTTATGTGATTTTGATCTGTCAAAGACATAGCTATTTTCCAAAGTGCTGACAGGTGATATCTCAAATTATGCCCACACTAGGGGCTTCTGACATGTGATGACTAAGTGCTCAAATGGGAATTTTCTATATTTTAATTAATGTACTTATACCTACTTGATTTTCAGTTTTTTTCAAGTGCTGCAGGTTTTTGCCGCTGTGGCTGAGACTGTTTACAAATGTTTCCAGCCACTGCTGGAGAGGTTGAGGAATAAGGTTGGGCTGGGTTTAAATTGTCTGTACTATGGGAATGCTGATGTAACATAACATTTCAGATGTAGATCCATCCTCAAACCTCTCTGGCTGTGAATGGGTAGGATCCTGGGTGAGCACCAGAATTCAACAAACCAAAGTGACTGTGGATACTGGGTGACTATCCCTAGATGAAATAATGTGAAATAGATTATAATTCTGTATTCTGGCACAGTTAGCATTCTTTTCTGACCAGAAAGAACACTACCATCTTTCTTTCATTTCTGACCTCATAGATTCTCTGAGCCTTACATAATAATCATGATTGAGGTATTCAAATTTCACATTGATTGCAGGCTACAGTACAAATTGTAATTTTAAAATACCTATCAATATTAGATTCTATGGTTGTATTGGCCTGTTGAGGGTTTAGCATTCAGTGACTGATGAGGGGTGTGTGCAGCATGCAAGACTCGGATTTCATGTGGCTTGGAAAGAGCAGGGTGCTCTGGAGTAGGCACCTACACAAATACAGGATGATCAGCTACAGAACATTGATTGCCATTAGGACCTGAGGAGTCTGCTTGGTCCATTTTCCTTTGTTGAATGCTTGTGAACCACTATAACTCAACAGTGAGCAGAAGTGAAAAAAGATCAATAGAAGTACACACATAAAGTTAATTGGATGGTGGTGGCCTTCATCAGGAATATCTGGAGGATTCTGAGGATTGTGCCAACCTATTGATTCGAGGTTTGTTAGACATGTTGATTTCAAACTTGACCAAAGGTATAGATTGATCAGTAATAGTTCTGACTTGAATGCTCTGACTCTTACAGTTTGAAAGTCCCTGCCAGACAATGAAAGGGCTTCTGTATTTGCAGATGCAGGTGCAGAGGTGGTTGCGAAGAATCTTCTAGACAGTGACAGCAACCTGATACTTAAAGTTAGCCAATAAGCTTAATATTACATGACCTGGAGTCAAGAGGGTCGACAGGATATTACATACCAGAGCTCAGTAATATCATATTGATAGCTCATCCTGTGAGCTTCCATTCAAGTCTGGCAGTAACTCTCAGACTTAGACTGGGAATGTCAGGGTGTCAGTTGTACTACTACAAAAGTAAAATATTCAGATAATTCAGACAAGGGCAACATACTTCAACATATTGGTCTCCAAAACCAAGAGTTGCATCAATTGCATGATACAATGGTTCAGGTCCAACAGACTGGGGCCTGAATGATTCAGAATCAGAATTGACTATTTAATACAGCAACTATGAATTGACAGTTAAGTTCAGAACACTAGGTGCTCTCAAGTTGCTGAGTGGCAGTCTGATGTGTTGTAGGATCCTTCAGGGACAGATATTAGCTTGGAATGAGCAGTCATGAAAATTAAAAAGTGACCCGCCTGAAGATAAAGTATTAGCAAGGAGTGTGCTGGTGTTCATAATTGAAGAATTGTTGCTGTGTGACAGTCGTTGATATTTAAAGAGAGATAGTTTGCGATTTTGTAAGAGGAGAGATCAGTTAAAGTGTCATTGGTGCTAGGAGAAGTAGCAATAATTTGGATCACTGACAATTAATGAAAATACTATGAGTATTAGTTGAGTCATCTCAAATTCTAAGGCAATGCAAATTGAAACAAGCTTTGTTTGGTCTTATTATTTCTATTTACATTAACTTGCAGTAGCCCCTTTGACAGTTCAAATCAGACTTTGAGCAGAATGCAATGTAATTTATATAAATTGATTTATCCATTGGAGTCACCAAGTCACAATGAGTAATTAAATACAAAGCAAACCATTGGAAATGAGCTGACACTAATATGTAATCTGAAGAAAATTGAGATAATAACAAAGACTATTTGCAAGACTGGGTATTAGTACAAGTATTGCCTAGGGTGACTGCCTTCCTACCTCTGGTTCTTGTCTGCTTCTGTCTACTATTTGTCTTGGTGTAGAGATTCACACTATTACAGGCTTACAACATGTTATACTTCAGTTCATACCACCTGGATTCCTGGCACCAACTTGCAGCATCATTCCCTAGCCTTTTCCCAGCTATTTCCATATTGGGCGATACTTTCCCACGCTTCATGATGCCCTCACATCACTCTCTTTTTCACACTTTCATCACTCTACCATCCAGGAGCATCCATCCACTGTCCAGCAAGTCTCACTGCTATGTATTTTCACATTTTAGTCAATATGGCACCATTTTAGAGCATGGACCCTGACTTATATACATTATTACATACATTATCTCATACTCGGCTCAGCTCAGTCACACTTAGCGAGATACATATATAGGTCCACATTTTTCACTCTTTACACACTACATCACACCTTACCTTTGTTGAGTTCCTCCATCATGTCCATAGCTAGAGTCAGAAGCTATTAGCAATCTTTTAGTAGTCATTCATTGAGCCCTTGCCTATTGCATTTTGCATTTTCACTATTTTTGCATTTTTACTATTTTGCATTTCACATTCCCATGCCTCGCACTTATGTCGCTTGCTTCGCACAGCCACTGCACGACTGTGGATTTGTTTTCCTTGCTTCCCCTTGGATCAAATATGCTTATCTCTGCAAGTATAGCAGCCTAGGCATCACAATTTATCACTATATCAGCTTCTTGTGCCTTTCCATTAGATTTATCATTTAACCTGAAGCTAAGTTGATTCATCTTCATTGGGCTCTGCATCCTGGAGTATACCATCTACTATTCCTGTTGAACTGACACTCTCCTACACAGTATCTGGATTAACTGGTCCAGGTGCAAGTGCCTCCTCCAAACCTCTGTCAGTATTCTTGCTCTCTGCAAGACTGATGGTGGCTATGTCATTGACAACATTGAAGGTTCAATAATTCAGATGGTGAGTCTGAATAATGTTGGGCCTGACTGCCTAGCTGCGATATCTAAGAGACAGTATTCAATCCTAAAGGGTTTCTGTACTAAGCTCAAGGCTCAGAGAGAGAAGAAACTACTTCTACTCAAACTAGTAGTGGAAACTAGTGAAAAGGTAACTTGATTATGTAAGCTACAAAATAGCAAACATAAGGTAAAGACAGTGTCTATAAACCTAGTCAGGAATAAGTCTCTACAACGGGACCAAGAGTATGTCCCACCTCTATCACAAAATTTGTAGCAAGTTTGAATGCATCTGATTCATCAGCTGAACTCTCCATATCAAGAGCCGCTAGCGCATGATCAATTAGAATCCAGGTTAGAAAATCATGCAGATTTGAATATATGGTGGTTAATATTAAATGTGATTTATACAATGTGTTTCATGTTCCATTTTGACACTAGAACTTTCTTATA
Organism: Suillus bovinus; assembly: GCF_016758785.1. Classification (NCBI taxonomy): domain Eukaryota; kingdom Fungi; phylum Basidiomycota; class Agaricomycetes; order Boletales; family Suillaceae; genus Suillus; species Suillus bovinus. The sequence goes on from NW_024542070.1 coordinate 40,954, forward strand.
GGTAAAAAATAACTCCTTGTAGTTTAAAGTTAATCTCTTGCCAATGTCTGTGCTTGAGAATTTGGTGTCAAGTAACAGTAGAAATATCACCTACAAGATAGCATGTGAGGGTGACTGTAACTGGGATTGGTGCATTGCTCACTTACAATAACTGCAGCCCATGCAATAGAATCTGGTGTGACTTGCTGGACACTCCACTTCATTACATTTGTATGGGTGCTAGAACCACTAGAAGTTTGATGAAGTGATATCATACCCTGCAATAAAGCTTTCAGAACCTGAGGATATTCCTGGTGAGATGATGGGCAATCAAGACAAAGAAAGCACTCATAGACTTACTCGCACCAACAGTTCCTAGTTCCTAAAGACAATTTTGAATGACTTATCCTCTATCAACTCTAGGAACAACACTGGAGGAAATGTCTTGTATGTCGGGTTTGCCAAAGATGTGACTTCAAGGAGTCATTGGATCTCTGGGACATTAGCCCTGTTATGGCTGATGTTTATAAAGTATTTTGATGGAAGGTCAAAAATATCACATACAACTCCACAAAGCTTCTTGATCTCATTGGCATGAGCATCTTGGATGCATTTTATTACCTACAATAATCATGTTAACATAGAAAGTTCAGCAATGAGAGCTCACTTACAAGATCGCTAAAGTATGAACTTTCCATCACCTTGTGCAATGACTTAGTAAAATGACAATGGAGCTCATCCATGAATGCTGGCTCCTGAGTAGATGCAGTCTTGTATCATTTAACACTGTTAAACGGAGTCAGAGTCTGCTGCCAGCTGCAAACTGTATGACATGTTGCTATTGAAAGACACTGACTTAGACTTGGATTCTGTAAGCTAAAAGGATCAACTCAATAATGGAAAACAACTCACACAATACTGCACTTTATAAAGTCCCTGCACTACCTAGAAATGAGATAATTAAATGTCAGATATAAAATGACTTGCTGCAGCCTTACATGAGGAGTTTGAATCAAAGACCTAATTAATGATAGTTAGTGCAGTAATAACCAATGTAAAAATCAGTCAAGATCAGAAAACACTGCATCATTAATATCATACTGATGACTAAATGTGCATTATTAGTATTCTGGGTGTCACAGAATTGACATAATTTCAAGGGCAAAAACAGGAGATGGGTGAATCATGCAAATAGCAATCCATTAAAATTAGTGTGTCTGAGCACAAGTGCCAAAACATGTCAATGGCCTTGAGGCACTGGGCATGTAAGTGCTGGAGCACAGACATCATAGTATGTGGCTGAGTGCCAAGGTATAGCACTAAGGCAAGCAAGAAGCCGCCAATGCTCCTGCGCAAGGAGGACCCAAATTGAAACATGGTGCTGTTGAATAAAAGCCCTTGTCAAGGGCAAATCCTTGTCATAAACAACAAGCAAAAACCATAAGCAAGACATTAACGGACACACAATGTGTTATCACAAAGAAGGGAAAACAAGAAGGTGGATGTATGTGGCCGGAAGAAAACTGTAGGAACACTGACATCTATAGTATGATACTATATCACTCAACTCATCACGGCTATAAGCTGATAAACTGAATAAACTGAGTAGAACTCATTTTTGATTGAATAGAGTCAAGGAGTACGAAAACACCCATAACAATGATGTATTGGTGTTGTGCGAGCATGACCAGGTTGGAAGCATCTTGTCAGATGCATGAAGTGCCAGAATTCGACAGATAACTTTCCAAATGAGCATCGGATTCTCAACTTCAAAGAAGACGAGTGAGCGAGAGATGAAGGAAAGAAGTAAGATGTGTGCATATCACGCATCATGACTTAGATCGTTCACTTGCTTAGTAAGCACTTGTTTGAGCTGTGCTTGCTTGCAGGCTCGCTAGCTAGCTCAAACGGCACTGTTACCCCACACAAACAAGGGTCAACAGGGGCGGCACTTGATCAGCTCAGAGAGTACTACCGCTGCAGGATCGACATAATCCACCATGAAGCTTGTAAGGTGAATACTGCAGACGTTTCTTTCGTCTTGGTCTGACATTTTTAAGATACCTTTCATTTTGTGCATTACAAAGATCGGGCGCTGACCCTTGTTTCTATCAGATTCTTGATGAAACTCAATAATGAGACCGTGACTATTGAGCTCAAGAACGGTTCTGTAGTCCATGGCACAATTACTGGTGTGTCAGATCCAGAAAAAACTGACACTGTTTACAAGATCTCAAAACCATTTTTACAGGTGTAGATATGCAGATGAATACCCACCTTAAAACTGTCAAAATGACAGCCCGTAACCGGGACCCAACATCCCTCGACTCCCTATCTATCCGCGGCAACAATATACGCTACTTCGTGCTTCCCGATGCCCTCCCACTTGATACACTATTAGTGGATGATGCACCCAAACCCAAAGGCAGGAAAAAGGATGATGCACGCGGAAGGGGCCGTGCACGAGGAGGGTTGGTTGACCGCGGGCGCGGTCGAGGGAGGGGAAGGGGACGAGGAAGGGGTTTCTGATGGTTCAGTCTTGAAAATATCATGCTCGTTTATCGCATTGTTAACATCTGTATATCGCGGCGTTTCGGCTTTTTGCTAATGCTAAAATATTGCACCGAGCTAAACATTTCACTCGGTCGGTATTAGTCATTCATGAGTTATCCTGCCAGGCTTCCTGTGTAACCTTGAGTCATTTTGCAGCCATACATGATCAATACCAATGATTACCACAAGAGCGACGAAAATTGTAAGGACCTGTGTGGCTGTGTAAATTTCTTCCATGCTCCTGCGCCGTTTTGTGTCAGCTTCAACGTCGTTGCCGCCAACAATCCGACAGCTACTGTCTTCCCTGCAACCGACTGGCCAGGTGACTAAAGTACAATTGAGTGGTTGGATCAAATCTGTACGAAGACAGAAAAATGTCACTTTCGCGGTGATTAACGATGGAAGTTGTGCTTCCGGCCTGCAAGCAGTCTTGAAGCCAGATGCTACCCCACACAAGTATGTTTCCAAGGCATTGTGGAACGTGGACGTTTATAATAGCATCCCTTAGCTTAACCAATGGCGCCAGTGTCCGCATTTGTGGCAATCTGGTCCAAAGTGTGGGTCGCGGACAATCATATGAACTACATGTCGAGGCGGTTGATGTCTTGGGCGAATGTAACCCAGAGGTGTGTGTTATGAATGGATAAAAAGTTGTTCATTGAAATTTTGTAAAGGCCTACCCTATCCAGAAGCAAGCCTTGCCCGTGGAATTTTTAAGGGACAATGCTCATTTGAGAGCGCGAACGGATACCAATGCTGCTATGCTGCGTCTACGTGATTCCGTCCTCCGGATGCTGCATAGCTATTATGAGGTGCTAATGAATATCACATTGTCTGTCCTGTTGTTGACACGTCCAAATCTAGGCTCAAGACTTTCATTACGTGCACACGCCCATCCTGACTTCAAACGATTGCGAGGGTGGTGGTGAAACGTTTCGTGTCTTGTCTACTTCTTCCGCCCCTTCTTCAAGGCAGTTGCCCGATCCGAGTGCACAAGCCGAATTCTTCTCCCAGCCAGCATATCTTACTGTGTCTTCGCAACTTCACCTGGAGGCCCTTGCTGCCTCCCTATCTCGGGTTTACACGATTTCTCCTTGCTTCCGAGCAGAACGTTCGCAGACGAATCGGCACCTCGCTGAATTCTGGATGCTCGAAGCTGAATTGGCATTCATTGACCACGTCGGGGACATATGCTATGTGGTTGAGGAGTCTCTCAAAAATGTCCTCCTTCAGTGTCGATCAGAACACGCCCTCCTTTGGAATGATGGCGATGAAGAAAAACTCAAATCTCTGCAAGATGCGTCGCGCCCAGAAATCCCCTGGACACGCATATCATACACTGATGCTGTGAAAGAGTTGCAGAAATACCATGCTTCTTCTCGAGTTGGATTCGGATTCGAGCCTGCATGGGGGAGAGCACTGCAAAGCGAGCATGAGCGGTGGCTTTCGGAACGACTTGTCGGCGGCCCTGTGTTCGTCACAGATTACCCAACCTCCTTAAAACCATTCTATATGCGAGCTAATGATGATGAACAGACTGTAGCGTGCTTTGATCTTCTAGTTCCTTTCATCGGCGAGCTCGTGGGTGGGTCGCTCAGAGAAGAGAGGACCTCTTATTTGGTCGAGGCTATACGGAGGCATGGGCTTAGGGAGGAAGAATACAGATGGTACGTAGATTTAAGGAAGTATGGCAGTGCACCGCATGGGGGTTATGGGCTGGGGTTTGAACGACTGGTTAGCTGGATGAGCGGTATTGAAAATGTGCGGGAGTGCATCGCGATGCCGAGGTGGGCAAAACGGATGTTGTTGTAACATATACTCTTGTCGGACTCCTCTCGATTTAGTGGCAAAGTTCCGAATTGATCTGCGCTTCGTTGCAAAGTCTTGTGAGCTACAGTTGAAATGGTCATAATGCATGTGTTAACAATGCATAAATCTCATAATGCATCAACTTTTGTGGATCCCGACGGCGTTCCCAAGTAATTGGACGCATAATGCATAACATTTGCATACCCAGTATGCATTACGAGGTATTGATTTGATAGGGTGGGGCATGTGAACAATAACATAGCGCATAGATTTATTATTGCATTGTCTTTTTTTGACTATGTATAGAAGCCAGCGAGCCATTGAAACGGTACCATACTACATGAAAATGTCCCTAAATTTACAGTGCAAACCTTGTGACAAGTCCGCTGTCTACAATCGACCTGCACGAAGTTGCATGTATGCAATATCATGGCGACCCTCAATTTTCACTTGATTTATCTTCACAGCTTTGAAAGTTTCGCACTAACCTACAACGCGAAGAACTGCATAACGCTAAACAAACATGTATAGAACAATTCTTCTCATTTTAATCATGTACTTGCGTAGGAATTATTGATAACTTTCTGTCACCCTTTTGGCGGAGGTCACACATGTCACAAGTATGTGACAAATATCGTCTTGCATATTCCTCATAACGCATAACATTTTGGCGGTCCCATCGGTATGCATTATGACCATTTCAACTGTATATGTTCGACAATTTCGACGGCCGCAAACGGGGGCGCCAACTGGTTGGAATTCTACCTGGAAGCGAGGTGCGAGCTGGGTGCGAGTGTAGGGTCATTGATAGAATAAACTGACTAGTTCTCTTGTCGAACTGCCTTCCACCGGCAGCATCCAGGCTGCACTCAAGCTCTGCTGCATTTCGGCATTTCGGATTTTCTTTTTCTTTTCTGCTACAAATTCCGGTGAGCTATGGTGGCCCAGCTCCTTGTGTGCATCTGCATGCAATGGAGGTAGGTCCGGCGGAAAGGCTATGAGTAGAGATGATAACTTATTCATGTAAGAAGTTCACTGTTGTGAACTCTCGTTAGGTTTCTCACCAGAGAACCCATAGTAAGGGGAGGAATTATTGCGACACCTTCTGCCAGTGACGAGCGAGATTTCTGTCTGTCAAGACGTGCTGCGGTGAGCATGTCACAGATTCCTGCATGATGCCTTCAATGACTCCTGGCACAGATGCCCGTATGCTTGTTACTGACTGTCTTTCCAATTTGATGCGTCGCTTTGCGGCTCCTACAATTTGGGATCCTAGGTTTTGTTGCATCACATTCACTCCTACTAGTGTGGGAATCGCAGACTTCGCGGTTCGCCTTGACTCACACGACTCTACACTACACACGAGTCTACTTGGCTCACTTTTGCACAAGTTGGGGATCAGTACTCAGTATCAGGGCTTCTGCCCGAAAAAAATCATTCGTTTGCAATCAAGCATGCATTTTTTTCCCATTCTCACTAGTTATAGTACAACCGTACAAGAGCTCCCATAACTTAAGTGCGGGTCTTGTCTGCAGCACTGGAGAGTCGAGACAAACTTGTTAGTTTGATTGTGACCATCTACTATGATGGGCGTGAATATTTGTTGTCTTTTCTGGTGACGTTATGCTCTTCAAATTCGTCATGCATGTTTTCTGCGTTTCCCTGCATGTATCATATACTTATCCCATGGTGTATATATATAGCTTCCGTCGTGCGAGCATTCGTAATGCTTCCGTGGTTTAAACAGAAATTTACCCATAATTTCCCCACAATATCATTGTCCATTACGCTGACAACCCCAGCTGTCACATCCTCCAGCTATGAAGCTGGAAGTCCCGCATGTTCAAGAAAACCTTCTCGTTACATATGGAGCTGGAGGCACAAAATATACTGGTATGAGAATTCTCGAGCCTTCATCGACGAATACTGACGATGTCTGCGTTCATAAGTTCGCCCGACGCTCAACAGATTGTTCGTTATCATTCTTCCGTTAGCCTTGGCTGCAGCCTTGGGATATACCACATACGTCGCCCACCGTCATGACTCCCTTTACACTGCTTTTGCTGCACTGGACAACCGAGTTGCCAAACTACCAGGTGCGTTTTTCATTGAGTCTTTGCCAATTCGTTCACCTTATGTGGTGATAAGTGATGGGCTATAACAGTAGGTTTCCACGTTCTGATAAGCTGTCGATACTGACCTGGCGCCTCACGCACAGCTTGGAACGCATACCATGTGAGTGCTATGGAGCTAATTCTGAAGGTTTCAACTCAGATCTTTCAGTGTGACATAGATGAGGATCTCATCTTACAAAACGCACAGCTGATGAAATCGCTGAACTTAGCGGCAAGTATCGTTCACTGTCCGATGACCTTATTCAGGGTGGCTGAACCTGGTATTATCACTAGGACGCTGGGTATACTTATGTCAACATTGATGATTGTTACTCAGAGAGAAGCAGAAACGATGAGGGTGATATTGTTGAAGGTTTAACTATTTTCCCCTGATGGTTCGTGTATTAACATCCCAGGTCAGATGCGACAAAGTTTCCGTCCGGAATGAAGGCGCTCACAGACAAAATTCATAATCTTGGGCTGTGAGTGACATGTTATATATATATACCTCCAAAATCACATCTTACTGAGAATTTTATTTGGCACACGCAGGAAAGCTGGCATTGTAAGACCTGACATTCAGTCATTCCTGTACCTCCTGACTGTGTCCCTGTCATGCAGTACAGTGATTCGGGTTGGTTCACATGCCAACTATACCCTGGCTCATTCCAGAACGAGGCAAGGTAAGCAGTTCTGTTCCTGCTCATTACATCATGATCATATCTAGCAGAGACGCGAAACGCTTTCATGACTGGGGTTTCGACTATCTCAAGTAAGTCTCAATTTACTGATATGAACGGCTGTTTTCAATGGTGATTATTTACAGATATGATAACTGTGCTGGTACGTGGACTCACACCATGTCCAGTTCGTGATCGCTCGATATACATCAGTTCCATTTGACAACATCACTCGGGAGAATATTATGGGAAGTATGTACTTATGTTATTCACCTCTGTCAGAATCTCACTGACGGGTCTAGGATATGAACGTATGGCAAACGCCATTGCTGATTTTTCACTATCATCTGGAACACCACCCTTAATTTTGTCCATGTGCCAGTGGGGAAGGGTGAGACTCTACTTCATTGCAATTTTTGGACTATGAACTGTTTTGCAGGAGCAAGGCTGGACTTGGGCCCGCAGATATGGGCAAAGTTGGAGGGTAAGATAGAGCACGTATCACAAATTTCTCGAAGCTAACGAATACTCTAGACTACTGACGATATTGGTAAGCGTTCGACCCCCCGAAACCTCTCACTGAGGAAGCAACTGATTGGTGAGCAAGAACCGAACTGGCAATCAATCGCCAAAATATTAAACCAGTAAGGAAGCCGCGTTGCTTACCCCATCATCATTCACATCGTCTTCCAGAAACTCGTTCTATACGTGGGCAACTGATTTTTACGGCCATAATGACATGGATATCGTCAGTCATGTTTTGCGGTGCTGTTGGCCACGCTGACAAGGGTCCTTGTAGCTTGAAATGTGCGTCACTGAGAGGCCGAGTCTGAGTGTCGTCTCACAATCGACAGTGGTAATGGCCCCCTAACGTACGAAGAAGCGAAGTCCCATTTTACTGCGTGGGCGCTTTTGAAATCACCTTTACTTATCGGCACTCATGTAAGTTCAATCCCCTGCTGACGAACCCTTCACTCACATACGTCCAACTTAGCTTGCTTCTGCTACCAAAGAAACTCTTGAGATTCTGACCAATCCAGAAATCATCGCGATCCATCAAGACTCGGTTGTGGGCACTAGCATCTCACCTTTCCGGTGGGGCATCAATGTAAGTCATTTTGACTTGTTTGCTGTTAATCGGAAGTCCATATCATTGATGCCACGTCGCATCGATAGCCTAATTGGGTCAGCAACGACACACATCCCGCACAATATTGGAGCGGAGAGAGTCAGAATGGGACGGTGTTCATGCTCGTTCGTGCTCTTTTTGAGAAGTGCTGTTCAAACAATTAAAATTCGTACAGTTGAACACGCTGGATGAACCCGCCGACATGTTCTTCAGGCTGACTGAATCACCGTGGATCCGAGCTGGCAGGCAATACACTGTCCGGGTAACCTTCATTTCCTATGCAGGTTGTTTGCAGCCTTCTGATTCGCTTTGTCTGTCTAGGACCTTTGGACGCATACAGACAACGGGACTGCAGTTCGCAACTTTACGGCGCACGCTGTTCCGCCGCACGGTGTTGTGGCATTGCTCCTCCAAGACGCGGGTAACGAGCCGGATGGCTTGTGGCCGCCCTGTGCTGTGTTGGAGTGGTGCATGAATTCTAACGGGACTCGTATCGACGAATGAGTTCTGAGGGCGCTCTTTTCCAAGTGATGTATACGAGTCTTGTATCACCATTGTATGTTGACAATATTTCATTGAACCTTGTATGAATAAAGGGCGACAGAATTGTCTTTCGTGCCACGCTCAAGTCATTACTGTCCACATCTCTTCCAAGCAACGAGATACCTCAATCCATTCTGGTGTAGGATGTAAGGTATCTTGACAGATAGCGTGCTTGACAACCTGTCAGGTGGTTAGAAAACGTGGTTAAGTTGTCTCTGCCGCGTGTATGGATAGCCGAATAGCATGGCTTGCCGTGAAAGTCATAAAACACAAGGTCAACTCATCCTGAGGTGCACAGATCAACGTCATGCATCCTTCCACAGCTTTACTAACGCTCTGTTATCTCGTCTCTCATTGTGGCATCACCTCTCGATGACTACCAAAGAAACTCCATCGGTACTCCGCTGAGTAGAATATCCAGAGATACAACCATAAAAGATATGAAGGCACATTTTACGACCGTTTTTCAGTATGTTTGACCATCGACTTTTAGCGGAAATGCAGTTTTTGACATTCCTCAGCAAGTACAACGTACGTCACCTTGCGCAATCATGCGCTGAGCACAGACTCGCCTCTTGAGCAACCTTACAAACTCGGAGTCTCTATCCGGGACGGAAGCCCTATCCTCCTAGAAAATCGCGGTTGGGGGAGCTCCGGTATCATCATACCTTGTGGGAGAATGAGATTTGTTGAAGTTTCTATTGTTTCAAGGTTGCATACAAACAACATACAAAAATCTTATTACTATCATCTTACTTGCATGTACAGTTTTGCGTGCAGCCAGTGCACCCGTCAGCTTCATCGTATGAGCAGATACTACATGATGCATGAGTTGTAGCGACAGTCAAGCATGGAAGCTGTGAGATTTTCACGGCCTCTGACTCAGGATAGGTTGGAGAAACCGACATGAGATTACTGTACAAGATGAACCCAGAATACAAGACATCCTACGACAAAGATGGAGGTCCATTTTCTGACTTGTTTCCATTTATTATCCAATTCATGCATCTCGCCTGTCAATTTCGGCAGGGTTGCCGACAACACTACCGGTACAGACGGTGCGTCTGGCTTCCAAGAAGTAGGAAGAGTAGGATCCTTGTCATGGTGGTTACTTGAGCCTACGATGTCCTGTAATGGGAAGACTTCAGCTTGTGCAACACCCCCGAAGAAATCGGTGATAAGCGTCTTGTCCAAGGAACGGCGGAAAAGATCGGACCGGATGCCTGGATGAGAGTAAATTTTCACCGGGTCATATGAATCGAACTGTTACAGTGAAGAATGAGCACGCGCATCAGACCAGTGATAGAGCAGAATACCAAATCTTGCATAGATGCCTGACTTGTCTTGTTTATTCCCTCCATGAATTTGAGGACGTAGTGTGTATAGCTGTCAATGACGGAGACGCCGATGTCATTGTCATTTTCATACTAGATCCACGACACTATAAGCATTTTGTAACAAAACAAAGTTGTGGAATTCTCACGGAGTAAGAATTCTCTTCAATCTGAGACGACCCAGTGGCGAGAATGTTTGGGGAATAAGATTGAGAGTACATGGTATTCGCTTGACAAGTATCAATCATGAATAAAATTTCGTTGTATCTGGTCCATCGTGAGCTTCGTATACGACGACGCGACGGGAAATCCCACCGTTTCTTTTGCCACATTTGCTCGAATGCGTCAGCAATATCAAATGCACTTATTTCCTCTTGATCTTGAAATTTGAGGAACTCGTTTCCTCCATGCCCAGTCATGTAGACGAATATGTTCGAGTGGTCGTCTGTCAGAAGTCTTTTTGACCGTGGCATAGAGGGATCCACCCGACCTATAAAACTTTAGATGACTTCCAATCAGCACTGGGCCATTCGTACCTGTCAATAGGCGTATGAAGTTCTCCACAGTTACTTCATATCCACGATAATCTACCTCGATGTTCTCGCCGTACAAGTCTAAATGCCTGCCAGCTTCTGCATAGATGCTGCCAGCAAATTTGTTTCTTGCGTTACACGCTACGTCATCCGCCAACATAAGGATAATGTTGGAGTCTGGAATCCCAAGACGCTTGACGGTACGATACCTGACAGGTGCATCAGGTGGTGAGCAACTAACTCTGAGGATGGGGTGCTTTACATTCCAAGGGCATTTGCCATATGCTATAGCAGTCTCAGCAAAGGCGGTCTATAGTAGCAAAATCGTGCTCACCCTGTAGTTGAACCAGTACCGAGATGCGCATACAAGGACTGCCCAATTGTTGGTGTGTCCTGAACCCGAATCATGTCTACCGAAGAAATCAGCTGCGCGCTCGCCAGCAGGCGCGGAAGAACCCCATGAGCCAGCTGCCCGTGCCATGAAACATGTCAGCAACAAGAGGCAAGCCTGGGGAAGCAGCTGGAAACGCATGGAGAACACTGGCAAGTGAAGAGCAATCGGTACTCACGGCAACTCGGCAAAGGAAACGCGGTGCGGAGTTCTAAAACACTACAATCTGCCCTTTGCCTTTCACTCTCATGAACGGTAAGCACAAATTCTCTTAAACTACACACCGTCGTTACGCTTATAATTTTCAAGGTCTTCACGCCTATGGAGACGACTCGCAAAGCGACTCGGAGGAGAAGGTTGCTTCATCCTCGAAAACCAGTGTGGGAATATATCTGAATAATGTAAGAGATTCTTCACCGCAGCCTCGTGCAATTGTTTCCCTCTTTGTTGGCTATCATTCTTCCTGAGATAGGATAAGGCGCTGAAGGGTGTATCAAACTCATTCTCAGATGGTACGCATCCTATAAAATGATACATGTATGTGCCGTGTTGAAGATGGAACCCAGCCCGTCTGCTACCCAAATCTCAAGTAATCATTCGTCGACCTGTGCAGCAGAGAGGTCACCCTCGTGCTCATGCATCAGATGAGATTGTAGGCAGTTTAGAAAGCTTTCGAGCTTCCAGTCCAGCGTCTATGCCCAATGCGTTTCCGAACACGGAACAGGTTGAAACTGGATCTTCAGAAGAGGCAGATGAAATCTCTCATATCCGACAACTATTGAGACAACCGCCAATTCCGGGTTTCACAGACTGGGGCATCTCACCAGCATCTTTGTCTCCATATGATCCGGTAATTCAGGTGCGACTTCGCTCTCACTCATGGGGATCTTTCTGATTATCCTTCAGACTAAACTTGCACAGTTTCACGCTTTAAAGCAAGATTCTGAACATCCCAAGCACTTCAATGATTCGCTTATGTCCAACCGATCTTTTCGCAATCCCCATCTATATGCTAAGCTTGTAGAATTTGTGGACGTCGATGAGCGCACGACGAATTTTCCAAAGGATATGTGGGATCCAGATGACATGCGCTCTGAATGGTTTGCGAACAGCATCGGTACGTAAATTCACTTACTGTCATAACACTCGTTCATGCCCTCGCCTTTGGCACCCCTTCGCTTTTGGCCATTTGTTCTACAAATTGTTCCATCATCAATTTTTTTCTTCTGGTTCCCGGCGATGCATCTGGACTCCTAAATCTCTGCTTCAAAGCCGCGCTGCAAAAAGCTCGCTCAGAGCAAACTGCTTCCTCTCAGTCCAAGCGAACGCAGATCAATTTTTCCACTTCTGGAAAGGTACCACCCCTCACTCACGACAAGCTGGCCCCACGACACAGTGGCAGATTCCATCCCTACTCTCGCCTGCGTTAAGCTCGATATCCTTGTGAATCATGTATATTACCACGTATTTCTATATTACTCTCTCCAGAGTCCTTGAGTGTATCAAATACGCCGCAAAGGACCGTCCATGATCAGCTTTATCGGAGTCTACACTTGAACTAATGTGAGGGTGCAGCCTGCCGGAATGTTCCGGCACCAGGAGCGTTTGCGCCGGTTTCTTCGGTTTTCCTTCGTCGGCCGTACTTCGCACCTCCTGACTCACTTTGAGATCCACCCACCACTCCCTTTTCATTTCCACCGCCGAAGCACACTTCATAGCCCTCCGTATTCATTAGTTTGTTGTATAAGCGAAATCGATCAATGCACATTCGTTTGTTAGCGACGTTTTAGTTGGCATGGTCGAATTCGTAAGCTCCTGAGCGGTTGCCACTAGACAAATGGCCTCTCGAAAAAAAAAAAGACCTAGATGAGGTTTTCCAGCGCACTTTTCAAATTCAAACCTGCTTGCGTACCACGAGCTAACGCTCGATTCAGCCCAACCGGTCATAAAACCTTGACGGGTATTTGCATTGTAGCGTCATCAAGTTGAATTTTGCCACTGGCACAAATTTGTGATAAAACAATTGATATGTTGTTCTCAGGTACATAGAACTGAGTCGGTTAGTATGGGGCGGCTGGCATGTGTCATAATCAACAAAAGGAAACAATAAATGGTGATTCTTAGCAGAACTGTATATAAGGGTATATGTGATACACAGGTACTAAATTTGCAATTGAAAATGAGCTGTCCTTATAGCAAGTCCATATAGAGAATGAAGAGGTTGAGGATTATGCCAGTTCAGCAAAGCCCACCTGAATGTTTCCTTGATTGAATACTGTGTAAACGTTCTGCAGGAAAACGCCCCCGACAACCCAAAAGTCTGAAACGGATAAGGAACACTCAGCTTGTGTACACTGCACACGATACGAGGTACTCACCAACATCTGACATCCCAGCAATGCCTCCCAAGCAGTCGCTTGAACCAGCACTTTCCGGGCCAAGATTGAATGTTGCCTCTGAAACGTCGAAGGTGCGTCCACCAAATGAAAATGTGGGAGTGTATGACCCGATCGTGTTGCACGGAACTAGGGAATAAGTCAGAAGTCAGTCGTAGATCATCAATTGCAAAGGGCCGGGCGAACTGGTATAATATGTTATTTCCCCCTGAGTACTGCTGCTTGAACCCGGAATACCCTGGTAGTATGCCTCTGCAGCATCAGTAGCTGTGACGATCATCGTGGTCCCGGTATCGATGATAGATGGGCTGTTACTGGCAACCGTAGAGCCATCTCGCGAAACCGCCTCTAGGTTCACTTGCCAGTACCCTTTCTCGGTAACGGCCGTATAGGTCAAGGTGTCTTCAACGTAGAGATCGGAGTTCATCCCTCCAATATAGAGCTCGCTCTCCCCGGATGTAGAAGAAAGTTTGACACTGAACACGTTTTCTGGGAGTACGCCACTGTCACTTATTGTCTCGAAAACTGACTTTGCCTCAAGACTAGATATGTTCTCGAAAGCAAAACCGACAAGACCATCAGGCCGGAAAGTCGGGTATACGAAGTTGCTGGAGTACGAAGAGGCAGCAAGGAATATCTGGTTGGAGGCCTTAGCAGCGAAAATTAGTCCTTGTGATGTAAGAAAGAGTTATTGCGCCACCTCGTAGCCACCAAGGTATATGTCATCACTATATTCATTTCCCTCTACTTTACCTGCACCATACGATAGCATGGTTATTTTTAATTCATCCTTGGCTGTAGAAGAAAGCGCAGCATCATACATCTTGTGGCCTGCGCAATCCAAGCAAGAGACAGACGGAAGGACTGACAAAAAACGGCCTTAGATCAGGACAAACCTCTTGTCAAGTATATGCATGTGCTTACAAAGGTCTGTGCTTCCTGAGTCGATAGATACTTCAGGTAAACTTCAATGAGCAAAGGTTCCATGCTGACAGTAGAATTGTCTGACCGTTGAATGTTTGTTTTGGCGTGCCCACATCAATTTCACCATACCATAGCTCAGCTCCTTGGTTGATAAGCGGAACAACACCGTCGCCACGCTTTCCCACAGAAGACCGCATCTTCCCGCTCAAAGGGTGAGCAGAACCGGTTTTAGCTTCGAATGCAGAAAATGTCTGACGATACTTGCTGGAAGATAGGCATTGCAATCGATGAATACGATGGCTGAGGGCTGTGAATAAATCGTTTTGAACTTACTTCGAAACGCCAATGAGGTGTGTATTGAGAGCACTCATATCGACATGCCCAGCGACCTCAGTGCTCTTGCGGTTAAGAGGAAGCCGAATAATATTTCCACCGCGGCTATTAGGTGCAGCAGCTGCAATAGCCAGCAAAGAGGCAAAGGGGGACCAAAACTTCATCTTGCGTTGGGAGGCAAGGACGAAGACGCGTGGTGAGTCAAGAATTTCACAGCTACGTGTGCGTTGTTAATCCACTTCTACTCGGGTCGCTCGCGCAGTACGGCAAGGCGAAGGTAAGCCCAGGGGGCCCGGATCTGTCCATCGAACGATCAGCAGCATCCATGACACGGATTAGTACAAATTAAGGTGTTATATTTTCACCACTGCAGGGCTTTGACTACATACTGACCTACCACTACACAAGCTTCTTGCGTAGAGTGGCCCTAACTGTGCGTTCATTAAATGTCATAGCAACGTATAGTAGAAGGGGGAAATTTCTTTGGCGTCACGTACAACAAAATCATTCAAGACAGTGACTATAGGAAGTAGTGTGACCCATGGCCTCGCCGATGCAGCGTGTTAGTTAGCTGGCGATCTCTTCGAAGCTCGAAAGAGGCGTCAGTGAAGATCACTTGCTAGCAGATGATGCTAAGCTGCGGAAGCTAGTTTCCTCCAAAAAGAAACTGGAACTAAACATTTGGAAGCCGGGAACGTCGAGATTCGACAGCCTATGCGTTGGAAGTCCATGGAGTGTTTCAAGTACTTACATCCTCACGAAAACGCTTTTCAAACCCCGCAGCTCTCCGTATACGTACGAGTACTCATATACTGTCAGAAGTTCCGATATTAATACCCATGAAATACTATACTGGATGACTTTCCATAGGCAAAATGATCCAGAATAGATTATTTCGAAGCTTGAAATACATTTGCAATGGCGACGAAAATTTAATCGAGTTTTAATTTACTTAAGCAAGTTGAATCAATGCTCGCACGCGGGTTTGGCCGACTCTTGGTCTATGCGCATGCTCGTCACGTCTAACGATGACGCATGCCTGTGACCGGGTGAGTCTCCTAAACGCTGGTATCGCAGATAGGACTTCATCCTTTCGTCTTTGCTGTCATCCAGCGTTTAAGCACTTTCTGCTTGTGCACATCTGCGCCGTAATTTAAAGCTACCCACCACAATCCCACCCTCATATGTAGTGTGTTTCTTTCTTTGATTCAAGTCTCGAGAATTCGGTGGTACCTTACTTTTGTCAGATTCGGCTTTCTACTACGTATGAACTGTCCTATCTTGGCTGAGAAAATTGATTGCAGGTCCTTCGAGCATTGAGCTGGAGGACCCCACTTGCCCTAAACTACCCATGAGTTCATGCTCATTTAGTGTTCGTGCTTTGCTCTAGCACATGCAAATCATCACACACTGTGGGCATTTCCCCACGTTCCTCCACCAAAAATCCAAAAAATATTGAGTGAGAAGATAGAAAATTTCCCCTCTTTTATGTGTCGAAACATTGAAAAAAAATAATTACTGTATCAAAGATGTTGTTCACAAGGAATATACTGCAAACATTATGTATTTACGCTTACAAAACATAGAAAATGTTTCACAAATTTCCTCCTGCCAAATATACAAAGGAACCTTTGAGAGTTTCTTCACTTTTCCTCAAAAAAACATTGATAAAATAAAATTTATTATCTATTATATGTTTTGTAAATGTTCTTGGACCAAACATGTAGTAAACTGGATGAAGTAATTGAGACTTTTGATAGATAGAATATTCGAAAAACACAGGTAAGAAAATTCACATTATCACAAGCTGCTATTTGAAAGACAATAGATGGAAAATTCATCATTTTCCCTGAGGGAAAATCAATAATGTTTGCAGTATATTCCACACACGGAATATCTTTAATACAGTAATCATTTTTTTTCAATGCTGTGACACGTAAAAGAAGGGGAAATTTCTATCTTCTCACTCAATATTTTTTGGATTTTTGGTGGAGGAACATGTAGAAATGCCCGCAGTGACAAATCATTTTGGCATATAAAAATGAAATGATTCTGCATTAAGTCAATGAGTATTTCTATGTCTTTCATTTTTTAAATAATTGTGTTGTGCAAGTGCTATGATACAATATACACTGTTTGGAGACAATTTGGCACACTGATCAGTGTCGGAAAGGCAAACTCACACCAATTTTAACCTCGGAAGTGCTTAGAACATTGATCCTGACAGATATATAGCTAAAATGACAACTTCCGAGGTTGATTTGGCAGACTATTGATGTACAAGTGAAGGATATGTTATCTGGCGTGACAATCTACTACAAGACGTTACATCATTTTAAAATCCCACCATGCCACAACAGATTTCTCACGAGCAAAGCACATGGTCAGGAGCGGACTTCTAATCGGCAACGTCGGCAACCTGTGACACAGTGTGATGGATGCACAAACACTAGGTGAGATAGACTAGTGGTGCTTGGTCATGCTGTAGTAACACAACAAATCAACTTTTATGTATAGAAAAATTTGGGCTATGTTACTGAAATGGTATTCTATCTACTAATGACTATCCAATATTTATTTTGTGTTGTGGATCGAGAGCAATACGTGAGACTGTTACAAGAACATCTAGATGCTTGGGCCCCTACCATTTTTCTCCTAATCCTCCTCGTATCAGCCCTTGCATCATACCCTTACCCCGACCTTACCCTGGTCATCCTTGTCATTGTTACGACTTGGGTGGTATCTGTTGGCGACGCTCAAACAGAGCTTGTGTCGTCAACGGTCGAGGACATCCTTGGGCTAGCCCAAGGTTAGGGGTCGTACTTGGCGTGTCTTCGGCAAGTACGATTTAACGCCTATGTCCAAATCGGGTAGCTTATGTCACGCGGGTGCGAGACGATAAGCTATATCGGCCTAGGCTTACGACACCCGAAGGTTAATTGTAAGGATTGTTGTTAATTAGAAGGACAGAAGTCCGACTAGTTAACAGGGGCTCTGCTCGTCGACGAAGTCGATGAGTAAAGGTCGAGACTACAGGCTTATCCGCGATGAGCAGATAAGAAGATAGAATATAGACTGCTGGCGAGGCAGAAAGGATCACTCTGGTGAGAGTAGGAGGTCAAGAACCAAGTAGATTCAAGTTAGGGAATATGGTACATGGTAGTGAGTTTATATAGAGGGCAAGAGACGTATTAGTGGGTGATAACTCGTACTACCGGGAGAGGCAATCAGTGAAGGGTATGACTATAACAGGAAGGCACGTTCGGTCGAGGTAGAACGTGCTAGATAAGAAGGTGAGTCAAAGATCGAAATAAGAAGTGAAACACGCAGGGGCACGATCGTGCAGCTGCGGATCTAAGTATAAGTCGCATGTGCGACTGCGCACCGAGTCAGAGATCAAGAAAGGGAATAGGGCAAAGGGGATGCGTCGTGCATCATATCATAGGCTACCGTCCAGACGGTAAAGGCAGGGGGACTGTCCACAGGATCAGTCAGGTGGTGAAACGGAGCATGGGTATGCTTCGTCAGCGAAAGGGTCCGGCCAGATGTACTGGCTCTGCTGAAGCGACAGGTAGAGAGCGAAAGGGAATGCGAGGATGACAAGGATGACAAGGGTAAGGTCGGGGTAAGGGTATGACGCGAGGGCTGATACAAGGAGGATTAGGAGAAAAATAGTAGGGGCCCAAGCGTCTAGATGTTCTTGTAACAGTCATCCTCACATTCCCCTTTGCTCTCTATCTGTCACTTCAGCAGAGCCAGTACATCTGGCTGGATCCTTTCGCTGACGAAGCATACCCATGCTCCATTCCACCACCTGACTGATCCTGTGGACAGTCCCCTTACCCTTACCATCCAGACGGTAACCTATGATAGGATGCACGACGCATCCCCTTTGCCTTTTTCCTTTCTTGATCTATGACTCGATGCGCAGTCGCGCATGCGACTTATACTTAGCTCCGCAGCTGCACGATCGTGCCCCTGCGCGTTTCACTTCTTATTCTGATCTTTGACTCACTTTCTTATCTGCACGTTCAGGACTCACCCGTGTCTCACCTCGAACGTGCCTTCCTTTTATGGTCATACCCTTTACCAGTTACTTCTCTTGGTAGTACGAGTTATCATCCACTAATACGCTTCCTGTCCTCTATATAAACTCGCTACCATGTAACATATTCTCTAACTTGAATCTACTTGGTTCTTGACCTCCTACTCTCACCAGAGTGATCCCTTCTGCCTTGCCAGCAGTCTATATTCTATCTTCTTATCTGCTCTTCGCGGATAAGCCTATAGTCTTGATCTTTACTCATCGACTTCGTCGACGAGCAAAGCCCCTGTTAACTAGTCGGACTTCCATCCTTCTAATTAACGATGATCTTACAATTAACCTTCGGGTGTCGTAAGCCTTGGCAGATACAGCTCATCGTCTAGCACCCGCTTGACGTAAGCTACCCGATTCGGACATAGGCGTCAAATCTTACTTGCCGAAGCCTCGCCAAGTAAGACCCCTAACCTTGGGCTAGCCCAAGGACGTCCTCGATCGTTGACGACACACGCTCTGTTTGAGCATTGCCAACAGATACCATCCAAGTCGTAACAGAGACCGTTGTAACAACAGTCGCAGCACTGGGCTCAAAACCCGTGTTCTTGATACTCATGTTAAACAGTATTCGTCTGATGCATCCCCGACATTCCGATCCCGACCCCGATGCCCGACCCCAACCCGAAAGTTTCGGACCCGACATTTTCGGATCAGACTTGTCCTCCCTATGTCCTGTCCAGTCGTATCTACTCCCACTGGTGCGTATCTACTTGTTTCGCATTACTGAACATTACAGACAATGTTATTACATGTTATCTACAAAAAGGTGCAGTACACATGCTCTTTTACATACATTCGGACCCGATTTTGCGCTACTGTTTTCACCTAATGCACTCCGAAATCCTGCATAGACACTATTTAATATCTAGTACTTCCTACCTATTAGAGGACTTACTTTTCCCTACTCAGTAGTAGGATGGAAGTCATTGGATATTAGTAGTACTTGATTGTATTGCGAAATATCTATCCGCTCTTTTCCTCCGAAACATTCCGACACATCCGACATTCATTTGACCGACAATCCGACACACTTCCGACACATTCCTTTATCGTCCGACGCATTCCTGACAGTCCGACACATAGTCCGACACCCGACCCGACTCCGATATTTCGGACCTGACAGTTTCCCTTCAGACAAGTAGTTCTTAGCTTTGGATTATCTTCCTATTATTGATAGCTAACTATCTAAACTAATACCAAACAGCTACCCCTATAGGATTGAACGCACTTGCTCTGCAAGTATAGCAGCATAGGTCGTGCTAAGATCTACCTAAATATTTGTTGTCTAGGTAGTATGATTTCTGCTGAGCCCAGCAGGAACCAGCTTTCTACACCGTCAAAAAGCACAAACACTCGGGTACATCTAGTAGAGGGCAACCCAGGTGGGCAGGACACCTGGATAGCCTGTTTGGGAAGCCTTATTAGGCTTAGCAATAGCGTGCCTCGTCAACTATATTTAGGCTCGAAACTAGTAATATCCCAACACCAGCGTTAAATCACGCTCTAAATATTCTGATACCTTTGTACTGTAGCCTATAGCTAGGCTGGCACGTATCCTGCCTTATCCCGCCCTACGCCTGATACCGGCAGTTTCCGCAAATTGCCTGCCTGTCTTGGTCCATAGCGGTTTATCTGGCGGGTTCTCATGCCTCTGTCCTCCTACCCCCTGCACTGCTGCACACTGCACGCCGCCGCCACCGCTTCTACAGCTCAGCAGCCATCACCCAGGCCACCACTACCCTCTACAACATCTGTGCCATCTTCCTCACCTAAAATCTCAGCACCTCAGTGGTCTGTGCACCCCCAGCTTGCAGCATCCTGCAGGCTGCCTCCCACCTCATTCTACAATGCTTGCACCCAGCACCAAGTTGTCTCTGTGTCCCCAGAACACTGCCTGCACCAACCTGCTTCCCACCTCATTATCCTTGCCCACCACTGCCCTCTACAACACCTGCCCAAGTGGTTCGTGCGCCCACTATCAAACCTGGTCTCAGCTAATCGCCTACGCCTACAGATTCACCACTTGCAGATCGCACCATTCAGATCCACCAACACCTGGTGTGGTCTACTTGCCTACGCCTACAGAATCCTCACTTGGGGATTGCACTATTCAACCGTTTGTCCACCTGGTCCGTGCGCCCACTATCACCTGGTCTCAGCTAATCGCCTATGCCTACAGAATCATCACTTGGGGATCGCACTATTCAACTGTTTGTCCACCTGGTCCGTGCGCCCACTATCACCCGGTCTCAGCTAATCGCCTACACCTACAGAATCCTCACTTGGGGATTGCACTATTCAGATGTTGACCACCAGGCCACCTGGTCTGTGCGTCCCCCTTGCCTCTCACTTCATCAGCCTTGCAGTTCCCACTGACGCCTCATTTTATCTATGAATGTTTAAGACACCACTGCTGCTGCCATTGCCATCCCATCAGTTCGAAGACACCACGGCTACTGCCCTTGCCATCCTGTCAGTCCAGCACTTTCTCAAGCGTGCAGACTATCAACAATGCTTAGAGTGACCAAGACTTTGAGCTAGAGGGCCGCACAATCACATTATTGGTAATACTTGACAACTGTGTACACAACAATATATTTTTTTTCACGACACACAACCTCCATTCTGATAGTAATGAGTGATGCCATACACAAAAGCTATGACTTGACACTAGGTAAGTATAAGTGAACCTCCCTCACTCCAACATTGGCGTGGGGCCAAATATTTGATCTAAGTCAGCCAACACTTTATCACAGTCAAAGGGAATGAAGTCATCACCAGGAACAGGTGGCTCTGTATCATGAGCAGCTGGATCAGGTAACTCTTCATCACTGGCCTTGCTGTCCTCAATAGTCTCGGCACTCTTGTAATGTTTGCAATGAGTTGTTGCAGGTATTGCTGCACTGTGGCACTTCGTCCCTTTATCAGATCGAGTGCGGCAGTGGCGATCAATTATCATGCCACTCTTGAGCTTCTCTTCATGCTCCAGACGGAGTTTCTCAAATTCTTCATCGCTCAAGGACTTCCAGTAAGTTGCACCATCATCCCACCTATTGCAAAGCATCTGGAGGTCTGGAAGCACACTTGATACTTGACTAAGATTTGTAAATGGAATTTGATCCAGCCATCCTTCCACAACAACCTGGTACCGCTGAACAATGTTGCGGAAGTAATGTGCCCATTGCATTTTTGTGCCAGTGTCACTGGTACACTCCTCTATTAATGAAATAAGTAAATTAAATGTTGTAAATGCAAAAAATAAAAAAAACTTACGAAGCTTTCGGTTGATGATGTCACGGATTTCTGCGCATTTATCGGAGACACGCTTCTGGTGGTTTTTTGCAGATCCTAAATATAATTAGAACAATGTAGCAATAAGAACAAAGACACTAACCTTTCATCCCCTGGACAGCGAAGCCTTCCATTTTGCTGACTAAATCTTGATTATTGATACCCATTACGGTGTCCGTGAAGTTGTCAACACCTTGAGTGGCAAACACGACACCTCGGAGGGGAACATCCATAGAACCACGTGTAGTGTATAGAATGGATTCCATGCCTGTATGACAATGGAGGCTCTTGAGCTAGAAGATGTGAGGAAATGTCAGAGACAAATTCAACAAAGAATATACCTCGTTTTCCACTGCCTTCAAGGTTTGCGTGATATCGTTGATTTTCGACTTGGCTGTAACACGAACACCAGTCTTCTTTGTCTCTTTCCATTCAGTGAACTCAGCGAGAAGTTCAACTTGTTCTTCATTTGGGAGTGTGAGGTATTCGGACTTGTGTTCTCGGACTTGTGTTTGAAGCACCACTTTACCATGGCTATCTAAAAAAAACAATGCTTGAGCACGACAGAACACGACAACACAATTATAATAAAAACTTACTGTTCTCTTTATCTTGGTTTTTCTTCCAGCAGAACACATTCCATAAATTAGCCTTAGAGTGCTTTGAATGGAGAAGGCCATGACCTATGTATAAATCATTTTGAACTTGGCGGATACTTTTATGGTGTGAAGACGCAATCAATTTGGTAGCATCGTCGAGCTGCTTCCATGTGTCATATAAAGTGTCCTTGGACCGAAGAGATTTGGTGCATCGCTTGAGCCTGAGAGCAGCATGGGCTTCTTTACTGAGCACAATGTTCGAACATCGACAGGCAGGTGGCTGGATGAGTCTGGCATTTGAACTGTGCTTGTTGGCAAAGAACAACTGGGCAACCATTAGCTACAAGGAAGCAGCGGAGACTAGTCAACAACCTGCAATCATTTGTCCAGCTATTTAATGCACCAAAAAGAAAATTTTCACTCCATCAACATTGTGGTTAGGCTCAGGTATCACATCATTCTGTACTAAACAAGGCAGGAACATCTGAGATCTACAGTAATAATAAACCGAAAAGGTAAAGCGCACATATGAAAACTAAGATGCCAAGGATCTTGAGGATGGTGGTAAGCACTGATGACCAATTCTACGGATTGAAATTAAAATTAAAATGCGAAGAATGGAGAATGACTAACCTTCAATTTGGCGGCCTCAGGGTTGATGTCCCTTATACCTACCTGTAGGTCCATGAGGAGGGCATTAGACAAGATGGAAGCTTGTTCGTAAGTCAAGTCCCATGATGGGGACCTAAACACTGCCTCCCACCGGCTGCTGCAAACTGCTGCTACTAATG
This sequence comes from Suillus bovinus, assembly GCF_016758785.1. Taxonomy (NCBI): domain Eukaryota; kingdom Fungi; phylum Basidiomycota; class Agaricomycetes; order Boletales; family Suillaceae; genus Suillus; species Suillus bovinus. The sequence continues at coordinate 64,452 of NW_024542070.1, forward strand.
TTCAGAGCTTCGGCAAATTCTCGTCACCCAGCTTCAACCAATCGAGTGCAGCATCTGTATATGGCCCAATACTAATAAGGGGCGACCCAGCCATTGACAGATTGCAAGTGAATCCCTGAGATGGCGCCACAACAAGTGGGACAGCCTTGGTGAATACATTAGCCTGTCGGCGTTGACGCATCTCCAAGTGTGGCGTCGATGGTGCAGTTCGGTTCGCAGATTCGGCAGCCAATTCCACACCACAATGAATGGCAGCAGAGTCCGAATGAAGGAGAGGGGACTGTAGATTGGTGGAAAAGGTGTCTGGGGCTTGCGCAGAGCATTGTATTCGAGCTCCTGTGGCAACCATAGGTGGAGGGATGTAGTGTGGTCTGGTAGTGCTGATATGAGTTGCAGGGACTTCACCTTATGTTAGCAATGCAAAGAATACAATAAAAATTAATTTACTTACAGCGCCTGCTGGGTTTCACCTTTTCAATGGCACAGTGGGTAGCAAAATGCTGCAAATGAGGTACTGTGAACTCTTGTGTGAATGCCTGTACTAAGACAGCAAGATCTCCACCAATTCACTGCTGCGTTTCCTGCAACTTGTGTGGTGTGATATAGACATCAATAGGAATTTGTTCGGGGGAGAGATTCAGTGGAAATTTGCTGCCAGCACATCGAATAAGAAGGGATATACCACCATCCAGACGGTCTTGCGTGGTGAGCTGAAAAATGTTGTGAGCTTTAAGGAAAAAAATCAAGGAAATGACTGACTGCATCAAATACATCCTGGGTGGCTGCATCGAGTAGCTCATTAGGTGTAAGGGACCACTCTTTTGCCTCGTTCAAATTGCTTGACCAATTGAAGCTGATGTATGATGGGTGAAGGCCCCCCACTGTCCTAGTCTGATAATGGGAGCTGTCGATATGAGCATCATGCCTGAGTAAAGCCTGTGCGGCTGCTTGACGCTCATTGTTGCTGAAACCCGGGGCAAATGTAGAATTATGATACAGCAAAGCAAGACCTGTCATGTTGAATTGGTCGAACCGTTTGCTATCCGGAGATGGTAAAGATGCCATGGAGTGCAATGGTGAAGATTGCAATGGCTTCAAGGGTGGTGGAGATGGTGGATGCACACTAGGTGCAGTGGAGTCGTGTTTGCGAGCTTAACAAGTGCGTGGTAAGTAGTAATTTTGATGGGCACACTATTATGTACACATAGATCTGTACTCAGATTCTCGAATATAATCATGCCCAGCGCTCTATAGATAATCTACACTGCCTGTATTAATAATGTAGCATACAGTTGTAGATTATCGCTTCATAATTCAAATTCTATATAGGAGTGAGATGTAGACTACGGCGCCATAATGTAGCATGATTTAAGCACGGTGTAGAAAGCTGATTCCTGCTGGGCTCAGCAGAAATCGTACTACCTAGACAACAAATATTTAGGTAGATCTTAGCATGACCTAGTCTGCTATACTTGCAGAGCAAGTGCGTTCGATCCTATAGGGGTAGCTGTTTGGTATTAGTTTTGATAGTTAGTTATCAATAATAGGAAGATAATCCAAAGCTAAGAACTACTTGTCTGAAGGGAAACTGTCGGGTCTGAAAATATCGGAGTCGGGTCGGGCGTCGGACTATGCGTCGGACTGTTGGGAATGCGTCAGACGATAAAGGAATGTGTCGGAAGTGTGTCGGATTGTCGGTCAAATGAATGTCGGATGTGTCGGAATGTTTTGGAGGAAAAGAGCGGATAGATATTTCGCAATACAATCAAGTACTACTAATATCCAATGACCTCCATCCTACCACTGAGTAGGGAAAAGTAAGTAATGCAATAGGTAGGAAGTACTAGATATTAAATAGTGACTATGTAGAAATTCGGACTGCTATAGGCGAGAGTAGTAGCAATATTTTGGGTCCGAAATCCTATGTAATAGGACATGTGGTACTGCGGACCATGAGAAAACATGTAATAACACTGTATACAATGCTTAGCAAGTCAAAATGAGTAAATGTGCACCTAGTGGGAATAGATGCGACTAGACAGGACATAGGGAGGACTGGTCCGATGCGCAGGAATGTCAGGTCGGGATTGGACATGTGTCGGACTGTCGGAAAGTGCGTTGGGTTGGGATTGGACTGTCAGACTCGGGTCGGGGTAGTCAGAAGTGCATCGGACAAATACTGTTTGACATCAGTATCAAAATAGCTGGTTCTGAGCCCAGCACCGCAACCATCATTACAACAGGTTTCGGTCTGACCAAAAGTGTTAATTGATCCATTAATGAAGGTCTTATTATTTCTCTACAAACGTTAAGAGTATACACAGTCAAAAAAAAAAACATAAATCACCCACCTATCTACAACCCTAATAATAAGACCCTCATTAATGGATCAATTAACACTTTTGGTCAGACCGAAACCTGTGCTTAAATCATGCTACATTATGGCGCCATAGTCTACATCTCACTCCTATATAGAATTTGAATTACGAAGCGATAATCTATAACTGTATGCTACATTATGGTGTACACTACTATACATATTCAGTATCACACATCTATTGCAATCATTTGTGGCAAAGTTTTTCATTATGACGCAACAAACTAAAGGTACAAGTTGCGGTATGTATGTGGTGCCCAAATTAATCAATAATTGACTGAAGAAAATCAGCCATGTCCTCTGTCAACGTGTTTATTTCTTTGCAATCAATGGCTTCTATGTCAGTATCCTCAGTATCAATGGTTGGCGAGATATCTGCAAGATCATTTGGTTGACCTATGAAAACATTAGCATAACATCCGAGTTTGCTATTCAAACATACCATGGTCAGCAGTGCGGTCAGCGCAGACACCAACACCCCTGACTCCAGAAAAGCCTGTGAGACTCTCAATGCGATTCAAGCAGTAGCAATGCATTGCATTGATAGCCACATGTGAATGATGTTGGCGTTGCAGCTCGCAGCCTAGGTGTGGATCTGAAACCTGAAGTTTCTGTATGACAGTAAGCATATGACGTTCTTCATCGTGAATGGCAGTGCACAAGCGGCGGACTTCAACGTTGAGTCTAGTGATTTCTTCGCGTGCTCGACAAAGTTTGAAGAATTTAGTGGTTGCTTCTTGATGTCCTGGCTTTGACCAAGTGCTGCTTTGAATATCATTGCGAGAATATCGCAGAAGATCGAATTCAGCTACAAAACCATAATCAGCGATGTCCTTCCAAGAGATCTTGGAACGGGGTGGATTTAGGGCTGCGGCCTGTGTGTTGTAGTGATTAATAGCATTACGGATGGCATCTGAACGACGTTGTAGAGCCTTGCCTAGCTGCTGGCGTAGCTTGTACCCTAGAAAAAAACAGTCGTTAGTGTTGGTATTTCGGCATAAATGAACTTACCTGTGCCCAATAGTGAGAGTTTGGAGAGTTCAAATAACCTCATCACCACGAAACGCTCGAGCTTGTCTAGGGCAGTGTGGTACTTACCCAGGGACACCTCCTCCTTAAAATGTCGGCACTCTGGCCCACCAATCTCCCACTGCTGATCCACAGCCAATTGTGTCTCGATATGCATGACAAGCCCTTCAGCATGCTGTAACTTCACATAGGAAGAGTCAACACAAATCCGGGCTTGGGCAAGGGCATTGTTGATCTCCTGTAAACTACCGGTGGAATGCTAGTCAGGGCAGTATTGCCAACTTCACGAGCCATGTCCCAATCGGCTCTAAATTAGTTAAATATCAGGTCCATAATAATGGCATGGAAATTTTACTTACTGTCATTGAGTGAGCTCGTCGAGAACTTCAACATAGCATATGCAGAGTTGGTCTCGGAAGGTGGCAGCTTCAATCCGTCAAGATAATCATGCTCGTCTTTGAGAAATTGAACAAGATTGTCATCAGTAAGACTCAGCTCGGCTTTGATGACAGCTAGTTCAGCAGTAAGCGTCTGAATAGAGTTTAGCACCTCATGGTAGTGATTCCAAATGAAATTGCCTGACAGAATCAGTGATAAAGTAGTAAAACTTAAGTAATAATATTCACTCACTAAGGGTCGTGTACTTGTCGGTGTCCCAGAATGAGAAATGTTCCTCGATAGTCTGACACCGGTGGAATGGACTTGCGTGTCTCGTACTACAAGCAAGCTTGTTTGATGATGAGAAGATATGCTCGCACCCTTCGCCCTCGGTGTGTCCGGTTCCGGGAATGTACATGGGATGCCAGTCTAGCTGGCACTTACAGTTATGGGCGTGTCTGTGGAACACACCCACCATGAGATGAAAGTCTAACTCGCACACTCGCATACCCAAAGAACTGTTGGTCAGTGTCTTTGAAAATGTGCATCCAATATCATAAGCGCAGCCGCCATTTTTTCCGTATATGGTGAGGAGCTTGTCAATTATGGCTAGCAGGTATTTTGCTCTGTTGTAAATCAGTGCTTGTCAAGATGAGCTAAGAAAAAACTTAACAATTCTCTGCTCCATATCATGTTGCAAGCTAGAATGACAAATCTATGACAGCACGCTGCAATAAATATCCCAGATTCATCAAACACTGAAAACATTTTTTTTCGAGTCTCTGGACCAGCATTGCGCCATCGGTTGACACAACTGAATGCTGGGGTAGTGCCTTCAGCTGCGATCATTTCGTCCTCCCAGTTATCGTCATTTGTGTCCCTCTGCATCATGTAGTCAGACTATTGTTGCATGAAGAGAGGCTCGGCTTACCTCGCGTGTTTGGACTTCATCCTTGAACCTGTCTACGTCGCAGGTATCAATCCAATAATCAGAACATGCCTTGCAAGAATCAATGTGTGGGTTTGAGCCGTAAATTGTAGAGTTCCAGCACTTCAAACTATTGTTGCCATTGATCGATACCAGCCAATCAAATTCAACCACTGGCTCATCCTCTAATTTATAGAAGCAAGCTGGGCAAGAATTGAGCATGCGCCAATTCAGTGTGTCATGATTGAGTGCTGCACAATGACACTGTTTCATGCGGTGAAGGATTTCTAAATAGATGTCATAAGCGGCTGAAAATTGTGCGTTAAGGTACGGTCGATAGGGTGTCTGTGCGGCATTTTTAGATCAGTCAAATGATGTAATATACACGTACATCATGCAGGAAACAAAGACTTTTCACTTGGGCTTGAATGCTGAATCAGGGACATGACCGATGGATTTGACAGTAGGTGGCAAGAGTGCACAGCGATATGGCAGCTGTGGGATAAAGTGGTGCACACCCGATGTACCCATGGTAGATTAAGGTCTCATTTGGGTATCTGTGGGAGGGCTGCAATTGCAGTGAAGAGTGGCTTTGCTCTAGAAATGAATTAGCGCACAGAGAATTGGAACTTTGTGAAACATACTGAAAAGGTCAATTAGTTCTATGTTAGTTAGCGAAACACTAGAAGAATCATCTAGAAGTGGCTCCACAGACATGTTGTCAAAGGTTGGTAAGCCATCTCCAGAATCACGGAAACGATAGTCCAGGTAAGCGTCCACCAGCAGGTCTATTTGAAGTTGCCAGTGAGTCGTTTGGCTTTCTGTGCAGTCCTCCTGAGTGCGGTGATCAATACAGCGACTGGTTGATGATATAAGCAACAATCGAGACAGACAAGAAAAAAAATACACACTAGCCACCAAGGTCCGCTATTTGACCAGCGAGTCCCTCAAATGCTTCGTACTCCCCACCAGCATGACTCAGTTCCATCCCCTCCTCTCCTGGAGGCGCAGTGTATGGTATTGATTTAATGTCCATTCCATAATCACTCATCATGTTCTCCACCAACTGGTGGTCCTCGCTCAACATCTCTGTGAGAGATCGCATTAGTTATATGTAAACAATAAGAATGTGAAGATATACCTTGGACTTGAGCCTGACAGCCTGCATCTGCTGCCTCCTTGCGTTGAAGCTGATGGCTAGCTTTCAGGATATGAGTCTGGCGATGTTGCCCTCGAAAGTTGTGTGAGATGATAGACTTTGAGAGGCCCTTAAGCTTAGAATGACCCCCTGCACGAGGCATAAGGAGCCAGTGGGACGATTTTGTAGGCATAGGCGATTAGCTGAGACCAGGTGATAGTGGGCGCACGGACCAGGTGGACAAACGGTTGAATAGTGCAATCCCCAAGTGAGGATTCTGTAGGCGTAGGCAAGTAGACCACACCAGGTGTTGGTGGATCTGAATGGTGCGATCTGCAAGTGGTGAATCTGTAGGCGTAGGCGATTAGCTGAGACCAGGTTTGATAGTGGGCGCACGAACCACTTGGGCAGGTGTTGTAGAGGGCAGTGGTGGGCAAGGATAATGAGGTGGGAAGCAGGTTGGTGCAGGCAGTGTTCTGGGGACACAGAGACAACTTGGTGCTGGGTGCAAGCATTGTAGAATGAGGTGGGAGGCAGCCTGCAGGATGCTGCAAGCTGGGGGTGCACAGACCACTGAGGTGCTGAGATTTTAGGTGAGGAAGATGGCACAGATGTTGTAGAGGGTAGTGGTGGCCTGGGTGATGGCTGCTGAGCTGTAGAAGCGGTGGCGGCGGCGTGCAGTGTGCAGCAGTGCAGGGGGTAGGAGGACAGAGGCATGAGAACCCGCCAGATAAACCGCTATGGACCAAGACAGGCAGGCAATTTGCGGAAACTGCCGGTATCAGGCGTAGGGCGGGATAAGGCAGGATACGTGCCAGCCTAGCTATAGGCTACAGTACAAAGGTATCAGAATATTTAGAGCGTGATTTAACGCTGGTGTTGGGATATTACTAGTTTCGAGCCTAAATATAGTTGACGAGGCACGCTATTGCTAAGCCTAATAAGGCTTCCCAAACGGGCTATCCAGGTGGGGCAGGATTGGTTTAGAACTCCGCTCGGCTGGCTGTCACCAGCGTGACTTGGACAGCTTTCAATGAACTTCACCATTTCTTAATAAAGATTGGTCGTTCAACCTCGCAATGAAAGCTGCATGATAGAAACATCGATTCAATTTGTAAATTGTGTGTAGAAGTGAGAATTGAGTGAGATATTCAGGTCGTGACGACTTATGGGGGTGACGACTCAACCGTGGGGCATAGTATCAGATTCAAAACTCCTCCCACAATTGACTTCATCAAATGCTCTGATGAGCCTTATGCAAGCTCCGCAAACCCAACTCGCAATTCACCCATGTCAAAGATCGAGTACACGTTCTGCAAGAATACGTCGCCCACGATCCAGAAATCTGATGTAGTAAGCCTAAATCAGAGTACTGCACATTATTTATGTCCACGAAGTCTTACCAAGACCCTCCGAGCCCGCGATGCCAGCCACACAGTCATTGGATCCCTCTTCAACAGGCCCGAGATTAAATGTGTCCCCAGACACAGTAAATGGATGTCCTCCGAAGGTGAGGGTCGGCGCATAGTTGTCAATTGTATCACACGGAACTGAAAATGTTAGATTAGCCTGCAGGGTATGGAGAACCTTGAGTTGGCACTGACTTGAATAAATCACCTGAGATTCCTCGATCCATGATGTAACGTTAGAAATACCATCAAAATACCAGTCACTATCATTCTTATTCGCCACGATCAAAGTTGTTCCCGTGTCGATGATGGACGTTGCCTCCGGTTTCCCCACAGGAACGCCAGCTCGAGATATTCGATCGAGTTTGACTTCCCAGTAGCCTAGATCGATTACAGGTGTGTACGATAGATTGTCTTTCTGATACAACGCTGTATTGGTCCCTCCAATATATAGTTCGCTTGCACCGGGGGCGGTTGAAAGTTTGACACCAAACACAGCTTTCTGCAGCTGACGGCTTTGCACAAGAGTTTGAAAGAGCGAAGGTGCTGGGTATCCGGATATAGACCCGAATGCAAAGCCGGCAAGTCCGTCAGGTATGAAATTGACAATTGAGAAGTCTGAGGAATATTCTGTTGCAGCCCCGAGGGTCTGTTTCTTAGCCTGGTCATGGTTTAACTGGTTAGTATACGCGTATGATCTGACTCCAAAATAATTACCTCATACCCTCCAATTACCACGTTATCAGCAAATTGTTCTCCCTCAACTTCACCTTCGCCAAAGGTGAGCACGAATTCCCTGTGGAGATCGACAGCTGTTGAGGATTTGGATGGATCATATCTATTGTGGCGGTTGCAGCTATCATTACAATCAACGGAAGGAAGGACTGAATGGGGAAGGGGGTGAGCAAAAGTTCAGGGCGGGAGAAATTAATTTACAGAGGTCCGCGCTGCCCGTGTCAATGCACACTTTGAATAATAGTTAGTATTACCTCACATGAATAGTAATACGTGAGCACCTGTGAAAGTCTTCGCTGGCGTGCCGACATCGATCGAGGCATACCACAGTTGGACGTCTTGAGACATTAAAGGAACATTACCAACATCTCGCTCCATCGTTTTTGAGCTAGATGCTATGCTCAACGGGTGGGCATGTCCCTTATTAGCCTCATACGCCGCAAATCCCTGACGGTACTTCCTGAATTCATCGGTCAATATAGCAAACAGAAAGTGAAACTGTGCACATACGCGGAGACTTGTTCAAGGTGTGCTTGGAGACTCTTAACGCTAAGTTGGTTGTTCCTACGCTCGAGTAGCAGGTGTAAAGTATGAGTGTTCACTTGCTGGATCGGTGAGCCAGCGACCATCGACATTAGCGCGAGGAGATATGTAAAAGAATGTGCAAATTTCATCATGAACGGCGTAGTGCCACTGGGAAGAGTAAAATAATTATCTTGGCAAGGGCGTGCTGGGACACGAGAATCCGCGTCATCTCGACCTTTATATGTACACAAATGCGGGTGAGCAGAAGCGAGGAATTGTGCTTCTAGTAAAAAGCAGCTAAGCTGTAGTTCAAATAAACAGGTAAAGAGCTTGATGACCGAGGCCGAATCACGAGAAATACCTTGACGTCACCGGGTTGCTTATGTTAATTACGTGGAGCCATATACATATCCAGCAACATGTTTCGCGCGCTGATGGATGATGCTCATCTAGCAATCCTCGACATGACAATGATATCAAAGAGCTTCCTATATCTGTATTCATAGTAAACGCAGCAACTCCGCAAGCAACAAACCATGCGTACGCTAAATCATTAGTGCCCACCTCACCGCGCTATGTCCCATAAATTTTCAAACAATCAAATAGCTCCCTGATCGTCGGCGCTATGTCAGAGGTCAATCGAACGTGATACCAATTCATGCTTACATAGCCGCACTTCACGGTCCCCGCTACCAGATGCTAACAGCCGTCCGTCCTTGCAAAGATCCACAGTCGTCACTGAGAAAGGAACGTTCAAAGAAGATACAGAGGCTTGATGGTTCAGCTGCGTACCAGTGTTTTTATGACCCTGAATCACGAACTGCACCATCCCCGTCTTTAGGTCCCACATGTGCACCGTCCCATCCCGAGACGAGGACACGACACGTTGATCTCTTCCAACCTGAAGTGCAGATGTGGCAAGAATGCAGTCCTGGAGAAAGATAAGTTGCAATACTGGGATCGATGTTTAGTCAGATGTCACGTACTTTGTGTCCTTGAAGAGTTTTTCGACACTCTCTGCGACCAACACCCATTTCACTCACGTCCCAGTGTTTCATCGTTCGATCCAAGCTTGCGCTCACCAACCCGCCTTCAACAAACTGCACACTGTACACAGCATCCTTATGCCCGCTTAATGTCTCCACCGGCTCCGTGCTGTCATCTTCGGTGCCGTCAACCTTCCAGATTCGAATCATTCCATCCAATGAACCCCCAGCAACAAACTTGCCGGTTGAATTGATAGATATAGATGTCAGTGCAAGCTTAGATGAAAGTTTGACATCAGGGCTGACTGTGCGAAGCACACGACAGGTGGCCTCCATAGTTTCATCGAGGATGATTGAGCTAGCGTCGGGGGTCTCGGCAAACTGAGTTGCATCCCAAACGCGGATCGTGCAATCTCCAGATGCTGAGAGCAAGGTGTTGTTGTCAGGTGTAAACTCTAGAGCATATACCTCTCCGCAGTGCCCCTCCAAAGTATGAACCAACATGTGGTTCGTGATACTCCAGACCTGCATAGCAACATAGGTGCTCAGATAAATAAAATTTCAGTCACTGACACGCACTCTTATGAATTTGTCTTCAGAACCAGCGACAAGGAAGTGACCATCGGGGCTGATGCAAACAGCTCGTGCATGATTTGGCTTTCCGGTATTCCTCTCCAGTGTGAAGCTGCGCTATTAGTTCGCCGAGTGTCATTCATGAGAGGACAGAATGAGCACCCACGTGAACTTCTCTCCAAGACACAAGTTGTAAAGTACAACGGCACCCTCCATGCCCACTGCAAGCAATGTGCTGTCCAAGGAAAACTTGACACTGCACACCACGCTAACTCATGAAATGGTGTCAGACTGGAGTGAAACGATAAGTTTTCCAAACAAACGCACCCGTCATGAACGTACCGCGCTGCAAGCTGCACGTCCATCTGGCGAGGCACGCGGGGGTTAAATATGGCAAGCCAATCGCCTCCTTCCTTGACAAAGTCCACAGGTACTGTCGTGGAATCTAATTCTTCAGCCATGCTAGGTGTAAATGATTTAGGCGCTTTGAGAGTTGCGAGTGTGGGAGATGTGTTCGAGGCAGACACAATGAGCCTGCAAACTTGTTAAAACAAGGAAATGAGAAGTCTTAAGAAAGTTCGTGAATGGCACTGGTTCTAGACTCCAGGATAGTGTTGAATTAACGTCAGGCTATTTGATAAGAAGCCTCAATTTTGTTCTCAGCTAGACTTTTTGACTAGAAGACAAGCTTTACGAACCTGGACTGAAGGTTTTTTGACTTGTAGCCCCCTGCTGAGGAGAACTCCAATGAACCAATGAATACAGGCGTAAACTGTAGCATCACGAAGCTGAAATATTCTGCCAGGTCACGGTCTAGATGGCAAAATCTACCGTGAGACTAATATCTCAGAGCAGGATAGCCAATATCAAATTGCAAGTCCCACCGAATGTCAGAGTTCTGAGCGCCGGTCTAGACATCCCCCTCAGCAGGCTCAGCGGAATCAGCTACTACGCTCTTTGGTGCCCACTAGCTGTAAGGACAATGATATGCCATAGTGGTGAGCGTCTTCAATTAAAACTCAGCACAAGCGGCGGTGGCCGAGCAAACTGCGACCGTGATGCTGATACGTGCGAAGTCGAAGTTTTACTTTCCGGATGAAGGCTCCGAGCAATAGAAATGGAAACTGGTACAGCAATGGAATTGCCCTATACCTCGCCTGAGCAGTCGGAGATTATGAGAGCAGTGCATCCTGCAAGCACGGAGACTATGTGCGGTTACTATCCTGAGCAGCCTGAATAGGATTCTAGTGCCGCTGAGTTTATGTTTACCGATCACGTGATTGTACCTTCACAACTCAAATAGGACATGCCGCCGGTAGTGTCAAGTGTGAGAAAAGAATCAGAGTATCAGGGTCCAACGCCAGTTATAAAGGCGATGATCAACACCCATTCCGTGGTTCCCAACCTCCTTCATGTCCTCCACAATATACAACGTGAGTAATTCCGTCTGATTCCTTTTTATTTTCCTTATTACAGGTTTTGCCACATATCGTGGTCAATGTAAATTTTGAGCCCTCCTTGTGTGCTCGCTAATCCGAGAGCAAAATTCTCTATCTCTGTTGCTATGAACTCTTTCTTGGCGCGCACACATGCTGACCTTTTCTGTTTCAATAGCATAGGAGCTTGCAGCCTACGGTTCCACCTGCACAAGGACCAAACCAGCATAGTCATGTCAGGCTTAATGAGGCCGTCGATACTATCCGTCAAGAATTCGATGTTATCACCTCTGACCTTGGCATTCTTCGCAATCAACGAGACGAGTATGAATCTAAAGGTGCGCATCTTTGAATCCTCAACCATTTATCAGTTTTACATATGAGTGCACCATCTTGTCTATTTAGTCACTTCACAAATAAACGAGTTGAACATCGTTCGCCAGTCACTGTATGAGCTCGAGTCACAACATGGCAAGATTCGACAGACATACGAAGAGGAGCTGAATCGCCTTAGAGGAGAGCTCCATGCACTTCGTCAACAGGGTGTGCCAACAGGTGCTCCACATCCACCTGTCGGTCCCGCTTCAGTCGGACCTTCTGGTCCACCTGCACCTCCGCCTGCAGTGGCCGGTGTGCCTCCTGGCCCTGGCTCATACAATGAACCTTACTACAGTAGAGATCGCGATCGTGAACGCGAGCGGGAAAAAGACCGCGAACGTGCTGATCGTGATCGTGATCGCGACCGCGAAATACGTGATCGACAGCGTGAAGAGCGCGACCGAGATCGCGAACGTCCACCAGCGGAGGCTCGGGATTCAAAGCGTATAAAGACTGAGCGTATGAAGGGTGATACTCGTCCAGGTAAACCATTCACTTCAAGCTCCGCACGTTCGCCGCCTCCTCATGGATACTATGCCACCTCTTTTCCCCCTTTATCTGCGACAGATCATTATAGTCCTTCTCTTCAACCACCGAACGCGAAGCTCCCCCCTGTACCCGGGGCACCTCCCGCATTGACTACTTTCCAAGGCCCAGGTCTTCCACCACCACCTGCCGCCCATGCACCATATCCACCTGGGCCTGGAAATCCACCACCCGCCGGCCCAGCAGAACCACCAGCAGCCAGCTCAAGCACCCTCGTACCTATCAACAATGCCCAAAGTGGTGGAGGGCAGTTTCCGGATGACCTCGACCCACACAATGTTCCGCCCGAACTGAAAAAAGAAGGCAGTGACTGGTTCGCGGTCTTCAATGGAAAAGTCAAGCGCGTGTTAGATGTGTCGCTGGTGCACACGCTCATGCACGAGAGGTGCGTGGCATGATCGGCTTTGATCGAACATAGCCTCCTGATCACATCTTCCTGTATATCTACATTTTCACGTGCTATCTATTAGTGTCGTTTGCTGTGTGCGATTTTCTGCAGACGGCAAGTATCTCGCCACTGGCTGTAATCGCACGGCCCAGATCTATGACACAAAAACGGGCGTAAAAACCTGGTAGGTAACGATTTTGACTGCAGTAGTTCATCTCATTACCCTTGGACCTACAGTGTTCTTACAGATGAATCAGCTGGAAAGGCAGGTGACTTGTATATTAGGAGTGTTTGTTTCAGCCCCGATGGGAAATATCTTGCAACGGGCGCTGAAGATAAGCAGATCAGAGTGCGCTAAACTTTGTGTTTCATCAGGGCCATGCACTGATCACACTTTACAGATATGGGATATTGCCAAGAAACGCATCCGCAACGTTTTCGACGGCCACCAACAGGAGATTTACTCACTTGACTTTTCCTTGGATGGCAGGCTTATCGTCTCGGGATCGGGTGATAAAACTGCCCGTATCTGGGACATGGTTGATGGGTCATCTAAAGTGCTTACGATCAATGACGCCGATCCTGTAAACAACGATGCAGGTGTGACCTCTGTGGCTATCTCACCAAATGGCCAACTGGTCGCGGCTGGTAGTCTTGACACTGTTGTGCGCATCTGGGACGTAGGAACGGGCTCACTCATCGAGCGCCTACGGGGCCATAGGGATAGCGTCTACAGCGTGGCGTTCACGCCCGATGGAAAGGGGCTAGTGAGTGGCAGCTTAGACAAGACTCTCAAGTACTGGGATGTTAGCGGCCTTCTCGCGAAGCGTAAGGAGGCGGTGGCCAATGGGAAGAAAGATGATAAGAGCAGCCAGTGCACCATGAACTTCTTGGGCCACACGGTAAGTAAATAAGTCCCGGCTGCGGACTTATTATATATGTCATCCACCGTCCCAACTCATCTCGTGTCTGTGCAGGATTACGTGCTTTCCGTTGCTGTGTCGCATGATGGGCAGTGGGTTGTATCAGGGTCCAAGGACCGTGGTGTCCAGTTCTGGGACTCGCACACGGCGACGACGCAGTGCATGCTCCAAGGACACAAAAACTCTGGTACGAACGTTCTGATGCATTCCGGACCGAGAACCCCATTAATGAATCTGCTGTAGTCATCTCTATCGATTTGAGTCCCGCGGGCAGTATCTTGGCTACAGGCAGCGGTGATTGGCAGGCGCGGATTTGTAGGCCTTCTTTTCTTTCCCTTCTATCAGCGCTGACCACATTCACTTGGCAGGGAGCTACACCAACATCTAACTCATGCACCGTGTGGAGTTCAATTTCCATTCCGTAGCGCAGCAACGCACATTCGTATTTATGTGTACTCGATTCTTTTGTTTTATTCGTGTTGCATGTAGCTCCTCTGCCCCTATTTTTTCCGGTGCTCCCCCAGTGTCCTTTCTGCGGGTTTCTGTGCTGCTGTGAATGGTGTATTGGTCTCTACACCTTGTTACTCTTGTGTAATGTACTTGTTAGCTTTATATCCTGTTGTCTAATAATTCAATTTCTACTAGTTGGAACCTGCTCAGTTTGCTCCTGTGGAACTACCCATCTGTAAAACTGTAAGCCTACACTACTTGCTGCCGAAAATCTGTTGTAAAGTCCCAGACTCCAAACCAGTCGGCGGTGCGTAGCGAGTCTTCATCCTATGTAGTACTTAAAGCTTATTTCAAACACCGCACCTTAATTCAAACATCGCAACTAGTACTCTTTGGACTCTACACACCTATTTAACTTTCGACGCTACAAGCACTTTTCTATCGAAGAAAAAATACAAACAGTAAGCTATAAATCAATCATCCTCTAGAATCATTGCACAAAGGCAATGAGTGAACTAGTATGAGTTATGAGTGTGCTACCATGACATTGTGATTTGCAACACCGGGCCACTGGACCAGAGATACTGTACCCATGATGGACAACATCTAATTGTAAGTGTGGTTTTCTCAAGAAAAGTTGAAAAACTAAACTCGTTATTTCTTGAGGTGACCCTTCTGATCGAAAGTTATGGGAAAGCCACTATAGTTCTGCCATGGGTCATACGATGGTCGGCAAAGTGATGCCATTCTACTATTGGGCCACTGGCAGCCAAGTTCCCCCCAAAAAATTAATTCTGACAGTTAGCTGACGGCGGCAAAATCATAGCACAACTGTCATATACTCATTTTCTGACTGAATTGCGAGAGCAAATAGGAAATCATCCTGGACTGTGTATGGTCTCATTCAAGTATGATGCCTCCCCATTACCGATTGATGCGACCCTGGTGCTATCGCAAAGCACCATCACTATCAGATGTCAGATCTATCGTGGCTGGATCGACACGAATATGTCTCAATCGAGGAGCAACATGTTGTATCGTGAAAGGCCTGCCGGCGCAGCAGAGTCGGTGAAAGAGACGTGGAGCACCAACTTCCGGATGTCAGCAAGGATGAATCACTTCAAGGCCCAGATAAATGCCCATACGTCCGTGCATGCTATTTTGCAGTGGCGAATGTGACGGCGAACCTGAAAGATCAAGTTGCGATATGAGTTGCACGTGGAGGTAACGCAAGCGGGAAGATTGCAGATATTGGCAGTTCGAATGTAGGAGTTTATACTACGGATACATATATCGTAGGGCCAAGACTAGATCATTCCGGAGCAACAGTCGTTTGATCATTGCACGTATAGCGTAGTATCTGCGGTGAGAGTTCGTCGAGGTTAACGGTAGCATGTTACACTTCTATATACATGGCACTGCCTGGTAAATGGGACATACTTGGTAGCTAGTATCACCGTGCGAGATTATTGTCCCGACCCAAAATTTCCGCCCTATCCACATTCGTGGAGTGACGGACAAGAGTCTTTGCCCGAACCTGCTTCTGGCGAGGTCGTTGGGGGAGACGACTACTGCACCCGGATAACCCAACTATCGGCGGCAAATCATTCGTCGGCTCTGCTGATACAACAACCCCCAGTTCTTTAAGTAGCGGACCACTTTGAGGATGATCATACTGATTGACGATCCAGTTATTGAGCTTCTCTAAATTGGTTCCTCTAATGGTACGGCCACCAGTCTCGGAGATCTGCTCTACCGTGATGAACTCTTTACTCCTGCGTGTAACTTGTATAACAGCCTTTCTTGTTAAAGGCTGTGGCATCTCACAAACGGACCTGGTACTGGAAGAAGGGGACTCGGTAGAGTCACAGCTGTCATCCCAGGGGTCAAACACAGTGGAGACTGCTGAGCCTGCCGAGATATCCGATATCGGAGTGGAGTCACTTGTGCCAGTCATCGACGAGTCGACCAACAGTGAAGAGTTGTATCGCGTAAATTCAGGGATAGACAGAGGAGGGGTAGGAGGGCGAGACCTAGGCTTGCTTGTCTGGTGCTTCTCCGATGTTGGTGGCGAAGTGAAGAGTGAGTTGGTATGACGTTTTAAATGCCTCTGTATAACGTGAGTTTTTCCTTCGAAAGCAGCGCAAATGTCCTGCTCTGGCCGGCAAGTGACCAGTAACTTGAAATTACGGGGTAGCTCTGCTCCTTTCCCTGCGAGCGCAATCAGGAGGTCATTACGATCTGACTCGCTACCGCTGTCCTCCAACCCGTCGATGACCACCAGCACAGGGCCAATCCATGTCATTTGACTTGCAGGACTAAGGATAAAGCAATTGAACTGAGTAAGTGGGTCGATCGTGTCACGTAAAGCGCGCTTGTTCTTCACGGTGCCCCAGAGAGCCTTCATATACTGAGGGTCATGATCAGCAAGGTCCCGTGCGATCGTGCTGAACAAATTCGTAGCATTTCGCTTGTCCTTGGCGACGCGCGAAAAAAAGTACGACGAGCCGAGACGCATGATTGCGCCGAATTGGCGTGCAATGGAACATGCGATAATGGATTTTCCGGTCCCCTCTGGACCTAATAAGAGGTAAATCTGTTCATCGTTTTGATTGACCCATGAAGTTATTGACTCCACAATTTCGGTTTGTGGGGGTGTATCTGCCATCTTCTGTGATTCGATCGAAGCGCCAATAGCATAATGCATGGCGTCAAGGTCTGCTTTCACGACTAGTAGTATTATAAACATGTGCAAGAAAGAGAGACGGAAGATGGAATACTACCATGGTCAAGTAACATATCATAGACACGAAGGACATAGAGTTGCGTATGAATTGTAGCCTGATGTTGTATGGCATTCTTGAGTTCTTTAAACGTTGCTTCGTATATTTCAATTTTATTATCGATGTCGGACAACGCGTTCGAAAAGCTTTGTTTCCCTGCACTCAAAAATTTCGTTAAAGATGCCAAGCTTTGGAAATAAGCTGCGATACTTACATCCGCTCCTGTTCTGCAAGTAGTCACGGATAAAGTAGGAGCACTCGATCGTCTGGCGAGCGAGTGAGTTGATAGTCTTTTCTTGCGATTCGACCCTTTTCAGTTCCTCCACGCCAGAGACAAGGCTGTAGGTTTCGTGCATAACAGTAACGAGCTGATGGATACTTCGATCTCGGGCAAATTGTGCATCCACCACCTAATCAAAACAGATGGGCTCCTTATGTCTGAACATTTGACTGTCCCACTTGCCTGATATACTGCAGTGAGAACCATAAACGCCATTTTGGTGTAAGGATGAGCCTACAGAACAGTATCAGACATACTCAGTGGCAAAGTCAAGGGAACGAACGTGCCTCGGCGAACCTGCCAGCAAGCTGGACGAAAATTTTGATCTTGTCCAAGAGTGGAGTAAGGACTTCTGAGGCAGCTACACTGGCGACTTGCTCAGCAGCCGCTTTCAATGGTTCACTTAAACCTCCCATGGGCGGCACATATGATATAATCTGATTAGGAGCATCAATTGTCCGGGCGTGCTGGCCTGAGTCGTGCCGAGTCGTGCTATGCCCAGTGGCATTATGAAGAGGCTTGATATTGAATTCCATGCTAGCACCAAGGTGATGTTTGTTGCCATGACCGTCAAAAGACACAAGGTGGTAGATTTTAGCTAATGTTGTATTCAACGACAAGCGAACCAATCAGATAGTAACCAGAAACTCACTGCTGGAATGAGCGAGAAGCGCCTCGACACCTTCTTGTACCATACCGATGTACTGATCTCCATGGAGACAACGTTTTGCGAAGACTTTGAGGGAAATTATGGACGACGGCTGTACATTTCTTGCTAAGAGTCAATGTCATGAACTCACGGGTATGATGTAGCTCACAGTTTTAGCTCAGTCGTCCATGGTAAGGAATGCGGTTTCTCAGCAGTGGTGGTCTTGTGGTCATGATCATCTACAGAAGTTTGGACATAGAAGCTGTCGTGAGCCGAAAACAAACTGATTCGTGGAAGATGGTGCAGGTCTATGTCTGATTGACGTCGCAAATTATCAAGAGTACTGTCATTCGAATGGATCTCACGTACGGGATATTTGTATTGCCGAGGGAAATTGTGTTCTGACAACACCCTCATGGCTATGGCTCGCCGTGAGCCCCTTCCAGATGCCTTCTCTATGACCAGCGCCCACAATGGGGATAAGCTTGAACTCCAGACTTGCCGTAAGCAGCTCTTTCTTGCCTTCGAGGTTCACATACTTCAGTTGTTCAAGAATGGCTGAATTGAACTGTCATTAGATATAATGCACAAGGATGCGCCTACTCACCGCCAGGGTATTTCAAAAATTCCTCTACACTGCCATGGACCATACCAATGTACTGATCATCATGAAGTTGGCGATGTGCAAATACCTTCAAAGTAAGCTCGGTAGAGTTGCGAACATTGCTGCTGTTGAATCAGCCTTTGAATCAGGTAGTAGTATCTGACGTACAAGATATGTTTACTACTCCATGGCATAAAGCTCGTTTTCTCCGGCGTCGTAGAACAGGTCATGCCCGCATCATCAATGGATATTTCTACATAGAATTGATGGTCCACATTCAACCATCCGATCTTGGGCAGGTGATGGAGATCGATATCTGGGATTTATCAGAACTGAGTAGTCATGACAGGAGATTATAAGAACGCACCGAAAATTTGCACACCATACATATCCGGCGCCAACTGACTGGGCCTATCATTACATGTCAGTCCGTCAATTCCAAATGATAGGTAAATCGCACATAGTAATATTGACTTGTTGAAGGGCGGTCATGTTGAACGCCGTCTGAATGGAGAAATTGGAGCTCGAATTCGTCTCTGCATGATTGAAGTGGGAGCTACACGAATTAAAACATCAGATATCACATCTTGTGGGTGTTAGGGGAATCTCACTCGAGATGTTGCTGACTTGAGGACGTTAACCTCATCTTGTCTGGAGAAACGGAGCAGAGGCTTGAATTGTGTAATGCCTGCTTGCGACAGAAATGAGTGACGAAGTGACAAAAGTACAGATCTTTCAGTCTTCCTATCCTTCTGCTGGCTTTAATACAGATCGCAGTGAAAAGCGAATAATCGATGCGACAGCGGCGAGATCAAATTAGAGGGCTGCATCCTGCATGCGACCTACATGGTAATCCCATGCGGTAAGCACACGCTTGCACTTTTCGGTTCTTTGTCCCGGATCACAGCAGCGATTCGAAAACAGGCGGTTTATCATCGAGCTAACTGGAAGCTCGAAGCGCCGTGTACGTACTGAGTTTCATAACGATGCCTCGTGTACCATAACCTTGATTACATGATGGCGAAAGACTGAAGACTGGTGACTGATGGCAAATCAGATGTCTTGTCGCCTGGCTAGAGGATTATCGCGACATTTTTTGAACAGTGGCAGGTGCTTGCCGCGCCAGGAATTACTGCACGATGCCTGCATCCGATGATGAGACTCACGGTATTAATAAGGCTTAGTAGGCCCTGGAGCCTCATGCTGCCACCCTGATCAGGAAGCCAGAAAGGTGAGGATCCTTCAAACGGTAAGATTGGTCCAGGTTCGCGGGTTGAGATATAATAGATACTCTGGATATACTTGAAGCCACACAACGCCCCGTGACATGCAGGACGATGTCAGTGGTGAGGATGGGGACCGCAGCTAAATACCGTACTCTGAGATATCTTTGAGCAAAGACTCGGATGCTGGTTATAGTCTATCTTTGATTTGTAATGGGTGGTCTAGCTTGCACATCAGCATCGCATTTTAAAGTCCCAGACTGATTCTTTGGACCCTGCCACTGCCACACAGACCGCCATGTGCAGGTACTAGTAGGCCTGAATCCAGCTTCGTGAATTTGAACCATACATGAAGGCGTTGTCCCGATGGAGCCGGAGGGAAGCGAAGCCAATGCCCTCATGCTGTGGAGACTAGCAGGGTTGGATATCGATACACACTCGCTATGAGAGTCTTACTTGTCTAGACATGTTGTCCCAGCAACCAGCTGGTACTGCTGCAATGTGTGTAACCCCGTGAAGTACCCTGTTCACGATCAGCCCAGGAAATATTTTGATAGATAATAGTCCACGAACCTGAATGTGTCTGAATTTGTTGGACCTGAGACTTTGTGGATCGTTTCCTCGTGTACAAGTAATTTGGAATGCAGGGAAACAAAAATACGAGTGCATAAGCCGATCGATCGATTCTTGAGCAACGGTATCTGTGAATTCACAACGCAACTCGATGTCATGCTCGGGCCAGTTTGCTGTATAAAAATTTGCATGGTAAAGCATTTTCCCTCATCGACCAGGTCGTCGTTTAAATTGAACTACAGCAAGGACAAACCATTTGAAAAACCTTGTTGCAGACCTGCTTGGAACATGGTGCAAACATTTCAGCTGGATGTAACGATCAGACCACGGGTACCATGAACGCCGTCATAATACATCACGTTTCAAAGGCCTCCCCGATCAAATTCTTGAGAAATGCAATAAATTAATCTCATGGATGTAAAACTGAATATGCATACATGCCTCTAACCTTCCACTCGTTATCCTTCATCACTGCCCACGAGAAGCGTCAAAGGCACCAAAGGCACACGGTGCTCTGGAGCTCACACCAGACATTGAGATTGCGACCAAAGGTTCGATGTCAGAAGACATCATATGCTAAGCGACTGCAAAGAAAGGCTAGCCACCCTCAGCAGCTTCTGCTTCCAGTATCTCCTTCTCTAGGCGTGCACGCTCAGCTTCACGCATGCGAAGGAGCGTCAACGACTCGTAGTCTATCCCCGCCTTCGCAGCAGGTGGAGCTGGTGGTGCAACATCATCAAAAGCAGGCTTTCCAAACAAAAAAAATCAGCGATTCTAATGAATCGACTGAGTGAACCAGACCTACAAAACTCGAGGGAAACGAACTGAACGTCGTGCCCTCCGAAGCAGTCTTTGTCGGGGACGGCTCAGCCCACTTGGCTGTAGGTCCTTCGAGTTCTCCGCGTTCGCGAAGCCAGCCTAGTATCGGAGGCTCATATCCGCCTGCCCATGCTACGTCCATGCCCCGATCTTTCAGCAATTCAGCGCTCGATACTACGGCAAATGCAGCGCCCAACTGATTGAATGGCACCAGCGCGGTCACTATCATCTCACTGTCTACAAGCCCCTTGGACTTTTTCGACTTCTTGGCTTTCTGTGACATCACAACTGTCTCTTCATCGATCTCGCCATACCGTCGAAGATGAGCTGTGAGTGCGGATATCGTAAAAAGCGCAGGATGTGATGACAAAGCATATTTGACACGGATCGTCGTATCCAAATCACCGGGAGGCGGCGGAGCAAGGGGTTCTTCTTCAATAGTTCCATTTGACTCAGGTTTCGACCTCGTGTATTGGCGTTCCAATTCCCGCAGCTCGAGCTCCTTCTCCCTCTTCTCCCGCATTCGTCGCCCCTCCTCGCGAATCCTCGCGTTTTCGCTCTCCCTCGCAGTTCTTTCCTGCTCCTTGGCCATTCGCGCCTTTTTAAACTCTTTCTCCCGCTCCTCCAGCTCAGAGACCATCGCCTTACGCTTATTGTCATAAGACGCAAAGCGCTGTTTCTTGGCAGCTTGCAAACGGAGTTGTGCATCAAGCGCGAGACGGCGGAGCGGATCGAGGAGGAGGGTGGAGGCGGTTGTCAATGCATGAAATTTCTGGGCTACATTCTTGTATTAGCTACATTAATAACACAGCTAGTTACGCACCTGCGTTAGGATCATTTCTGTTCTGCAACAATAATGTCAGTTTAGTCTCAAACTCTCGAACTTGAATGAATAGACGTACTCTGTCTGGGTGAACTTTTAGTGAGCAAGTTCGATAGGCTGTCCTAATCTCGGATTCTGTAGCCTCCTGTGAAATCCCAAGCAGATCATATGGGTTTTGTTCTGGGTCTTCCGGCGTTTTGGGTGGCATGGACGTTGAACGTTCTGAACGATAAGGACTAGCCTAAAATTACATAATCAAATGAGCCAAAGTGATCAATAAGTAACTGAGTACCAACAACAATGAACGGACTCGCCCACGTATCTAAATGTGTAATTGTTCCTTTGTTCCACCAGATTTAACTTCTAGCTTGAGTGGGAGATCAGCAGTTTCAGAAATTTTACTGCATATCCATTCAAACCTTTGTTATCGTATGTATTGTACCCCGTCTCCTTCACGATGATCAAGGTGAATCAGACGCGACAAATGTACGTGAGCAGTGCTCCCCTACAACTAGTAGTACAACTTGAAGTGAATCAGATTCGAACATTAGTTTATTTGTATCGTAAGAGCAACACTTCTCCTCCACCCCTCAGAAAGAATACTGGTAATACATTAATGGTGCGCTAGCAATGCATCACATTCTTTTGGTAATAGGGTTTTTTACTGTAAGTTTCGTGATTTTGGTCGTGGATGCAGTAGAAAATCTGCGGTCCGCTGGACTGCGCACAATACGATAGGGGCGCAAACGTGCCCCCTTGGCTATTTGACGTTGTGGTTGGCGCATACGTTGGAAAGCAGGCCCGATCAGAAGAAGAGTTGGTGCAAGTTGTTCGAGGTTTGCGCCGGAAAGGGGGTGCACGTGCGGAGCATTAGGATCAGGAATGACAAAGAATGCGTCGGCATGCTCAGCAATGGTAGGCACAAGACGAATTTTAGTGGATTGATCTTCAGAAGTAGAGGAACACGAAGATGAGAGGGGCGAAGGGGCGGAAACGGGAGTGCGATAAAACGTTGAGGATGAGATAGAAACCTGACGGTTCCGGCATGAATGTGAATATTGACTGCTAGGTATGTGCAGCCTTGGAATCTAGAAATTATCCTGCTTTCAGTAAAGTTGTGCATATCATAGGTCCAGACTAACCTGGGGTTTGGATTTGTACAAGTCATGAAGTGCATCGATGCGGGGGACTTGAATCTTTCCACGAGGAAGATGAAGTGTATGAAGCGGGGGAAGTGAAGGGCGAACAGATGTAAACGATGCGGACGAGTTCATTATGGGAGAAATATAAAAGAATAACAATGTTCAGCTAGCTGAAAAGTCCACCGGGGTTCCCAAAGGCCTGCCTTGAGTGACGAATTTAAAAAGTAGTATGAACTGCGACGAGACAGATGAGAAACGTCAAAAGTTCAGCTGGAGAAGTCAAATGAATGTTTGATATTTATACCAGCTGTATAAGCGATGCATTGTGCTGATACAATCGTGCATTGTACAGTGAATCCACGACAAAAGCATTATGTAATTGACAATGGATTGGCAGCTTGGAGACTTGCAGGTAGCTCTCCGCGTAACCGACGACGAAATCATAGTGGCTTGTTCATTTCGTTTGACCTCGCATTCCCTAGTTAACCGCTCAATTATTTACACTTGCCTCATATGTCATATGACAACCTTGGTCGAGTCCCCACCAGCGAAGTACTAATATACCTGATAGTCTTAACAGGAAAATTCGAGCGGATTCAGTCACCACACAGCCTACCTCATTTATCTACCATTTACCATGGATGAAGTTGTACCAGGAGTCTGGATTGGGGATATGCAGAGCGCTTTGGATGTCAAGGGATTGAAGGAGAGAAACGTTTTCAGCATTGTAACAGCGATGCGGGGCAAAGTTACCATTCATGCGGTGCGTACCACTAGCGCTTCAAGTCCCCAGCTTCCTGTGCTCTAGACTTTATCCGAAAAAGATCTGAGGCAGACGCTAACGCAGACACCTAGACATTTAACAAATACCAAATCAACATTGACGATAGTGCAAACGAAGATGTCCTCGTGCACTTTTTGCCATCAATATCATTTATACAGAACGAGCTCGACAAGGGTCGTGGTGTACTCGTACACTGCATGGCTGGAATCAGTACGTTCAGGCTTAGCCGACTAACTTCATCTTTTCTTCCGCTAGCCCGCTAGCGGGTGGATTTTTGACATCTGATCACATAGGCAGAAGCGCAACAATCATCGCAGCGTACCTCATGTACTCCCTGAAGCTCGACCCGGAAAGCGCTGTAGACCTGATAAGGACAGTGAGGCCCATCGTCGAGTAGGTTACTTCACCTCGTTCCTGAATTACCTAGATAAGGATACTCCTCAGGCCAAATGAAGGATTTATGGAACAACTCAAGGTGTTTCACCAAGCGTCATACAAGTTCACGCGGCGCGATAAGGCAACACGCATGTTCTACCTGGAACGGACGGTGGAGGATATTATGAGTAAGTCTACCTTTTGCCTTGCTTATGATAATCGACACTTTACGCTCAAGATCAGTGCTGATCAATTGAATCATAGATGGAGATGGGACCATTCCAGAGAATGCAATGTTCGCAAAGCATCCCCGAACACCATCTGATTCTGTACCCAACACACCGATGATCGTACCAAGCCGTCGGATACGATGCAAGATGTGCAGGTAAGTCATCCTTTGATTATGTTACGTTCTCAGTGCTAATTCTCACACACCACCTTCCGTAGGCAAGAGCTTGCAACGCGCGAGCACATGCTCGATCACGGGCAACTAGGCCCGCCGACTCCCGCTCTGCCCTCACTATCGCCTGCCACCTCAAGGCGCCCGTCTGCGAACGACCGCGGCACATCCTCGCGGCGACCATCCATGAGCCTCGGCGCACGGGCGCTGATGGAATCACTCTCAATGTCATCGCTTTCAATGTCATCACTCTCGATGTCAGCACTCGATACGGAGGATGATCATGAGTCAGATGATCCCAAGAACGGGCACACGGGCGATCTGCCTCCCACTAGAGTTGACGTGAAGTCCTCTCGATCATTATCAATGTCAATGGAAGACCTCGGAAAGGACCTATCAGACGCACTCGATGCATCTGTCGCCACCGATGAAGGCCCATCAACAGGGACGGCCACACAATCCGAGACGGTCCGTGTGCTGTCACCTGTAAATGAGAGCCAGGATACATCGAAGACCGGTGGACCGCCGCAACCTCCGTTGGACCTGGCAGCTGAGCTGCATTCCCATCCCAAACTTGCGGCGCTGCGCTCACCTCCATCGTTGAGTATGACGGGGATAAGGTCGGTCAGTCCACCGATCCTCATGAACCCTAAGTGCTCTGGGTATTTTGTCGAACCAGTAGGTGTTTCTTTGTCTGTCGTCGATTTATAAGCAATCATGACCTTCCAGATGAAATGGATGGAACCCTTTCTGGAGAGTGGCCAATTAGCAGGGAAGATTATTTGCCCGAAATGCAGTGCCAAGCTCGGTAACTATGACTGGGCTGGCGTATGCTGCAGTTGCAGTAGAGAATGGGTGACGCCAGTACGTTACATCTACTCCTAACTCTTCACTCTTCTTACAGACTCACCCCATGTCAGGGTTTTTGCATACACAGATCTAAAGTCGACGAAGTAGTAGTGGGTTGAGCGGCAACGGAGGTTACCTTGCACGACATTTGATTATTTAAACTTACTCGGGAAATGATGAATCCAATGGAATTGAATAAAGGAGTGTGGGTATGTTAGGTAGCGTTCCGGTGAGATACAAGGAGCGGTTCGGTTCTCGAAAGTCTTGGGTAACTTTGCAAAACATGAAATAATGGATACACGAAACGAAAAAAAGTCACAAAATATAAGAGATTTATATCATGATATAGCGAGGACCATTATCAGGGAGGGTAGGCTGCGAGAAAGCGAGATATCGTGCGCGAAAAGCAAAAATAGGCGAGACAAGAGTGAGGAAACGGGCGTTTGCCCAACTACCGATCACCAACAGCGTTAGGTACAGTCTTTGTGGATCGTCGAGAGCCAAAGCGAAGTTTCCCATCATCCCCTCGGCCCCATGAAAGCAATCCGCCCGTATCACGAGAATGTGCACTCCCCGTTCGTGATCGAAGCGACCAGGCAGGAGACACCGGCCGGGCGGGAGCACTAACTTCGAGGTGGTCACCATTGTGGGGGTGGTGGTGATGATCAGAATGACCGACAGTATGACGTCCATCACAACAAGCGCGCACATTTTCCAAGCCCTCGAACCCGTCGTCCGACTGAGATTGGCCATGGAGTTCAAACTCAAGGTCGTCATCGTCTTGGCCATGACCCGTTACTCGTTCGAAGGACCTCGCGGGACTGTACGGGCTCTCGGGCGCTGCCCATCGGAGGTATTCTGCGGCTGGCGTTCCAGACCTTTTGCCTACGGACCCTCGAACAGAAATTTGTGATCTACTCCGGCTGCCCCGCGGCGTGGTGCTGAAAGCGCCACCGTTCTGGCTGCTTTGGCCACTTCGTTGACTTTTGGGGCTTGTATCATTCAAATGACGGTGATCCTCATCCGTGAGCTCTGCACTTTGAGACATGGGACTCATGGCGGCCGTATTTTCATTCTGACTGGCTGAGGGTGTCATCACAGGGCTGGGACGAGCAAGCAGGTATTTCAAAGCCTAGACAGATGTAAGCGTCCACCCAAAAGTTAGATGAGAGCGACGGACATTGAGCCAAATGTCGTGGCGCTCCTTGGTAGGAGCAGTAATCTTCATTTCTCTCTGGGCTGTGGATATCACGACGCTGTACTGGTATAATCCAGGAGGCATAGGATTGGGATCTAGGACAGAGCGAACACCTTCAATATAAGCTGTAGCCACACAAACCATCAATTTGACATCAGAGGACATCATATCAATCCACTCACCACTCTTGGCACTCGACTCTGAAACGTGTGATGATCCAGGGTCAGCAGAGCTCCAGTACAAAGTTTTGGTATACGGATGCACCCAGAAGAATCGCTTGTGTCTTTTCTCTCCATGACCCTTGCCAATGGTGCGCCGTGTATATTTGTACAAGAACTCGCCGATCATGGTCTGGGTGATCGCATGGATGACAGCAGGGTCTGTTGACATACTATGTCTGTTATCATTATGCTGTTCGACATTCTTGGCAGAGGTAATGGGCATGCTGGCACCAGGTGTGCGGTTTAAAAAGACATTGTGGTCCGAAGACATGGACGACCGTGGTGAAAGCGCGCTTCTATCCGACGCCAGGGATGTGCTCGACATCTCCCGTCTCTGTTGCTCGTGTACACCCCATGATGGTAAGCCAGACAGCGGAACCGAGTTTTGTGCATACGCCGCAGCATTGGCAGCAGCAGACCGGAAGCTACTCGTGGATGGCGGCTGCCGCAAATTTGATTGGGGCGGGGGCATGCTCGAGCCATGCTGCCTTGAACCGTAAGCACTCCCCCTGCCATGTACAGAGAGCATTGTGCCAAATGTTGGTGTGGTGGCACGCTGTACAAGTTCTGGAGGTGGCGGGGAAGATGGACGAGGTGGCGGCGCGTCCGATGTCGAGGACGTAGTGGCTATTCTCCGTTCCGGGATAAAAGGAGGGGGTGCCATGGTGCCAGATGGAGGTGGCTGGCGAGGTGGTGGTGGCAAGGCCATCATAGGGGGACGAGTCTTGTCTACAATAGAGGGTACAACAGAAGTAGTCCTTGAACGACGAGTTCCATCGTCGGCGCCAGAAGAGACTGCAGACTCAACTGACTGTCGATGATCTGCATTGGAGGTAATAGAACGGATGATGCCGAAGCTTGCAGTACTGAGACTAGAGTCGCGAATAGTAGAGGGGGAAGGAGAAGCGGGCGCTGCAACGGCGGGTGCAGGGACGAACTGGAACTGTTGCACTGCCGTGCCCACTCGAAAGAGAGCGGGGGATGCAGGGACAGAGGGTGCGGGAGTGGGAGTCGGGGTCATGGATGACGCAGAAGTGTCTTGCCAGCTTGTAATGACAGGTGAACCAGTAAATGTATCCGTTTGAACAGACATTTCCTTCAATTCTGGCTTGAAGGGCTCGGTTACCATCTTGGCCACCTCGACCACCTTCAGGACTTCAACTGGTTCCCTGATGACTTCTACAGGTACTTCTTTGATGATTTCGATTGGAACCTCTTTGATGATTTCGATTGGAACCTCTTTGATGATTTCGATTGGAACCTCCTTGATGACCTCGATCTCTTTGATGACCTCTACCGGGACCTCTTTGATGACTTCCACCTCCCTGATGACTTCAACAGGCACCTCGACTTCCTTGATGACTTCCACTTCTTTGATGACTTCTACCTCCCTGATGACCTCCACCTCCTTGACGACTTCCACCTCCTTGATGACCTCCACTTCCTTAATGACCTCGACGACCTTCGGCTCTTCAATGCTATCCATACCAACACCCTTCTCCTCGTAGGTAGTTGTGTCACGATGGCGTAACTCCCGACGTTGCGTCGCAGACGATATTGACGACCGCCTTGAGTTTACTAGCGCCTTGATGCTCTCATCATCACTCTCCGAAAAGTCGTTATCTGTCATCGTCAACACAGAGTGGAAGTCCTCCCGTGACTCTGTGGCAAGACTCCCCCGCGCGTCGTGGTAATCCTCCACATCTGTGTCTGTTTCTATACCGGTCTCTGTTGCTCCATCATCAATATCAACATCGATGTCGCTCTCCTCCTCAGAGGTGAAACCACCTGGAATGGGTCGCCGGCCGTTAGCTTCACCAGGGACGCCACCGCGTAAGGTGTTGTCACCCTCGGAAGAGCGAGAGAAATCAGACTGCGTGAGCGTCGTGCGCCTCATCGAGCTTCGTGCGACGAAAACGCGATCGGGGGGTTGCATTCTGTAGAAGCTTGTACGGGATGCAACAGGAGAAGCAGGCTCATGCTGCACAGCTGTTTCCATGTGTACCACAGAGAACTCCTCGTCAGTCTGGCACGACATTTCAGAAGTGGTAGGGGATGCTGGCACGGGTTCAAGGGCCTGCTCGACTTGCACACCCATGTCATTCGCTGGGGAAGAAGGCGAGGGTACGAGCACCGTCACGTCCTCGAAGTCAGTCTGACACGCCATTTCAGCGGTGGCTTTCACTTCAACATCTTCAGTAACAGATGACATGCCAATACCGAGCTCTGCAGACAAAGCCTCAGGTTCCCCAACAAGGGACGCGGGTCTGGCCTCCTGGAAAGCAGCACCGCCACGAGTGCGTCTTTGTGGGGCTCCACCACGCCCAATGCCGCGAGGCGAGGAGCGGACCAGCAGGGAATGGCGAAGCGGGCTAGATTGGTTTGGGAGCGCGCTGTAGGATGCAGACTTGCGGAGGATATTGGCAAACATGGGGTCCATACCGTCAACGCTTGTTCGCTTCGAGGAGGCGGAATGTAAGGACTCAAGGTTTTGCTCTTCCGGCTCGCCCTCCGCGTTACCCTCTTCGGAAAGAATGTCGTCGGTGAAGTCGGGGAAAGGCGGTACAGGCGGGGGAGGAGAGGCATTGTAATCAGATGTAAGACTAGGGCTTTGAGCTGCCATGCCGAGCCTAGTGACAAGGGAGGACCTTCCCCTGCCTCTCCTGCCTCTGGCTCTGCCACCACCGGAACGGTATGGCGTCAGCCGGCGAGGATGCTTGGTCTCAGGCTCGTCGTCGTCATTCGTCTCATCTTCTGGTGGTTCATTTTCATCATGTGCATACCCAGAGGAAGATTCTAGTTTGCGCTTATACTCCATTCGCATCTCCTTCTCGCGATGCAAACTGCCCTTGAGGGTGCTGATCTGCCTCTGAGCGTGGGCAAGCCGCTGCTGGAGGGCCTCAATCTCGTTATTGGGGTGGTTGCTCGCATGGAATGGGCGTGATGGTGACGGGTCAGGGGAAATGTCTACAAGATCCTCGAATGCGTCAGGCTGGAACACAGCCGAAGTGTCCATTTTCCGCCTGTTGTTGGTGCTTGCTGAGGTAAAGACATCATCATCCTCCACAGCAGGGGTCGAGTATTCTTTGCACTGGGTTGTGCCAGGTGTGAGTGGACTCCCGAATCGTGGACCGAGGCGACGGCTTGATTTCTCTACTTCCGCCTTCAGTGCATCAAGCGCGGACTGCAAGTCTGACTTGTCGCGCTGTAGACCCGCAGCATGCTTACGCGCCTGTGCCACGTCTGTCTCGTGCTTAGCTTTCATATCATCGTATGCAGTTTGGACACGCTGTAATTCGTTCTTGTACTGGTCTGCTGCTTCTCGTGTGTTGTTGAGCTGCTTCGTGACCCGCTTGTGCTCGCCTTCGAGGCGCACGATTGTTGACTGTGAGTCTGAATACTGGGTACGAACTTCTTGAAGAGTAACTTCGAGGTTCCAGTTTTCTTCTTTGAACTTGTCTGCGGCAAGTGAATTTCACGAGGTAATAATATATTACAAGACTGACCTGAACTCTGTTCTTGCGATCGAAGCGCGGTACGTAGAGACTCGACGGTTTTTTCGAGGTCGTCTTTCTCCTCCTTCATGTCTTGGATGGCTTTGTCACGCTCGCCGAGAAGGCTCTGGAGTCGTCGCACTTCGGTAAGGAGTCCGCTTCCGATCTCGAACGCAAATTCTGGGAAAATGGTGAGCCGTGAAAGCAAAAGCGCACCGAACGAGAGAAACTTGCCGACATCGTCTGCTCGATGGGCAGCGTTTTTGGCACGACGAGACTGGGCAGCAGATGAAGCTGAAGCTTTGGAGCGCTCGGGCTCCTCTCGAGGAAGATCATTGATTGGTAGGGCCGGAGATGCTTGCTGGGTAGGAGGACGCTAGAAATAAGTATATTACATGTTAGTGCATCATGCATTATAAATTTCATAGGCGAGGCATGGTGCGCATGTGGCATTCACCAACGACAGGCACCCGCCTAAAATTTTTCAATGGGCTCACTTTTTGGCCAAAGGCGCTGGATAGCTGCGCGTTCTCTGCGTCCCATGCAGCGATGGTTTCCGCTAGTTCGCGATAACGTTCGCGCGCGTCAGTATCTAGTTCCTCGTCTTCTGCACGTTCTGCATCAAATTCCTGGAGCTGTCTTATCTTCTCTTCGAGCTCTATCTGCTGTGCAAGAACCCGCTGACCAAGGGTTCCGGCCTGTTGTAGCTGCTTTTCCTTGTTATCGAGGAGGAGTTGAAGACGAAACTTGCGTTGGCCTGCGGAAGAAAATGCAGGTGCAGAGAAATCTGGCATATTTGATAGGACTTCTGCTAGACCGTCATCTGATGGACTGGCCATGCCTGCGCAGGCCGTCGACGATTAAAATGGTGCAATGTCTTGATGAATGGATGGACTCAAGAAACGCGACGCGGCCTTGGCCCCCCAAAACGAACATGTGCTAAGTGAAGTAACTCGTATCGAATTGGGATATATTTCTCACGATGCTTTTCGGTTTGATTGATAATGGTTTCGTGATTTATGTAATTGACCTGTTCGTGTTACTCGAAGAGGCTCACACCCGAAACCGCTATCGATCCATCACAGGCTGCAGCATCGACTTTTGTCTTGCCTTACTCCGCTGTTCATCCCGTTATGTACTCAAAATTTCCTCGTCGCTGTTTGCGCGTCTCTCGAAGCTCCCCCTCCCTCTTTCCAGCTACTTTCATAACCTCCATTTTTCTAATTACTTGTGGAATTGAAAACACAATAGGGTTTCACATTTTACGATACTGTTTGGGGCGAACAAGAGCGTTCGAAATTCCCTAGCTCAAGATGAGAACTCCCTTGACGTTTTGTAGTCATACAAGATCATGATTACAATAATTATCCACTGAACCGCGACATGCAGAGCGCCCTCAGTACGGTATCTCGCCCGACCAAGTATCGGGACCCTTTTGTCAGACCACAAGCGGTAAGAAATGAAAAAGAAATCTAGTCTTAATGACCCGAATTGCGTGCGTGCACCCGAAGAATGTCCGACTAGTCAGTAACGTCTTGTCAGTGAGTTGATCGTTTTTCTTTCTTTCTGGCCTGCTTTCAACATCTGGCCCGAATTCGAAACAAATATCAGATTTATGTAGATGACCTGGTCAGGAATATCATCCACGCACAATGGCTCAAGCTATTGGATTACTTATAGCTCCTAGTAGGAATCGAAGCTCAGATTTCGCTTATCTGCTAATTTGGTTGTACACCACGGTCCCCTTCTTGGTTGTCCTTATCATCCAGCCTCAGACGATACAAGCAGTCCCTCGACCATAAATGAGTCCAGTACACTCCATCCTACGGTTAGGCGTTGACGTAGGAGGAACAAATACGTGCGTACCTGATTTGAATCTACATGTCTCCGCGGACTCGAGAAACGTTCACCAGCGATGCAGTCCTCCTCGATCTGTCGGAGGGTTCGCGAAGAGGACAGGTTCTCGCATCAGCAAAACATCTCACTACAACAGACGTCACTCTGGGAATCCAAAATGCCATCGAGTCCGTGTTAACGCAGGCTCAGAGCAAGTCGAACATTCAAGCGCTCTGTATTGGCACGACAGTAAGATTTGCTTGGTACACGCACCAACTTGCGTCCTGATTGGCGTACATGCTAGCACTTTGTAAATGCATTGGTAGAAAGAGATCCTCGGCGTTTGGATAGAGTCGCAATCATTCGCCTATGTGGCCCTTTTACGCATGGAACCCCGCCATTCGTAGGCTTTCCGCATGAGCTGCGAGACTGTGGGTTGCTCTGTGGAACGTGCGATGACGTCCTGTACTGACGTCCGCTTCCCGCAGTACTTCAAGGTCCCCACTTCCTGCTCCCAGGAGGCCTGCAAATTGACGGAAGTGAGATTGCTTCTGTCATCGTCGCGCAAGTCGAATCTGCCTGCGATGAAATCAACCGCCAGGTACGGATAGCGATTATGGGCACGTTGGATGCGGCTGATATGATCTCCAGGGCATACATGCAGTTGTCGTGTCCTCAGTGTTCGCTCCCATCGACTTTGAGATCCAACAAGAGGAAACAGTCGCAGCGATTGTACGGAAGCGCATTCCGGGAATAGATGTCGTATGCTCCAAAGACGTTGCCGCCATCGGGCTGCTGGAGCGCGAAAACGCATCCATCCTGAATGCTGCATTGTTACGATACGCGAAGAAGACAGTAATAGGTTTTGAGAAGGCAGCCAGGGCACTTGAGCTGAAGTGCTCCGTTTTCATCACGAGTAATGATGGCACCTTGCTCAGCTGCGCACAGGCAGCGCGTCTTCCTATTCGAACTTTGTGCGTGTTTCTCTCGAAGAGGTCTTGGTGACAAGCCATTGATGATTTTTCTCGAAGTTCGTCCGGCCCAACGAATTCCATGCGCGGCGCCGCGTTCTTGGCCGCACGGGAGTCAGGCATCTCAAAGCAATCCGCACTAGTAGTTGATATTGGCGGCACAACGGTATGTCGCTGAGACAACCTTCAACTTCGTAGCAACAGGCTCACTGTTGTCTTATTCTAGACAGACATCGGAATGTTGCTGTTCGTAAACTGAGCTTAGAGATCTTGTCAACCATACTAATCTTGCTTGACAACCCACTAGACCTAGTGGATTTCCTCGTCAAGCCGCCGCTCATCATGAGTTCTGTGGGGTTTTGCTGAACTTCTCCATGCCACATGTTACCAGGTGCTGGTGTTGATAGTATGTCAAGCATTCATGGCAAATTGATTGCTTGTGCTCTAGTATTGGCCTTGGCGGGGGTTCCATCATTCGAGAGGACCCAGTCACAAAGAAGGTCACTGTTGGTCCTGATTCCGTTGGCCATAGGATCACATCTGAATCTCTAGTTTTTGGTGGCTCTACACTGACCGCTACCGACGTGGTTGTTGCAGCAGGCTGTGCTTCAAACATTGGAGACGAAAGTCTTGTTTCCGGAATTGGACAGTCAATCATCGAAGGCGCTCAAAGTGCTATCAAGAAGATGCTCCAGAACAACCTTGATGCCATGAAAACATCTTCCCAGGATATCCCAGTTTACCTGGTCGGCGGAGGGTCCATCCTTGCTCCAGATGTTCTTGCAGGCATCAGCCGGGTTCACAGATTTCCTCACTTTGACGTCGCGAACGCGGTTGGCGCTGCCATTGCCCAGGTAATGAGGAAATGACCTTCTCCTCCCATTGGTACTCAATCTCGATCTGAAGATATCAGGCATCATTGATTCCTTCGAAGACACATCCACAAAAACCATCGTACAAGTTCGCGCTGATGTCGAAGCCAGGGCTATCGCTCGAGCAATTGCTTCGGGAGCGGATCCGCGCCGTATCGCCATAGTAGAGAGCGAGGTCATTCCGATCGCCTATACCAGCGGTCGCTGCCGTTTTTATGTCAAGGCTGCCGGAGACTGGAGTGGCGTCGCTAGTCCAAGTTGGCTAGAGGTTGATCATCCTTTGCATGTTGAAGCTTCTACCGGGGAGACCGCCTCCCGGCCACAAATGGTAGCATCCGCCGCCGCCTCTGCCGTCGTGGCGCCGGTTATGCGTTCTGCGAGTGACATCCTGGAGTACGAGCCAAGGATAGAAAAGAGAGAATGGCTCTTGTCCGAGGTTGATCTGGAGTGGATTGCAGATGGCTGCTATGTATTGGGATGCGGCGGTGGCGGGTCCCCCTTGCATACTTTCCTGGAATTGAGAGAACTCGTACGGTCAGGTGAAACAGTACGAGTGATTGATTTTTCGTCAGCTACATCCAATGCACTGGTAGGATGGGGCGGAGGCCTGGGTAGCCCAGAAGTGTCCTCTGAGAGACTTCTTGGAAACGAGTCAGTGTTTCCGCTGCATGAATGAAATGTGATGCCTGATTATTATGGTCATTAGATATCAAGAAGCTAGCGCGGAGTTGTGGTCATTTATGGGGGTAATATAATCTTGGCTGATCCAACTATTGTAGTGCTCTGATGATACACTTATAGATTACGAAACCAGAAGCTCTTTGCGCGATAGAGATCGGGGGTGCGAACGGTATGATCAACGTATGATATTTCAGTTGACCGTCGAGCAAAGACAAATGTTGACATTGCTGTAGATGATTCTGGGATCGACGAAATACGCCAACATACCCTGCATGGATGGAGATTTCATGGTATGTAGCAATAAGCAAGTGGTTCGTTGTCTAAATCATCACCCATGTACAGGGCCGTGCATACCCTACCGTGAGCAGCATCATTCTGATCTTGGATGTATGCTCCAAATTTACTGTTATAAAAGTGGCATCAAACCACGGCCAATGTCTACGACGTCAGTGGCACAGGAGCCAAGATGCTCCCGAGTGTCATATCCAGTGGAGATGGGAACATCATGGTATCTTTTCCTCTCGCGTTTTCAGTCAAAATCGACGAACTATTTGCAGATTATGACAAAGGCCAAACGTGACACAGACGTCGATGCCGCTTTGCGAGCAGCATGTGTTGAAATGGGGTGAGTGGTAACATGTGTCATGAGTGCTATGCATGATGCCTATGTGGTGGCTCGCGTGCAATAGGACGCATGTGGGACAGGCCAGCTGCCCTCTGAAAGCCGATTATGTGGACAAAGCTATGATTAAAAACACAGTATCATTGAGCTGGCGCATTGGACGAGCCATTGCATTAGCTCGCAAACAATCAAGTTTGTCTCGGATTGGAGCAATTCTTGTTGATGCCGTAGGTGGCTCCAGCTCCGCAAGAGTGTTGTTCATGGGCAAGATCACCGATGTGAAAAGGCGGTCAGTTTTATTTTAATCTCCTGTTACGCAGCACGGTTGAATTGCGCCAGTCTGTACAAAGGCCATACGATTGGAGAAGTTATCATCACCGCGCTGACCGTGGATGACGATGTTGATGATGATCCTGATTGTCCCATGGAGCGCTTCACCGGAATACTCACCATTCCATTCAAGAACGAGAACCTGTATGCAGAACATACCACAGATGACGCCATAACCACTGTGAGAGTATATTTTTACCTCTGAGCCGGTGCTAAAAGAATCACGTGCAGATGGCCGCAACTGTTCCCGATCTAATCGCCGTGCTTGATGCTCAAAATGGGTCTGCTCTCGGCACGCCTCAATATAAATATGGGTTACGGGTTCTCGTGCTCGGGATCACCGCGGCTCCCCAGTGGACCGGTTCTGAACGTGGCCTTGCTCTCGGAGGCCCAAGTGCGTTTGGGTGTGTACCGTAATTGTTCTCGTGCAACCATTCGCCATAATTGAAACCATGTGCATAGATTCACACATATTCCGTACAAGCCATTGGGCAAGTACACACAGCCTCGGTCTGTGATCGAAGAGTATGTCCGTAATGGTTGACTTCCCGTCGAATTAGGCAGCTGGATCTGGGGTAGTAAAACCTCTTGGCCAGAGGTCACCTACGTGCTACTGTTCCCGATCAAGCTGTCACTAGGCAGAACTATTAGTATCCGTCCACCCGAAATGCTATTTATGGCAGTTGGGTAATTCCGTCTCTCGGATTACAGTTTCAAGTCCAAGGGTCGAGAACGCGACACACGCACATGTCCGCTTGCATTCAGCAAATCGCAACTGCAAAGGGTTTTATTCATGCCGTAACTTCTATAACTAAGGACGCTCAGTATCTGAGGCGCCAGTTCTATAATGCGTTTTCGACGCGATCTTCGCGTTTGCCGTGCGTGATGCGCAGCCCACTCACCCCTTCCAGCGGGATGCAGATCCGATCTCTCCCCAGTATCTGGTCTCGGAATTGATCAAGTTATAGTCCAAGCAAGTCATTTGGGGTGACGGCGGTTTACGCCAGTCGCACCATGGCCAGTTCTCCCCGATATAGTAAATCAAAAGACGCTTGTAGCGGCTCCATTTAAATCTAAAACATTACAGTAAATAAATCATACAGCGCATACATAATTATTCTCTCCCATTATATCATGTCCGTGAGGTAGCTAAAGCAAGGCGTCAATATTTGCTACTTGTCAAGCCGACGTAGTTATATCAGCAATGGGATATGCTCGTAAAATGAGGCCAGAGCAAAAACAAAAACAAAAAGACTGAAAATGCAAGATGCTATGGAGAATCGTGTATGCGTCAAGAGTATGCGTCAATAAGGTATGCTGAGAGTAAGCATCCACGCGTGATGGTCAAGCTTCCTCGTTCTTTTGTTTTGCTGCTATCCATTTCCGTTTCCATGCCGGGACGAAGTCCACGTTAGAGAGTAAGGTCACTGCTATAGCGTAGATAACGCCAAAACAGATAGCCGGTATTGTCCCGAAGTGATAGGCTTTGACGAGTGCGGCAAGGATCTGCTCATCGTACTGAGGATAAGCAGCATGATTGTCCGCGAGCTCAAGACCCTGGTCCACCAAAGAGTCTGGGATTTTTCCGCGGAGCGATTGTGTAAAGCTGGTCTCGTATATTGCTGTGAGGAGTGTAGTGGCAAATGTACCCCCTAATGTCCGTATAAAAGACAAGAACCCGCTGATTCCTGCAATTTGATGGGGTTTGACAGACATGGGTCCAACGACGAGAGAAGGCTGGTAGAGCAGACCGGACGCAATGCCCGTGATAATGGAAAAACCGATAGTTGTCACTGCAGGCGTGTACTGTGCCACCATCAACATTAAACCACTACCCAGTGCATATAACACCCCGCCCACTACGCCAATAAGGCGCACCTGCCCTGTGTGCGCGAGGATGTTGGCCCCTGCGACCGAAGATATGCCGAGCGTGAGGATAATGCCAAACATCTGCAGCCCGGACTGAATGAGGCTGGAACCTTTGATGTCGATGAAGTAACGGGGAAGGAAGAAGACGGAACCGAAGTAGCCAGCTCCAGTGAGAAAATTGATTAAACAAGTGATGGGAATATTAGGTATGCTGAAAAGGCGAATATCAACAACCGGGTGTTCGGCTACCTTGAGCTCGTAGAAAACAAAGACAGGTATGAGGAGACCTCCAACGATGAAAAGAACAATGATAGGTGCCGACTAGGAAATGCAGGATATGTCAATATGAAATGCGCGTGTGAAGCCATGTACCTACGTTCCAGGGGAACAACTTGTTTCCCATCTCAATGGCAATACATATCATGCTCGAGACCGCAATGGCAAGTACAGAACCAACGTAATCCACTTCTCCTAGCTGTGCAAGTAATCCGATGCGTTGCTTCCGATGAGGAACAGGGTATCGGAGGCATGTTGTTCCAATGGTCAGCGTGACTCCGATGAGCATGAGCGTGATCCAGAATATCCATCTCCAATCTGCGTCGACGGAGAGGACTGCGCCTAATACGGGCCCAATCGCTAGACCGATTGCAGAGGCACAGTTGAAAAATCCCAACCACAAACCTCGTGAGTCCGCCGTTGTCAAATCCAAAATAATGATCACGCCAACAGATTGTCTGCCAGCGGCACCTATGCCCTGAAGAAGGCGAGCGCCAATCAATGAATTCATGCTCTTAAGATGCGTGGGTATGTTAGAGATCTCCATGGACACACGAGACCAAATGGGAACGTACCGTGGCCAGCCCACACCACAGGGTTCCAGCAGCAAAAATAAGCATTGTACCGTTGAAGACCTGGGCACGCCCGAAGATGTCGGCGAGCCTGCCAAGAAGGGTTTGTGTAACGGTGAAGCCCAACAAGTAGGATGTTGCGATCCAGTTCTGGTTAGCGAGACTATTGAAGTCAGCTGCGATGATATGCATTGCAGTGGTAGCAGTAGTCTCGTTGAAGTAAGCAGTAACGTTGCCAATCCATAAACTCGCCATGATGAGAAAAAAGTGAGTGCGAGTGACGACCACGGCGGGTTGTTGTTGTTGTTGTAAGCATTGGGGTGTTTCCTGCTGGCAGGTAGTATCTGTTGATTGTTTGTGGAGAGAGTCAGGTAAGGATACTATTGGTATCTTGTCTTCGCCAATGGTGATGCTGTTGTTGATGGTTGCGCATCGCGATAGAGTAAGAGTAGGCGATGAGGTCATGGGGGCCAAGAACTTGTTATGAAATGAGAGAAAGGTAATGTATTAGTAGGGGAAACATCAAGGCGTCAGCACGCGAGAATTGGAAGCGCAATCCTCGAAAGTCTGGAAGTCTGGGAATGCCAGAAGAATACGTGACTGAAGCTGACTGAATGAAGTTGCATTTTGAGGAAATACGGCGCTGCTTGAACCCATCGGCGACTTGATGTACACACACACGAGTGCCGTTCCCTGCACACGGATCCGCGGGGACGAGGGACAGATCCCGAAAGACTATGTGCGGAAACTCGGCGAGAGAGGTGCTTCAGGCACTTATTTTCCGAAGATACAGACGGTTAAGGCCTCTGGGGTTAAAATTATGAGTAAAAAAGGAGGCGACAATTACAGAAGTACTAGCCAGGAAACTCTGAGGAACGGAAGGGCAAAACGGAGCGTCCGGAGAAGACGTATTGTGACCAAAAATGATTTTAGCCTAATTCTAGACCCATCTAGCGTTGACTCTCCGCGGAAATCATTTGGCCTCATCTGTGGAACGGGGGTGTGAGATCTGCGAGATATTATATTATAGATAGATAGCATGGAGACATGGAAACGTACTGCACATGCTCGAAACTGAGACCGACGAGAGAGCTCCGACGGTTCTCTTCATTGACGAGTGCATCGATATCGCTTGTTGTGTTTTTTTTTTCAGATTCACTGAGAAGAAAGAAGGGCAAGTTGAGAAGTTGGTACTAGCTTGGAAATTCTCCTGTTTACTCAATGTTTACTCCACCGAAACCGGGCATCGCAGTTTGAACGGCTCGGCAAACGTTACTTGAAGTCCTCGAGGAAGGCAGGTGTATGAAAAATGAGGTTGAAAGGAGTGATATCGATTGTACCTTTCCATCCTTGTCTTGTCGGTGTTCAAGATTTACCCTTTCGCACGGAAACAATAGCCGTGCTTGTGGCGTACTGGCTGCCATATAACGTGGCAACGGCCGGCTGGATAACTTGCCCTTCACATGTAGATCCCCCTAGCTAGTACAACGTTGTTACTAACCCTTACGACTTATATAATCGGCTACCATTATCATTCTCCTAGTCCCCTATTGACAGAAGTAAATAATTATTTAACTTTGCTTTTAAAGTCTTGCCCCTGTGAGAGAACTAGAAGATCACTGAATAAGGATGTCCCAGTCGTCTCCCGTGTGGGAATGATCATGTAACAGCGCTAGTGCGTACGTTTATGCGTGCACCAGGCCCCGGGTAAATGAACCCTACTGGATTGTCACGGCGTATCCTTCAGCTTCCGAGGATGTTTTACCTGAAACAATGATGATCATTCAATCCGTTGACGGCACCTTTAGCTGCGAGGCTATTCCATTACGCAGCCTTGGCTCCTTGAGGCTTAGGCTCCTGGCCATCACCTGCTGTCATATACCCCGCCGTCTTCGTGCTGTCACCACAAATGGCAACGTGTTGCGTCCGACTACTTCCGCGCCTCCAATGACGATGATGAACAGCTGAATTGCAGATCATGTCATGCGTGTCTCTATGTTGTTCCATGGCGTTCCAAGGGCTTTCTTATCCCCGAAGTAAACAGCACTAGTGTCTGTCGGCGACCGCGACTAAGCTTCTTGCCATGGGATAAACCTGGCCCGCGAAGAGTCGCGAAACCGATCGGAACGGGTCCCTCCAAATCTACAAAGTCAGTCTTCCAAACCTCTTAAATAAACTTTTCCCTTTGCAACCCTGGTTCTTAGTACACCTATACTTAGCTTAGGGGTTAAACGTCTTCCAATGAAGTCACACCACTTGTTGGATCTTCAACTGGTCTACCGCGGATTCTTTCGGTCACTTAGCCACCAGTTGTCCCTAACCCATGCGTATCATTTCGTTGTTGACGGTGATCAACCTTGCCTTGATCAATCCCTTGTCCTCCGATTTTCAACGCATTTGACTCACGTGTACGAAGGGAATGAAAGCGGCCCGTCAATTATGCCGTTATTTTTGTGGCAACCCAAGTCGTCGGTGATCTCGATGATGCATATATGGACACAGGTCAGGGTACGCGACGCATGGGAAGTTATCTGATCGTACGTACGCACCATAGCCGTGTCCACATGATTCATGATAGCCAGCATAGCAGATCTTGGTGGCACTAGGACGTAGCTAATACAGTATGTATGTCCTTCGAAGTTTCGATACTACCAAGGATCACCGTTATCCTCACTGCCAGAATATAAGACAATCGCTGATCTGCCTGAACATTTTATCTGGCAAAACACCTTTTGCACATCAAGTTCTGCTGGCTCTTCATAATCATCCCGAATCAGTGGTTCATTGTATTGTGCCTACTTAAATTTAGCCTAGTGCTACGTAAATTTATGGAGCCTGTATATTCTGCCTCTCAGAATGCATTAAAAAGAAGGACCGCTAACGGGAGATTACTCGGGTTGCGGCCCTGCAGCTGCTGGTATAAGCTCACTGGGGCCGATCGTATTGACGGTGAACCTCGTAACCGGACTTTCCCGAACAAGCGCTAGTAGGCGAGTAGATGAAGCAAAATATCAATCTTGATCCAAGATAAGACTCTTACATCCACATCGACTATATGACTCTCCGGGTTTCGGCTTGGTGTCCAACGTGTCCAACGTGTCCAACAATCAGCACGACGTCACTTTCTCGTGCGTGATTCATGTACCATATCCATGTCGAGTCGCAGGAGTCGAGGCCTGGCGCGCTGTTAGAGATACCAGAGCATGCCAAGGATCTAGAACAAATGAGTGCTTCCATTCTATTAACCACTCATGGAATTTTATTGAGTCCGCGATCAACAACCAGCATTTCACTCAGCCTGACAGCTTTCTTGAATCACATGGGCAGCCACCATGCAGCCCAATTGCGCCATAAATACGTCTATCAGCACGTTCTGTCACTGCTTTAGCAGCCCCTTCAGAGTACGGCATTGAAGGTTAGAGCGCTTTACTTGCCCCATATGCATAAACAACCGGAATGACCGACGAACCAGGCTCTGTATAGCAGCACCACATGGGAATCATGGGAGCTCCTGCCACATGCTGCAACACTTTAGGAGCATTTAAGCTTAGGCTGATAGAGGAATGGAAGCGAAACATGGAAAGAACAGTTAATTTAACGATATAAAATTTCAGAGCAATGTAATACGATGCCGAGTGTAGAGTGCCAATGATATGGCGTGGTGTTACCATGGAGATCCTCGCAGGCTCGGTCCTCCAGATAACGACTCGCCGTTTGTAAGCTATCAAAGGGAAGTGAGTCTAGACGATGGAGAAGAAGAAGAAGTGCAATACCGCAGCATTAATCTGTTTATGAATCAAACACAAAACTAAGTTGCTAATCAGCAAGGTACGACAAGCAGCTCATAGATGAGACCTACAGTCCAAATATGACATGGCAGCATTATTCTGGTCTTCGACAAGCATGTCACTAAACTCAATTTCCGTCCCATCCATATTTTGGCGAACAAGAAGCATCTTCGGGGTGCGACCTCGCTGAGCGTAGCGATGCGTGAGTATATTTCTAACCTGAGCAGACAATCGAGTGTGAAGAACAGGGAGCTGGATCTGTGATAACGAAGGTCAAAGAAAGGATGTCTTAGCCAACCTGGGCACTGACGATATTCGGATCCAGAGCTAGGAGGTCATCCACGCCATATAGGTCAAGAAGTAATTGGGGGGAAACACTGGAACCGACCCAAAATATCATGAGATCTTCGTTATCTGATGGAAGGACGTAGGTAAAGAAGTTGTACCGAAAGAAGTGCGGCACAAACCTATTAGATAGACGCCGTTTGCTTCCATGTAGGTGTGGCTGTTCCGCATCAATGACGGAAAGGACATCTGACCTGTTGTGGGGTCTGGAAGCGCTATGCCATCTGCCAAGTCGTGGACCGCAAGCAGGCGGGGATAGAGATACTGCATTGTTGTGCGCACGCTCATAGATAGAATCTTCTGAGAATGATAGTTGCGCACGTCCGCGGATACATTACGACCTGCGTAAAGCATGTTGATCGACAAAAGCAAGAAACGGCCGAATCACAATAGCACACCTTTGAGGGGTTTGCACTTCATGATTGCTAGGGTGTATACAGGCAGAGCTCGAAATGCTTCAGGTATAATTAGCTGCGAAGCTTGTTAATGAAAGAGACGGAGATGATATCTGGCAAACTCGCCTGAGAGACAGCGGTAGCAGCCGCACAATTTCGCCGATAGCCGAGTAATATGGATGAACATCTATCAGTCAAGTCTTCTCGAATGTGAGCCATTCGTCGTGAAGTCAGTTTTGACATCGCTGGAATGAATGTGAGGAAAATCGATGGTGGTAAAGAGAAGCTAGAGTCGGACATTCCCTTGCTAAATGACACACTACGGCATCCATATCAGCATACCTAAAAACGTTGGCGGCCAAGTCTGCCACTTCCAAGGCAAGATTACATATTCGGACACGACGTTGGCCATCTAGTGTTGTATGGAGCACAGCGCACTGCAAGAATGCATACTCTCGAGCATCCAACTTGCGTGAGTGCTCGATATGCACGGATATGGCTTTATCGGAGTCAAGAATTCCAATGTCCAAGTCCGATACAGAACGCTCATGGAAATTTCCATAATAATTTGATATTCGAAGGCCTGCACAACATGCTCCTTCGTGACTTCTTTGGGGAAGATATTCATCGATAAACACTTACCATTGGAACATCGCACGCGCAATAAGCAATTGTACACTGTCGTCCGAGTTAGCAAACGCCGTAGTTGAGAAGTCAAAACGTGTTGATCTCGTGCAGGATTAAACCTAGGATGGAAAAACAGTTCGCCGCCAGTGGTAGAAGATACAATACCTGTGCAGCTGTTGCTTAGCAATGAGGGCACTGACAGCGGGAAAAAGAAAGACTTGCCAATGGATCCAATATCGATAGGTTTGCTCATCCCAAGGAACATACTGACACCAATACCCTCCTCTGAGCACTCCTCAGCAATGTCTCTCCATGTCTGATGACGAGGGAGGAACATAGTTCGCTCTTTTTCCGTGCCATATAATGAGGCTTGATCATGTAGTGGTTCAAGAGCACCGGGTCCGATTGCAGGTAATACACTCTGGAAAGCAATGATGTGCCCCCCTCGGCCTGCCTGCAGAGCATGTTTAAGCCTAGATCACGTGATTATTACCTGGGACGTACAAGCGAAGCTAGCCCAGCAAGTAGCGCTCCCCCAAGCGCTGCATTATCGATGACGGTATCTAGATAACGTTCCGGTAATGCCTTAAGTAGACCTTCGATAGCGGTCCTTAAGAAGCTAATGAGAGTGGCTTGAGAATTAAGGTAATGAACGTTCCTGACCTGGATTTCCAGGGGTCCACAAACAAGCCCTCACGCAAAGGAATAAAGACTTCTTCTAAATCGGAAACCACGATCATGCTTGCCAATGACGAGGCTGGCTAGAATTTGTCTATATCAACTTGATACAATGATGCGAGTTGTGCGCTTACAGACAGATCATAGAAGTGTAGAGAAGTGTCATATGTCAGAATCGCAAGCTGAGAACCTTGGGGGAAGGATGGCTCTAACCAAGTCCCGTCAAGGGAGGTACTGCCGTAGAGCAAATCTCGCAGAATATAACAAGCAGATTTAAGAAAGCCTGTTCGTATAGCTTCCAACGAGACGTCAAAGGCAAAAAGACAGTTCAGGGATTTGGGCTCGCGTGCTTGAGAGGAAGGAGGGTCGATCGAGAAATACGACGAACTCATCCTCGGCAGAGGTGGAGGCGCCCAGTACTCTTTTCCTGAGACTATGAAGTCAACAGTTCCCTTGTTCAATTCGGGACGGTTTGGAAGATCGATTCTCGTGAGGTTTGCATCCAGATTGCAAAAATAATCCGGCAATACTGAAAACCAAGACTGAGATGCCAGTCACTTTAAAGGTCACACCATGTCATACCTTGAGTTTCATGACCGCAAAGATTACATTTCCATCTCCATCCACCGGCAGTCCATGTACACCAAGGATTAATGTACCCTCTACACTTCTCGCACCGAGGAG
The DNA here is from genome assembly GCF_016758785.1 of Suillus bovinus. NCBI lineage: Eukaryota > Fungi > Basidiomycota > Agaricomycetes > Boletales > Suillaceae > Suillus > Suillus bovinus. The sequence continues at coordinate 109,414 of NW_024542070.1, forward strand.
GACCTGAATCACCACAGTCCACGACTGGGATAGACTCTTCGCGAGGATCAAGGTCTGCAAATGGCTGAAACACTGCCGCAAGGGGAATATCGCACTCTTTTGCCAGATAAGAGGAGCTTGGAAGGTTCCACGTTGATACTCTAACGTGTTTTGGACTCGAGTTTCCTGTAACAAAGGATTTACTTGATGACCTCGGAGCAAGACTCGAAGCCAAGGTAACAAATTGACAATGTCTGCAATGAGACCAGTATGGCATACGATTGTATGAAAAGGTGTTGTCTACGTCGCACCACGCATAGCACCTAGCCCGAGCGTTACATTCCTGGGAGGAAATAAGACTTACCTTGGTCAAACGCTGTAAAGTCGGACGTTGATAATGGTGGATTGTTCCCGGGTAACGTCATGAATGAATTTCCTTCCCATTTCTCCTTGTCAGATTCTATCACGTCAATTGGAGATGGCATCTGACTTGGGTCGATCCGAGGTCGCAACCCTGGGAAGTAAGTGTCAGCTAAAGAATCGCCAAGTGAAGAGGTTTCTGACGTTCCTTTGTAAGGATTCCCCAGCGCTGTGCGGCGGTTGTGGTATGTGTCTGTTTGCATGCATGTAGACTATCACACTGGCAACTTGGCAAGTGTAAGTAAGAGTCGTTGGCTGCTGTTGGAAACTGTTGTTTGGCAAGGGCTTTAGATCCAAACAAACTAAATTGATTACGCTTCAAGTCAGCTTGCACTGCCTTGCAGGCATGGCCACTCCGCAAGTTACTTCCATTCTACCCATCACAGATGCACAACTACCACAATCATCATCTGCTACATTCATCAAAGATATGACGTCAAACGGCACTTCCATTTATCCTCAACCTCATACACGGTCCCCTCCATTGACTGCCACTTCAGATAGTAACGAAAATACTATAGGCATGGGGCCGATGTCTAGTTCCATACATAATGGTGCAAATTTGATCCTAGATCTCATTAGGACTGAAAGACAACAGGCTTTCGAAGTTGGCCAGCGACAAATATCACATCTTCAGCAACAACATAAAGAGTGTCGCGTATCGTATTCGAAAGTGGTTCTGGAAGAATCAAACAAGCGACGTGATGCTGAGGATAAGGTTGCGTACCTTTCAAACGAACTGGCCAGATATACAAAGGGGGCCACTGAAGTACAGAATATCGCTTTGCAAGCTAGAGTAGACGCAACTACTGCACGGAACACCGCTTCTGAAGCTGAAAGAGCAGCAGATGAAGCTCGCAGCCACCTCATGGCGGTTCAGGATGCGCTTCAGCGAGTTGGGATTGCTGTTAGTCAAGATGACTCTGTAACATCTAACACGCCGAAGATAATATTGAGTGGGCCATGGCTCCAACTCATCCCATCCCAAATCCATAGCTCAGACACGTCACTTCCCGATCCCTCCAGTGCTCCAGATGACAAGCCGAGTTCTTCCCCTTCCCCTTCCCACCACATCAGCTCGCCATCAACATTTATTTCAACTATTACAGAACATATCAGTCACCTCAGCAACACATTGACCGCCGCTCAAAACAGTTGCAAAGATCTTGACGCCCAACGCAATCAGCTCCAGAGCGACCTTCGTAAGCTGTGCCACGATCGAAACGAGCTTGAAAGCTTAAAGATGGAAGCGGAACATAACACGGAGTTGCTTGGCCAATGGAAATTCAAACTTACAAAACTGGAAAATGAGACACAATTATTGAAAGTAGAGCGAGATGACGCAGTCAAGGCTAAAGCGGAGGCTGCCATTGCACTCGAAGAGACGAGGACCACCTCGGCAGCTAGTGCAGCCACTCTCAAATCGTATGTTTTCCTCCTGTCCTCTAATCGTTTCGTCCTACTAACAGGTGTTTCTAACAGCAACTTCGACCAGCTCTTTCAAGATCAACAACGTCAAGCCGAGGCGAATGCTGAAAAGATTCGGCAAGCAGGGAACTCTATTGAAACCAAATCTGTACAAATCCGTGACCTGCAGAACCGGCTCATGCAGATTACGGTCATCGTAAAAGAGTGGGAGGGTAAATACGATGCAGTCACGAAGGAGCGTGACTCCGAGAAGCAGCTCATGGTCGCTGAACGGCAGAAATACAAAGAGCATGTAAACGTTGAAACATGCGACGCCGTGGATGCTGACTGTACATCTAGAGAATGCTCTGTCCAAAAGGAACGGATAGACGATTTACAGAAGCAAATAGGAGCTAGCGTCTCGAAGGACGTTATGATGGCCAAGGTGTCACGAATAGAGGAGCTCGAAAAGGAACTGACGTCAATTCAGGCACACTATGCGAAGTCGAACCAGGAGAGAGATGAAGCCGTTGCTTTAGTCAAGTCTCGTGATGCACAAATCAAAGAGTTGCAGGAGAAACTCGCAGTATCTTCAAGTCGCAAATTAACGAAGGAGTGTGCACCGAAGAAAATCTCAGGTGGAAGTTTCAAAGAGAAGAAAGCTAGTCTATCTAGACCATCGGTCCCTCATGACCAGATCCAGTTCAGAGCGCCTGAGGCGCACCCTGAAGCCGTGTCGACAGGTCTGTGTGAATACTCTCAGATTCAGTATCTAGTACTAACTCTCACGACAAGCTGATCAACGGTCTAAGCAAATCACCGGTTCTAAGAAAATTGGGAAACTGAAGTCCAAGTCTTCAAGCACCGCACCGGGTTTCTCTGCCACTCGCCCGATGGAGATCGACTCAGCGTCATCGACTGACGTGGAAATCATCTCAGGACCGATACCAATAATCTCGCAGGACTCTAATAGTAAGTGACTATCGAATCATCCACCACATCTTTAGTCACCTGTACATTTATTAGCGAAGCAAAAGTCTCTCCGTACTGGATCGAACAAAACACCTTTAGGTGTTAATACTACCCAGACAGTCGACTCTCCTGCAGATAAGACTAGTCTCAAGCGTACTGCAGACACAAACGATACTTCCACGCCAGCTACAAAGCGGCCCAAACTCTTTCTAGACTCATCCGCTAGCTCCGTCGAGAAACCTGCGTCTGCCTTATCCAGCTCGCCGATTTCAACTCCTTTGGGGTCGAGATCTGTGACATCTTCCCCGGTCATTGCGAAGCCTGTTTTCAACTTTAAATTTCGAAAACATTCTGCACGAGCAAGTACTTCAGGTTCCTCGGGCGGTGTGACGTCGTCGAAAGCTATGGCTAGCTCACCAAATATACGCACATCCAAGAGCGTGGCTTCAACGGAAGGCCCTTCCGTGGGAGCCAGCGACGGTGGCGCGTATCGCAGATCAGTTAGCATTACCTCGGAAACTGAGCTTGCAGCGGAAAGCACGCTTGGGGCAAAACCCCGAGCCCGACTTTTGAGACATGGGCAAATCAAATCCCCCGTATCGATAGCTGGCGAGGTCAATAGCTCTAAGAGACATGCTGAATTCAAAAACTTCAACCCTGATGATATTCCTGCAAAGGAACAGCCCTCTGGGTCGCCGGCCCGTTCAACGACAGTGAGTGCAGAGCAGCCGCAAAACACACAAGCTCCAGCATCTGCCACCATTAGTAGAGAAGCCTCATCATCAGCATCTACAAAAAGCAGGCCGTCTTTGCTGTGCCAATTCAGTAGGTTTATCTTTTCAAGGACATTTCAATTGAATTCACCCGGCTCCTAGGCATCATAGATAACCCCTTGACACCTCCATCCAATTCTACTCCATCTCCGTCCCTTTCAACTGCCTCTGAGAATGCAGTTGATCGGAGCAAAGCCAATTCCTCTCGCGACACCATCTCAAAGGGTACCACACAGCCGGCAGGAGCTAAGTCTAACCCTAAAGGCCCGAGGTCATCGATGGCTATGTTACAAGTGACTCTAGAATCTTCTCCCAAAGCACCGAACTCGATGCTGGCGGCTAGATCGTCAGGAAAGGTACCCCAAAGGCCTAGAGCAACGATGAAAACGCCCAATACTGGAGATATCAAGAAAAGCACCTAAATTCCCCTTCGTGTTCCATTATTTTACATGATCAACTGGGCTCTCTAATTACCTTGTCCCTGTACAGTATTCGAATTCCCCGTGTACTTGTCTTACTCTCGTTTAATATGTTTTACGGGAAGCCGGTTTTCGTCGCTTGGACTTGTTGAACATGTCCACCGGTACCGCTTAGATGGTCAGTGCAATAGATTGAGATAAATCCAATGAGCACATGAAAAGTATGTCGCACCATTAACTGCAATCACTGCACCGAAAACGCAGTGACTCACTGACTGAGTACTGAGTGACTAAGAGTAGAATTCATATGAGTCAGACTCAAGCAAGACGCATCGCTCGCGCAATCACGGCGACGATAGCTAGGTATCATGTATTAAACCCAATCAACAATTTGTTTCGAGGGACAACTCAATTTTCAGCAAATCTTGTTCGGCTCCAAGGACTTACGCACGGGGGACACAAATAATATTTGTTGACACAGCAGGGAAACTGCTATTTTACCACCTTTTACCGCCAGTGAAATCACATTCGAAAGGTATTCTAGAGTGTTCTAAAACGCTCTAGCCAGGTCCAGATCTGCTTTTGATTGGAATTTTGCAAGAGGTAAACATTTAAACTGCTGAAATCCCCGATGTGTGACGTTCAGCATAATTAGGGTGATTGGCACCAAATTTGACCTTGAACAAGTGTGCTTCAAAGCCTGCATTCTCGTGCTTTTACATATTTCTGCTACTATGGGGGAGTGGGCAAGGAGTGGGTTATGTAGGTTTCGCAATGGTCTCGTTGAGATGGCTCCTGAGATCTGAGATGCATCAGGCTCCGACAAAACACGTTTTGGTACAGATAACGATGAGATGTGGTTCAAGAAGCCTCACAACTTCACCTTCAAACCATACTCCCTGGTCTCCCCCCATAAACTCCATACGAACGCATCCTCCGGCACTAGCCCACGCCTGACTATTTCTTCATACGCAGCCTTCACCTGGTCAGGACCATAAATCCGCCGGAGTGTCACACTCCAGGTTCCACAGTCGGACATAAGCATGGTCCAAGCTTCCTTCTGCATCTGAGCGATGGCAGAAACTGAAAGCTGCTGCTTGCGGATAGAAAGCCATTCGGGCATGAAAAAATGTTCCAGTTTTGGGTCAATTCCCTGTGAGACGTCTGAATCAGAACCCCAGCTAGCAGACGAAGGTTCGATTGTAGAAGCTGATATGTTCGTCAAGCCGAGCGCAATGCATGTGGCGAGTTCAGAGTCGCCACACGCGCGAAAATGGTCGCGCACTCTGGCGTTAAGTGCATCATTACCTGCAACGTCTACATATATCCAATGTCCCCGTGGGAGGTTCCCGAGTGACGTATCAAATGATACATAGTCAAAAGTGTGGTCGTACAGGCCAAGAGATTTCGTAAAAGCGAGATTCTTCGTTGACGTGAGTCCAATTACCCGTCTTGTCGGACTCCCCTGTAGAGAGTTACGCCTGCGAATCAGATAGGCCAGGCAGAAGGCAGTCTTTGAAGAGGCAGAAGATATAAGGATATGAGTAGACCCTCCCTTGTAATTGGACGAATTGAGCCAGTCCTCGCACCAAAATGAAGTCCAGAAAAGAGGGCGATAGAGCATTGTGAGATCTTCCGCAGTTGGCGATGGATCATATAACGGGTCCGCGGCGCACCGCGTAATCTGATTGTATGGTCGGCGGTCTATGGCAATTAGCGTGTGCCTTCGTGAATCAATGGATCAACCAAATCACCTGGAGGAAGATGAGGTCGGGGCACAAAGAAAGCATATTTGTTCACGTCTGGGGATACTGAGAGCAAAAGATATCGTGCTGGGGCGAAGTATCCATACACTCTTTCTCCAGTATGAACTTTGGGGTGTGTGGACTTGATAATGGTACCAAAACCCCACACGGGGGTCACACCGTGAGTTTTTGAAGAGGCTCCTTCTGCCTCTGGAGCGTGGTGAAATTCAAAATACCTACCATGCCGAAGTGAGTAGGTGAAATGTCTAATATTGTGGGAAAGGATAGACCTAAAGTGCAAAGCCTCGCCCAAAGCTTGATATGTCATATTATTTGTGGAGAAACCGAAGCGGTCGACTTCTAGCAGGACATGATCATTAGGAATAGTCTGTGGCACTTCACATTTGACTATTATCGCTTGATTGGGATCCTGACCAGAAGACGCCCTCGGGTGACAGAGTATCAAGTTTTCCATATATTGCACGTTGGCATTCAGTTTCGACAGATGAGGCCAGGCTCGATACAATAATGGCACTGGTACTGTGGTTGAAGCGAGACTTGAGTGACAATGAGTCTAGTAAGGTGGGGAACGATGTATGCACCGCCACTGGGGTGACATTAGCTCCGGTTGATTAGTAAGCGGTGAGCGGACTTCCCCTTCCTACAGACTCCGTACGCCAAGTCCATACTGGACTTCTCGTTTCACACTTTCTGTTTGAACGCAGCAGGACGAGATAGAGAGAAAATAACTCATGATGCATAGGCGGTTCTGCCAATGACAGGATATAGAGAGGTTCCAGCTGTATTAAGTTATATTTTTCGCTAAAGAAGTTGATTGTACACTTGCTGGTACTTCTATTATTATTGTATTCTTGCTTCACAATGAGTGGCTTGGATCGTTATTGAAGTGCAGGAACACTTCAGCAACGGGCTCGATGCGCGGCGGAGCAAACCGCGCCAGACACGATAGAGAGGAATGAGTCACCGCCGATCGCCGAAAGGATATGCTGAAGAGTCCGAAGAACGACGGGCAGGAAGATTGCTGGAAAAATAGGAGACGAAGGCAATATTACGAGAAACAATCGCAATGTGCAATGATGAATGGTATTTCTGGTTTTAATAATGCGAATACGAGGGGTGGGTTGGACGAATATGCGATCATCGTACGGGACGACACGGTGCCATTCTAGTAGGGCGGGCGTTTGAACTCGTTGCTGATGATCTGTGCCTCGGGGTCGAATTCGTCGTCTTTCACGATTTTGCCACTGGCGTCGTACTCAGCAACCGAGCGATCAGGACTGGCGAATGTGTCCATCTGGGCATATGGTATTCAGAATGCAGAAGGAGGTGTCTGTGGCAAACTTTACCTGAACGTGTACACTGTCGCCTTTCTTGACGGAAATGCGACGATTTGTGCTAGCGTTACTCCTGAATGCGAGTGTTGAGCCCTGGGTGGAACTGCGTGTGAAGACAAGGGATAAGTTGAAAAACGTTCAAAAGGAACTGAGAACGTACGTGAAAAGCTCTGGGCCTTGAGAGGTAAAGTTGGTTAATCTTCGTACGACGCGACATGCTACAATCTGGAAATGCATGTTAGCATACACTCAAAAGACTACATTTGTGCAAACCGTTGATGCGATGGCAGCAGGGACATTCGCAATGATCGACAGGACTGCATTCAAGTTTATGAGCATGAAGATCGTCGCCATCAAGTTTGCCAAAAATCTGGGGTAAACATTGAATAAGCGAAGGCGCAGCATACAGCGAACGTACGCAATAGCAAAGTAGATTAGACCGTCTCCAAATATAAGCTTGATAAGTTTGGAACGACCATTAGCCGGGAACGCAAGTTTCCAGCCAGTTAAGCACAAGACTGTGAAGTCAAACGCCATGGAGTAAATGAAGGTAATGGCGAGAATTTGGTTGTCGGTGTAGATGATGACACATTCTCCATCTACCCATGCAGCCTTCAACAAAATCCCTGGAGAAATTAATTGTTAAATCCGCATATATGCGCCAGTTTAGCGGTCGAATTGCGCGTACCATGAAGGAGGAATGACCAATGACCCAGAATGATCAGAATAAGGGCGGTAACTACATATTTGTTCTGCGACCATACCGCCATGCTATAGTGCGTGTCAGTTGCAACAGGCCATAAATATATACGTTCGCGACCGACGTTCGCAATGACAGATTAATGCTGGCTAAGCCTATTGCAGTGTTTCCAAAGATCTGATTGAAGGTATACAATGCTTGGCAATTGACCTCGGATGTCACGTTGAGCGCAATAGAGCTAATGTGCTTCATCAAAACAGGTAGAGCGAATGAAGAGACGGAACTTACATTCCGATTAATGCGAAAAGTAAACTATAGCGACCAGAAAAGTAGAAGATCTGTCACAGATTATTGTTCGAGGAGGGGTCCACTCAGATGTTATGGATGCTTACCAAGGGCCATCGGAATCGCCTCTTGCCCGAGATGAACTGCCAGTCAAAATCCAGGGAACTAACGAACTCCCATCTGCGCCGTATCAGCGACAATCCTTGATTCACTTGAACGCATCTTACATGTAGAGCCCAAAGAGTACATGCATAAACTTGCTGAATGCCTCTACTCACACCATGTAAGGCCAATAAATCCAAACGAGATATTTCTGACGTACCAGCGTTGGCGACTAGCGTCTCTTGGGAGTGCCAGTCGACCATGGTAGCTTTCGGATGCACGAGGACGATAGTACAGAGGGGGATGACCTGAAGAGGCCTGAAAATGAAGGTTTTCCTTAAGTAGGGTACGGAGTGCTTGAAGGGGCTTGTTCTTGCCATATATGCGAGCAGCTTCTAACGAAACTCGAACAATATTATCTTACATGGAACCAGCTGTGACTGCAACGCAAAAATACGTAAGGCTCCACAGGCATCGCTCGGAACTCAAATATACGGGGGCACTCAGTCGGGCCCTACCGCTCATGACCAGAGCTGCTCTCCCCAAAAACAGCGGAGTTCATGAAATAAGGGGTATGAGTTCGATAATCTTTGGAACCTGTGACAGTGGCACCTGCCACTTTAAAGTTCAGAGAATCCCGCGAATTACACATGTAACTCGTCGGCACACCTGCCAACTTCAGAGCAAAACAGTTCTACTTCGTCGAATGTCTTGTTTAGTACCGGTAGTACTTGGAAAGAGAAAGTGACAAACCACCAACAGAACCATCCTTCTTGAGCTTGTGCCATGTGAACGTGTCGTAGCAAAAATAGTATGTTCTGTCACCTATATGGGTTATGAAAGCAATTAGATGTAAGGAGGTTAAGGATGCAGAGGAGACTGGGTAGACCGATATCATGATCATATGCATTCACTGGTAACGCAAAAAAATCAGCATCGAAAGTTTTACTTCCGATAACCTGGACTATAATAAAACATAGTTGCACAGGTACCAAGAAAGCCGTTTGCAGCTGAACGTCAGATCTTGAAGTCTCTGGGGTTGTGCACGTTGTCGATGAACTTGTCCCCCGTTCGCTGACTAAGCGATTCCTTACCGTTGTCATTGCGTCCTTTCAGTTGAACTTTATGTTCCGACGGACGAGGTTTCACGATTTCTTCCTACTGACAAGAGGCCGCACATTTTGCTCGGAGACTTGAGGCTGGGCGCTGACGCCGAGGACCGAGGTACAAATCAAGTTCCCCGTGATGATTAAGTGCATGCCACAGACTTGGATCAGCGCGGTCGTAACATTGTAATGTCAACGTTCTATCCACTGATTGCAGCCATGGCAGCACCAGCGCAGGTCTCTAGCATATTTAGGCCGAGCCGATGGTTTCCAAAAAGTGATCCAACCAATCAAGAGTCGAAGGAGGCATTTAGCGTGGCGACGGACGACACAGCTGCGGCTACTCATTGTGTTGAAGAGCTAGTACATCTTGATTTCTTCGCTTATCACTGTTCACTACGATGACACTGCGGCAAGCCAACTCAGTTGGTGTACGGCAAAGATTCAACGGACATTCTGTAAACAAGTTACAGCTATCATGCAGCTAACGTCACGAACGGTATGTATGGCTTCTTTCAGACAAGAAGTTCTTTGCCTGATCCCTTGCAGATCGCTAGAGCTGTACACGAAACTACTAGACTAGGATCGCATCGGGCTTTTGAATGTCAACCGTCTTCTGCATGAGTTCTTTTTCTCTTCGCGCAGATGACCTTACGTTTTTACTGGATTTGCGACGCATTGTCTAAATACTTTTCTTGTGACTGCCATCATCTCCGCAAGCAATGGGTAGTGCTGTGTTCTCCGTTGATTCGGTCGATGGCTACTATAGTCAAACCATCATCTCACGTCTGTCACCCTAGTGATTCACCCACATTTTGGTCCCCGTGCCCAGGGACGCCTCATCCACCATTCATTACCTCACTCAATCTCCCATCGTTTCACAGGATCTTAGGACAGTTGGTTTTCAACTCGGTCAATCCATAGTAAATAATGATATTGTGAATTCCCACTACTAGGACATCGCCAACCTCTAACATCAATGCAATATACCATCAGGGATGTCCACTGTGCAGACCTACCCGATGCGCTCGCTTGTACTGTCACCTCTTTGTATGCTTGCAACCTACTTTTTATTCGCCGTCCATCCTTTCTTACTCGGAACCGTCGGGATTCGATATTAATATTCAGCTTCCGATCACGGTGCGCCGCGGCGCAGACTCCCGGCCTTCCTCGGTTTGGCAGCAAATCATGTGGAAATTTTGGAGTCAGTTGGTCTTGATCCATTCCTACACTTGATCACTAATAGTGAGATGAATCTGTCCTAATCATGATCAAGATAATACAGGCCTTTTCAAGCTTTGGTACTAACATATTCGAGTCAGTCGTCCATGCCGGCCCAGACATCCCGACCCATCACGAGGCATAGTCACTGTCACGGACCGAATGGTATCCCCAGATTAAGAGGAAAAGGAACGTGCATTTAGTCCGTGACCTGTCATGCAGGTCGCGTCATCCAGGCATGTTGTGGCAGACTGTCAGTGATTTGATACGCTGCAGTTGTATAGTTGGGATGTTTCTCTACCAAATCAAGAGCTGGTCTGGACTCTTCAATAACTGCAATGATAGAGAAAGTCTGTCAAGTGCAGAAAGACGAAGATGCCCCACACACCCCACAAAATGGGAGTGCGTAAATGCATTTTTCCTCGGACCGGAACCCTATGTGTTCCGCTATAGCGCGTATTTGTAGAGCTAGATTTTGTCAGTTGCTACAAATATATATCGCTTGTCTAAAAAAAAAAAAAAAAAAAAGAAAGACGAAGATGAAGGAAGGCGCTTTCTTGATTCACGACAAGTAGATGTTTTGGTGACCGTCTCACATTGAATAGAAGCTGAAATTGTTAGGCTCGACTTGAATCTAGATTCTTGAACAAGGGCGAATTCAACTTTCCCACGAGTTATGGGAGCAAAGTCATTTTCACAAGAGAACGTTCTGGGGATCGCAAGGACACAAGCCCAACAATCATCCGTGGAACGAGCCAGCACTGCATCAGCCTGTCTGGGCAGTCGATGGACCATAAGACCGCCAATTTCTCATGGATTATACTTATAATCAATGCAATCGTGACGGCAATGGAACTTATGAAAGAGTAGTGGTTCCGTGGATCGCTGGGGCTGTTGTCGAAACAGATAAATAGCATGGCCCTGCTGATATTGTCCTAACACACTCCTTTATATTCCAACTTGGTGGATCGCTGGGGCTGTTGTCGAAACAGATAAATATCCTGGCCTTGCTGATATTGTTCTAACGCACTCCTTTCTATTCCAACTTGACGCTCTTAGTGTCATTCATAACCGATCAGAAGCTGACAGCAGTTCGCAATCGCTAATAAGATGGTAGACTGGAAATCGGAGGAAGTGATCCAGATGGATTCCAGTGCGTATTGGTGACATTGACCTTGGTTTTATTCATCCTCCTTTAGTGATCTTCCTGAAGCTTACGCATGCCCTCCTTGGTCTATACTTGTGAGCTTAACTTGTTTGCGCAGTAATGATTATGGTCTAATGGATGACTCAGATGGGAATTCTTCATCTCTCTGGACTTTGACTGGGCTGTCATGACGGGCAAGACGAGATTCCGCTGGCCACTGGTGAGGACATCTCTGGTGCTTTGCTGAAAGACACTTCCGAACCTGTCGTTCACTAGATTTTCTACTTTGCCGGCCGGTATATTCTTCTTTTTGCGCTTATTGGAATGTAAGTATGCCACGTCTTTGTTACACCATTTCTCACTCCTCACCTAGCGCCATAGCCCTGGACACACAAAGGTATGTTGCGACAGTAATTCTCGTCTTCGATAAATAATTCTATTTCCCACTAGCGAAATCAATTGTCAGGCACTTTATGCCTTTAATCAGGTGAGTTCACATCATGGGAAAACGGCATGTAAGATCATTCCATCTAGCTAGCCGGGAATGCGGCAGTTGGACTCGCGAGCATTAACCTTTCTGTCCAGACGTGAGTCAAGGATTGATCATGTCTGATGCCTGTCTTATCTGGTAATAGCGTAGCTATCTGGTCTCAGAACATCTGGATCATTGTCCTCTTGGTGTTAATTATCATCGGGCATTGGTCCCTCATTCTGCAAGGTACATCACCTTCTCACAAGATTCTCAAAATAGCTGACCGAGCGTCCTCGCAGGTATCCTTCTGAATGCCGTCTGGCTTCCCGGCCTTGATTGTACAATCACTAACAGTGACAACACTATCCTTGCTGCAACTTTTATTTATTCAATGTGTTTTGACTTTGTGGTCTTGTGCCTCTCAGCATATAAGCTCGCCTGGACACACACGTGGAGTGGCACGCACGTCGCACCCACAAGACTTGTCAGGATGTTGTTCTCTGATGGCTTGGTATATTTTTTCATCGCGTATGTCTGTTTATTTCGTTTCCAGCTATTCAACACAACACTTCCTGCATCAGGTTCGGGTCCAATGTGATCGCGACGACAATGATGGTACTCGACTTGAACCCCATCATGAGTGTCATTTTCAACGTTCCAGCTGCTATTGCTTCAACAGTGGGGTCCAGTTTCTCGTTCACCCATTTTTGTGCTAAACTATTGGCTGCAGATTGTGGCATCTCGTGTTGTCAGGCGCCTGACCAACTTCCAGCATTCAGCACTAGAGATGATGTAGGTGTATTTAACTGTACGTCAGAGTTGCTACAATGTTCGATTTTAGCAGCTTGCCTCGGGAAAATTGCTGGTACTGCATTCAAGAACACTGATGCAGTACCTTCCAACGCAGCTAACACACCAAGTACCGCTGGCATTCACGTTGAGGTGAGCAATAAATGCATGTAGTGTGCCTTTATTTCCTCATCAATCTCACTGCCCCCAGATGGACACCTACAAACATTCAGCGAATATCGACCTTGAGGGGTATCCTGGCGTCCATCATACCACTTCTTCAGCAGCAAGTTACAGTGAGGACTATAAGCCAGTTCGGGCAGTTTGATGTAAATACCATATTGCTTGGGCGTATTTGGTGACCAGGCAGTCTTGCGAGATGCTTTGTGTTTATTGTTATTTTGTTGGGACTGTTCTGAGATATTTATCGTGATTTTTATCCCCGACTCCCACGATTAGTGGGAGAGGTAGTGTTGCCGTCGAGGCGAGTTAAACTCGATGTGAAATCGATTCGGTTCGGAAACGACCAAAATCGTTGCAACTTGAAACTCCGATTTGAAACGAGTTGCACCTCGTTCATCAGGAAAAATCCACCTCACTACATAGTACTATGTAGTCCGTGTAGTCCACATAGCTCGGTCGTTACATGCCTTCTACATAGTGCTATATAGCACTATGTAGCACCACATGGTGCAACTGTAGTAAACTAGTAGTAGATTGTAGTTCATAGGAGTGGAACTCCAAGCAACTATATAGCGCACCATAGTGACTCAAATTATAAATGGGTCTCAAAGTTAAAATACCAAAGCAAAATAAAAGCAAAAGACACATTGAAAACACAAATGCTTCAAGCCGTATTTAAGCTCCGCCAGAACTGATCTTAGGTAAGTGTAATACAAAGTCATATCTTGATTGATATCGATAACAACAAATGATGCCTCATACATCAGCAAGTCAGCGTGTCCTGCAAGCACTACGGACCAAACAAATTGATCTACAACTAGCTCGGTACCTCGAATTATCCAGGATTGCTATTGAGGGACTTGATGAGTGGGATGAGAGTAGTTCGGGCTCCTGTCACAAGTACCTTTAACAAATCATTATTCTTTCCTAAATCTTCCTAATGTTACAAGAACATCTAGACACTTGGGCCCCTACCATTTTTCTCCTAATCCTCCTCGTATCAGCCCTTGCATCATACCCTTACCCTGACCTTACCCTGGTCATCCTTGTCATCCTCGCATTCCCCTTCGCTCTCTATCTGTCGCTTCAGCAGAGCCAGTACATCTGGCTGGATCCTTTCACTGACGAAGCATACCCATGCTCCGTTCCACCACCCAACTGATCCTGTGGACAGTCCCCTTGCCCTTACCATCTGGACGGTAACCTATGATATGATGCACGATGCATCCCCTTTGCCCTTTTCCCTTTCTTGATCTTTGACTCGATGCGCAGTTGCACATGCGACTTATACTTAGCTCCGCAGCTGCACGATCGTGCCCCTGTGTGTTTCACTTCTTATTCTGATCTTTGACTCACTTTCTTATCCGCACGTTCAGGACTCACCCATGTCTCACCTCGAACGTGCCTTCCTTTTATGGTCATACCCTTTACCGTTTACTTCTCTTGGTAGTACGAGTTATCATCCACTAATACGCTTCCTATCCTCTATATAAACTTGCTACCATGTAACATATTCCCTAACTTGAATCTACTTGGTTCTTGACCTCCTACTCTCACCAGAGTGATCCTTTCTGCCTTGCCAGCAGTCTATATTCTATCTTCTTATCTGCTCTTCGCGGATAAGCCTATAGTCTCGATCTTTACTCATCGACTTCGTCGACGAGCAAAGCCCCTGTTAACTAGTCGGACTTCCGTCCTTCTAAATTAACGACGATCTTACGATTAACCTTCGGGTGTCGTAAGCCTTGGCAGATACAGCTCATCGTCTAGCACCCGCTTGACGTAAGCTACCCAATTCGGACATAGGTGTCAAATCTTACTTGCCGAAGCCTTGCCAAGTAAGACCCCTAACCTTGGGCTAGCCCAAGGACGTCCTCGACCGTTGACGACACACGCTCTGTTTGAGCGTCGCCAACAGATACCATCCAAGTCATAACACCTAAGCGTCAATACACAGCACCTAAGACAAACCCTAACCCTACCCTGAAAGTGTCTATCATTCCCAAAATACCTTTAGCGCCCACGACACGTGTCTTCGATGTGACTGATGAAGAAGACAAGTTCTTTGATTGTGAATAGATTAGACTAGATACGATAAGATAAGATATGGTCACGTGATGCTTCTTTAATATTCCACGATGTTCTATGGTATGATCCCCTTTTCCTTTTTATGATTGGCTAGTAGTTGTATCTCAGTTTCAATCTCAGTTTCAATAGTTGTATATAGGTAGCACGTCTTGGTTGATAGTTCCTTAATTCAAACCTCTTGTATCTACACTGTAGCAATCCAAGATGTCCTTGCTCATCATCCTCTTGTTGTGATAACCTTAGTCTGAGTCCTAGTCTCTGCCCAGCGTTAATTCGTTATTGGGTTGTGACAGCTCCTCGTCTGAGTCCAAAGATTCAGATGATAGCATGATGGGATTGTCGTCGATATCATCCAGCTCCTTCCTCACTGAATTGCTTTTCCCGATATCGGTGTCCTCTGTGACCAAGATATTGACAGCATCACGTAGTTTCACTGAATTCAGTGACATGATTGAAGTGTTGCACGATGAAGTTGAGAAGAGTTGTGTTCTCTTTGCACGTCCAAAATTGAGTCATGCGCCATAGCTGCATTTGCTTGAGGAATGGGCACTGGATCATCCTGAAAAATTTTGCCATAAGCTTCGTGTGGATCCCCCCGTCTTTGAGCACCTTGTGAACACAATCCTCGTGCACCCAGTTTTCCACAACAACTCAAACAACCCACAGTTACCTGTCCCTGTGCAACTCACCATATTCCTAAACAGGTCATTATGGAAATGCAGCGACAACAGAGGACATCACAGAATGGGCTGGCATCTCGACAGGGACAGTTTATAACTGTCACTGACATGTGATGATCGCGCTCCTTCAGCATCATGATGCCGTAATCCATTTCGACCCACTCTATGAGGATGACCAGATTGAGAGGGAGTGGGCAAAGATGTGGGTCGAAGAGCAAACATGTCCTGAGTGGAGGGGGGGGTTTCTATGTATCGACGGCACACCATTTAACCTGTTTCAAAAGCCAGGATGGCACGGAGAGGGCTTTTATGACTGTAAATCGAATTACTCACTATCAGCTCAAGTATGCTACAAATTATAACAGAATAACAACACTAACATGTTCAAAAGGTTGTGATCATGCCGCATAACCTGCGCATTGTTGACTACGTCATCGGTGTTCCTGGGAGTGTGCATGATTCCAACGCGTTTTCAAAGGCCTGTATCGTGCGTCATCCTCAGACCTTTTTGGGCAGAAATGAGTGGATTTGGGCAGACATGGCCTATGGCTCTTGTCTGTGGTGCGTTGTGCCTTTCAAGCGGCCAGCAGCTGGTGGGTTAACTCACGATCAGAAAACATTTAACTATCATTTATCAAAGGTAGGATGAAGGATTCTCACACACCAATTAACTCTAACATTTCCAGGTCCGCGTTCACTCTGAACATGGGTATGGTTCATTGAAGGGACACTTCCAGTCCCTTTGTGAACTCCAGATCCAAATCCAAACACAACAAGATCTCGACGAGGCAAATATGTGGACGTGGTGCTGTTTAATTCTTCATAACATGATAATTGAAATTGAGGAAAAACTTACCACCAATTCATTTGAGTACTTTGCTGATGAATCAAGGCAGTGGGGTAGATGTGATGCGAAGATGGCGAAGATGGCACTGGAGATGAGAGCTTTATTGGTTCAGAAGGGCAGATTTTTCGTAACAGACTAATGGGTCAATTATTGCGCAGATCCCAACAGTGAAAGTGTAGGTACATACCTCTGTGATAATAGTATCCTCAGCCTTGTCAACCAAGGCATGCCTTGTTGGTAACTCGATTGTGGTTTCGAAGGGTCGAGGTACCCAGTTTCGGATTGTGGAGCATGACATGGAGACATGGCAGGATGAAGGAGACTGGGATGACCTTGAGGTGTGTCTTGTTGGTAACTCAATTGCGATTTCGAAGGGTCGAGGTACCCAGTTTCAGGTTGTGGAGCATGACATGGAGATGTGGCAGGATGAAGGAGACTGGGATGACCTTGAGGCATGTCTTGTTGGTGACTCGATTGCGATTTCGAAGGGTTGAGGTACCCAGTTTTGGGTTGCGGAGCATGACATGGAGGCGTGGCAGGATGAAGATTGGTTTAAGGGAGACTGGCTTCTGGGCATGAGAAATGGTGAGGGAACAAGAGACATGTATGCATACACAAAGTTAGATACATGTATACATAATTAGCTACAAGGAAAAAACAGGCCTAGAATGCAGTATGAATTTGTAAGAACTTGAGTGGCAGAGGAAAATAGCACAACTGTTAGTTACCCTGATGAGACAACTCCTTCTCCAAAGCCAAGTGTTCCAACTTCACTTGCTCCAGCTTGATTTCTAACTCGAGTTGCTTTGTCTGTTCATCCGCCATGGCACGCTCATGACTCTGAGCAGCAGAAGCACTCCAGAGCATGTGTTCACGCTCGTCTCGAGTGACACAGGCTCTAAGCTCCATACTGGCCAACTTGGACTTGATCTTCAAACACTTGTGTTTGGCCTTGGCTGTAGATGAATCCTGAATGTGCCGCATGAGGGAGTCTGATGCGTTGTTGAGCTTGGCATTAAATTCAGATGTGGCATCACGTGGCCACTTGCGAGAGACAGATCTGCTACTAGTAGATGGTAAAGGGTCGGAGTCCTGATCAGATGATGTGTGACCAGGAAGGTGAGTACTGCTGGCTTTGTGTGAATGTAGCATTAGGGTTTTCATTATCTTCCTTGTTGATGCATCGGAGTCGTCAGACGAGGGCATTATCTGCGGATCTTGAGGGGTTCTGGAGAGTTGAGGGAAATTGTAGGGCTTCGATGTGTCGTCTGGTTTGTATTGATGTGGGGTATGACTGGGCATAGCCCAAAATCTGAGAGCACCAGCTGCATGGTGAGGGGGGAGGTGGACAATGATACCTGAGGAAGCTGTGACAATGGACTGGAGGAATTGTCTGGATCATCCCAGTCAGGCCAGTCCTGATCTTTGTTAGTATGAGAAGGGAGGGGGACATCATTGGTATCGTCCATAAGAGAATCACCACCCTCCCCCTGGTGTATCCCCTCATCTAGGATTTGGCCGGGCTCAAGCTCCTTGTCCTCAGCATCTGCGCCATCCTCATCATCCATGGGTGGAGGGATCTCCTTCATCAGGAAACCTACAATTCTGCTGAATATCCTGATTTCTCTGTATTACTGATATCACAGTGATATCAGTAACAATCAGTACCAATCAGCACACATCAGTTGTGCAGATATATCAGATTATTAGACCAACAAAATTACAGAGTGTCCAGGCATGTCAGACTTCAAAAGAAAGTTATGCAGTCATTCAGAGCATCAGCTTTTCTGATATCAGTAACAATCAGTAACAATCAGTAACAATCAGCACATATCAGTTGTGCAGACACATCAGATTATCAGACCAAAAAAATTACAGAACATCCAGGGATGTCAGACTTTCAAAAAAAAAAAAGTTAGTCAGTCATTCAGAAATATCAGCTTGACTAGCTTCTAGATTATCAGAAGGTACAGATATACAATTCTGCAGTGTATACAATTTCCTATCACTCAGTACTCAATAGATCTCAGTGACTTACCACTGCCACAAATTTGAGATTGTCTAAATTGAGAATCAATGAATGACAGTTTGCAAACCAAATGACACCATATATAGTATGTCAGGTGCAAGTGCAGACGTCTGCACTAGCACCCTATTGCCTAATTAGGAAATGCCCGCTCACCACACGCTACAATCAGCTCAACATTTAACATGTTTGTTCATTATCTGATGGTGTACAATTGTTAAGACCATGCACAAAGGGTAGGACTGCTTCTGAGGGGCTTGGCTTCAGCTCGTGTGCTGCGCCCCTTACCCGAGTATGTGCCCTTAATTTCAGATTGATGTCCAGAGAAGATCCTAGGAAGTCCGAAGGATATCCGAAGGTGTGGGAAACTTTGGAAGGGCTTTCCGGACGAGTGCAAGTAACTTCTGGATGAGTGTGGGAAAGTTCTGGAGGAACTTCCGGAAATTACAATGAGGTTTCGTCCTGATATGAATATGTGTAGTGGCTACTCAGGACAAGTCCTGAGTAGAAGCAAACAGAGGTAAGGCTGCAAGGACAATGTCCGAAGCAGAATAGGTCCAGAGGACCACAGGAAAGATCCGGACGAACTTCCGGAAACTTGGAGGAATATAGGATCAGAGGATCAGGGGAGCAGGGGAGCGGAGCTCTGGCCTAGGAAATTCCTCCCTAGGCCTAAGGAATATTTCACAATGAAGGAACTAGTATAAGGACTTAGTTGTGAAGACTAGTGCGAGGACTAATATGATATTCAGACTGAGGAACTACAGGACATATACAAGAGTCTATATACTAAGTGACTATCGGAAAGATCAATAAGCAAGGTCCAAAGGCTATGTACGAAGCATAAGCAAAGTTTATCACAAGTCAAAATGCGAGTTGGAAATTAGCACAGGTTAACGGATCATAATGCATAGCCAGAAGTATAACCGAGCGACTGGGAGCAAGGAATACCAAATAAAGGAATAGGCTGTGTTAATGTTATATGAACAGGAATTGAATTAAGAAGTTTATCATATATCAGATCAGACTGGACTGGACCGGATCTAGTGTCTGAGGTCCAGATGAAGCGTGGGAACATTGTTGGACGTAGGTCCGGAATACAGGATATGACAACAATACTGATTCTTGAATAGTTATATTAGATAGATATATATTAAAATAAGCTCTATTGTATTGTATTATATGCATACAATATATATACTACATTATTACACTAATGTGGATGTACCATAGTGTTGCAGGGACTTAGTGAAATTTCGCATTTTTGATGATATAAGCAGTCATGTGATGTTGGATGAAGTTAGGTGGGAAAGCTTATGTAATCAAAAATGTGTTCAATGGTTCAAGTCTTTTGACATTGTTCAAGTCTTCTTGCCTTCTTCTCTTTCTCTCCTTTCTCTCCTTTTCTTTCCCCACCCTTATGTCAGGCTCCTGGATATTCAAGTTGGGTTATGTTGGTGTTGATGTGAGTGTTGGTGTGGATGGGACTTTGGAATTGGTGCCCTGGTGAGTCACTTATCCCCTCTCCTATTCTCTCCTCTAAAGACTGACCCTGTTCACTTCTAGCCTATATATTTTCGCATTTTTGGTCCTTTTGGTGAGTCACTTATCTCCTCTCCTCTCCTCTGTAAGAACCAACGGGGCTCTCACTGCAAGTTCAAGAGGGGTGTGGAGACCGAGACATGAATACGAATCTGAGATTAATATATGAGAGATAGACTGAAATGAATGAGTGCGAGACAAAGTGACTTGAATGAGTGGATTTTATTGCCTGAACAGTCGCAAATGTGCATGGCCATTATATACCTCAAATACTAAGGGTCCTCAGGTATGAATGATTAGGTGAAAACGGGGGCAGAAGGGATGTGGCGTCGCGCCTGACAGGGTAAGGTAGAGCACAGAGACAGTAGGAAATATTAAGAGAGTGGCGATATGAATGATTATGTTTTTGACAGAATTGGGAACGGCGAACTGAGAATAGTGATGAAAGGCAGCTGAGGGTCGAGAGTGCCTGAAAATACAGAGTCGAGATCGTTGTTGGTGGCGTGCTGATGGTGGTCAAGGTAAGCGTTGAGACGGCTATCTCCGTCTTCAGACTGATTGGTAATCCTTACACCTCTGAAGACTGACTTTCTGCTCACTTCTAGCCTATATATTTTCGCATTTTTGGTGTTTTTGGTGAGTCTTTCCTCTCCTCTCCTCTCTTCTCCTTCAAAGACTGACTCCCTGCTCATTTCTAGCCTATCTATTTTCGCATTTTTTAGTCTTTTCAGTAAGTCTCTTCTTTCTCTAACCTCTTTTTGGCCTCTATTTTCGCATTTTTGTCTATTTTAGTGTCTCTCTTAGTCAGTAGTATAGATGCCAATGTAGTAGTTACTTTGAATATGATTTTTGTATTTTTGATATTTTTGATATTTTGACCATTGCAATGTCCTGATGTTATGTGATGTGCTGTGGGGCTGTTATACAAACTAAACTATATATCTGATGTATTACATCTCTTAGAAACTGGCACCCTGAATTGTACACAAACAGTACCTCTGGGTGTCTGTGGAGCTGTTCACCACTGATTTCAGGCATGGCACTGATTTCAGCAATTGCTGCATGACTGCATTACCTGTATGTCTGATATCAGACAGTTCAGTAGGCGACAGCAACATCAGCAGAATTGTAGGTTTCCTGATGTTCCCTTTGCCCTTTCCAAAGCCTCCACTGCAAAGTCCTGGCCTGGATCGGCCGTTGAGAATGAAGTGTTATACGTAGGGTTGGTTCTCCACCACCCATGGAGGTTGACCCACCATGGGAATGCTACCAATAGTTGGTCTAAAACAAATTTAGAGTCTACACCAGCATTAGAAATAAAAGTACATACCAAGAATTCCCTTCATCTTCTCATTCCTGCTGATCGCCTCAAAGGACAGACCAGCACTGGTCTGGCTAAGTTGCACATTAATCTTGTTGTACTTTTTCCGTAATTTAAAATAGCTAGTTAGTGGCCAGTCTGCACTGAAATTACCAAGATGGTAGCCATGGGGGACTCAAGATATAAAGCGGCTTTGAATCAGCTTCATAAAGGCAAGGGGATGCACTCTAAAGTACTCCCTGACCTTCGGATCTTCATCGTTCTGAAAGATTGTTGTTGCAAGCTCCTGCAAGTATATGTTCTTCTGCGTGGTCATCTGTTGGTGTGTGCATCCTTCCTCCTTTGCATCCTTTGCAGAATCTGAAAATATCTTGAGCTGAGCCTCCTGATTGACTTTGCACCATTCGATAAGGCGAGCAGTACACGGACTGTTCTTCTTGTCCCAGTGTATGGTAGGTGGCTTCAAACAATCTCCTGATCCTGCACTGACAGGCAGGCTAGCATTTGGAGGAGATTCAGCCACTAATCCGCTACCATGCTTGGTCGAACGGCCCCGAGATCCATGTCCACGACTACCAGTAGCCCCTGCCATATAGATGCACAATGATAACAGCGACAAGAATGACAATAATGATATGAAAACAACAGTGCCAAGAATGAAATGATGACAGACCACAACAACCACAATGGACAACAACCACAATGACCATGACGGTGACAGCGATGACTGGCACAAGTTCTGTCGGAGTCTGAATGACACTGAAATTTTCAAGTCATGCCGAAGTTTTTCATTTGTTTGTAGTTTTCATATTTTACTTTGAGACCCATTATAGAACACAAAATAGCAACAAATCAATGTATTCAGATCAGTCAATACTAACAGTGGTACTGCTATGAGCCTCGGCTGCTGCTCTTGCTAGCCTCACTGTGCACTCTTCTCCTGAAGCTGGAATTGCGAGGTGAACGAGGTGCGAATTGTTTCAATTCGTTAGTCCAATCTGTGTTGATTTACCACAAATTTCCACCTCAATTTGATTTGATTTGCCTCAGCGGCAACACTACACAAAACAACACACCCACTCGGCGAGTTATCACCTACTCACAATACTCCCATTTCTCCAGTAAAATGTTCGTGCTTCTCTCTTCTGAGTAGTGTTGCTGCCGAGGCAAATTGAATTGAATTGAGGTGGAAATTTGTGGTAAATCAACACAGATTGGACTAACGAATTGAAATGATTCGCACATCATTCACCTCGCAATTTGGAAACAAGTTCGGAGTTATACGGACCAATAGTCCAACCAATGAGAAGCTAGGGATTTTGCATGCTACAATGACTGTTGAATGGCAATGATTATTTGCAAGTTACTCATACACGACCAGCAAGTATATCAATTATAATCAATGTCTCTTGCATTCTGGAGCAACTCATCAAGCTCACGAAGATTCCCAGCAGCCATTAACTTGTCAACTGCTCTGGGAGTCACAGGTCCAGATATTGTGTAGTCCTGCTCGTCAGCCACCAGGTCCATCTAGGGCCTGTCCAAGTGAGTTCAGCACTTGGGCCTTCTGTCACATCGAATTGAGCTGTGGTTCCATAGAAGAATCATCTGAAAGTGTTCCGCAAAACAATTCGCCTATTAGATAGGCTATGCTTTGCTTGCCTTTTCCTTCGTACCTCTCGTACAATTTTGTCCATGCATCAGACACTAATATTGTGTGTAGGACTCTGTTTAATGGTTTGTCTTTTAGCATCAATGTGATCTGCGCATGTGCTTCCTCGTTTTTCTCAGGATGTCATAGAGCCGATTCGAGGCCTGAATAATTTTCTTCAAGCTGGATGCTGACGAGGCAGAGGGATTTGAGTGTAAACCTTGAGCTTGCGAGATTGATGGATTGTTGGACATTGTGTAGGTGTAGATACATTGTAATTGCTAGGCTATTGTTGTGCTCAAATTTCAAGCAGGGCTCATAACCTTTTGTTCATTGCAGTGACACGCGGAAAAAAAAAACTAGACAAAGAGTGTATACTCAGTCTCGTACTTGTTGTGTAAGGACTAAAACTAACCTAGACAAAGAGTGTATACTAGTAAGATCAGTAAATGAATGTAGTATAATAAGGGATGTCTCACCTCAGTCTCGTACTTGTCGTGTAAGGACTGAGGTGTCAGTAAGTCCAAAATACTCTTAGTATGTACCAGCGTGATTAAGTAATCGATACTCGCATTCGGTATTAGATACACAAAACAACACATGACTCCCACTGTGTCGTGCGAAAAAGTTGGCCATAAGTAGTTAAGAAGTGAACTCATGATTTACTTATTGACTCGGATGCAATCTACCACAGGATAGTACTCGGTTAGTACTCGATAAGTCTGCTTTTCTGCGTCTATGGGAAATTCAGTGCCAGTGCGTCCCTATCCTAGTAACACCCCAAACGCTCAAACCTGTACATTCTGATAGGTCGGTCATCTATGATTGGTCACATGCCGCTTTCTATGGAGCGCTTGCACACTTCTAGCTTCCAAGCCTGGGAATACCATCTTCAAGGACTTCTACTTAGCATCAAGGGTGATCGATAATCATGCATCATGGCTTGGGCGTATCTGAGCCTCGTGTGGGAGACAACGAGTATAAAACGGCGATCATAACATCTCCTAACTGTCACCATCCTTCTACCCTCGTCCGTACTTTGCCATAGTAAGCTTATCCATAACAGCAGCGAGAATGCAACCAAATGACCCGGCAATCCCTGGAGCCTTAGAAGTAGGTCAAGCTGACGCTTCGTGTATTTCGGTTCTGAGATTCCTCACAGGAAAATATTCCTCAGTGCCCGCTCCTTGAAAAATCGGAGAGGGCTGAACACCACTACTTGCGACGTTGGTTGATATGGGCCAAGACTCCCGCACAAGGATATAATGACCCAGTGCAAGGATGGGGTGCACCATCCGAGCAATACACTTGGCAAGCATATGACCCATCATCTGTTCAGCCTGCACCACCCCGCGAGGATATCGATAATTACTTTTATCTCAACATCCGGTATAGTAACCGAGATGGTACGGTATACGATCCAAACTCTGGCTCTGTATTGATCTTTTCACAGCGGAACCTGAAGTAGTTTTCAGTCATTTCAGCAGCACCTTAATTGACTTCCTGCGGTCTGTGATTTATGAGTTTCTTCTTCTGCTAATTTTCATCCCATCCTCTTAGCATGGCTATTGGCGATGAATTTTTCGACCAAAATCCGGACTCGCCTCTCACTCACTTTGTTTTCAAACTCGATGAGCTCAAGGCCCACCATTTGAACGCACGTTTGGCTTTGTCAAATCTCTCAGGGGAGGAGTTGAAGATAAAAGCACATGATCTTGGCCGCTTGGACTCATTGACCCGTATGCATCATTTTATCGATAAATTCCTGCCGTGGCCATCAGCTAATGCTCAACGTCAGCACAAAAAACCGTACAAGATGCCCAGCAGTACCTCGAGGATCTCGTTAATCATCTGGATATTCTCATACCTGTGGTCGAGAAAGAGTTCGAGCCCATGTGAGCATTTCGCGGTGACGTGAAATCAAATCATGCTTATCCCTACTTTGCCAGATCCGAGCGCCTGAAACTAGAACTATCTTATGGCCACATTTCGTTCGATCTTCTTTTGTACTACTTCAAGAAAGGAGAGAAATACTATTACGAGTCTTTCGGTGATAAGGTCAGTTAACATATTTGGTTGGATGTTCTACTGAAAGACTTGTATGAATTAGCTGGCCTTCGTGCTACAGGACTCAAGCAAGGACTCGTCTTCTGGGCAAGCATGTTTCTGCCGATATTTTTGATCATTTTTGTCATGACTCCAATTCTCAGTATCCTTCTCATCAATGGCCGTGGTAGGATGTGGGATGGCTATAGATATATCCACGAGATGAGATCCGTTAGCATTTATCGTTACCCTGTAAGCTGGACCTTCTTCCTACTATTACTACCTCTCATCGATGGGATTGCAGGGGACAAAGGCCTTATCTGATCTTCCGTGCAAAATCATGCAAGATGATGTACACAACGAACTGACTGGTATGTCGTTTTTATCATGAATAACGATGTATGTCCCTACATTGTTTCTCCCAGAGCGCGGTGGATTGTATGCTGCTGTGGCGGGTATTCACTTCAAGTCATGTGCGTATTTCTTTTGGTGTCCTATTATGTTTGGCTAACCTATTACTCCAAGATGATGGCGTAAGCTCTTCGTCACTCACATTCATGAAGCTTGACGAATTTGCCCTAGCGCCGTGTGGTCATTGATCAAATTGGCGATTGCAGCAGAGAGCCGGAGCCTCTACGGTACTTACTCTCTGATGTCGATGTCGTGACTGATATGTTAATTCGAGCTTTAGTGGTTATGATGATGTCCCTCCGCATTCAAATACAACTCCACCTGATTGTAACGACGCATATTTTTCTCGTCCTGGTTCTCCTTACGCGTACGTACCATCTTGTTGCCGAATGCCATTATTCATGAAAGTATCCCTTAGCAGTGACAATACACAACAGGAATTTTTGTATGTCCTTGCTAGTGCTCGTGAATGTTATGCTCATAATGACATCAGAGACATCAGAGAGCTCCCAGAAGACCAACTGTATCTTTTACCAGTGAAGGTAAAAGGTTTCGATATGCGTCGCAAGGCATGTATCAGCCCATTGACATGTTCATCGAGCCCTCATGCCACTAACCTTGCATTAGTCTTGGGAGATGTTAGACGTTCGTAAACTCGAGGAGATCCATTTTGATGAACATGCTTGGGACCATCTCGTTCTTAATAAAGCAACAAAGGTAGAAACATTGGCAAATGAATTCGAAGTATCAGCTTCTGATAATTAATTAGGCTCTTATCAAAGGGCTCGTCGATGTCACAAAGACGACCAATACATCCAAGAAGGTGTTCTCTGACGTCATCACTGGGAAAGGTGGAGGATTGGTGAGGACTTTTTTACGCGTGGATGATTCTTGTGTTACAAAGAAGTTTTCAGATTGCGCTTCTGCATGGTCCGCCTGGGACAGGCAAAACCCTCACCGCGGAGGCTGTGGCCGAACACCTGAAACGACCACTCTATGTTCTCAGTTCACTTGAGCTTTCAACTACACCCGCTAAATTGGAGAAAAACCTGGGTGATATTCTGAGGGTTCGTGAGCTTGAATTTTTGTTCGCCTTTTCTCAATCATAGCCTTGTCGCAGCTTGCAACGACATGGGATGCAGTCGTCCTCATTGATGAAGCCGATGTGAGTTGATTCGATGTCTGCATGTCATGTTCATTCCATATGCTACACATTTAGGTGTTTCTGGAGCAAAGGAGTCTTCATGAGGTCCGTCATTACACATCCCTTAGAAGTCGCCCTGCCTGAACGTTCTTGAAGTTGGAGCGGAACGCGCTCGTTTCTGTTGCCCTTCGGGTCCTCGAGTACCATCGCGGTGTCCTTTTCTTGACCACCAATCGTATCCAGGCCTTTGACGAAGCCTTCCTATCCCGGTTTTCCATTGGTGACTACCTCATCTATTAAGAACCCTTTCATCAGTTGACATCTGTCAAAGCCGTGAAGTACCCAGAGCTAGATGTTGACGCCCGTTTAACCATCTGGCGCAAGTTTTTTGAGCTTGCTGGGTGCGAACTGTGGGGAGGCAGTGGACAGCCCGAAGATGGACGGCGGAGCCCGGACGAGTTTGTCAAACTTGAAGGACGAGAGCCGCAATGCTATGTTTCGCTTGCTGACCTGAGGGAACTGGCTGCAAAGCCTTTCAACGGTATGCACTGCTTTTGATATCTGAAACTTTTACATTGACCAGTCCTAAAAAAAATTAGGCCGCACTATCAAGAACCTTGTGCGGACCGCGCAAGCGTTAGCCATGTCCTCGTATGGCATCTTCCTGCATGATGTATGCCCCAGCACTTACACTTGTGGTTTTAGGGACGAACCGCTTTCCCTTGAACACGTCAGGGTCGTGGTTGAAGCGCAGGAGAAGTTCCTGACCGAGTTTGCTAACATGGGATTATGACCGATATGACTGCGGATATTTGGTTATCGTGTAACAATTAAACACGTTGTTTTGTACGTGATATTTTTGACCCTATCATTCAGATTTAAACGAGCATAGCATCGAGTTTCATGGTGGCTGTCCAAGGAAATTGTACGAATACGGAAGATAGGGTTGAAGAATGAAACCTTGTTGAGGGGACTTTCGTATTGGACGGCAGTTGTCCGTTGTACGTTGATGTTGTAACATACCGCTGTCCCTGTGACAAGTTTGAGGTTCAGATCTAACTCTGTTCATCACAAAGCGTCCACACCAGTGCCCATATAAACAAGGTAAGGATGCAAAAGTATGAGGGATCCGTGAAGTGGAGGAGTGGTATTATCGAACCTGGGCAGAATCCAAGGTGTGATACTAAAAAGGCAACATGTGAGGGAATTTCAAACGCTAACGACATTGCAATATCTTACGGGTGATCAGATGTAAAACGTACCGACGGTTGTAGCCGCAAATGCGTCCCATGCGGGTCGGGATTCAGCACCAGCGGCGGAAAACAGGGTTGTGTCAACGTCTGCACACGTCGAACCTCGATCCGAACCCGTTCCCACTATCATCATGACGTTGAACCAGCCCTCTCACTTTCGTTCTGACTTCGTAGATTATCGCTCAAGTGTGTGTTCACGTGTATCTCCTGCTCGAGATCAAAAGGAGATATGTTTCTGTCGAACGAGTCCGAGGGGCGTGGAATTGAGAGAGCCAATACTAATCAACAGACGGCGTGAGCGAAAAAAAAAAAAAGATTGTTGGTAGAAAAGGAAGATGGGCTCCTTGCCGAGGATCACAGAGCAAATTATGGAAACCAAAAAGGTTCGGAACAGCCCTGGGACTGGTCACTCCAAGGGTCAGACACCATCCGTCGATATAAATATTAGCCACATCATCTACTACGCTGGCACGGTATTAATGGCAACGTGATAAAATCGGGTAATGTATGGTAATTATGGATCTACATAATGGAACCGCTGCCACTGGTAGGGATCTTAAGACACACATCAGCTGTTGATCCGAACCATCCAGATATCATTACCCGCCACACTATATATAATCCCATGTTCCGCATCGTGGAACTACCTCATCCCTCTCTGAATCCACACCATGCCAGACGCACCAGAAGTAAAGGCCACCTCAAACGGCATTCCTTCTCCAAGCTTCCACTTGCCAGTCAGTCATCGTCGTGCTACTCACAGCTTCTTTCTGACAAGGCACTAGCTACCTGATAGACCTGACATCATCACCGCCAACGTTCAAAAGCTCACAGAATTAACACCCAATCCGTACGTACTACTATGGGTATTTTAAACGCCAGCGGTTATAACATAGTACATCCAGACGTCACAGATTCATATTCAAGGCGCTGATCAAGCACCTACACCAATTCGTCAATGAGACCAGGCATGTCCATCGCCTGTTAAATCTCCAGTTCTCCACTAACGCTACGACTATCTCTAGTCTAACAACAGACGAATGGATGGCAGCCATTGATTTCTTGACCCGCACTGGACAAAAGTGCACACCACTACGTCAAGAAACCATTCTACTATCAGATATCCTAGGTGTTTCTGCCCTCGTCGACTCCCTAAATAACCCTGTTGTGGGAGGGGCAACCGAGAACAGCATCCTGGGTCCATTCTTCACCGAGGACGCTGCAGATGGTGAGTTGCATCCAATTCCAGTGTACGTTCTGGTTGTGAATGAAGTCGCAGTGGGCTTTGGTGAATCGATTGCGTCTGAAGGAAAAGGAGATTATATGTATGTCGAAGGTCGGGTTTTGACCACTGACGGGAAGCCAATCCCTGACGCTGTCATTGACACTTGGGAGACCGATGACCATGGTTAGCTCTCTTCAAATCTCATCTCACGATTCATATTCATCATCTCTGGCAGGATTTTATGACACGCAATACACAGACCGCTCTCATCCCGACTGCAGAGGTCGCCTGCGCTCCGACAAAGATGGTAAATTTGGATATCGCGCTGTGGTCCCAGTAGCATACCCAGTTCCTGGAGACGTAAGTTGATGTTTCATACCTACGTCATCTTATGCTGAAAATATCGTGTTTCTGACAGGGTCCTGTTGGCGAACTTCTTCTCCTCCTTGGTCGGCATAACATGCGTCCAAATCATTTACACATGATGGTCGAAGCCCCTGGTTTCCACAAGCTAGTTACGGCATTTTATCCAGAGGGCTGTGAGTATCTCAGAAGCGATTGCGTCTTCGGTGTCAAGAAATCATTGGTAGTGGTATGTCTATGTTCCTGAATATCTTTGATGCCCCTCGGTTTGACACTCTTTACAGAACTTGAAGGATGTTGTAGACGACGAGGAAAGTCGTAAACGCGGATTTCCTCGTGGTGGCTCATTCAAGTTATTGCAATATGATCTTGTATTACTCACGGAAGAGCAGTCTGTCACGATGCGTACTGGCGTGGAGGAACGTTACACGACCCTTGGAGATCATAAAAGTACTAAATCATAATAAACTTGATAAGTCATCATCATGTATTTCATATTCCTCTCTTGCTTAGTCACGTAATACCAAACTACCGCCGTCGGACGATTCCTTGGATGTGTGACATGGAATGCAAAGTAGGGGACAGATTCAGAACACTAAAAAGCATAACTAGCCGTATATATAATAGCATACATTTACTATGTACAGATACCTGACACGACACGAACTCAACAAATCACGCCATCTCGACATCCTCTGCAGTAGTGGTTGTTCTCTTACCCGTGGCACCTTTATCATCAGCCATGAAAATGTCGAGCTCTTGATCAAGCTGCTCCGCCGTGGGGGCTTTGGATGGCGTAGGCTTTGGAGCCTTCATCCTTGATGACAAGGCAGCCCTTGCGGATCGTGGTTGGCGTGTGCGAGTCGGGCCGGCACTAAGAACAAGGATACAATTAGAAAGAGTGATAAAGGTGTTTCACTCCTTACCCTCCTTGCGGTTTCGGTCCAGCACCACCACTCAAACGCTCCGCCAATGAAGGTCGTTCAATCCTACTCAAGAGCGAGGATGTTCGTAAGGGCGCGGCGTCGAATGCGATTTCCATAGGTTGTCCTACATAGTAGGAAAAAAGCGATTGTATTAGCAAATAGCAGACTCAAACCATCAAATATCAACACCTACCTTTGGCAAGTTTACCATCAAATTGTCTCTTGGCACGTGTCGCTTGCAAGGGTGTCTCGAACGACACGACTGCTACACCGGATGAACGTCCACTGCGGTCGTACTTTAAAAATGAAAAGCGGGTTTCAGGTTCAGTTTCGTTGTCATCTTCAGTTATATGAGCCAGAAGCGAAAGCGATCCGAATCATCCACAAGCATTGTCCGGTCCATGCGAGCGAAATAAAAATCCGGGTAGGAGGTGATGGGGGTGTTTTCGAATTCGGAATCATCGTACCCTGATCAAAGGCTCGCGAACGAGCGTGCCTATTTGTCCGAAAATGGACTGGAATGGGAAATAAGGCGCTTTTCTAGCTATGGGCGGCATAGAATACTTACCACCAAATCTTTAGGCGTGATCTCGTAGTGCAAGTTGGATACGATGAGCTTCGTAGTTGAACCAGTGTTGGCTGGTGCATTTGCCCTCGCTGATTGAAGCGGAGCTCGGTCATGGACCCAATGGCCATCAGACCCTCGAGTACGCTGAGGGCATCGATGAATCAGACACGACACACCTGCTACGAAATCAAAACTTACAGTGTGTGGCTTTTTCTGCCTTTCAGACCTAATGGGGGCCATATAAGATACTTGAGCTTTGAGTAATTAGTTCAATGGATGAAAGCAGAGAAGAAGTAGCACGTTGTTCAAATCAAAGAAACATATTCCACAAGGGTAACTAAGCGGCGTTTGAATTCGGCAGTTTCCGAACGCAAGCACTTACCCAAATTCGAACCAGTTAATTAAGATTTACTACCAGTCTTGACACGCGCGTGCAGTCAAGCACTATTTATCTGCTAATTCTGCCCTGTACTTGAATGGAAAAATACAACATTATCCAAGTAGAAAGAAGCTAGATCCATGAGGACTATACTACACATTCATACCACCATTGCGATTGCCTCATAGGCTCTGCTGCATTCAGGCGATGTCGACACACGGATCTAACCCAGTCAAGTGCGTCAGGGTCTTCAAAGACGTGTCGGGGAATCGCGGGACAATGCGGCAGGGAAATTTTTCCGGATGACTGAAAGAAAACAAAATATCAGCGGATACTCTCGGCGATAAATGAGATTCTACAAACACGACGAGACCTGTAGAGAAGTTTGGAACGACTGGGATCTCTATGCCGTGCTCATCAAGAGCCTTGTGGGCTGAGAACATGGCGAGAAAGCTCGTCATCGCGATCCAAAGTGACGCTTCTGCGACATGCCGTCCCCCACTGACCAGCAGTTGTTAACGGGGCGAATAAACTGGGTGAATGCATGCTCACCAGATCCGGCGACCAAAGCCGAAGCCTATATGCATCATGTCGCTAGTGAGCGACCCATCTTTATGGAGAAATCTTTCTGGTTTGAATTCATCAGGACAGGGATACTTCTTCGCATCGTGTGTGATTGCCCTGAAGGTTTGGTCATTTCGAAATATTCAGTATTGAGGAAGTGAGAGCTTTCCATGTATTTGTAAATAAAACAACCCCTGACAGACTGGGTCGTCAGCAACCATCAGTCATTCAGCATGGCATTCACGAACCTTCAGGGATGAAGTAGCCTTTGTAGATGTCACTGGTCGTCGTTGCGCCTGGAATACCTAGGTACATTATCAGAGGGAGTAAAAAAGGGTTACGGTTGAGCGGACCAAACGGAACCACAGGGTACCACCTGAGCGTTTCACGCAAAACAGCGTCAACGTAAGGCAACGCTGGTCTGTCATCAAAATCTGGGAGTCTATCTTTGCCAACAATTTCATCAATCTCTGCTTGTGCTTTGGCTTGTACCTCTGGATTGAGCACCATAGCAAGAATGAACACAAGCAACGTGGAAGTAGTCTTGGCCGAGGGTAAAATGAGTACGACGACAAATGCAGACTAGGGCATGTCATACCGTTTCAAATGACGCTGAAGACACAAACAATAGTAAGCATCAAGGGGACAAAGTTCTGTAGCTTGGATACCTCCAAATGTGACACAAGCAGCCTCCTTGATTGCAGTTGTAATGACAGCGTCGTCTAAACCGCTCATCCTGTTCAATGCGTCAGCCACAAAGCAAGGTGCCGTGATGCCAGTAGACTATGTGGGGTTCGTCAGTTCATTGCACCTCTATGAATGGGATGGTTCACCATTCTCTCTTTGACCATTTGAAAGGGTATCTCCTTTATATCATGGGCTGCCTTGAGACACTCCAGCGATGCTCGCTTGAATGTGGCACCAGGAAACCAGTTAGGCAGCTTCAAAACTAAAATGACCGTTGAGATGTAATGTCAGGTCATCGTTGCATGTGCGAACATACGGAAAGGGAATGTTTCGAGTATCACAGTAGCACCTGGCGTCAGATTTGTGACTACCTGATTCAAATATTTTACCATGACGTGGACGAAGGGATCATCCCTGACTTTCAGTTCATAATCATATACTATAGCCAGTACAAAGGAAGCGCTAAACCTGATGAGAATCAGCCTCAGCAGGAACCAGAAAAAAAAATGTTGCAACTAACATCTCGAAATGTTTTGAATATTCACTAGGGTCCTGTAGCACACGGAGCAACATTTTGTGGGCGCAACGCAATTGCACAGCGTGGTAAGCGTGTACTTCACTTTGACGAAATGCCTGATGAAAAAATCGTCGGTGAAGGCGCCACCTGCCGGAGGTCAGACACTGGTCAACAAAACAGAGAAAACTCTATCACCTGTCTCCATACGGCATGAGTGCTATGTTGAAGTCCGAAGCGAAGCTGATAACATCTTCGTCATCAGTGCGTAGCAATACTTCGACGTGTTGACTTACTGTTCATAAACAATGGACTGAGGTTTATCCGAATATATAGTAGAACGCCCTTCAAAGAGGTCTTTCGCAACCTCCTCAGAGTTAATCACAACCACAGGCTTGTTGAGGAGACGAGCATAAATGATGTCGCCTGTTAGTAAAATATGAGCCCATCATGGATAGATCCTCGTCACGATGTGCTGACCGTATGTGGACCTCCAGGCATCGAAGGTCACCCAAGGCTGAGCGACATCAAGACTCAGAATGTTCCCCAGTATTGGGAGGGGGGTAGGACCAGGTGGAAGTGGGGGGCCCGATTGCTTGTCCTGATATTTTCGGTAACAGGTGAAGACAGCCAGCGCCAAGGCCGATGTGGCCAAGTAAAATCTGGGTCCATCGTCGAGCATGGTAAAATATATGGTTGAGGGCTTCGAAGAACGGTGGTTGAATTGTACTATGTAGGATAGCTGAGAATGAATTATGATCCATACGGAGTGTCAGGAATGATCGTTACTCGGTTCCTTCAAAATTTGAGCGACTTGAAGCTCCGCACACGGCAGAATTCAAAAGACCCCAGACTCTACGAGTCAACATGTATACTTCAGTTTCACTCTCACTGAGCGGTATATAATCCAATGAGATAATGAGTGATGGTGGGCAAAATTAGGGTAGAGAGGCCGTTGACGTGTACCTTGGGAATTAAGTCCCTTGCTTGGGAAGGAGCAGGAGTGGTGTCGGCCTTCAAGTGTTCTAGGCAGGAAGAAAAGATCCAGAGATGGCGGCGTTCATGAGCACACTGGCAAAATTTGAAAATTTTGGCAAACTTGATCATTGGTGTATGAACAATAATCCTTGCGGGTGCGTCACACCGGCTATGTTACCTGAGTACTAAGACCACATAATCACTGTCAGTACCGTCATTGACACAGCGAGGACTGACATTTTACCACCTTTTGCCACTAGTGAAATCACGTTTGAAAGGTATTCTAGAGTGCGCTGGGATGCTGGAGCCAGGTGTTGAAACCCTCACTGACTCGTGTGTGATACTGAAAGCTTAGCTTTCAGTGATGATTCCACCTTTTGATGTATATGGCGCTTGAAAAGGCATGCATGTAGGCAGTGCTAGTGAGCGCCAATGAGCAAATGAAGACTTTCGTTACTATTGATGGTCTGATCTTCTCACAAGTCGCCGGTCAAGTGACCGGCATGCAAGCGATTGAATTTTGTAGTGAGCCATTTCACCATTTTCTCGGACAGCTCTCATACGAACAGATTCTATTCAAAGTAAACACAAGCTACTCACAAGTAACTACGCAAAATATTTGTACCAAAAAAGCATGCTGAATATGACAGCTTCGATTTACAATATAGTAAACGGTCATTCATCGTCTACATCTACTAGGTGTAGTGAGAAGTTATGCCAGGGCACAGAGTAAGAGTGATATCGGTGTTGCCGCAAGTAGTTACGACATAATCAGCAGGAGTATAGCCATCTGAACGATAATGATCAGTCCACTATACCGATGGCAGTAAGATGGAAACACATACTCGAGCCGTCATTGTCAGGGAACGCATAGGCATTATAACATGTGTCGTAGTAGAAAGGACTGTTGGGGCCAGGGCCCTCGTTGTTAACGCAGCCTCCTCCACCAGAGGGAAGGGCGCCGCCGCTGCACGCGCTCGCAGAGGAGCAGCACGGGGAGTAGCACGTGTCAGTTCCAGGTCCGGGAACAGGCTGAAAAAATATGAACATGCATAATTTCAACACGGATAGGGCACTCACACAGCCAGATGAGATCGTGCAAGCGAAGTTATCGCAGCTAGAATCAGGGGAGGAAATTTCCATTCCAACATTATATCCATAGATGAGAGAGATATCGTATGTCACGCTTCCGGGGATTGCGTACTATGTTTTTAAGTCAGGAGTTATTTCAATGTCAGTGACCGGGACCCACAAAGTTAAATTCGGCTCTGCTGAAGGGAGTGCTGCCATCCCAAGTAGGGCCACCAGTGGTACATGTAGAACCGTCGCTGCTGCATCCAGTACCTAGTAGCGTGGTCAGCGAGAAGCTGAGGAAGGGGGTTACACACTTACCGACGTTGATGGCACCATCCCAGTTGGAGCTAATGCCTAAGTTTGCACTCTGGCCTGCACCAACGTTGACGTTGTTATCGATAGAGCCATAGCTAGTGCCTGTGTTCAAAAGAACAGATTCGGTGCAAGAGTTGACAACGGTGAGAGATTGGGCTTGGGCCACTATCGCGACAGTGGCTAAAACCAAAGCAGAGAGAATAGTCATTGCAAGTAATGATTGGACGATTCAGAAATGGGAAACAATGATACCTGTTTAAACACTTTATGGATCCATTTATACCAAAACTCTTGGGCCGTGAGCGCGTCAGCATTTATTAGAAGTGGGTATCAAAAATGAAGTCACAGGATTTTTTCCAGTGCCACAAACAGTGTGAATTGGGAGTAGCAGTATGCTGCGGGATGAACATGGACACTGATCTTTGGCCGGATACCCTGGATCACCGGAGATAGTAAAAATCGACGGAGAATACGATGATAGCTGGCTAAATTTAAAAATAAGTACTGCATTCAGCTTGAAACTTACTGTTCAACAGCAAAATGATTCAGTAGGTATTGTCTAAGGCTCCAATTGTAACGGACAATAAAAAAAAACTTCTGTCTGTCACGGTATTTTGTGATTCAAGGTCACGAAACTATTTCTGATTTGGCGTTAAAATGGAGACTCACTTGATGCACGGTTGCAGCACATTGTAGCCAAACTTGACCTGACCAACAGCGAAATTGAATCCAAGAAGCGGGCAGGTTGACGGTCCTGCTATTTACTTACTTGTGCATTGTATATCGGGGTTTACATAACAGTATTTTCAACTCCGCGACATATGGTTTACTGGTATGACCTTTCCTCCTTGACAGATGCACGCTAGCCAGAGCACGGTTAGGGATGGTTAGGCTGTTCAAACGCCACATCATGTATCACGACCAGAAACGCAAGGCTAGGAATGCTACATCAGACCTCACGACGGGCCAAAGCGCAAGGAAGACCTGGCTTCTGTTGTTGTGACATCCAGTGCATGTCAGCGCCGACTATTTTTGCCAATTGCAAGTGATCTCTCGGATGTAAGCATAACCCACGGCGTATAGCCCATCGGTACCGGCATCCTGCTACTAATAGTAGCTCTTCATACCCATCGTGACCATGACAGGTTGCGACGCAATGAAAGATTGCTAACTTTCTTGCCGTGTTCCTACAGTATGCAAGTCCATCACCGAGGTTTACGGGTCGATTCTGAATTTTATGGAGGAAGTTCTTCAATAGCCCTTTACCTGCATATCATATGCATCGGCATTTTCGTACGTCCCGCCCCTAGTACTCATAAAAATTAAACCTTAACACGAGCGTCTACAAGATTCATCATTCTGTAACCCCACATCTAGATTTCATTCGCCTGATCTGTCACACTTTCGGGAAAATCAAGGGTCCACGGTATTCACTACTATAACCATTGGTCAACGCATAGTCCCCGACTGTCACGCCGACTCGTTGTGCCTTCAAAAATACTTCAATTTATCAAAACTTGGTCCATCTTTTCGAATCACACCACCCGCTTTGCAGTCCAGGCACGGGGAAGTGAGTCTCTGTCGCAGAACACAGCCTGTACTGCCCCACTGGCTACATATCGCGGCCGATGATATGGACTTTTGGTCATGCATCAGCAAAACCTTTTACCACTGCCCTCCCATGGAACATCTTTGTACAGAGATGGTGAAAATAGACCATTCAGATCATCCCTCAGAGATGGTTGCGTTTTCTGGGTGGCGTTATTTCTCAGATGCTGATGTCAACAGTATAGTTGACGAATTCGTGACCCTCTCTTCTGTGGCGCAAGGAGCACCATGTCTACAGGCACAGGTTACTATCCAAGTGACCTTGACGCAGGTATTGTGAAGAGATACATCAATCAAGTTGATATGAAGGACGATCAGTATATCTATGTTACTGTGGTGCCGGTGGGACATCAAACATCATCGGACATGCTGACTACTTCGGCCTCCATCTTGCAAGCTTCCGTTACAGGATTTCTGGGACATATGTTTAAAACTGCGTACGCAGTCTCCGGGCGGGTTTAGAGCCTAAGAGTCAGACAGATTTGAATTGGGCATACCATGAGCACCGAGAGAAGCGGGGCTTTCTCTGCTTCCGCAAATATTTATGACAATTCATAGCATTTAGAGCGTTGTAATGGTGATGCTGAATCAGGCAATCATGATTCATGACCATTTGTTACCATGATGGTGAATTAGATTTGCTCGAACGAACAACCGCGAACACAAATTCCGAAAATATAATTCACAGCTATTCAACCGGCTCCCTCGTCTTTTGAATTTGCGATGCTACCTAAACTTGACAACTATGATGGTCAGTCATAATGGTGACTGCGTGTAGTGAGCTCCGATGACAGGGACTATACCTTTCACAAATCAATTTGTTTCTTTGTGTGGTTCCATTATCCATTTTCATACATCCAGTGGTGCGCTTCACAAATAGTCGTACAGGAGTAGACTTGACCCTTGATATTTTCAGCTCGTGAAAGCGATTCAGGAGTTCATCGACATCACGGTCTATGTCTTGCTGAAATTCATGATTGATAGTATAATCAGGACACTCGTAAGTTGTGCTTCGCGCATTGCAAACATAGTATTCGGCCATAGGTTAGTTGGGCATCGTGAATCGTGGCAATTACTCACCAGCCCTAGCCAAAGTATCTTCCGATATCCAACAGAGTTCTGCCCTGAAACATCGCATAGCAGTGGCGAGCCGCCAGTCCCTGACTCCCTTGACCGATCAATTCATTTATGTGACTCCTTCCGAGGGCTTGTACACGTTTTGTGATCTGTGCATACATCTCTCTACTCATTTCTGGTGCCTGGCCAGCGTTTCCCAGAGTCATGTTCAGCACCCTAGAATGCTCCAGCTTCTTTCAGACATACATGTGAACGGCTTTCCGGTCAATACCATCCATTCAGTCCTATTCACGTAAAATCTCGTTGGCTTTGGAAGGAATGCATCTCCGAAAGAACTGTGTAGGCAGTAACGTCATGGTGTAATACAGTCATTGATATTAATCACGCTGTAAGCGGGTGCAAGGACTCATGCGCAAAAACTGAGGAAACAATAAGCAAAAGAGCGACAGATACAGAAGACAGATTACAAGACAGAGTGAACATGGCTTACGTAAATGTAACGAGAAACCTGCTGATCAGATTTGGAGCCTCACTTATGTAAGCTTGAATTCGGGGATCTGTATAACGCTGCGCAGTTATGTACTACAGTAATGTTGTGGGCACCGGCCTTAGCTCGGCAATGCCCGACATATTTGGGCCTCCAGAGAACTCGGAGTACTTTGGTCTTCTCTAAAACCCTCGCTTAATAGAGTATCGGTCGACGACAATGAATTGAGTGTCCAGGCTAACGGCACGGATAAAACCGAACCGAACAAGATTGGCATCGAGGGGAATTTGGCGTGAGGTAAGGTTGTACCTAGAACGAACCTGACGATAGTCAACTAGTCACCCCTAAGGACGATGAATACGTACGATGCGATGGCGGTGTGACTATGCAGATCTGTGGCTGACTCAGGTGTGGTGTGAGTAGAAATAATAATATGTTTATGGCACATATTCAAGTTGGATATCAAGCAAAAGTCTGCGACAGGACTAGCTCTCAAGCTTAAGCTGATAGGCTAACATTTACCGTTGAGATCTATTAGAAGACCTCAATTCTAAAATATTCTTAGCGTTTGGGACCTGCATGCAGGGCGGAGCTATGGCGCTGATCAACCTGCACCCGTGCCTAAACCTTACGCAAATGCCTTATAACTAAACTTGGCATTATGACCTTATAATGGCCCTTATGATTTTTCAACAGGAAGACGCGACGGCCTGCCTCAGAACGAAAATCGAGGAATGAGTTGCAACTCGTTTATACTCGTTGTAACTGTTCGAGCCTAGTCATGGTTGCCTCGATCGAGGTATGTCCTTACGTTACGCTGTTCGTACCTCAGTCAATGTTTCTCTTGTCCTGTGCAGCGGCAGCCGAAGTAACTCATATTCCGGAACGGTTATCATTCCGGGGCGACCCTGGTATGTAAAGCGATAAGACGTCCGCGTCAGTGCTCGCGAGTAGTCACCTTTGTATAAAGTTCCAATGGAACTTAAGGTTTCCTTGCATGAAGTTTTCCACCTTCTGACACAATCCACCTTCTGGGAGTACCATGGATCCCGAACAAAATCTACCTAAGTTGCCTTCCATCCCCATCGAGCACTCTTCTCAAGTTCAAGTTCAGCCTTCGGCATTATCACTCGGATTAACAGACAATGGGGATCGTCCACAGACTCAGTCATCGGCGACTGATCAGAAGCCCCTACTTGGCAAGGACAATTCAGAGGGACATTCCCCAGCTCGTGATCGCAATGATCCATATGTGGATTTTGAGCCTGTCCCTCGAGCTCCTCCAGCTACGAGAAGCCGGGACGGTCACATGATGCGTGGATTGTCGCGGCGAACAGTCGTAGAAGGCCAGGCTCCTAACCTTGGCTGGATAGTGCCCGTTGACGAGAAACCTCACGTTTGTGTTGCTTCCCCGTTTGATTTTGCATCAATTCTTAACCTGACTTTACAGCGACGGACCATAGGAGAGCGACTCGATCCAACTATCGCCAACGCGGAGAGGGAGAGGGAACAATACGCCATAAAAGGTCAGTCAAATTGTCAAATATTACTCATCTTCTGCTCGGTATGAGAGCACGATGAGATTTCTTATTTCTCTGTACATATTCTGATGGTGTTCTTTTTGAAGCAAGAATGACAGGCTACGCATTGAACATCGCGATAGGTTTACAAATTCTGCTTGGGGCACTTACTACGGGTCTTGCGGCGGCATTGTCCGGTAAGCAGGTTAGTTTGAAAGTGCATGGATATCATCTTACGATAAACTAACTCTCATATAATTCTAGGTTTCGTTCGGTATTTCTATTCTGGGTGCGTATCCACGTCCCCTACATTCAAAGCTCTCATAAAGACAGCACCTCAGGTGGCATGTCGACCTTAGTTGCTTCCTACCTCGCTCGGGCAAGGGGATCGAATGAACCAGAGTTATCCATCACTCGTGTGAAGGACCTGGATCATTTCCTAAGAGACTGTCTTGCCTTCAAAATGGACCATGGACACGAATATGGAACACGTGAAAATGGGCTGAATGATCGGCTCGAGTATCTTAGAAAAAGGTTCGAAGAACTTCTTGGGAATGCCGATGGGTAGGTCATCTTGCGCTCGCGTTACTATGCTATGTTGACACTCGACGATCTACTTTAGGCAGCGGAAGCTTTCCCCACCTGTTTGAGTTTGCTTCTGGACCTCCTTGAGGTTCAACCCCGCAAACAAGATGGCTGGTGTCAAGGCTGGTTTATGATAAGCGCAACTGTCCTAGTAATTTATCTACGAGCTGATATGTATAACTCCCTGAAATAGTATCCCACGTTACTTTGCCGTCCTAAAACATTCACTACAGATGGTATTGCTGGTGTTGAAAGCCTTCCTTCGCACTTATCCACCATATCGGAGAGGTGGTTAACCCCCTCAGAAATGCAAGTAGTAGTCCCAACACGCATCACAGCGCCACCCTGCAGAATGTGTCAAAGTTGAAGATGCCAATAGTAGCCTTCAATTTCTCTACCAAGGCGAGTCGAGTGCCCACCTTGCAATGATCGTAACGAAGACATAGAACAGAAACATCCCTGCTAATCAGTTGATGCGACCTGGACAGCGACACGATCACAAAACACCAGTCCGAAGGCTACCATAAGACCAATGTGGCACACAGGGGGTCGAGTGTGCGGCGTTAGATCCTATGCTGGTTCATCAGGAATGTGAGCTTCACCGTCACTACTAGCTTCAAGGCTATGGCCCTTATCCTATCGATACACAAGGACGGACGTCTGACCCTCCCACCGGTCATGTGTATAGGACATTTCATGTTCGGAAGTGGCAATCACGCGGTGACAGGAAGCGTTGGACAATCTGCGACCATGATAGGCAGCATGTTCTGAAGGCCAAATTGGTCGTCCGACGTGTTCATATCCGTGTGCGGATGTCGCAATAAGACTCCAAGGTCGGTAGAACTTGTTTAGGCAGAGCGGCTCGTGTGTAAAACCTCAGTCAGCCGTTCATGATGCGGATTCTTTTAATAAACAGCTGGGCGGAAATCCAAATTCCGGGCTCCCTCAAGGGGATGTCAGTGTTGACAGCAAGGACAACATCATGCAGTAAAGGGAAAGACTCGGACCTCGGACTAAGTAGCCAAACATCAAGGTGGTGAGAGACTGACTTTCAAATACAAAATCGAGCCCGCTCGCCGGAAAACCAAGGACTCCTGTACTAATTTTCTGTAGTTAATTGTTAGCTAGATACTTAAACTACGACTCGCAGTAGAGTCTTAGATCTTGCGCGGACGCATCGATCGGCGTCGCTAGACTGCAACTCGCTCGTGTACTTTGCGAGACAGTCTATCTCGGAAGAACGTGTTTTCATTCTTCTATGGGATCTGTTTATCCTGAGCTCTTCATAAAGACTGAATATCCATCCCGTGTGATGAATGAGCGTGCAATCGACGCCCACACGCAATTCAGACACTATTTATCACGGTCATCGCAAACTGTGTCTTGTCACTGCATAAAGTGTTGTGGCAGATCCGTGTTGCACAATTCATTCTTATTCGCGAATCGCGAGTGCACGATAAGAGCGATCACCTCTTGCTCCGAGGAAACACACTGGAAAATACAAATTGAAGTTCGGAGTTAGACGTACATATCGGGTAGGCATACAGTCTCAAAGTCTGGAATATCAAAGTCCTTGGCAACAGGTTGCGCGTGGCCGTGACTGAATGCTACATGCGAAGTTGTCAGATTTGTCTCAAGATTACGTCAAGAGAGGACACACGGGATTAATGATCATATGCCAATATGCACGAACACTATGCGCTGATCCAAGGGTATGTCCGTGTCACAGGCCAACAACTGGACCGCTCGGTGGAGCGCCCGGGCAGCTCGTTTGGAAGTCATCCTACCATCTCCGCAAAAGTTTTTGTAAAATTCTTCAACTAAGCGCTGCACAGTATTATCATTGACCTTCCATAATGTCCCAACGACGCTCTTAACCCCAGCGAATTGCAGGCCAGCCGCTAGGTGTATCACCTCGTCGGGCGTACTAAAGGTACCGACTGCGGTTTCACAGGCAGAAAGAAATGCAAATTCATGCTGAGATAGATCCATCTGTGTGATGTCGAGGAGCGAAAGTGGCTGGTCACGCATGAGAAAGGCTGACTTGAAGGGTTCGTCAAATTTCTGTGTCCCGTGACATGCGAGATGGAGCCAAGTATTGTTTCGCAATGCGCACAGTGCCCTCGATTTCGTGGCGTCAACACTGGTTATTTTGGAGAAGGAAACAGTTGGGGGAGGGGGTAAAAGTCTCCGCACCAATTCCAACTCAGGCTCCACAGCATCCAAAGTGAATAAGGCACCGGCTGGGCAATCCTGGCCAATGGCAACAAAGGGAACCAATGTGGACCTATCATGACATCCGCGAGCCTTGATCAGCGCGGTGAGCGATGGCGTATACGAAGAGATATACTGCTGTGAAAGGAATTTTCCATTTGCCCTGTACTCGCCAGCAGCATGCAACGGCAAGAAATTGAATAGAGACGTCGGGCACCACCATATTCGGGAACCTCGTCGCGCAAACCCGTTAAGATTCTCCACCACTGGGCAGACGACAACGTCCCACAGCTCTCTCAAAGCCTTGATCAGCGCTGACTGGTTTCCTTTAGGATCGGCCTCTTTTTCAACTGCCTTTCGGAGTGCGAGTACTAATTTGCCAAGTTTCTGCAAATCGGTAGGGAGTTGAATGCTAGTCGGAGGTTGCTTGTGCGGGACGATAATGGCATGGCAAGAGGATTCGCTTGCGATGAGCACGATGATAGGCCCATCACGAGCTGCATCTTGAAGATCAGAGAATAAGGGGGGAAGGAGGAAGCGAGAGAAGCCCTCGATCTTCCGGATTTCTTCTACAGTTCCATTCCACTCCTCCACTAGACGTCTGTACCGGGTTTCCTCTGCTTCTACATCAATTCTTGGGATTACTTCTGGATAGTTCGCGGGAGGTTTATCGAGGAGG
The DNA here is from genome assembly GCF_016758785.1 of Suillus bovinus. NCBI lineage: Eukaryota > Fungi > Basidiomycota > Agaricomycetes > Boletales > Suillaceae > Suillus > Suillus bovinus. Next base: position 153,261 of record NW_024542070.1, read on the forward strand.
GAGCTGAGTTCTCTGAATCTCCTCGTGAGGGCCACTGCATGATCACCGTGAGTTTGGAGGGTGTCAAGAGGGGTGCGGGGCCGTGTCATCTGAGTCCAGATGATAGTCCTGCCTTGTTCCAACAACTCAACAGCGTGACACACGTCACCACTACGAAGCGCACATGATGCAGCGTCCACAGCGAGTGTACTCGGAAAGTCCATCATGACCTTATGACGAGACGATATCGAAGCTGTCACAGACATGTAAGCGTCCAGAAGTTGCATAGAAGTTGCATAAGCCTCCAGTTGAGTACCATGTCTGTGAAGATCAGCACAGCGAACCCATAGTATGCTTGTCTGCAGGCGGGATAGCAAGCCTCCAGAGACAACATTTGCTGCGGCCTTGAGATGATAAAATGCAGCATCGAGACTGTCCGTGCATTCACCCACACCGGTGTCGTCCATCCCCGAATGATGGAGTGATATGTAGACCTTAAATAGCGACGTATGAACTGCTAATTGACGAGGATCATGTTGCGTCAACAGAGTCAATGCACAGCGTAGGTTCTCTCGTGACTTATCCAAGTCTTCGTTGTTGCCTCGTTGCTTAAAGCGGATGAGGGATTGGCTTGCAAGGTTATTTAAGAATGAGGGTCGATATCTGTGACCGACCGGACACAAGGCCAGGGCTTCCCTGTAAAGTGCGATAGCCTCATCTAAGTCTTCATCGTTGCCTCGGTGCTCAAATCTGGAGGAGAGTTGGATCGCAAGGTTATTCAATGTCCCAGACCGATCTTTGTGGCCGACCGGGCGCAAGGCCAGCGCTTCCCTGTGAAGTGCAATAGCCTGATCAAAATCTTCGTTGTTGCCCCGGCGGCGAAAGCGGATGGAGAGTTGGGCTGCGAGGTTGTCTAATGGCGTGGATCGGTCTGTGTGACCGACTGGGAACAAGGCCAACGCTTCACTGTAAAGTGCGATAGACTCATCCAGATCTTCGTCGTTACCTCGGTGGTCAAAGCGGGAGGAAAGTCGAGTCGCGAGATTATTTAATGATGTGGAGCGATTTTTGTGACCAACTGGGCGCAAGAACAGTGCTTCCCTGTGAAGTGCGATAGCCTCATCCAGGTCTTTCTCGTTGCCTCGGTGGTCAAAGCGGATGGAGAGTTGATTTGCAAGGTTATCCAATGCCCCAGACCGATCTTTGTGACCGACCGGGCGCAAGGCCAGCGCTTCCCTGTGAAATGCAATAGCCTGCTCCAAATCTTCCTCGTTGCCTTGGTGCTGAAAACGGGAAGAGAGTTGAATAGCAAGGTTAATCAATAGATCAGACCGATCTTTGTGACCGACCGGGAGCAAAGCAAGCGCTTCCCTGTGAAGTGCGATAGCCTGATCCAAGTCTTCGCTGTTGTTTCGGTGCTCAAAGCGGGCGAAGAGCTTAGTCGCAAGGTTACTCAATACTCCGGACCGATCTGGGTGACCGACCGGGCACAAGGCCAGCGCTTCCCTGTGAAGTACGATAGCCTCATCCAGATCTTGGTTGTTGCCTCGGTGGTCAAAGCGGGTGGAGAGTTGATTCGCAAGGTTATCTAACGACTTGGACCGATCTGCGTGACCGACCGGATGCAGGGCTAGCGCTTCCCTATGCAGTGCGATAGCCTGATCCAAGTCTTCAACATTGCCTCGGTGGTCAAAGCGAGTGAAGAGTTGATTTGCAAGGTTGTTCAATGCACCAGACCTATCTTTGTGACCGTCCGGGCGCAAGACCAGCGCTTCCCTCTGAAATGAGATAGCCTCATCCAAGTCTTCGTCGTTGCCCCGGTGCTCAAAGCGTGAGCAAAGTTGAATCGCAAGGTTATTCAATGCCCCAAACCGATCTGTGTCACCGACCGGGCGCAAGGACAGCGCTTCCCTCTGAAGTCCGATGGCCTCGTCCAAGGCTTCATCGTTGCCTCGGTAATCAAAAAGTATGGAGAGTTGAGTTGCGAGGCTATTTAAGGAGCTGGACCGATGTGGGTGACCGACCGGGCACAAAGCTAGCGCTTCCCTGTGAAGCGCGATAGCTTGATTCAAGTCTGCGTCGTTGCCTTTGTGGTTAAAGCGGGCAGAGAGTTGATTTGCGAGATTATTTAATAATGTGGGCCGATTTGCGTGACCAACCGGGTGCAAAGCCAACGCTTCCTTGAGATGTGCGATAGACTGATCCAAGTCTTGGTCGTTGCCTCTGTGTTTAAAGCGGAAGGAGAGTTGAGTCGCGAGGTTATTTAATGATGCGGACCGATCTGGGTGACCGGCCGGGCACAAAGCCAGCATTTCCATCTGAAGTGCGATAGCCTCATCCATGTCGTTGTCATTGCCTTGACGCTTGAAGCGAGTGTGCAGCATTATAGCCAAATTACTTAGTAATTGTCCTCGATAAGCATGCCCGATGTTGTAGTATCCCAGTGCATCATAATGAAGGGAGATCACTTCATCTAAGTCACGCGGTTCATCTATCTGCAAACACCGCTTTGCTCGTTGAACAAGTTGATTCGGCGATAACGGAAGCATCGATGCGGCGGGACCCTCTTGCCCAAGATCATTTGCATCGATTCTTCCAGCAGAATGCAGGGTGGATGTTTCGATTATGATCAAGGCTGCTCTGTAAATATAGCTGTTCGCATGACAGACATCCAGCACTTCGCTCAGTAACTCCGTAGCTGCATCAGCATCCGTTTGAGATCTCCGTTTCGCGAAGCGAGAGAGCAGAGCAGTGGCAAGATGGAGCTGGGTGATAGGTCGGTCCGGATGTTCAGTGGGACGTAAATCAAGTGCGTCTTGAAAAAGAGAGATAGGCATGTCAAGATCGAGGTATCTTCCGTGAGCTTGGCAACTAATAAACTTTGCGCTGGCTAGATTGAACAGTGCTGCAGAGCGGTAAGGATGATCCGTGGGGCAGAGATCCGAGGCCCGTTCAAAGTGGTTGATGGATTGGTCCAAATCCCTGCTGTTATGCATCCTGCGGTATCGTGCGAGAAGACGATATCCGGCATCCGTCTTCAGTGCTAACGCATCCATGTCGCGAGATGTAGACTGCACTTACAGAGATCAATATCAAAATGCCAGACTGCATTGATCACTCACAGTAGTAAGGGGGCAAAGTACTCCAGGGTCGTGTTCATCAGATAGTCGCTTCTCCAATGTCATGAGCAGTGAGGTACAAGCAGATACGACCTCCTCCTGCTTTGGCAGAAAAGTCAAGGCTGTGATACTCGTTAGCATCTGTCAGACATCATATGCAACTAACAATACTGACGAAGCGATTTTTCGCTGCGATCCAGTAATTCCCCAACGGAGATCTCAAATGTGCGGAGGAGTTCTCCATGACAGAACATGGGACCCGATTCAAATGAGGCATACACGCTAACCCGAACTTTAAAAGATGGCTCGCACGGCCTGGATTCTTTCTCAATACCTGCAGGACAGACGGAGGTAAGGACAACATACAGAAGAATGCGTTCATGCCATTCGACGACAGCTTGGTTTACGTGTACAGATTTATTGCTTGTCTGGTATTCAGCACCTTCAGTCTTGACCACTGCATGGAAGCCAGCAGGGATCCGTCGGAGACCAAGAGTGAGATCAATTGCACGGATGGCTTGAAGAAGATGGTCAGTACTAGCTGAGCGGAGATAAATAACACATGCCAGTAATGACGACTTGTTGCACTCCACTGACGTGTATCTCTCCCGGGTCTTGGATGTGTCCTGTGTGGCTAGACTCCTCACCCAAGGCTGGAAGGGGATCATCGAGTGGGTCCGACACGGAATCTGTGATGGGAAATCATGGGTACCACGTGTTGAGTGAAGGCAGATTGCACATACTACTACTAGTTCCGTTGATGGCGACGTGTAGCATTTCACTGATCACGAGGTCCGTGTCTCTCGGATCGTGGGGTTGTTCTGGTTGGCCTGGCTTCTCACCTAAGGCTTGGAGGGTATGGTCTGGCACGGAGTCTGTCGCGAAACAAAACAGGAGATCAATGACGAAACACAGTATCGCCAGAATTCCTTTGGAAAGTCATCTGTACGGGTCAAATGATGATAGACGTGAAACACACTATTGATGACAGCTTCTAGTGTCACGAGGTTCTTCTGGTCTGTGTCATGGGAGCGTTCTGGGTGGCTCGGGCCCTCTCCCAAGGGTGGAGGATCGTCATTAAAATGACCAGGGACGAATCTTGACATATGACTGAGGGGATAGATTCAAACTAACACCTGGAAATAAGATGTATGCTGGAGGCCACGAACATGCTGTTCTGATGGATTATAAGTGGGGCGATCACAGCATGCATGTGGCATCCTCATTAAGTTACAGTGGGCGTCAGCTTTGTATAGCAGGGGCACGTTGTAGGGGTGTGATATTGATAAAGCAACCGACGAAGCGAGAAGGCTGCGAGGCTGAAGAGCAGGGCACTTGTACTTTCGCAAGAATTCACATCTCCGAAGCCGCACTGCCTGAATGTCACTGCCGTCCTTGAGCTTCAACTTGGTGACAGACCATCCTACTGCTGAAAGTGCAACCCATCAATGACAAACGGCCGGATGGTTCCAAGGTTTGGAACTTTGCAATGCCAGGCCCAATGTTTCCAATGATACCCGCGGACAAGCTAGATCAACCTTACTTGGATGAAGATGGCCGTTTCTTCCCAGTGAAGTGTTCAACACTGCCACACAGCAACTTCAAATATGCACTAATGCCGTCAAGGAGCTTCTTCTCTCTGCCCAGTTGACATCACTTCAGTCAGAGTTGGCAGACATATATCATTAGATGAATGTCAATGAACAACGTACTACCAGAAACTACAACTTCGTCGTCACTGTACAAGTTACAGCAACAAAAGCGCATTGTTCACTTGATTCATGTCATTCTTCAAGTCGTACTTGCATCATCTCCAAATAGCTGGTATCAACGCTCTGATCATAAAGACAGTCGCTGAGGTATATGCTACGGAAGCGCTTGGAGAGACGGCGACAAACAAGGGTGACATACGGTATCGGATGAGAAGATTGTGTATACAAGGGAAGAAAAGTTGAAACCGTCCGTGAATGCAAATCGTCCGTTGTCGAGAGTAGAACCAGATCAAGTCCTTGAAAACGGTGTATGTGTACAGTAATTTTGAAGTCCATTATGATAGCTAGGCATGTCGCCTTCTGAAGTTAAGGCTGGTCATTTACTCGGTCGTGACCGACTTGGCTCTGCAGGACGAAGTGAGCTTTGAACACCAAGATACAACTCAGAAACTCACAAGTTACGCGGGAAGTCGACGTCAAACCCGTTCTTGATGGCCAAGTGGTAGCTCAACAGCTGCATGGGAATAATGTTCAAGAGACCTTGCAAGCAGTCGACAGTGCGAGGAACGCGAATGGTCTTCACCCCAGCCTTGATTCCGGTATCGCCCTCATTGCAGACCACAATGGGGTGAGCTTTGCGAGCGGTTATCTGTTCGAAGGCGGACTGGACCTTCGGGTATAGCGAATCCTGGGTCATGATGATGATGACTGGCATGTTCTCGTCGATCAACGCCAAGGGACCGTGCTTGAGCTCTCCTGCAAGGATACCCTCCGAATGCATATAGCTAATCTCTTTGATCTTGAGGGCGCCCTCAAGGCAAGTGGCGTGCCTAAAAGGGATCATCAATCAATCTTACGGTTTGGATCGTGAACAAAAGCGACTGACTGATATCCACGGCCCATCAGCAACAAGCTACGCGAGTTTGCAAGGAGGCTATTGGCAAGCTCCCGCAGGCTCTTGTCATTTTCGAGAACACTCTTAATTTGTGCAGGGAGAGCACGAAGGCCGTCGATGATCTGGTTGCGGCGTTCAGTGAAGGAGATCCTATCCTCTGATAGCTGCAGCGCCATCAACATCAGTGCAATGTACTGGGAGGTGTATGCCTACAAAACGCTCAGATCAGATGGTTAATCAGATGGAAAAGGCTTCCGTACCTTGGTAGACGCAACGCCAACCTCAGGGCCAGCATTGATGTGAATACCACAGTGTGTTTCACGTGAGATCGTCGAACCGACAGTATTGACGACCCCAACACAAAGTGCGCCACGCTCCAAACAGTACCGCAATGCCAGGATCGTATCAGCAGTTTCTCCACTCTGACTGACAAAGACACAGATGTCATCACGGAAAATAGGAGTTTTTCTGTCCAGGAAGTCGGATGCAAGTTCTACACTGACAGGAATTTCTGTCAACTCCTCGAAGATCGCACGAGTTGCCAACGCAGAGTGATAACTCGTTCCGCAAGCACAAAATACAATACGGCGGCCACGGCGCATAATGTGCAGATAGGCACGCAGCCCACCGAGCGTGATCTTATAGTCATCGAAGTTCACGCGTCCACGCATCGTGTTGACGACGGATTCGGGTTGTTCATAGATCTCTTTCTGCATGAAGTGATCGAACTTGCCCTTCATGATCTCGGCAATTTCAATCTCGAGCGTCTCGATGTTACGAATGGCAGGTGTTTCAGCCTTGCCAGACTCATCCCGGCGCAGACGGTGAATGTGTAGTTGACCCTCACTGATATGAGCAATGTCATCGTCTTCCAAGTAGAGCACGCGCTTGGTGTGCTCCACAATGGCGGCAGCGTCAGAGGCAATGAAGAATTCGATGGGTTGGGGCATGCCATCCTCGGACATGAAGTTGCGTGACCGGCGACGAGAAACCTTGGGCATTGACGGTGGAGCCAATCGAGAAGTGGGGGAAGTGGGAACGACAACTAGAAGAACATTTTAGTGAAGGCTGGATCGGGGAACGAGATAACTCACGGCTTTCGGGGGCTTTGGTGTCGGCTTCCGCTCCAGCAAACTCAACATCCAAGAAGTCGACTTTGAGTTTCTTCTCAGTCTTGACACCAATCAAGAGAGGCGAACCGCGACGAGCAGTCACGATCTCATTGGGGAAGTGGATAGATTTAACGACCAAGGCGAAAGAACCCTCGAGCTCTTTCAAGACGGTCTTCACAAGAGCTGTGAAGGTCATGCGCTTGTCAGGCCGCGAGTCGTAGACGTATTTTGTTAGAATGGCGACCGCCTCCGTGTCAGTGTCCGACTCGAACTTGAAGCCACGTTTCTGCAAGACTTGTCGAAGGGCTGTAGCGTTAGTCACGATACCGTTGTGTACGACGATGAACTCGTTGTTCACATCGGAGCGAAGGGGATGGCAATTGACAACGGAGGGAGGACCGTGTGTTGCCCAACGGGTGTGGGCAATAGAGACCTGGGATATTACTGTCTTGGTGGTATCGATGCTGGATTCCGCGATACGCTGCCGTAAGCCGGCCACCTTGCCAACCTCTTTGAAAAAAACGATTTCGCCTGGCTTGTCGCCATCGATACCGAGACCTGCAGAATCATAACCACGGTACTCTTGACGAGCTAGACCGGTGCAAAGAATCTCCAAAATCTCTTTACGGTCCTGTGATGTGTAAAGGTCAGCTCATGTAATATGAGGGGATACGGCGCCGAAACCAAGGGTGTAGGTAAAGTTGCTAAATATGGTTATCTAATCATGGTGAGATTTCAAGTCGAAGGCTCGACCGTTCTAAAGACAGAGCGAATAGAATGCGCAGCCACAATGCAGAAGCTAGAAATAACTATCAGGAAGACAACTTACCTTTTCTTTCAAGAAGTTGCAGTAGCCAAAGATGCCGCACATTGTGAATAGTCCAAAGTAATCAGGTTGTCTATATGCGCGTGATAATATTATGATCAGTTCGTCGACACCAGGGATAGTGAGCTTAAACGAACCTAATGTAAGAAAAGGCTGGCGTGGAAGAACGTTGTCGAGGTCGATGAACAAGAACAAAGCATGAGTGAGACGGTTTAAGTACCCTTATTTCTGGGTCAAGGGTGGAACAAATAATACCAAATAAATCAGTCGTGGAACACAGCAATGAGTCGGTGCATCGGTTAAAGTTCCAGAGCCTTTCAGCGCAATATGGAGGCTGCGCAAAAATGTACGTCCAAGCCTTTCGGTTCAAATACTCAGGCGGTTTGATCGAGGCACGCACGGCGATCTTTTACAACAGTCCGACCGCGATTTTGTCGGTTCCGTGCTTATAAGGTCTTATTCAAGGCTCATGGCCATTCGCTTCTGAACTTCCTATGCGTTTTCAAACCAGACGTGTAGCACTAGAACTTGGGTATTCCTTGGAATTGACGTGTTGTCCTTATTCGCGCCCTTTCCAGAAATAGAACATTACATCAAATGAACGATCAACTGTTCAGTGTTGCCATCTGCTGCTAGGCAATCATCTCACAGGTTGCATCATTTTTGCTGCGCAGCAGATAAGAATATGTCCTTCCTTCCAGGCTAAACATATATCGAGTCCTACATTGCCATGCCAGTGCAACACCCAAGGCCGTTCTGGAGTTATATATGGCGTCTTCTGGATATCAATGTCCATATTTCCCAGGAGCACTACCAATGCCCTAGGGTGCATTTCATGCGTGTTAAATTGAATAATCGCATAGGAGTTAGGCTGTACTACACCTTTGCGCCCAGATTGATCCAACGTGCCAAGCTCACATAAGAACAATTACGTAGGGAAGAGGACCAGTCTAATCTTATCAACGAGGTTCAGATTGAAGTCATATTCAACAAATAGCAATGTAACTACGTTTCCATTTGCTGAACCCTGCGACAGATTGACAAAGTTTCTTGCACAGGAATACTCGATCACACGTCATGAACACAATATTAGCGCCAGTCGAATTACCTGATCTCCCTTCTCAAATTACGTCTCGTTACATCCCTTTGAGCGATCGCGATGGTCTGAATGTCCACGTTCTCGAAGCGTTTCCAGATACAAGCAATCATCCGAGCGCACCCTACCATTTAATCCTTCTCCTTCACGGGTTTCCAGAACTTGCTTACTCGTGGCGCAAAGTCTTGGTGCCTATCGCCAACGCCCATCAAGGTTATCATGTCGTTGCCCCTGACTTGCGCGGTTTCGGGCGAACAACACCGGCAGGATCCGGAAGCGCCGGCCAAGTGCAATACGAAGATACGCTTTCCTCGTATCATATACTCAACATCGTAGAGGATGTACGTTCCCTTGTACGAGCGCTCGGATATTCATCCGTTGCGATGCTTGTGGGGCATGACTTCGGGTCTCCTCTTGCGGGACACTGCGTCGTCGCGCATCCGGAACTATTCGCATCGGTCGTGTTCATGAGCGCACCCTTTTCGGGCGTTAATGGCCCACCTCGGTCTCGAACGAATAACGAGGATAGAGATGATAAAACGAGGGAAGGATCCATTGCTTCTTCGGGTCTTGACATTGCCACTGCGCTTGCTGCGCTCCAACCTCCGCGCAAGCACTATACGGCATACTTTTCTACTCTTCCCGCCGATGCTGACTTGCTCGGCCAAGGTGGAAAGGATCTATACGATTTTCTCGGCGGCTACTTCTACATGAAGAGCGGTAAATGGGATGGAAATGATGCCCACCCCCTACCTTCTGCATTTTCACCTTCGCCGAGCATTAGTGAGCTAGCGACGGATCTTGCTACTCTGCCAGAGTACTACGTCATGCCGCTGGACGAAACCATGCAAGAAGTCATTGCTCGTCATGTTCGCATGGACGCCCGAGTCACATGGCCCAAAGGCGACGAAGTCGCTGGGGGGGTATATGCCGCTGAATTTGGTCGCACTGGCTTTCAGGGCGGGCTTAACTATTATCGGAGCGCACTGTCGCCTCCACCCCCTGAGCGTGTAGCCCAACTACATGCTCTGGCTGGACGACGAGTGGAGATGCCTGCGGCGTTTATATCGGGGGCTAGGGATTGGGGAGTGTATCAAACTCCAGGGGCTGTACAGAAGATGCGCGAGGTCGCATGTGGCATGCAGGACGAGGATTTCGTTTTGATCGAGGGCGCAGGCCATTGGGTGCAACAAGAGGCACCAGAGATGGTGGTACGGGAGCTTGTGAGGTTTTTAGGAAAGGTAAAAGCTTTGTAAGCGTCGCCGATGCAATCATGGTTTTGGGGCAACGAATGGGTGGTGATCGCAATCATTCTCTCCTTTCTTTTTTGACGTATAAAAAAAGCTAGTCGGCGGGATCGGCTGTCCATGGCCGTACTATGAGGAATGTGAGTTCAAATTTTCATTCAAGTCTGGGACGGTGTTCTAGATGTCACGGCCGAGCAGTCTGTAGCCATGGCCACAGCAGTCCGCGTGCTCCCCAAGGCCGGAAACAAGTAGAAGACCGGTTCACTGTCAGATATCATCGGTCAGGATCGCCTCCCAGATGTGACTGGACCCTTTGCGTAGTGCACGCAACTTCAAAATGAAACGACCTCATGGGCACCACAGCCTAGATTAGGTCCTTGAACCGCTCGTTTTTTTTTTGCTAATCTAAACAGAGACCACATGCTGGTATTCTGTTTGAAGGACCCAGATATGGTTTGAATGGACGCGTTGTCTCCTTGCGGTCGGACATGCCATATCAGAGCCGTACTTGTCCCGGTGACATCGCAAGGTCACAGTGAATCTTGAAGTGAAGCATCGCAGGTCAGCTGTACTATGAACGTATTGGCGTTATGATCAAGCCCACGACGGATGGCCAAAAAATGGCGTGATCTCGGCATGGGCATCCAGATTCCAGCAGCTGTACCGATGCACCTGCTTACAGTCGCCCGCTATGGCGTGAGTACGATCCTCTAGCAGCGGAGTGCTAGGCTACTATTGAATCTGAAACAGGAATGGAGTCGCAAGGGCGAAAGAACAACTGTATTTACGCGCTGCAACGTTATATGTATTGATCTGATCAATGATCCAATGCCGTCCTCTAATGTCATCGAGCGTTTTCATCACGTGACCGCGATGCGTGGATCGACCTGTGGTTGCCATAATGGAGGCCAAAAAAGCCAGTTTTCAAGAGTAACGGCGTGTCAACGCGTTAAAATGATCCCACAGCGCTCCCCGAGGCTGAACATATTTTGCGCTGCGACAACCTCGGAGTGAGCGTCAACCAGAGATACAACGCTGGCGGTACATTAAATATTTACGATGCCTCAGACTGGAGTCGGTCGCTTGTGTGGACGGCGTCTTACGGTGTGGAATTAAAGGCGCCACGATGAGGACGCGAGAAAGTCCTGGTACAGGAAGCTTCTTTACTCACAAACGTTGGACGCGTAACGTTCCTGCTGCTTCTGTACTACTAGAACCGCCAAGGGTGGTTAAAATTTCAAGCTGGACTGAACGGCGCATCCGAAGAGGTTTGTAGGAATGATCCGTATGCGGACGGGAGGGATAACGGGCAAGAATGATTTATTGGCGGCCAAAGACAGGTTTGTATTAAAGATTCCCGTCTTATGATTTTATATTCCGCGGATCTTGAGGGTGCTCCTGAAACTCGCCCGGAGCTAACGAAACAAGGAGAAAGATATCAATCTGTGGTGCGGGAGGAACGCCATCGGGGCAGACTAGCGTTGTCCGCGGGGGCCTCGAGGAGAGTGAAAGAGGAGAACGCTGATCATGTTGAAGTTGGGAGAGCATCGCCGCCGACTTTTAGGTACCTTCTGGCCGAATAAGGCGGGTGGGGATAGAGTACAGATTTGCTCAGATGGGAATAAATGTTGAAAGTAATGAAAGGACCATTTTAGATGTCAGGATCGTGATCGGCATAGGAATCATAGTTTACGGCAGAGGATTGACGGGGATTCTTATTTGTCTGTCAATCCGCGGGTTAAAACACGTGAAGGACAAGGGAGGTCAAGGGTGATCGATGGGACAGCCCTTGGTCATGAGACAAGGTACCGGTGGTTGGAAACCCGAGAGTTAGTTAGATCGGTGTCAAAAGGCGGATCACGGGAGGGTATCTAAACGTTGAACAACATGTAGTGGAGACATGTGCCCAATGCATGGCAGATCTACACATGATTGGTCGAGAGGATGGGGAGCAGGAACGTGCAAGCGGGCGAATGATGCGTTCTTCGTAGTCGCTGTGCGTTAATGACCGGTCAACACGAGCTTGATTCGAGAAAAAGTTTATGAGAAGAGTTAAAATCGAAGATCTTGATATGGCCATGAAATGACTCACTTTGGAAGATCAACGACTGATGGATTTACAAAGTGCTTTCTCTTGCCTTGATCTGCCCTCGCTGAACCGTATCGGTATCACGAAACATTTATACTCCGTTAGATAGCAAGCTGTACCCGACTGCGGCACGCAATCCGAGCGCAAATCCACAACCGGGAAGGAGATCCGAGGTGACGTAAAGAATTCATGACAAAACAGGCAGAAGATGATGATGATTTTATGTGTTTTGACAAGATGGTATGGGCGTCAAACACGTTTCGGTAAATATCGGACACCGGAGAAGACCACCGGATATGGCAACTTTGATTTAGACGCTGGTGGGATGTGGATCCCAAGGCGAACGCTACCATATATGGACACCGACTTCACGGTGAGGACCACTACTTGCAACTAACGGTAGTTCACCGCTGCTGCCGGGATTTGGTAAGTTTCCGGTGTATCAAATGAATTGTTTGAAGGGGTATATTTTGTTTTGTTTTTTTTTAAATAAAATATACATGAAATTCCGTCATGGGAGTTGACATTTTTCACACAAGATACTTCCATTCGGACGTGCCTCTGCAACGAGTTCCGATCCAGATTTTAGATCTGGGCGCCCTGCATACGCTCCCTCCGTTCTTTACATCAGAATGTCAAATGTCGGATACTGAGATCTCGCTTTCTTCTTTCAAACTTCATTTTCCGTTGGTTCTTATAGAGTGCACCAAAACCTCTCGACTCAAAACACTTTCACTCCCCTGAATTATCATCCCTCTTCCTTCGCTTCCCCCTTACCGATTAGATGTCGTTGGATCATTATCCAATCCTCACAGACAGACGTTTTCAGCCCACAGACAGACAGTCTTACCAGTTACATGATTTAACTCCCCCGACCCACTGGAACTACCAATCCTCCAGATCACAAAATGAAATCCCTCATGATTATTCTTCATCCTGGAACGTCAATTTACTCAATAATTGGTCAAATGACGTCCTACCCTCATCCTCCTCTTCCTCATCCTCCTCTTCCTACATGCGCTACCCACAATCCATTTACACAGAACGTCATTTACAATCATCATCTCCATCATCCTTTGAACGCCAAGCAGCTGCACTCCAACACCGCTCCCCATCAGTAGCTTCCACTTTCAAATTCGACGATTCTTCTTCTTGGCCCGCAACTCTTTACACTTTGGATGACAGAAGTACCCCATCCCATTCCATACCACCAACAGTCACTAGCACATCTCCTTCCGCGCGTGCTTCTTCCAGAGCTTCATCATCTAGATCACCTCCCGTCAAGCTCGAACAAGATGAAGTTTCAAGCGCCGATTGCTTTGTCATGGAATTTGCTACCGCTGTCCCAGCTGCGCAGGATAGCGCCTCATTGGCTCCCCCAACTGAAGTACCCTTGCGCGCGACCCAAGCAAGCAAGGCAATGCGCAAAATGATGGGCGTCTTTCGCCTCAATCCCTTCTCAATGCATGAGGGTGGTGGTCAGGCAATGAGCACCTGGATGGGCGAGGATGCAGGCCCCTTGGACGAAGAACCTCAGGTCTTCGAGTTCCAACTCGACATTGGCTACCGCGATCCAGATGAGGAGCTCGAAGAACAACAACCTTCTCAACTTCACACTCTCGTAGAGGTTCCAGAACCTGTCCAAGATGAAAACACGAGGTGGGCGGAGGGTGACGACTCTGAGCTATCATACCCCACACATAACACTTGGGCCACCAACGACACCCCGTGCCACTCATACAATTTGCCATCGCTTAGGTCATATAATTCGCATTCCCACTCCCCTTCGCTATCTTCTGCTTCGTCGCGTAAAACGCCCTTGGATATGTCTGCCTCAGAGGTATGCTTCCATCTAAGACCAATCATATCATCGTTTACTAATTGATTGCAGTATTCGGGCCCATATACACTCCATGGCTCTGGCAGCTGCGGTTCTTCCACGGATAACCTTCCGTCACTCTCATCTATGGCGCGACGTTGGTCTATTCCTGCCAATCTACAAGCACCATTCATGATATAAAGTAATCATCATCATCATCATTACGATTAATCAAAGCGCCGGTAGCGCTCAAGTCTCGGATCACTGTTGCAGCTTGTTCTGCACTTTGGATGGCCGATCGGGTTGCTTGTTTTACTTACATACACTGTTGCATTTTCTTGTTCTTGATCATCTTTTATTGTCTTGGGTCGTTCTTCGCTCACGGACAGAACTTCAAATCAAATTTCTGGCAGGTTGGAACGCATGTAATATATACTCTGCAAAATCATATGATACCATTATTCCCCTTTGTTGCCAAGTAAACCCTTTCACGTCACGATCGTATCTCCGCCACTGTGCCTCTGCATGGGCTAGTTCGCTTCACCACTCAAAACCGATCCTCTAATCGCGCTCGCTGTGTGGCGACGAACCCTGATCTATGAAGAAGTCTTCAGGGTTTGTTAAGAGTTACTATTGGTTACCACTACTTCGTGCACTCCCTACACCAACACATCTTCAAGATAAATCACCTACATCTAAGAAACAAAGGTGGTCACTCTCGCTGTCACCTGCCGATACTGCCGTAGCGGAGTTTCAATATCACTGGCCAGAGGAAGAGGCGGACGTTCACCTATTCAAACTATTGGCTCAGGCAAAATCACTCTGGTGCTAACTGCTCCTCAGGCTTCTTCGCAACCAGGCATTTTAATAGTTTATATTCTCGCAATACATGTCTAGTGCCGAACGGGCTTTGAAATCGGCCAGCGTGACATTCCGTGACATTTCTGTGACTGCAGTGCACGAACTAATGGTAACCAATAGTAGAACACAGACGCATATCGATTCCAGACGAGTCCAGAATATATCCCGCAGTTCTGAACCGGCAATGAGGCGGTTTTTAGCAAGATTAATTTTTATGAATGTAAAATTGAAATTATAAATATCTGCCAATGTATACATGTCGTGTTGTTCACGAGTCGCCGTCAGCGTGTACGGCACGACGCGCTCGTGGGAACAAGGTACCATGTCTAAGTCCGTAAACATGTGCGTTTACTTATGGGCTCGAGCTACTATCCTGCAGAGCAAAACATAAAAAAATGATCCGAGCGCCAATCATGATAGTAGAGAAGCACACGGACTTACTATGCATCTCTCACTATTTATTTCATACAAACATTTTGACTCGGAAGCATCAGGGCGTTCAAAGGCGGTGCACTCTGAATCCATCTAGAACCTGGGGTAAATCGGTCGATGCGGCCGCAATGATTTAGAGAGCGACTTGTTTGAGAATGTTGAACCCTCGTTTTCTTCTTCTTCTTGACAGGTCGACCTAAGGCCTGACGGACATCATAACGCTTCCCACGAACATTGGTTATTATTACTGACATCAGCTGGCACATGATACAGTACAAAATGAACCGACTTGTTGACATAGGGCTACGCCCCACGGGGACAATGAATAAGATTAACCCGCGTGAAGGGTCCGAAGTTGCGAAGCCAGCGTGTTCTGCAACGTGGGGCGTAAGCTTGTTGTCAGAAGTGATTGCAGTGAGTATTCAGAGTTGTGTACCATGAATCTGGTGCTATATTATTCAGCGATCTGTTAAGGTTCAAGGAAGCCGTATCCCCGCTTGCCGCTGTCTTCAATTCTAGACGGACATGCCGAGGCCCTGCGATGGTTTAATGGTGTGCGTTCGAAGGCGGTTATGCGTCCTTACTGTCGCCCGAGCGCCCGTGAAGATCTGGGGTGACACAGAAACAGAACACGACACGCGCTCCGTGAACTCGAGAACCACAGCAGAAGAGATGAAGTCGGTTTATAGTGAGAAGTTCAGGGAGATGTCGCAACACTTCTAAAAGGTACGGAAACCTACCTAAAGTAGAGTCGAGTTAGTTACAGACAAGCTAAACTGCAATCTGCGAAGGATATCTACCCACCCCACAGATTCGAGGAGGCCAGAGAGGACAACGAAAGCCGTCGAGCGTTGCACTAACTCCCCAATAAGCTCCGGCAACTCAACAAGTTACCTTGCATGCCTAGCTATCAGCACGACTTTACGGGAAGTCAGCCAGTTCGTCATATCGTGTGAATGGTGGCGTAGAACTAGCGGCCCATAGATGTCAACGACATACGCCGGATTTCTGGTGATTCAGTGCCTTGAAACACTCACGATAATAAAGATACGATCTACTGTTACAGGCAGCCGTGAAATGCGACAGGCGATGATATGGGTCTAGGCCAGGCAAGAAAATCGTGACAATTACCAACAGAACTGCTTACAGTTGATATATGACACATCCAAAAAAAAAGGGGGGCACAAGGTCGTTAACCAACAGAAAAAATTCTTGAAACGAACGAAAGGACATACCTCGGTGGCGGTTTGTGAGCAGCAAAGAGGGTGGTGGAATCCGGACAAAGGCGAGTCAGGACATGAGTTAGAAAGTTACGAGACCGAGGATGAAAAAGGATCATTATTTCTAGCACTGACACTCAGTGAAGCGGTCATGAAGCGGGTAATCTGACCGGTCGGTCAAATATTCGAGTCACGAGCTTTCCTGGTGCCAGAAAAACACGGAGCACTCTGGCCCATTCCCCCAACAGTCGTCGGTTTTAACGAATGCCGTAAATGTCTCACTGACTTATTGCAAGGAATGGTCAAATTGTCGCCTGACATGCAGACGGAAAGGACTGAAAAGTCGCAGGCGTTGACCGCTAATAAAACAACAGTTTAGGTGTAGACGCGCACATAAATTTTCCCCACACCTCGATACCCTCTAGCCCAGCACTGAGCGTAGACGCAGATCTTCTTCATGCTAGCTGCTTCTCGAGAAGCAGGCGTTCTTTTTAGATCGATGTCAGGGATTACCCTAAAGTCAGAGTGCTGGGCGTGTTCACAATCTTGTGTCACGAACTCCGAGGAGTCTTTGTCAACGTGTCTCTACCAGGTGTTGTTCCCGTTATGGGAACAAATCCTTACGGGTAGGTGCTACAACCTCAGATCCAAGAGAATGCGGTAAAGCGGTTGGTGGTGGCAGGAACGCAAGAGGGGCTTATAGTTTTGCCTTGAACAAGGCAGAAAAACTTTTGGGCATGTTCGGGCAATCGGCCCGAGAATTTGGCGGAGAATTAAAAAGCCAGCCACGCGAGAGCCACGAGAGCCGATGGCCACGAGATCTGTCAAAACAACCACCACGCGAGCGAAGCAAATCCGAGCTATTGGTAGTCTTGTCAGCATAAATCACTTGCCACCTCCTTAAGTACTTCACATCTGCTCCTTGTTTTTCGCCATCGCCATCAAGTTCAGCTAGTTCATGCTTGATAACGAGGAATATTCTCATGGACGTCGAAGAAGCGTCGACGTCGGCGGTTTGGCGCTTGCACTCGAAAACCAAGGCCTGGGTCATGGGTGGGGTGGATGGGAAGAGGATGAGCAAGGAGAGACTCGGTAAGCCGTATTATCGTATATTTTTTATCGGACAGGTTCTTACTACTGTTTGATAATAGCTACGCTGAACTACTTAGCGATATGTACAACCACACCCACACGACCGTCAGTCACCATGTGCATGATATGTAATGTCCTCTTCTGTCGCATCTAAGTATTTAATCCGATCCCTTTATCAGCTCTCCAATCGTGATACCGGCCCACACGCGAGCGCACCTAATCAACTCTCTTGATAGTTGGCATTTCGAGCCGCAGAATCTACCTGAGGAAGAAGTCCTATTCTGCGCTCAAATCTTGTTCGAAAGCCTTTTCCGAATCGAGCACATGCGAGAGGATATAGGCGTCTCTCTTGGTCAGTTTCATTTTGATCTCCATGCGACGACGTTTCTTATCACTCCGACAGATGATATCTCCGTTTTCTTGAAACACCTGCAGCCCCTATACTGCGGACATAACAGTTATCATAATTTTCAGCATGCCGTAGATGTAATGCAGGCCTCTCAGGCCTTCCTGTGTGCTGCAGGTGTCGTACCTCCTGTGTCTATATTGTAGGATAGTAACAACTACACATGGAGACCAAACAAACTGGGGAAGGAAGGACGCCTCGCATTTGATCTCAACAACACATGTCTGTTTGCTCTGTTCATTGTCGCCATCGGCCATGATGTGGGTCATCCCGGGTTGACGAACATGTTCATGGTATGATCTGCACAGCATTTTGCAAAAATACCGCCTGACATTCATCCGCAGAAAAATGCGAAGGCGCCATTGTCTGATGTGTATGATAACAAGTCAGCT
The DNA here is from genome assembly GCF_016758785.1 of Suillus bovinus. NCBI lineage: Eukaryota > Fungi > Basidiomycota > Agaricomycetes > Boletales > Suillaceae > Suillus > Suillus bovinus. The sequence goes on from NW_024542070.1 coordinate 171,558, forward strand.
CTTGAACAGATGCACTGCACCCTCCTCATACAAACAATGCGGCACCATGGCCTTGGGAAACTCTTGGATCGGCCAGACTCCGGTTTTCGCAAAATGCTTGCTGGTATCGTAGTTAGCTACGGATATGAGCGTCCACTATCAATTCATAAGAGATTTTCAATCGCTTGTGGACGGTAGAGAATTTTCTTTGGATCGGCGCCGATTATTGCTTTGCCAGGCAATAATAAAGTGTGCGGATATCAGCAATCCTGTTCGTTTTTTTCTTCATATAAATCATATATTATTCTAACTTGCATACGGTGTAGAGTCGGCCCCCCGGTGTCTCGCATTACTGGGCAAATGCCTTGATGGCTGAATGGACCTATCAAGCATCGCTAGAGAAGCGCTGGAGTTTACCGCCATCCGTCACGCCTTCTGAATGCCCACTGGACCAAGTACGAGGACAGATATTTTTTATTGGTTCATACGCCAAGCCACTCATGGACCTTGTTGCACAAGCTGTTCCTGGTATTTCGCGTTTTGTTACTGCCCCTTTACATGCCTAATATGTCTCTTGTTTTAGAAATGGAAATATTCGCTTGTCAGTGCACTACAAATTTAGCCATGTGGGTGACCCGTAAAGAAGAACTATCCTCCTCATCTGCGGGTCATTCCCTATACCCTCCTGTAATCACACCATCCCTCCGTCCTCCTGAAGATTTCCTCGCTTCTTTCCCCCTCACTCTCCCCGCATTCGTTCTTACAGCTGACGAGCCCCATTCCTCCCGCGAATGGCATTCTACATATCCGCCTTCAGATTCGTCATCGTCATCGGATTTCGGTTCTGATGTTCACGTCGACCCTTTAGTTATATTCCCATCCCTTTCACCCCCTGCGTCTCCTGTGCCATCCGTATGCTCGTCTTCCGCCCTGGCTACGCGTAGTTCGTCATCAAGTCTCGCAAGTAATACTAGCGATGCTACACAAGCGATGCGAGCCGCTTATTCGGCGAGTGTGCGGAAGAAGAAAAGTTTCCATCACCGGTACTCTTGGAATGTAACCATAAGCTCTGGATCATCGCCGAATATCTCAACTCTCCCACCAGCCACCATTCCCAAAGCTGCACTATTGCTAACGGAGTCCGCTGTATCAAACGGAACTACAGTTTCGTCAATGACTGCCGTGGTACCATCCCCCGTAGGTGGTGAGAACAACGCGGGGCTGAAGGTGCCATAATCTCCTATAGGGGTGCCACATGGTCCATGCGACCTCAACTATCGGCACTACATTTTGCGCAATGCATTTGACATGCGACAATGACATGACTCGTGTCGGGTGGATACTGCCCGGACTCGCCTTGATTCGCGTCATCATTCTTGGGCTATCGAGCAATTGCCGATAAGGGGGAGATAGACAGGTGTCAATTGTGTTAAATCACTTAATTCACCTACGCTTTATCAAGTTTGGGTCTGTTCGTTTGCATTCGATCTTCTATTTCATTTTTGTTGTTTGGCTTACCAGGCCCAGCCGCCTTGATTAATATACTGGCGGCTTATACTATACCATGAGGCCATAGCAAATGTCCACAATGTACGATATTGTTTGTCGTAAACTACTGTGAATGAAGAGCGGGAAAGGTGTCGGGCTCAAGATATTTTAGACTCTCGGAGGGGTCACTGAGTTCAAATAAGTTTTTAATCTTAACGAAGTAACGCAATGTTAGGGCTGTGGGCGCGATGGCTTGCCGCAAACACATGGCCGAGAACATCGAAGCAGATTAAGTAAAGTGCAATATTGAAACTTTAACGCAAATAAAACACAGGGAGGTCTGCATTGACAGATATATGGTAGCGGAATTAAGTAATTTCTTGACCAAGAGTACGCCTTCATTCACGTAAAATGACTTGCATGCACATCTTGCCCATTAAAATAAAAGATATTATATTCAAATTACGGAAATGACGACATGCAAAAAACACTTCATCGTCCCCTCTTTAGATAAATTCGATGAGCTGCAAGGACAGGTTCCCGTCAATGTCGAGAGAACGTACTAGCTAATAGAGGAGAAGACAAATCACTAGCCACTCCCTTTCAGCGTGCCTTTACAAAACAAAACGTGCTTCTGGGTCCTCCGTGTACTCCACCCAGTCAATCACCGCGTCCAATATCAGGAAGTGTACCTTCCGCACAGGGATATGCGCTCGGGCATCGGCGGAATTCGACAAGGGGTGATGCTGCTAGTGTCGTGACTAGGACGGGTGAGAACCATCGGAGTGCGACAGGACGACAACGTCAGCTGCCACGGCGGATGGGCACCCGAGAGAGACAACTGACAAACAGCGGGATTGATGATAGATCAGGGTTATTCGATCATTTCACTGACAGGAGTTGTGCTGTGCTGTGTCTCTGCTGCCATCCGTAGCCTACACGGTGAACGTAACATCTCGGGATAAAATAAAATTAGTTCCGTTTTCCGAGAATGACCCCGTCAGGAGATCTATCATCGGGGAAGCGGCTGCAAGCAATGATGAAAGAGTAAAATCAGCCCATTTTTACTACAAGATCAGATTACAATCTTAGCATATCACGGGTTGCATTGTACACACCCGAATTCTTTTCCGTCAAATCAATCTCACCTCCGACTTGTTTGGTAAGGATCAGCGCTGGTGAAAACAGGCAGTCCCTAGGAGGGTGCTATTAATCTGTTAGTAATAAGCAAGCGGCATTAATACCGCAACGCGGTGAGTAGGTAAACCTCTCTTCCCTACATTTTACCTGAGACACCTGATCAGAATTGTTACCTGTAGAACAATATTAAGGTTCTGTGGGCCGTATCCCAATCTGCTCCGTCCCGTAATCTGCCCACATCGATCATTTCCAAAGCGTTGTAGAGAAGATCTTTAATTTCCAGTGGCATCTGCCCATCGAGTTCTGATGTTATTGCGTGCTGGACGAAAGTTTGAAATTCGAACTCAGCGACATTGAGTAAGTATATCACATAAAATAACCTTGTTCCCTGTGTCGATGGAGGTTTGCGGCCTCAGGATATCCATGAACAGCCTAGCCCGCCACGTTCTTGCCATAGTTCTGTTACACAAGGGCGAACTTACAGAATAACAAATACGATGCGCACATCTCGTTTTGGTTAAAGACAGGTATTGTATACTTCGTGGGTTGACTATCGTGAGTCCTCTTTGAGTTCTTTTACATGCGCGGGAAGATTGGGCTCGCTAGAAGCCGGCAACCTGACATACAGGCCAGGGAACCAAAACTATTGAAACGCGCTTGGTATGCTGCAGATATATAATGAATTGCCCATGTGTGAGTGCAATCGTGAGATAGCGTGGTTAACGTTTTTCCTCACTGATATGTATCATGGCGTCAGAGGCAGCTTCAAGATGACTGCGAACTTGAAGATGCCATATCTGATACAATGCAGTGTCTATCAGATATTAGTCTGTGTGACAGTTTGATTGATGTCAATGCGCGCACAATGGCAGCACCTTGTGCCTCGGAAGGACCGGACCGAGGAGATCCGTGAATTGACTTAACAACATGTGTCCTCAATCAGTCTGGCGTACCTAATTGTTCCCTTGATTAGATGCAGGCTGTCGTGTCATCATTGCATATGGAAACCCGGACACTCGTGCTCAATTACTCAGCTAGCAATACTGTTTATGGTAATCGGACCTCGAGCACCGCACTTGTGTATTTGTTCATGTTGACTACTGCATACCTATTTGCCGACATGGACGAAGCAGTTTCAGAATTTCAAGAACAAGCCCTTATACATCGTAATACAGCTAAATGTAGCGCAGCCAAAAAATATCAGGATCTAAGCTACTTCTGCACCAAGCACCTCAAGTCCAAATCCAGGCCATCTGCAGAACTCATTACAAACATGGCATCTCTCAAATTCACTGACAGGCCTTTTCAATATTGCCCTCCCTGAATATATCCTTCCCTTCGCTGACAGACGAGTGCATCATTATTTGGGGATCAGTCAGTAGCTCTGTGCTGCCTGTTTAATCCCAATATTAATGACATTGAGAATATAGGATACTTGGAGCACATACCTTGATAATCAGATATAAAGACCACCCCACCCATCTTCGTGTACTGGACATGTTGTGTGAACGCCAAGAACTGCACAAAGTCATACCCATCCTGTTCTGGGTCAAGTAACAGGTTCAGATCCATATTATGAATGAACTTTGTAAAATCTTCGCCATCAATGACCTCCTCAAGAAGGAAACCTGCACGCAGGTGCCCCAGTCTTTATTGTAGACTTGCTGCTACCTTGAGAATAAGATAGCGTGAGGCCCACTTCAACAAACTGCACACATGGAATATTGAATGGTGGAGGATCAGGTGTGCCTGCAATGGCGCAGTTGATGAAATCATAGACGAGACCTAACAACACTTTTGCCCAGTACAGGACATTCGCCTCCCTGAATAACGTAGGCAGCTCGTCGACTAGTGCAAAGTGTCCAATCCTGTAATTGGTGCTAGAGGTAGGTATACCTTGGGGGTATATTCTGTGAAATGGGTGTTTCACAACAATGTTGTGACTCGCCCGTGACCCCAGACCCGAGCTAGGGGGCACTGTTAATGTCAACCAGCCTTGGTGTGCTGTTTTGAATCCGCCTATTCCAATGCGTCCTTCGATGGATGGGTCAATTGTCGCATAGCCGACTGATGAGTTGGTATTGTCCACCGAGAATGAATGATAGTGGGTACACCTTGGAAGCTTGTGGAGGGGTCGGGTAGGGATTGAGTGAAAATGTATATTTTCATTCTGAAATTTGGAGACTGACACCAAACAGTGAGCATGCTTGAATAGATTAAATGAATTACAACATACTTTGTTTAACATTTAAGTCAGTGCCTCCACCTATCTTAAGGGCCTCCCTGAGGTCATTGCAATCAGGAGACAGTGCGAGAGGTACCCGAAGCTTGTGAGGGGGTGAAATTGTGCCAGAACTGCTTGCATGTTCGTGCATTCATTTGCTGGATATATTGGTACTAGGTGCTGCACCACTGGCAGACGCACTGGGAGATGTGCATTGTGCCGAGTATGATGGGGCTGCACCACCAGCAGACGTGATTTGTTCTGAATTGGATGAAGGGAGTGCGATGCTTGTGGCTGTGTTTTGTGAGTTGGATGAAGGGAATGTGACACTTGCAGCTGTATTTCGTGAGTTGGAGGAAGGGAATGTGACACTTGCGGCTGTGTTTCATGAGTTGGAGGAAGGGAATGCGATGCTTGCGGCTGTGGGTGGTGCCAGTGCTCGACTGGCCCTGGTGCTGACAATAGCCTACAGAATTCTTATGTCTAGTTAGTATAGAGCATAAGTGTACAATAGATAAGAAGCATACCGTCTCATTATCTTGCCAGTCTTCAAACTCATTCCATTGATGCTCTGGGACAACTACCATGAGCGTGAATTGCTTTGTCTTGAATGTAGGGCCCTTGATGGCACCTTTAGGACCTTTGCGGCCTGGCTGCAGGTACTGTGAGTAGAAGTATGGAATTGACAGCTGATGCGTCAATAAGTCTACCCATCCTGAGTCTCGCACAATGAATTCTTCATTGCGCCATGAAAACATGCCACCAAAAGCACATAGCTTAGGTAGCACTGTCTCCAAAGTGAGGCTGATGAGACCTGGAGCATCAATGTCTTTCTTGCCTTCACAAATATTCTAAATAAAAATACAATCAGTGGCACTCTCATAACAGTATAATAGGGAAGACCGTACTCCAATTGGTAGGCCTCTGGATTTCTTATGCCCACTTCATGGACAGCTGAAATTTTGAGCAAAATGGTTTCTGCTGCTAGTACAGCACCAGGGGTAGCATAGGCAGCTTTGGCCCATCTAAGACGTTCTCTGCCATATAACCCATGGTGTGATGAATATCCGACTGCACCAGTGAGCCTCAATGGTATCAGTGATGCGGCTGATCCCTGCCAAGACGTAGGGATGGCTACATCCGGGCCAGTGACTGCATGGCGGCGAGGGACAGGTGGTGGTCCCATGATGGCATTTGTCCAGTCAGGAACAGCGATTGCAGGAGGAGGATCAATGCTTGCTATTGTGGTATCCTTAGCTCAAGTCCCACCATACAAAGATTGATACAACTTACACTTCCTTTGAGCAGCATTCATGGACTGCTGGATCATTTGGGCACTAGGCTAGCAATTACCAGCTGTATTAGACCGTACAGTAGATGACAGATACCGTGGTACTACAAGTATTTAGATTGCATTGTTATAATAAAACCTATGATTACTCACCTGTCGGTCTCTTTGTTGAAGTTACAGACTTTGTCTGATAATGTGCATAGCAGACTGCGCATACATAACGCCCTGCTTTGCCAGGTTCAATTGTTTGCACATAGTAACAGGGCTCACCTTTGTTGATCTGGGCCCGACAAGAGGGCCGCTCACAGATCCTGTCTTTGGCAGTAAAGGCATCTTCAGTGAACTGACAAACAACATTGTCAGGGTTGTCCATGAGAGGGACTGTGAATAGTCGTAGTAGTGAAGAGCGGCATGGCTTAAATACGAGAAAAAATAACAAGTTAATAAAATTCAATTAGTTAAGTATGTTGAGAGAACATACTAATACTAAAGACCGAGAACATTGAGCACCAGTGAAGTTTTGGAAGAATGTCTGTTGCAAAACAGGAGCTTGTGAGCCACAAGCCAAGCTCCAAAAATGAAGACTCACAAAACAATTTAGTTCTTCATCTGGGGCCCAGAGACACATAGCTCATGAGCCTGGCAGGAGGAGCTGCAGGAGTTTCATCAGGCTATTAGTGCAGCAAGGAATTGTGAGGAATTATAAGGACTTACTAGAGTAGACAGTCAAGTAGTGAATGTGTTTGGAATGTGTTTGGACAATAATAAGGACTGAACAGCAGGTTAATCTGACTCAATCCGACTTGGAATTAGGGCAGAGAGAGATTTGTTATGTTATTTTGCATGACTCCAGAGCCTCCAATAGTGCCTCCAATACAAGTTAGTCAATTTAGTCCAAGGGTAGTCGTCACAAAGCTCAAACTAACTACCAAACTCACTAGGTACTTATTATTTCATTCCTATTCTGTGAATTGCCTCGTGTCTCATCCAATACGAGTTAATCAACAGTCGTCACAAGCTCAAACTAACTACCAAACTCACTAGGTATGTAATATTTCATTTCTATTCTATGAATTGCCTCGTGTCTCATCCGATATGAGTTAGTTAACAGTCGTCACAAGCTCAAAGTAACTACCAAACTAGCTAGATATGTATTATTTCATTCCTATTCCATGAATTGCCTCATGTCTCAAGTGCGTTTTGCAGGCAAGTGATTGCTTGGTGCGTGTATCCGACTTGGGAGAACCAGCTGAGAGCCAGCCTCATGTATCCTACATGGGGGCTGGAGATACATCAGAGGTATGTACTACTCAGCTTAGATACACTCATCACTAACATCTTGCATCTCCAGTGCCTCTATGCCCAATCAGTGGAAACCTACACGTACATCTTGTTCTGTTCTGTTTCTCTAGACCAGCACTGCTAACTCACATACAATTAGCACCTTTGGATATTATCCAGCTGCACATCCTTCGCCTTTGGAAGGCACGTCAGACAGACAAGCAGATTGTCGTAGAATTGCAGAAACACTTTGACTTATCGCACTATGGTCTCGGGCGAGTTTTGTTTTCACTTGTCCCTTCAATTTATGTTCTGACAGCATGCTTAGGCTCACTAAATTTCTCAAAATTCATGAGGGTATGGGCCTGCAAAGAACATGCCAGCAAATACATAATGTTGAGACTATCCGTGAGGCGATGACTGATCTGCATATGACTTATCCAAATGCTGGAGCACGTAAAATGGTGAGCTTGTTATTTCACGAACAGAACATGAGTGTGGCCAGGTAATGTAGTATTTTCATCAATATCATATCTTAATTGTTAACTGTAGTCTCTATCTGTACTGCAGGAGTGTGGTGACATCTTACTTCGCCATATACGAGCCAGAACTTGTCCTCCAGCGCAAGGCCAATCGCCTTTGAAGGAGGCAATTTTGGGCAGTGGGAGTTAACAATATATTTGCAGTTGATCAACACAACAAGTGGCTTAGGTACGGCCTTGGCCTTCATACTGGCATCGAGCCATTCTCAGGTAGGATTATGTGGATGAGGGTTTGGCACTCAAACCGGAACCTACAGCTGATCCTCAGCTATTATCTCAACACACTTGATATGCTTGGTTGTAAGTTTTTTTTCTGGTTTGCTTCTCCACTGACATTGTAATATACCTACTACTAGATATGCCCATGGTCACCCAGAGTGACCCTGGGTCAGAAAATTTTGGCATTGCCAACACACATACAATGCTTTGCCAGTGGCATGATCCTGCACTGCAGGGTGCTTTGCAGCATCACTGGATGTGAAACAAGAAGAACATCATGCCCAAGATAACCTGGTCACAAATGCGACACCAATTCACACCAGGATTTGAGTCACTACTGGACCACGGAGTCATGTCAGGTTGGTATGATAGTAATAATACTCTCCAAATGTATGTATCTTCACTCATTCATCTCACTTTGAGTCTGATCATAGCTTGCGGGATCAATTTAGGATGGTCTTTCAATGGGTTTTTATACCTTGGTTGCAGCAGGAATTGGACGGATACCAGGACCGAGTGAACAACACCCGAAAGAGGCGAGACCAGAACAAGATTCTGCCACACGGTGTGCCGAACATTGTCTATCAGTCACCTGAGGACTTCAGTGCCCTGGACTTTAAAGTAAGGAGCACCGTATGTGCTCATTTTGTTTGTTCTTACCTTTTTTTTTAACAGATCACTGTTGAACATGAGGCATTAGATCACGTACGAAATCTCTACATCGATCCTTCTCACATTGTCTTCAACCTTGTGCCACAATCATTAGGGAAGCTCATACAGTGTTACTATGAGGAACTGGGGCACCCATCAGTCACAAGGCAGTCAGCTTGGGACGTATACCTACTTTTGCTTGATATGCTGCAATGCAACGAGGAGATACCATCCGCTATTGAAGATGTTGAAGAAGATCTCCCGCTTTTAGAGAATTACCAGGACTTGCCTTATCATGAGGACAACAATGGTGCCTACTATATGGGTGGGGTGGGTGGTGGACTCGGACTCGGTATGTTATCCGCTTGTAGCTATGTCAAACACAATCTGACAACTATGCAGGTGACAATGATTTATATCAACTAGATAATCTCATATGTGACGATGAGCCTAAAACTACAGGTAGTATTGATGAAGACATCGGATTGGATCACGATGGTCTGGTTGTATGGGAGTTCTCCGATTTTTCTGATGTCTCAGATGGTGACGCAGATGTAGATGAATGGTGATTTGATTTATTGTCTTGTAGTAGCCCGGACACTCATGCTCTGACTGGTAATCTTGGTGTCGCAGTAAGGACAACAGTTTTTCATTATACAATTGTATAAGGCTGACGTTGAGTCCAATAAGGGAATTGCATGGCTCAAGGCGATGAGACTGTTCTTAGGATCTGATGCAAGTTCGTAGTGGGGAAATCAACCAATGTTCAAAGTGAGTCTACAAGGCTGTATTTTATCTACAAAAGAGTAAGGGTCCTTGATTATTACGAACGTGAAGGTTCAGTGAGACGGAGAATGGTGGCGCTGAGCCTGACAGGGTAGGAATAACGGAAATGTGTAAGAGTATGTTAGTTTTTGAATGAAGGTAGTAATAGGGAGCTCGCCGTGCACAGGAATGACAAGAACCGTTGGGTATTTGACTGCTTTTGGGGCGAAGGAATGAAACTAAGAGAGAATGACGAGAGATAGTTTGGTGATAAGTCCAGGGTAAGTTATGAACGAGGGTGAAAGACCGAGCTCGTCGTTGAGCATAACGAGAAAGTGAAGGTAAGGAAAGAGAATGTGTCCGTGTGACTCAGGACGCGAAGCGTGATGCTTGTTCGTGTCAGTGAGTCACGCGGATGACGGAACGTAAGTCCTTGAACCTTATTATGAAGCCTTAGTCGGGGTGTAGAGGATATGGAATCCTTACAATTGTTTGACACATGTAGCACATAATATTATTTCTGATTCGCATTGGCGGTATTCAGGGTCCTACAAAAGTATTGCCTATATATGGTACTGCTAGCTGAGTAATTGAGCATGAGTGTCCGGGTTTCCACCCATTTCAGAACATAGTCATACAATGGAGAGTAACGATGTGAGAACATCAGTGCAGAACAATAACACCGGACATACAGCACTTTTGCAATTAACACAGGGATAAAGCACATGTCTTTTCTAGGAAACGCATCATCATCACTGGACTTGGACATCCATCTTACGTCGGACTCACCGCATCATCGCGCAACCACGCAATCCATCTAAGTCCCATATAACTCAAACTCCCATGGCACTTGTGAGTCTGGGGAAAGATCACTCAACCATATTCTCCGTAAACGACATGTCGCATAAATCTTGATGTATGACAAGTGCGAATATGTCCCACTAGGAACAGGGGTATTTATCGCCGAGAGTGTTACTGGGCGATTGATGTCATGATGACTGCTTTCGCCATCATCGAGCTGATTCATGCCAGCAAGTTTGTTAAAGTGGGGTATCAAAGACGGAAGGTTAAGCGTAATTGTAGACCATGCTGTCAAGGGACGAGACGAGGGCTGTGGAAATGAAAGAGGCAGATGAAGCACCGGTTGTGCATTCGGAACAGGAGATATTGCGAGTTTGGGTTCCTTCTGATAAGAGGTCAGTAGATGGGCATATTACACCATGGTCTACATCGAAGATTGATTCTGAACAACAGGGGAAATCATAAACATCATGCACCTGAAATGTCGAACAGCGAACTACACCGCGCCTCCCCGACTTGTCAACGATCCCTATGTCGAAAGACCACTCCCTGCCCATGTTTCGAACTTGTAGATGAAGCCATTTATGCTTTAAGCTCAAATCTCTGTCACCGGCATCTGTAATAGGTGGGGACCGGATGAAAGTCGTCCGGAGAGTTGGGGACTGAATATGAAGGACAGTCTGATGCAGGCCATAGCCAATATTTGGTTCATCATGGTCACCGAGCGCTGGCGTCGAGCAGAGAACAGCAGGTGGAGACGGAGATGGTAGTGAGGACCCATCGTTCAGAAAATGGATGAATGAATCTGCGGCAAGAGACTCATCTGTTTGCTGTGAAAAAAGGGAAAGAGCTTCGCTACTCGTAGAAGAGAATAGAGAGACGATGTTCGGCTGCACGGTGTTGGTGAACATCTAAGTTAAAGTGTCCAGCACTGCCACTTCTAATACAATTCGTATGCATTGATTATGTTACGTGTGGAGCAAATATGTCCATTGAAGTGACTGCAAAACGAGAAATGACAATGTTGGTAAGTGAAGCTTGTGAAGTGCTGAGTGCCAAGTAATATACGAGCAGTGTATACTATTAAGTAGTGCGGGTGTAGAGAAAAAAAAAGCAATTAAAACACAAACTACGAACTGACATACGAACGCACGGCCTGCTTGAGTCCATTGAGTAGCTCTCGTTGCTTGAACGGATCGTCTGGCAGCTTCAAATTACCCATGGCAAGAGATAAAAGATAAGTAAAGTCCGCTTGGGCGACCAAAGGTAGCCTGGATGCCAACGATTTCTTCTTCCGGTCGTCAATCTTGGCTTTAAATTGTTTCGCGAAATCCTCAGATACGACTTCGGCACGTTTGACCACCTCCTCAGGCACACCTGCGAGTTTGGCTACATGTGTGCCAAAGGATGAAGATGCGACACCATCAACCAACTTGTACAGGAAGACAAGCTGCACAAATATTAATCAACCAACAATACACGATACACAGCTGACTTGCCTCGTGTTTTTCGTCGTCAAGCATGGTGGACATGTGCATGTTTCTGATATTTGGATGATAGGCAAAATCATCGGTGAGCGAACCATAATGCGTTGCAAAGAATGCTAGCGGAAGGGTGCGGGTGGCAATTTCATGGAGGACAGCCTGTTGTCGTACAAGGTCAATCAGAAAATCCCATGATATGCAAATGAGACATACTCCAGCGATTGCCATACCGTCCTGGATAAAGAGTCGTTAATAGTGGGTCGCGAAGAAAGGGACATTTTCTCTTACATAAGTAGAAGTACCTCTTCCCAGTTCTCAAATGTGGGTCAGCCGGATATCCGTTTGAAAGGGAAGATAGCATACCATCGAGGATTACCAACGATTTAGGTGTGGCATCCCGCAAGATCTTGCAACTACTCCTAGTTTATAACCGAGATGCCAAGTTGGGGAACATCACTCACCACTCATCCAGTTCAACTTTGAACGTGCTTGAATTGGAAAACATGTTATCATAAGCACCCATCCGGGTGAGAATAGCGTCTATAGGACAAAGTCTGCATTGGCGTCAGTGAACGCGTCTTGTCAAACGGGTAACAACAAATGCTCACCGAGCTGACTTGGCAGGAACGAGCATACCCAACTGTGCCATAATGACACCTGTGGCTGTCATGCGCATGACCTAAGACAAAAATTGGAAACAAATCCGTCGGGCTGTGAAACTACTCACCGTGGATTTTCCACTACGCATCATACGATGTAAGTAACGCATGTTAAAAAATGATTCTGACTAACCCCATGTTTGGACCTGTCAACAGCGCAATCCTACCGAGATCGCCGCCCAATTTGACATCGTTTGCGACGAAGCCCTCCCGCAAGCTCGCTAGTGTTGGATGTCTCAATTCTTCGAACTCGATAAAGGCAGCATCGCCTTCCACGAACTCAGGCCGACAGCTTGGCTCGCCTATCGCGACAGATGCCTTCGCGAGACTGAAGAGGCAGTCAAGTTCGGCAAGGACACGTACAGCGCGGAGCCACGTGCCCCGATCGGTATCGAATTCGGCATACAGACGTCCTCTGAAGGATTTCACCGCCGTTGAGCGGTTCTCGCGTGCTTCCTTGAGGCTTCGGATTGTCGGTTGAAGGGAGGGTACGATCCAACGGGTAGCTGCCTGACGTATAACAGTCAGCTATGTTCTCATGGTGCATCTTGATTTGCCCACCTTGGTACCGCTGCTTTTGACCCAGTCACTGGGGACTTCTTTCTCGTTCGCCTTCGTCTGAACTAGATAGATCTCCTACCAGATAGTATAACAATGAATATCAGTTATTACGACAAAAGCGAATCCTAACTTTGTTTCCCTGAGCGCTGTGCCACCACGTAAGATTGCGTCTGTAGCAAACTTATCAGCGCAAAGCGCCTTCTCGAGAAGCAATGACCTACCCAAGCTTTTTCTCAAACTTCTTGAGTTGCGCGTCTAGCGTCTTCTCAAGTTCCTCAATTTCACACATGACTCCATCATACACCTCATCCTTGCCCGCAACAGGGAGCAGCTCATCTGTTTCTATAACAATATCATCAGTAGCAAGGAACGAACAACAAGGGACACAATTTGCGTGATCCATGAAAAAAGGTATTACATACCCTTATCCACAGTAAACCGCGATTCTACGTTCTTCAGATTGGGAGTCAGATCCGGTGCTGACCTCAAAAGTCCGAGGATCGTCTTCGAATCGAATGATTCAGAGCTATCGGCGAGCTTCGCAAGGCCGCGGCTAAGCTTCTTGAAGGCCTAGGAGGCGAAAGGGAGTTAATACCAGAGATTGCACAGATCTTGAGAATGGTACATCAAGCAGGGTGGTTCAGAAGGTCAGGCGTCCACGCATCAAACGCAGTCCACATCTTGATCCATGGATCTGATGCGCCCACAATACAAATGTATTTTGCAAGGGAAAATACGTACCGCCAGCACCTTGACAAAATCTTTGACCTTACAGTTATTTGCGTGAATCCTGGAAACGATCCGCTCCAGATCGGGGAGACCTTTTGCGAGTTCGGTAAATTCTTGCTCAAAAGATACATGTGAGATGAGGTCCTCCACAGCATTCAAGCTGTGGAAGATTGTATCAGCACTATTACAATCTCTCTAACTTTAAAGAATGCCGTACCGTGCATTGATATCTTTAACTTCCCGCAAAGGAACACACAGCCAGATCCTAAAGAGTCGTTTACCTGTATGGTGATTCAGTACCTTCTAGAAGAAATGGAAATGGAAAGCCCACCAAACGGTGTGATGCATCTCCCCAGGAGTTTATGCAACGATCCATCTTCTGTTCCTTCATTATTGAGCAGAACCTGCGCCACCACATCAATTGCTGCCTGCCGGTAAGAGTAATTGATAACAAAATCAGACCCACCTCAACGTGGGCAAGTGTCTGCCCATCTAGCACAACATTGGTTCCTCTCTTCATTGGATCATAGATGTCAAAGTTCCGCATCGTAAGAAGGTCCTTGTCAATGTTCAGCTGACGGAGATACCTATTTTTAGACGTAGCATTCATGTCCTGCATCATCTTAGGCACATCAGGTACTCACCACATCAGCGCACCCAGAGCCTCCATTGCAGCACGGTAACTTGCCATGTCCCGAATACACTGTGGGACAGCGTTCGATAACTCGGCATCCTCATCCATCGCATCTTCCCCGCCAGTACTAGCCTCAGAAAACATACTGTTTAGTTCGTTAATCGTCTGCGGGTAAGTAAACCCTTCGACGTCACGGAGGCTGGTCCACAAACAAGACCCGGGGAGGACAGATTTCAGTAGACGCGTCGTTTGCACAGAAAGATTTCCCTATTCCAACAGATATAATCATTTTGGGAAGTCAAATGACGTAAAGACGATCAGACCGACCTTGGTGAAGATCACTTCCTTTGGCCGCAGTTGTCTCATCATCGTCTCCAACTTCGTCGTGCATACATCATCTTCGAATGCACTTAAGCTGAACTGACTCGTGGCGCTATCGAGGACGCAGACTCCAAAACTGCTCATGCCATCCTTCCCGTCGGCAGACTCGCGCAGGGAAATACAATGCCCCGCTTGCTCATCTGTGAGGAGGTCTTCGTCCACAAGCGTGCCGTTTGTGTATACTTTGTTGAGCTCCCTACGGACGATCTTCTCTTTATCTTTTCCGCCAGCGCCCTTCTTACCCTTGTCCTTCGCAAGGCGCATCTCAGCGCCAAGCGCCGTCTCTGCTTGATCCACACGTCCGACTTTATACCCTATATCCAAATTTTGTGCTCAACTTGCTAGCGCTGAGAATATAAATATGTACATACCCTTGCCGAGGAATTTGCTAGCGTGCAGGGCTTAATAAGCAGTCAATCACAACTGCGAGAGAAAGACTCACGCAGCCCAAAAGTTGAAGCTCATTTCAGGGACGCCAACCTAACAAGTTGTGCATCAGTGGTCCAAAGGGAAGCGAGACAGCGAAACCCACCATAGACATCTTCACGCGTTGAGTGAGTTTCAAGTCAAACTCCCGGTGCCCGATCCGTGCATCATCTTCATAGAGCTAAGTATGAGTGAGTACACAGGCTTGAAAATTCCAATGCCTCTAACCTACCTCTAAGAATTTTCTACATGCAAAATGGCCATGAACATCAGCGTGAAGGGAACGAACGGATAACACACCCTTTCTGGAAAAACAAAACCTAGTAAGAGATGCACACGTTAGCACAATTCAAATGTAATTGGACTAGCACATACAGTGTCGAAGTGATTCTGCTTGATCTGTAGAAATAATGAGCGTCAAGGACATCCTTATAAATCATTACATCCCGACGTACCTCCCAAAACTGTAAAAAAAAAAAAAAAAAATCGTAAAGGCGTCAAAATAGAAGCAAAAGAGCAGCCGCACCTGTGTTTCGAAAGGCGTGAAGTCTGCCCATGATTTCTTCGGGATATACAGTGTGCGCGGGTCATATCCAGGCTCGCCGGGACGAACACCATCTTTCTGTGGACTGTATTAGCGATATGAAACTACTACAATGCACTTAAGAAGAGAAGACGAAGACTATGCCGCACAGATGCATTCGAAAATGCTCCCACCATCCATAAAATGAGTGAGGCGTTGAAAAAACAAGATGATGCATCTTCTTGGACGAGGCTATTAGGATCACTCACATCCCGCACATCGACCAAAAAGGAAAACGGATCCTCGTTGGCTTTTTTCTCGGTCTTTTTCTCTTGTGCGCGCTGCTCTGCCTTGGTCAAAAACAGTCCACTCCCGCTTGCTGTATCACCACCACCAGTTGGTCCAGAATTTTTTGGGGATGGACGCTTTGGCTTCGCAGATTTCTTTGTGGGGGCATCTGATTCCTCACCAGATTGGTCGTCTGAGGCGGCAGACTTGGAAGACTTTGAACGCGAGGAGGCACGTGACGATGAACGCTCGTGTTCTTCTGAGTCGGAATCAGGGACAATAAAGTCGTCGTCATCAGAATCTCTCGATTTCTTCTTAGGTGCTATTCATATTCAGATAAATCTGGGGTTGAACATGCAGCTACTCACATTTGGCAGGCAACTTGCGGAACTTGGTCAAGCGCGATGAGAATTGCGAACGTACGTCTGCGTTCTCGTCGTCTTCCTCATCGGAAGTGGGAACCGAGGGTGTAGGCGCGATACGCGGTTTCTTCGTGTGACCACGTGAAGGAGAGGATTTGTCATAATATTCCGGGGATGAGGTGCGGTATGCGGCTCGTGTCGTGCTCTTCCCTAAAAGACTCTCGTCCTCCTCATCCGAGTCAGCTAGAACAATCTTGCGCTTCGTTAGGCGCGTCTGTACGGCAAGGGAAGTTGAACTGTCAGAAAAAGTCGCACAGCACTTTGTCAGTAATTTTAGCACGCTTACATTAGCGCCCTTCTTGACAGACACGTCCTCGTCTGATAACATGTCGACATCTATAGGAATGGGATCCGAGGTCGGTGGAGTGTCCTTGCCGCTCTCTGCATCAATGTCGATGTCAGAAGATGGTCTTGAGTCTGGTGTCTTGGGAGTAGATTTTGGTTTGGTTCTAACAACCGAGGAAGTCTTTGTGGACCCAGAGGAAGTTTGATTCCCTGGTAAAGTGGAGCTTTTTCGCGCTGGGGTCGCGCTGGTTGCATTCTTTGCTGCCACAACTGAGCTTGACAGACCAGGTTTCGCAAAAAAGTTTATAAGACTTTTCTGGGTCATGGTATCGTTAGACTTTTTCTTCGCAGGCGTAGGTGCCATCTTGAAGTGTTCAGGTTCTTTGGCCGCAACGCTTATTAGGTCGCGTCGGAGCGCGTTTGTACTTGTTTGGGTCCGGATTACATCTTGACACCTTGTTTTAATTTAGCAAATTTTGTTCTTGGCTTGTCAAATTTATTTTTATTACTCTCGATGAGTCGCCCTCCTCCTTTGTCGCGTTCTTGTTGCAAGATTCGCGAGTCGAATGTTGAACTGATTACATGGTTCACAAATGTGTCTTCCTGCCCAGAACAATTGAAAGTCGATACAACTCCTGCTCCTTCTC
The DNA here is from genome assembly GCF_016758785.1 of Suillus bovinus. Classification (NCBI taxonomy): domain Eukaryota; kingdom Fungi; phylum Basidiomycota; class Agaricomycetes; order Boletales; family Suillaceae; genus Suillus; species Suillus bovinus. The sequence goes on from NW_024542070.1 coordinate 188,978, forward strand.
ACTGCCAGCACCTAATTTAAGCACCAGATCCTCAAGGTGCTCGTTACCGGCCTCTCTATCCTCATTCTCCCCGCCATTGCTCATTCTCTCTTGCTCTACCAAGACGGATCATTTACCGCTCGGTGATGGCCGTAACATTGACCTGAAGCAAACATATCGAGTAGAGTCTGGGGTCTTTTGAATCCCATCACGGAGGGTGTGTGAAGTTTGCTTGCTCAGGCTTTGAATTTTGAAATTATTCGGAGGAACCAATTAATATTAAGATCTGAATGATGACTTCTATCGCTCCGTTATATGGACCAATATTATTCATTCTCAGACTATCGGTGCTATATCCTACCACCATCCTTTGAAACCATAGAAACACATCTTACCATGCTCGACGATCGACCCAGACTTTACTTGGCCACATCGGCTTTGGCGCTGGCTGCCTTCACCTGTTACCGAAAATATCGGGACAAGCAATCGGGCCCCCCACTTCCACCTGGTCCTACCCCCCTCCCAATATTGGGGAACATTCTGAGTCTTGATGTCGCTCGGCCTTGGCTGACCTTCAACGCCTGGAGGTCCACATATGGTAAGCACATCGCGATGAGGATTTCACCGTGATAGGCTCATGTTTTCTATAGGTGATATCATTTATGCTCGTCTCCTCAACAAGCCTGTGGTTGTGATTAACTCTGAGGAGGTTGCGAAAGACCTTTTTGAATGGCGTTCCACCATTTATTCGGATAAACCCCAGTCCATTGTTTATGAACCGTAAGTCTTGAAGTAACTTGCTACACGTCGATGACGAAAATGCTCTTAGCTTTGGTTCAGACTTCAACATAGCGTTTATGCCGTATGGAGACAGGTAATGGATTGTTCTCTGTTGTGTTGACCAGAGTCTGAAATCTAGCAGGTGGCGCCTTCACCGACGAATTTATCATCAGGCATTTCGTCAAACTGAAGTACACACTTACCACGCTGTGCAACTGTGTTGCGCCCACAAAATGTTGCTCCGTGTGCTACAGGACCCTAGTGAATATCCAAGACATTTTGAGATGTTAGTTGCAACAGTTTTCTGGTTCCTGCCGAGGCTGATTCTCATCAGGTTTAACGCTTCTGTTGTATTGTCTATACTATATGATTATGATCCGAAAGCCAGGGATGATCCCATCATCCACATTATGGAAACGTATGCCGACCGGGTAGTCGCAAATTTGACGCCAGGTCCTACTGTGATACTCGAAACATTCCCTTTCCGTATGTTCGCACATGCAATGATGACCCAACATTACATCTTAACGGCCATTTTAGTTTTGAAGCTACCTAAATGGTTTCCTGGTGCCACATTCAAGCGAGCATCGCTGGAGTGTCTCAAGGCAGCCCATGACGTAAAGGAAATACCGTTCCAAATTGTCAAAGAGAGAATGGTGAATCATCCCATTCACAGAGGTGCAGTGAACTGACTGCATGTAGTCTACCGGCGTCACGACACCTTGCTTCGTGGCTGATGCTTTGAACAGGATGGGACGTTTGGACAACGCCGTCATTACAAGTGCAGTTAAGGAGGCTGCTTGTATCGCATTTGCAGGTATCCAAGCTACGGAACTTTGTTCCCTTGATACTTATTATTGTTTGTTTTCAGCGTCATTTGAAACGGTATGACATGCCCTAGTCTGCGTTTGCCGTGATAATCGTTTTGCCCTCGGCCCAGGCTACTTCCACATTGCTCGTGTTCATTCTTGCTATGGTGCTCAATCCAGACGTACAAGCCAAAGCGCAAGCAGAGATTGATGGAGTCGTTGGCAAAGATAGACTCCCTGATTTCAGTGACAGACCAGCGTTGCCTTACATTGACGCTGTCTTACGTGAAACACTCAGATGGCACCCTGTGGCTCCGTTTGGTCCGTTCCACTGTGTCACCCCTTCTTCCTTACCTTGATGACGTATCTAGGTTTCCCAGGCGCAACAACGACCAGTGACACCTACAATGGCTACTTCATCCCTAGAGGTTTGTAAACGTACCATGCTGAATAATCAATAATTGCTGATGATCCAGCGTGTCAGGGGTTGATTTATATACAAATATATGGAAAGCTCTTACTTCATTGATACCGAATATTTTGAAATGACCAAACCTTTAGGGCAATTACACACGATGAAAAAAGATACCCCAGTCCTGATGAATTCAAGCCAGAAAGATTTCTTCATGAAGATGGGTCGCTCACTAGCGACATCATGCATTTAGGCTTTGGCTTTGGTCGCCGGATGTGGTGAGCTTACATTCATGCAGCTTATTAGCTCTCTGTTGATGACCGCCGGTCAGTGTGGGACGGCATGTCGCAGAAGCATCACTTTGGATCGCGATGACGAGCTTCCTCGCCATGTTCTCAGCCCACAAGGCCCTTGATGAACATGGCATGGACATCCCCGTCATTCCGAAGTTCTCTACAGGTCTCATCGTGTTTGCATAATGTCATTCATCTCCGAGAGTAGTCTACTGATTTTTTTGTTTTTTCCAGTCGTCCGGAGAAATTTCCTTGTCGCTTTGTCCCGCGATTTCCTGATACATCTTTGAAAACACTGACGCACTTGACTGGTTTAGATTCGTGTGTCGACATCGCAAATGTGGTGTAAATGCGTAGTATACAAGTCACGGATATCATGTGTGATCGAGTCTTTATGCAGTTTGTTGATGCGATTGGGGCAACTGCATGATGAGGTGGAGGAGTGTTGAGTGCTTGATGTCTATCCATCTCTGAGGCGTGCACCTCAGCTACACTTGCTGCACAAGTGGGCACTATTCTCGCCTGAAAGGTTTCACTGCAAGCTTTGATGCAGATGTGTCTGACAAAATTACGACGTCAAATCAAGCGCACCCTATCTTCCACAATAATCAGGATAAACCCCAAACTCCCCATTGCAGTCCAGCTTGCTATTTTATTGGCCATTATGGCAATGGAAATTACCCAAGGGTAGAAACACTAAGTTCGAGGTTGAGATCAGACAGGAGTAACGAGTAGAACTGTATGAGATTGGATGAGGATAAGAGATGAAGGCAAATGCATGATATGATATGAACTTGGTGCAAAGTTGAGTGAGATATTGCAAAGTGTCCGAACCATGACCGAAGTTGTGACTACAGGTTTAGTCCAAAGTCCGATGATTATCTAAGGTTACCATTTTTAGTAGGGTGCATGTGCGAGAGGGGGCCCGGTCGCGTGCACATGTGCACCACCCGTGAACTTTGAACATACCTATCGCTCTTCACGCTCCGTTATGGGTCATAATTTATTCTTAGTTATCAGGGCTATATATCCTGGTACAATTCAACCACCGTCCTTTGAAACCCACAGAAATACATCTTACCATGCTCGACGATCATGGCCCGGGACTCAGACTTTACTTGGCTACATCGGCTTTGGTGCTGGCTGTCTCCACCTGTTACCGAAAATATCGGGGCAAGCAATCGGGACCCCCACTTCCACCTGGTCCTACACCCCTCCCAATACTGGGGAATGTTCTGAGTCTTGATGTCGCTCAGCCTTGGCTGACCTTCAATGCATGGAGGTCCACATACGGTTAGCACATTGTGACGAGGATCTATTCATGATAGGCTCATGTTTCACCAACAGGCGACATTATTTATGCTCGTCTCTTCAACAAGCCCGTGGTTGTGATTAACTCCGAGGAGGTTGCGAAAGACCTCTTTGAAAGGCGTTCTACCATATATTCGGATAAACCTCAGTCCTTTGTTTATGAACAGTAAGTCAACATGTTGAAGTATTGCTATGCACCGATAATGAGGATGTTATCAGTTTCGCTTCGGACTTCAATGCAGCAATTCTGCCGTATGGAGACAGGTGATAGATTTGCTCTGTTGTGTTGGCCAGTGTCTGAACTCTAGCAGGTGGCGCCTTCACCGACGAATTTATCATCAGGCATTTCGTCAAAGTGAAATACACACTTACCACGCTGTGCAATTGCGTTGCGCCCACAAAATGTTGCTCCGTGTGCTACAGGACCCTAGTGAATATTCAAAACATTTCGAGATGTTAGTTGCAACAATTTTTTTCTGATTCCTGCTGAGGCTGATTCTCATCAGGTTTAGCACTTCGTTTGTACTGGCTATAGTATATGATTATGAACCGAAAGTTAGGGATGATCCCTTCGTCCACATCATGGAAAAATATTTGGATCGGATAGTCACAAATCTGACGCCAGGTGCTACTGTGATACTCGAAACATTCCCTTTCCGTATGTTCGCACATTCAATGATGACCCGACATTACATCTCAAGGGTCATTTTAGTTTTGAAGCTACCTAACTGGTTTCCTGGTGCCACATTCAAGCGAGCATCGCTGGAGTGTCTCAAGGCAGCCCATGATATAAAGGAGATACCCTTTCAAATGGTCAAAGAGAGAATGGTGAAACATCCTGTTCATAGAGGTGCAATAAACTGACGGACCACGCATAGTCTACCGGCGTCACAGCACCTTGCTTCGTGACTGATACTTTGAATAGGATGAGGGGTTTAGACGACACCGTCATTACAACTGCAGTCAAGGAGACTGCTTGTATAACATTCGCAGGTATTCAAGCTACAGAACTTTTCCCCCATGATGGTTATTGTTATTTCTGTATCTGCAGGGGCATTTGAAACGGTATGTAATTCCCTGGTCTGCAGTTGTCGTGGTAATCATCTTGCCCTCGGCCCAGACTACTTCCACGTTGCTTGTGTTCATTCTTGCTATGGTGCTCAATCCAGAGGTACAAGCCAAAGCACAAGCAGAGATTGATGAAATTGTTGGCAAAGATAGACTCCCAGATTTTGATGACAGACCAGCGTTGCCTTACGTTGACGCTGTTTTGCGTGAAACGTTCAGGTGGTACCCTGTGGTTCCGTTTGGTCCGTTCAACCGTAACCCTTTTCCCCTCCCTCTGATAATGTATCTAGGTGCCCCAGGCGCAACGACGACGAGTGACATCTACAAAGGCTACTTCATCCCTAAGGGTTCGTGAATGCCATGCTCAATGACTGATGGTTGCTGACGACCCAGTCTGTCAGGGGTTGTTTTATTTACAAATACATGGAAAGCTCTCACTTCCTCAATACTGAATATTTCGAAATGACCAAACCTTTAGGGCAATCACACACGATGAAAAGATGTATCCCAGTCCTGATGAATTCAAGCCAGAAAGATTTCTTCATGAAGATGGGTCGCTCACTAGCGACACGATGCATTTAGGCTTCGGCTTTGGTCACCGGATGTGGTGAGCTTACATTCGTGCAGCTTCTTAGCTATCTGTTGATAACCGCCGGTCAGTGTGGGACGGCATGTCGCAGAAGCATCACTTTGGATCGCGATGACGAGCTTTCTCGCCATGTTCTCAGCCCACAAGGCTCTTGATGAGCACGGCATAGAGATCCCAGTCGTTCCAAAGTTCTCTACAGGTGTCATTATGTTTGCAGAATCTCATTTATTCTCTAGAGTATCCGCTGATATTTTGTTTTCTTTCAGTCATCCGGAGAAATTTCCCTGCCGCATTGTCCCGCGATTCCCAGACACGTCTTTGCAGACACTGATGCACTTGACTGGGTTAGATCCGTGTGTCGATATCGCCTGAATATTTCACATGTGGTGATAGGGCAATCGCAAATGGTGGTGTGAATGTGTAGTCTACGGTTCACTGATATACCTTCTTTCTCCCTTGTATGTTCACATTCGAGCATAGGGCAGAAATAAGTTCAAATAACAGTTATATGTGACATGCTCAGGTCAAGTCAGGCGATCCGAGCACAAAGTGTGCAAGTGTCAAACATTACATTTTACTAATAGCACGGCGAATTAGACTGGTGACCAAATCTATCTACTACGAGGCGAGCGTCGTTTAGAGTTTTGTATATATTTCCGAGTCACCCTTCGACTCTGTGCGGATACTAGTCCCGACTACCTAGGTCGTTGACCAAGGTAAATCTGGGTTTGAATTTGGGCAGCGCTTGCTTTGCCATAGTAACGTGACCTTCAGCCAATTGGAAAACTGAGACATGAATATTTGGGCGTACGCTCGTTGATCATCAGGTGGATTACTTGGATTACTGCTCCTCCTCTCCATTCATTCCCTACCACGCTCTCTTGTGAGATATCACAATAATGAAACAAACTTTTTTATTTAGTTCTGCACTTGCTTTCCTTACTTCCGCTGTTTTGGTACAGGCAGCACAACAGGGTGCTACTTGGTTGGTTTCGCACGTTACAAATTTCATTGCTCAAGACTGACTTAGCTCCAAATATCATGTAGCAATTCAACGAACCCATGTTCATCCCAGTATCCTTGTTGTAGTGCGTCGCATAATCGACATCTTCTGTCGCATGAAATTCACATAACAATTTGTTGAACTTCCTTTAGGTGAATACGGATTCTGCGGTGATGGATATGTGCGTCATATTTTAGTTGTCTCAGCGGCATGTCACTCAATCTTGCCAATCTGTAGTACTGTCTCGGAGGGTGCAACCCCCTTGCGTCCCACACTCTCAACTCGTGCAATCCCAGCCCAATGTGTGAGAATGCTAACGTATGTTATTTCCCTCTCCTTTCACGTGAGTGGATCTAACGACAATTTGATATTCAGTACACGCTTTCGGATACCTCTCGCATCCTTAGTAACTATACCTACTTCAACGGGAATGCCTCTGAGTATGGTCAGTGTTACAATGAATTGCTTTTTAATAGTTTCACTCATGCACGTTTCTTATTTGTGACTCTTACAGACTGGGTTGTAGAACAGGGATCAATTATTAATACTACATCCGACGGCGAGGCTGCCATTGCTGTCCTTCTCACTGAAAACGGTGGCGGTACTCTTCTGTCTTCAACCAAATACGTGCATTACGGTCAAATCACTGCTAGATGTGGGTGTTCAGTTTTCAAGGAACTTTGTAGTACAATCTCCTATTCCCTTCTCGTTCATTCTCGTGGTTTCAGTTTTTTATTTATTTTCCCTCTTTTGTCCCGGATGCCTTAAAACGTGCTAACATCGGTTTAAACCTAGTAAAAACTGGCCGCTGGGCAGGTGTCGTTACTGCATTCATCACCATGTCTAGCATCAAAGATGAGATCGACTGGGAATTCCCTGGCAATCAGACGACCACTGGACAGACCAATTATTTCTGGCAGGGGGTCATTCGTGAGTTTCTTATGGTTGTGTCAATTATGTGGAATTTGTTGATGTGTTGTGCCTCTCCTCCATACGCAATCTATACTCCGCCCATGCTTGGCTTCAATGTTATCAAAAGCTACACAAACCGCCGGTGTAACTGAGACTGGTCTCACAGATACTTATTCCAACTGGCATGATTTCACTGTAAGTCTTCGATTTGTTCAGCTAATCACTTCATGTATGGTTTTCTATTTGGTACATACGCTCTTACAGCTCGGCTCACGAGCAACGAAAGCGCACACGCTTCCAGTCGAACGCTACTTGTATATCATCATTTTGCCCCATCCTTAATATGGATACTCTCCTCGAAATGCCGCCTGGTAGTCGATGTCAAAGATGTATCTGCCTCTTTGGTTCAATTCCTTCATTGTCTTTTTCGGTTTCTTGTCTCAAAGAACATACTAAATTCGTTTCCCCGATAGATCGACTGGCAACCTAACTCGCTGACCTTCTTGGTGGACGGAAACCTGACGCGTAGTATTACTGCTGTTGAGACCACGAACAACGCGACAGGCGTGGCCCAGTTCCCCAGCACACCTAGTCGCATCCAGCTGAGGTGTGTGTCCATTCATTCTACTGCTTGCTTTTGAGGATCGGGTATAGGTATCGAGTTGGTGTGGTCTAACTCTTACTACTTTCTCCTCTATCACACAATTCTTCTACTCCAAAATTATGAGACATATCTGACATCTCCGTTGCAGTATTTGGCCAGCCGGTATCTCCACCGAGCCTCAAGGCACAGTTCAATGGGCTGGAGGCATGATCAACTGGAACGACCCCGACTATGTCTCTGCTGGTACGTCTTTTTGAGTTTCGCCCTCCAGCCCCCTACAGCTCTGAAATTCTTCCGCAGGCCACTTCTATGCGCTCTTCCAGTCTGTCTCAGTACAGTGTAACGACCCCACCACACCCAGTGCCTCCGACACGTCTTACGTTTACGGTACCAACTCTTCGCTAGACACGCCCAGTATCGCGTTCTCAAATGCTAGCACAATGATTAACGGCGCGCCTGCTTTAATTGGCGTCAGTACCAGCGCGATGAGCATGTGGCTCGGCGTTTCGGTGGCGCTCTTTCTTGGTGGCTTGGTATTGTAAGCTGACACCAGGTGATGTTGAAGCTTGTTGAAATTGTCCCGGTGGTGTTTTCTCAGGTCTTTTCCTGTATAGCTACTATGTAATAAAGCAAGATACCCGAACATATGTAGTGCAAAAGTATTCAGACTCTTGTAGAGTGCGCTGTGAAATACATAAATATCGTTACAGTCAGTTTGTCATCGATAGTCCACTCAAAATGTACTACTATCGTTTATATCAGACTCCAATGCTACCAAACTCCCATCCAATACCTCCCCCCATGCTTCCCGTCCACAAAACTCCAGCTCCAGATCATGCATCTCATCCAAGAGGGCGTCAACAGCCTGCTTGATCGTCCACTTCCCTTCTTCCTCTTCCAAATGCCCTTCAAGCCCAATCGTATCATCCATCGTGCCAGTACTCTCAAGTGCAGCTGGCATGTGCCTTTCGAACGCTGCAGGAAGCGGTAACAGCAAGTTATACCCCATACATGCCTGCACAAGCCTGATTCGGCGGTACGTGGCACGCACAAGATATGAAGTTTTCACCACTGTTGACATCGTCAACATACGTACATCCTGGTTGGACGATGCTGAGCGACGTAAGTCTGGTATTGTAGGACCGAGGTGAACGATGCGCGGCTGTGCACTGACAGGCGATGTACTTGGACTGCGCTCAAACCCTGCCTTGCGTGGCGTGGATTCTAGTGTAGGAGGATGAAGCGACATATGGCCGGTATTAAAAGAAGCTGATGGAGAACTGATGAAGGGCGACACAGCTGAATGCATGCTTGATAATCTCTTCCTCGGCTTAGAGAAGATAGACGGGGGCCTATTTCCAGAAGAGTGATGAGAACCGTTCTGGAAGCAGCGGAGCTGCTTGTCGAGAATAGCAACCTTTTCTTGTGCGAGCAACTTCAACTGGAGTATGAGAGGTGTGCGGTAGCGAGAAAGGAGCTCCAGGAGAGACCAAAGCACGTAGTCGATTACTCGTGGTTTCCCTGGGGGAGGAGACGGGCGGCGAACGTCAAAGGATACCGACGGTGAGAGGAAAGACTCCTGAGCAATGAAAGGATCAACTGAAGTCATACTAGAACTCGAGTGAGGTGGGTGGATGGGGGAGGATGGCGCAGATTGCTCAGAGGACTCAAGGGCAAACCGTGCATCTCCATCAGAAACCAGAGATCTAAAGACAGCAGCAAGACGAATCCATATTGAAGGTAGGGACGCAGAGAGGTCATCTCCAGCTCTCACGATAATCATCTTCATGATTTGAATTGCGGCTACCAGTGTCAAGACCTGTTCTTTATTTGATGATCCAGAACGATGCTTATCATCAGATTTTCTCCGCTCTAGCGAGGTTGATTGTCGCAACCGGCCTGGATTTTCACAAGCCGCCATCACATAGGAAAGCAGCCGCAACCATGCACTGGTGCGGGCAGCACGCAGCCATGCATCATGGTCTTCCATCGGCGACGCTGAAGCAGACGTTTCAAGCGAAAGAACGAGCTTGAAAATGACGCCAGATAAGAATTTATGTGATGGGGACTGTTTTTCGATCTCAGCAATCACGTCGGCCTTTCGAAAGGATATGGCAGTGGCAAGGAGCGAGACCATGGAAGACCCCTTGTACTCAGAGCTCCAGGCTGCTTGAGACTCCAACCCACCCCTGCAGATTTGCGTCACCACCAAATCGGAGAACATGATGTCGTTGGTGAATTGGTTGCTAGAGATCAGATGAGATATGGCCTCGTAAATACCAGCAAATTTGTTAGCCGACGCATAGGCGCTCATGATAGGAGCAAGGTTCTCGAGAAGTCCAATTGCTTCCTTGGAACTAGGTATACGTTCGACGAGACTGGCCTTTGAATACTGGCATAGGAAATCAACGACTTCGTCTTCTGTGTGCGACGCTTCTCGCAGAAGAATTCTTGCGATATCGAAAATCTTCTCTGTTGCGGTGTGGGGCAGCTGTCCTCCAGCTGTAACGAAAGCGAGCGCCAATCCGAGATATTCTATCCGCATAGTGGTGAGATCACTGGGGGCCTTCGCTTTCTTGTGGAGCTTGTCCGCCAGAACAGCTTCCTCCTGCGATATCTCCGTAGTCAAACCGCCCACCGACTGCATCGTCAATAGTTCAGGAAGCTTGGCCTTCGCAGCTGTGCGTAGGATGATTGTCCCAACTGCATCAATGCCATCGCGAAGCACGCTCCTGGCCGATCTGGAAGCATTGTACAGTGCAGGTGTCAACAATTTCAGGAGCGATAGGAAATTCTGGGCTCTGGCGATGGCAGGATCATGACCAATAACAGTCAACAACAACCGCACGAGATTGTCCATATCAAATGATCTCGTCTCGTACTCCTCGGGAAGGCTAATGATCAACTCTTGCGAGTCCTGGCTACCAACCCTTCGGATAGCAGCCATGAATGCTTGAGGTTTCTCATCAGCAGTGGTGACCATCAATGCTTCTTTCTCTTGCAGTCTGTTCATGTTTCGAATGCCAGAAGCATCTGGACCTGCCGGATTGTTACGATTCAGTGAAGACAACATCCGAAAGACGCTCTTCGCCAGCCAAGAGCTATTGCAGGTCGGTTCCAAGAGGGCGTGTACCACTATATCTAGTGTTTGGAAGACGAACGACTGCGGGTGAATGGCGTAAAAGCGACTGATGGCATACTCAATAGCTTGCTGAATTCCCCGATGGTGCTCTTGCTCCGTATACACTTTCATGACAGATAACATGAAGAGGGAATAACCTCCACCAGACGTAAAGAGACGCCTGAAGCGGGCACTTGCCACCATCAACGCTGCGAACCTGTGGTCAGATATGATCATAAAAAAGATTCTTGGCATACCAATCAGCGACTGGCTTACAATCCCAATGTCATCTCCATGTCTGAGCAAGATTCGATTTAGACCATCTATGAAGATGATCAGCTCGCTGCGATCACTAAGGTGTCTCGACATGGATCTGAAAATCTGGGCTATGAGCAGAAGATGACTCCGCGAAAGGATCAGGGAAAGCGTAGTCAAGATTGACTCTGGTCCGTCCCGTTGTGCAAATAATTGCCGCGGTACAAAATCTGGCAACTCCAGAGAGCGTGTTGACAAGGCGTCTGTTGAGGGCAGAAGGATGTGCTCCATAGTCTTCCGAATGACTCGGACGTCCTGAGAATGTCGCTTTAACATAGACAGAAACAACTGATTCTGATTCACACGGATCATTGTGATTGATATCAATGATGGAGGGATCTCGAATGGACTCTCACTAAGAGGCAGAGCTTTTGGAAACATGGGGCCAGATGGAGACGACGCCGTGAACCACAAGGACCCTGATGGAATGAGAAACCAATCCATCTTCGCTCGCCGAATCTCCCTGATGGACATCTCGCTGACTTGTGTGACTAGGTTCGACAACAGAGCAGCAGCAAGAGCGAAATTGCGAAGTGCATCAGTTGAAGTGACTTCTCGAGCAAGGAATTTAAGATATCCAGCAAGATGGTTGAACGTATAATGAGCCATGGCGGGGGGGAGGTGCTGATTTAGATGTAATAACCCTCGGATAGCTGTCGTGGCCGCTTCTTCATGATTGCTAGCGAGCAAATCGAGGATAGGTCGGATAAGAAGAGCAGGTTCATGTCGTAGTAAATCCATGACGCTGACACGGGCCGCGCATGAGACGTCAATGCAAGAATCGAGAGTCAGAGAGACCAGTTGAGGAAAGATAGTTCCGAGTGCAGGAACGAAGACCGCGCGGCGCTTGATGCCACGACTTGTAGGATTTGACGATAGTCTACTGAGGTGGTCATCGGAAACATCACTATTGGAACGAGGTTTTGTTGGCGTGGATGCTGGGGATGATAAGGGTGAAGATTGAAGGCGCTCCGCAGAGCTAGCGTTTCGATCTTGAAGAGTACTAGGTAATAGTGACAATGGTGTCCTCACCCATTCGCGTTTCTGGTCTGTTGGTCGTTTTTCATCCAACCATCCTACTTCGGCCAAGTGTTTACGTAGTTCTTTGGGCATATCTTCATTACCATCATCCTCCTGCTCTAGGACAAATAGGCTTGAACCGATGTCGGTTGGAACAAATGGCAATGGGTCACGAGCTAACTTGAATGGTCTCCGATGATCCCTATCCGACAAGAAAGGCTGAGACAGAATCTGGAAGCGCATGTTCACCAGCATGTTCAAGCGTTGGATTGCAGTGATCTTCACAGCACTGTCTTCACTGTGAAGTCAACATTAATACCATGCATGACCAGTTAAGGTTCTAACTCACTCCCGCAAGTCGTCCCTGATGAGTTCAAGTATGCTGTGTGGAACTTTCTCTGCACACTGCATGACCAGAAAAGAAGCCTAGAATACTCCAGTGAGAACTATCACGCGTGAATCTAGGTGGAACACGCACCGAAAGCACTGCCTGTGGTTCCGTCCAGTCAAAACATCGTGCCCACAAGGAAGGTCCGATGAGCAAGTAATCGTCTGATGTTAGGCAGGCAGAAATCACTACCAATAAATTGAGGACTTGGCGAGTTAAAGATTGCGGTAGGGACGATAGCAACAGCATTCTCTCGTCCAACACGTCCATAAGCATAGTCCTACGTTCAGGACAGTCCCCAGAAACATCACTGACACTCGACAACAGAGGCATCGTGCTTCGGCGCTGGATTTTTCAGCGTCAAGGCAAACAAAGCAAAATGAGAGCCCTACCTGGTAAGATGCTCGAAGACTATCCTGTATCGAGGCGTAAATATCTTTCACTTTGCCCAATGCTTGCGAGACGTCACTGAAGACGCCATCATCAACAATCGAAGATTCATCTTCATTCACTATATCTCCGACATGCAACTGTAGCAGCCAACCAATCGCTGATTGTAGCCAAGTCGGACTTCCTAAGTTTCAATTCTCAGTTACAACAGTAAAAAAAGCTAGCACATACCGCTTTACGGATCGTGTAAGTAGTCTGATTTCTGTAAACAAGGTCAAATAGAGCAAGCGCATGGAGAGTGGTAGCAGGGCAGCTCGTTCCTGTATAGTGTAAATTAGATCATGGGCTATCCGTCGAAACCAGAATATTTCCTGCCTACTTTCGCTTCTAATAACACACCTAGACGCGCTTCTAGCATACTGAAAAACTGAATTGGAGCAATGACCGAGGCATCAGAGTGCTGTAAATTAAGTTCGGCGCTGTCTAAAATATGTCAGCCTAGGATCCACTCACCGAAAAGTCTTTACTGATTCGCGGTACCGCTTTAACACGCGCAATTAACTCAACTAGTATGATCATCTGTCCAAGCCTTGCTTGTGACCACTTCCTCTTGGACCCAGATTGTAAGATGGCAGTGGGTTCGTTCATCAACGCTACCAATATCATCTCTGTATGTCTCGTCCAGAAGTCGGGAAGGAACACCGAGATAGCAGCAATAACTCCAAGTTGATGGCAGATCGTGAGCACTTTGGAAGATGCTGCACAGGCGAAAACCGGTTTGAAGAACACTTGAGGATATGTGTGTGATACCTTGTCTAGGACGTCCGTGAGTTCCGGACAGTGCAGAGGTGGCGGATCTGCGACTATTCTCTAAAATTCATCAAATGTACACTTTGCTATCGTTAGCGAGTCAGAACACACACACCTCTTGCAAACACGGTATGGACCACGTGAGCAGCTGACCACGAAGCTCATCTGGTAAGTGAAATAGTGCGGTCAAAATTCTGATTATTGAGGGCCATTCATCCTCAGTAATCTGTTCAGGGAGAAAACCGTGAATTATCTTCCTTTAAAGTGAAGTGACACTAAGAAGTACATACACAGTGTTGCATCATCTTTTCCAACGACGTTTTCCACTCAGATATTTCTAGCAACTGCACCGTGAGACCGCGAATGACACCAAACATCTCGTGAGTGACCCTCTCAACGCAGAGCAACTCGATCAAGAGCCTAGACACGCTGGCACGGGCATCCGACGCTTGTTTGCCAGCCAGACACGTCATCTCAGGAACGACACGCGATTTCAGAATATGCAAAACGCTCTGCATGTCCGGATGGTTCGACTGTACAGATACACAAAGGAGAGATGAAGCATGAGCGAATGTCATGACAGCTCGAGAACGGATAGCTGAAATCATAGGGGAAAAGGATCCTGTGAGAGGTAAAGGAGTCCAAAACTCCTACGTATAATTGGTTGCTCAGCTATTTCACGGCACGCTAAAGAGAGAAATTATACCTGAAGGAGTTCGTGCAAGACCTTCCGCTTTACGGTTAGAGGTCCATGATCAAGACACCTGACCAAGGCTTCAATAACCAAGGCTTCCCTGACCTCCGACTGGCGCACACCGACCAGCATCACCGGAGAGCCATCGATCTCTGCTGCAGCGAGAAAGCCTGCGATGCTCCCACATGTCCCGTCTCGAAGTTTCGAGATGATGTCTCTTATAGTAGCCGCTTCTCGGTCTTCCTGTATCTGGAGCAACGTTATAGCTAGCGCCTGGACTAGAGAAAGGAACGCATGGGCACTCGGGAGCTCGATTGGGCCAGTGCGGGGAAACAGGAGCGATGTGAGAACGCTGAGAATGCGAGTCCGAAGGGAGGATGGTATGGACGCAGCGTCGCAACACCAAATACATCTCTCGATAGTAAGCTACAAAATTGTGAGCAGCCTGGACAGGCATGACGTACAGTCGTGCCACGTACATCATCCGACGCTGCTTGCCAGGTTTGAACAGCAGCCTCGAAAGCTTCAGTTGCGGTCCATCGCTCGTTGTCCACATTCTGATTGTCCTCGTTCGATAAAAACGGAGTCAATAGAGCGGAAAGAACAAGAGTTTCGTGAGGGAGATAATTCGGGTTCTTCGACGCATAACGAAGGATGGTCTCGTGCAGCATCATGACAAGCGAGGAGTTCTGTCCCCCTGAAATTGTGGAGGAAGGTCTCTTGATATAGTGTCCTTTTTGAGTTGTCTGAGTCTGCACCATAGTACTCCCAGTCGTGAAGGAGCTCAGAGTCCCACTCGACACGAAAGGGAGATATAACGAAGAGCCAATTGTGCCCAATGGCCCATCTCGCTCATATTTACTCTGAAGTGACAGATCCGGAACACGAAAGGACCAACAAATTTGGAGCAGCTCTTCTGCAAATCGACGGGACTCGTCTATTGCAGCCTCGCGTGCACGCTCCACAAAATGTCGGAAGCCAAGCCGCGCAAAACGAGATGGCTTGGGCGTGTGTGGTCGGGAAGGGCTTTGAGAAATCTGCGCGGACGGAGGAGGAGAAGCTGAACGGGGTGCTGCCAAAACATGTTGCCGTATCTGTTCCCAGCGGACCTTCGAGGAGGTTCGAGTCGGAGCGTTCCCTGAGTCAGATCGCTCCGTGACGGGCGGTTGCGTAGTGGAAGATGAGCTTGATGCCTTGAAAGCTTGGGAAAACGCAGAGGAGAATTTCTTTTTCAAAATAGGGCTGCCACCTGCCACTGACCGCGCTGGCCTTTGCTCTTCAATTGTGTATGACCTTGGAGAGTCAACTGGAGGTTCTCCCATCCAAGTTTCTGATTCTGCACCATATTGATCGAAAACCGAGTTACTGACGTTGCCCTTCTCAATACCGGCGAGTTGCAAAGTCGAAGTTCCGGATGGAACACGAGCATGGACTTGCGAGTTGTCAACGTCTTCTGTGACAGTGTTGGGTGAATCGAGTTGCTGACTCTTGCTTGATGATGATCGAGAAGTCACCAAAAACCTCTTCTGTACAAGTCTTGAGCCAGTTGGAGGACTCGGATGTGAATGCAAGTCATGGTTTCCTGGCATTCGAAAGGATGCTTTTCACCTTTGAAGTTTTACGGTTACAGGGTACTGAGTACTTGTGTGAGTAGGATGGTCAGCGCTCAGCATGGAACTCCCATGGGGGTGGTTGTTAAGTAGAGGCTGACTTGAACTTTGAAGCAAACGGCCTTCTAATCGAAATTATCGAATAGCCTATTACAACTGGCGCTTGACTCCGAGTCGGGTCATTTCTTTCAACAATACACCACAAAATGCATGATTACAAGACGAACAAAACACCGACTATAGGGACACAGAAGACAGACGTTATTACTGATTACTATCAACACAAGGATGGAACGCTCGGCAGAAACGGAATTCTGGGACTGAAAAGTGTTTAGCAAAAGACAGCTAAACATATGAATGACATACTTAAAACAAGAATCTATAGCATAAAGACTGGTGCACGAGTGCTATGTATTTGCCTAGAAGAAGTCCAACAAGTCCATTTTTGAAGGTAGTGAAGCATTAGAATTACGAAGAGCACGAATGGGCGATATAGAGTCCATCCCACAGGGAAAGTGGATCGATCAAGCATAGAAGAGTGGTGTGAATTGTGCTGGTGTGTTGACGCGTGTGAATGAAGAGAATGGTGCACGAGAAGGCCTGTATGGGCGAATGTCGTTACTCCAGCTGCTTTGAATGGATTAACTTTATCTATTTGAATATAACAATTTTACCTGGAGCTCGTTGCGGAGCTAGATCTAGAAATTGTATCAGCAACATGTGCCCTATGGTGATATGTAACAGGGCGGGGCGCGAATGAGGCAGCTTGCAAGGTATCGCTGGGAAGACCGAATGGGGAACAAAAGTCGTTGACAAACGAATCGTGCGCAATACAGCTAAGACCGGAAGCCAAGGGCAATAAGCGACGAGATCCAAAGACAAAAGGAGCAGCACAGGGATTAAGTCCGGCATCAGATGTTTTCGGTAGCATGGGAGACTGAGCATACGCAGCAGAAGCAGAGTCAACCGGATGGATATTGTCGTGAATGAATCGAACTTCCAGGCGTGAGGTTCCATAGAATTGTCGTTGAAGTGCGGCTTTGGCCTCCTGAGCATTGAAGATATTCACGTATTCGACTAGAGCGCTTGTAGTTGCATTGCCGAGCGTAGCAGAATCCACGAGCTTCACCTCCTTAATGGGACCGAAAGGATAGAAAAGAGGATGCAAGTCACTGTCCTGAGCAAAGAGAAGGGTCGGCAAGTTCGATACCAGCAGCTTCGAGGAAGGTGCCAACGAGATATTCCATTGTTTGGTAGCGTATTGGGGTGAACTGGTGGTCGGAGGTGCTGATTGGTGTTCGAACTCCATTTCCGGAAGTGACGAAGGGTTCGAGGATGCCAGCATCATCGTTCTGTCTGCTCCATCTAAGAAGCCTGTCAAAAGGATAAGTAAGATGTATTTGCGACTGAATCGAGCCCGCACCTTGAGAACGTTGTACAACGGCCCATGATACATCAAGGGTGTGTCCTCTGCGGTGTGTCAGTGAGTCGAGCTGTGAATGTCGAAGTAAATGCTCTAATACTTCATTTGCGTTCGCGAGAGCGCATTCATCGCACGCTTAGCTTCCTCATGAGATGACATTACCACGAACCCGCGACGGCGAGATGCGTTATCGACAGTAGCGAGGATGACAGCATGCGTAACAGTACCGAAACGCGAAAACAAGGCAGAAAATTCAGGCCTAGTGAGTCGTGAGCATGAAAGGAGTAGGGGCTGAGAATATGCACACTTGGTGAAGTCAAAGGGTAGACCGAGGACGTAGAGATTACGACGCGTATCTGAATTCTTGCCAGTGCTCGAGGATGTCGTTTTGTTATCGATAGCGGGTGTCACGATGCTTTAAACGGCGCATATATGCACTGTTCAGTCTCCCCGTATTGAAAAGCACTCACATGGAGGATCCACCGATGTTGTAACCAGACATACGCAAAGCTTTCCTGTCATGTGGTCAGTCGGTACAGTAAGTTGAGAGCGTACAAATCTTGCTTAAATGCATCATGTGTAAGAAAACATATCACGCAGTATGGTGTGGTCGTTCCATCACGATGAATCTCCGCACGCTGGACAGGACCTATGTGAGATGAAAAATAATATGATCTAGTACAAACAAGGTGACAGAGCACGGACCAGCGGCGCCACTAAAAATGGATTCGACGTCCTTCTGCTTGACTATGCATACAGTTAGACCGGTTTTATTCGGTGTGTTTAGACCAACCATTTTCGGGGATATTCTCGACCTTGATGGTATATGTATCGCGAGTCATGGAGGATGAAATTAATACTGTAATAAAAACAAACGATTGTGCTCGGCAAGAAATGAAAAGGAAGAGTGCAACGTCTAGCTGTCGTCGTAAGCGACACGATACCTGCAGCGATGATGGAAAAGAACAAGAAAGAACGGCAAAGTCCGCGAGGGGTTTGGTTGTATTTATGTACGCGACCACTCACGTGAATTTAACTTTTGTTCATGTTCTGCAATGATACCAGCTGAGGTCATCGATTGCATCAGTCATCTGGATAACAAGCAACAAGACAAATTATAGAGCTGCCGCGGACGGCCATCAAACTTGTATCATTATTAAGTTGAATCCAGGCTCCAAGCATGTCCAGGGACATCCTCTTCCACCCAACCCTATCGTCCTCGCTCCAACTAGCGCTAATACGTGCAGGTTACGAAACACTCGACGATCTCTGCAACACTCCCGTGGAAGCTCTTTCTAAGGGTGCGTAGCATGTTAATTTCCGCAGATCTGGTTGGAAGAAGATAACCCCGCAGAACTGGGGATTGATATTTCCGACTCGCTATCCATAATCACCGCATCACAGCGGCCTCCAGGACCGCCTTTGAGTCAATCTTTGGCTTCTTTGATATCTAGATCACAGATTTTTGCGTGCAGCTACGCTGCTGTAAACACGGCACTCGGTGGCGGTCTTCCGAGGGGACACATACTAGAAATATCTGGACCCCCAGGCAGTTTCAAAGAAACTCTTGCACTAGATTATGCTCGAATTTTTGTCGAGGCAAACGAGGAGGTTATATTTATTGGTAATGTATTTCGCGTTTGACGTGTCAGTCCACCTTTTTGAGAAATGAGGTGTAGATACCCAGAATATGACAAGCCTTGCCACGATCAAGAAAACCTTTCACAGTACGCAACACGTCACTCATTTCCGCCGAGGTGAACAGCAGGAATAATAATGAAATAATAATAGATTCCTCCACCGCTGCTGACTACCAAAACCTTGTTCGCTATACGCACCTTCATACCCTCCCGGATCTAATGTTATTCATACACAACCTACTATCTGAAATCCACGCCAAGGTATGCAGCCAATCGATAACGTCAAAACTAGACATGAATAGTCAGATAGACGGGGCTTCTCGTCCTCAATTCAATTTCATTTCCGTTTCTATCTCATCCAGATATTCAGTCCTCTAAACGGACAGCGCTGCTGGAGAAGATCCATCAGGTATTTTTGCAAGCAAGTGCAGTGAATAATCTGACAGTGAGAACAAAGAGTGCCTCGCCGTAATCAGTCGCCTCATTTCAATCACAGATTATCACAACTTCCCAAATGTCAACAAAATTGCTCAATGCTGATGGCTCTCCTGGAAACTTCGAGACAGGAGCGAAGGCTGTGATGGTACCACAGCTAGGTACGCTCGCTAAAACAACATGTTACGCATTGCTCACTCATATGCATAGGCTCGACCTACCTACCAAACGGCCGATCCTATCGATTGGTAATTGTTCCGGAATCACGAACAACTGGGCAAGACAAGATTTACTCAGATGGTATCTAGTGCTAACTTTCTGTGACAGAGTAGTACAGCTTATTTCATCTCCTACGCACCCTTCAGGACAGGCCCGGCACCAATATGATCTATGTAAGTGCAGCCCATGCATGCCACATCAATAATTTGATGACATGTGTATCGCCAGCGCATCATGGAGCATAAAGCGTTCTCCACCGTTCCTTGCGGATCTCGGTATCCATCCTAAGCTCGAGGTGCAGTGATAATCTTGTCGGGTGTGATAATCATATCCATCTTCCAATCATGGTCGAACATCGGCACTTGTCCGTGTTCCAAAAGTTGCTGCTCCAATGCTAGAGCGACTTGAGATTACAAGTTAGAATGGAGTCCCGTACTGCTCATGATGTACTAACCTAGCAATGGCCTCGATCGTTCAGTAGAGGAAGAATATGATGTTATGAATCGATCATAGTAGCCTTTTCCATGCCCGAGCCGCGAGAGTGATGGATCAAAGGCAACACCTATGACAAAAGAGTATGATCTCCACGGATCGTGTTGATGCATGCATACCCACCTGGCACGAGGATTAGATCCAAATTGTCGCAGTCTGCATCGAAAACTTGAACAATAATGAGCTTGCATAACGATCTTTTCGTGCTAATTCGACGCACCACTTTGGCGTTTTTTACCCGACCATTCTGGCGTCGGTTCTGGAATACCCCATAGACCGGATGGAAGACTGCGATAGTCTTCTTCGGTATACACTCGTACAAAGTCCATAGAGCCATCTTTGGATGTGATGCTAGGAACGAATAACGTCTTCCCTGAAACGTGTATGAACACACGCAATCAGATCGAGGTAAGGACCGTCACGCACCTAGATCTCCAAGAATGTTCAAGATCAAAGAAGTCGTCTGAACCTCAGCTGCTGGCATGCTAAGATAACAGCTGACAGTCTTGCATTGCTGGAATGCGGATAGAGACAGAACCTTTTCGGTAATTGCCTGTGCTTCACGCAGAGCATGTTAGTCATATCAGTGTCAAGCTCAACATGGTATTTAAGAGTCACATTGCGACTGGATATCGGACTGGGATAATTCCCGAAGGGTCGTGGTGATCGCTTTGCGGAGTGCTCTTTTATTAGTGTTTTGAAGGATCGACATGGGTTCTGGCTGCCCAAAAATGACAGCGAAGATCAATATTGTTGAGTGGGGCAACTGTGGGTCCAAGTGGGTCCAAGTGCCAGTAAGTTGGCCTAGCTAAGAAGCGCAATTGTAGATCCGCGAGCAATGCTCGGTCAACGATGATGATCGTGGACAAAGTCGCGACGGGCTTAGGGCGATTATGCTCCGTAATCATATTATTCCCAGCCTCTGAATGTACACTGTCTGACTTGCGTTTAGCGCCCATGGAGACCTTAGCCCCATTTCCTCTAGAACCACCTGATGAACGCCACAGTCGTGCACCAGAATTTTATGGTTTCGTAGCTTGGACTTCTACATCCGTCGTGTTTGTCTTCTATGTTCTATGGGCCCTGCTCCCAGATGAATATATCGTCTGGCTAGGCGTGAAATGGTATCCGAGTAGGTAAGTCATCATTACGATTTCTGCATCCGAAAACCGCCCAGTCTGACTGCGCATCACATCTAGGGAATGGGCTCTGCTTCTCCCGGCATACTCCATTGTCGTCGTACTTTTGACGTACTTTGTCTATTTTGGCATCGCTATCGCACGAACTCCAGCCTTCTCTGACCCCAGCACGTTCATTGGTGAGCATGTTCCGAAAATAATAACTGCGGGAGTCTAAACAGCAGGTAGATACCAAAGCACACCTTCCTGCGCTAGATATACATGTTAATCATGCGGATCCAAATGCTATCCCTGAACTGTATGATGTTCCAATCGGAATCGTCAATCGTGTGGTGTATGGACCACACCGCTCGCGAAATGAAAAGGGAGAAAGTTTGAGCAAGGCTGACAAAGTCCAAGTATTTCCTAAAACCCTATAATTTAACATTGCTGCGAATTCTAGAATACAAATGCTAGCTAACTGATCCTTGAATCGTAACCTGTGCATTGAGCGTCTAAATGTTTAATCAAAACTAATCAATGTGCGGTCGGTCTTCGCATTAGTATTAAGCAAGGCATCGAGCCTCCTGTAGGGTAAGTACGTGTCATGTGAAAACCGAAGGGAACGGCTATTTTGTGGAGCGATTGATTGGGTCGCACCGACAGTCATTCTACCCCACTAGAAATCAGCGCGATTTAACCCCCGAGCGGGACGAAGACGGACCTGACTGGGGTAGTGGCGAGAACCAGTGTCAGCATAATCATCACGATAGGCTGATGCCTGGTTTAATGAAAATGAGGGCTCCCCTGCCGGCAACGCCACTGAGAGCACAGGGCATGTTCTTTTCGAATCGCCCTCACCCGACGATTGGGAGCCGGTCCACTCGATGATAGGTTGTGTCCTAGTAACGAGGCTGTGCGGAATCCACCTGAGTCTTGTCGGTGGCCGGCCGGCATCATGAACATGGTGATTTACGAGAGGCTCCTCAAAACCGACCATAAAGCTGGTGCCTTGAGATGGGCCCTCCATCAAAGAGGGGTCAATCTTGTGTGTCTTCAGATGCCGCTTGGCATTAGATCGGACTGTAAAGTGTCTGTCGCACGATGATACCTGACACTTGTAAGCTGTTGAATACTGCAAAGTCAAAAATAAAGAGCGATTTGTTGGGCTGCGACGCACGTTTGACTCCCGAATGAGAATTCATATGCGTGTTCAAACCGCTGGGGCGCGGGAATATTTTCAAGCAGATGGAGCATTGGTGCATCTTGGACCTTTTAGACGATCGTCTCCTTCTTGAGGCTGTGTTTAGTGAAGCAATGGAGTCAATGTTTCCATTGGGACCCCCAAAAGGAGGCATCTCATCGGGAACATATGACGAGCACCCTTCTTCGGGAGAAGATACTCCAACCACTGCGTTCCCCTCTATGACGTTTCCGCAGCTTCCTGCTACTGGCCCATCATAAAAAGAACTAGAAGACAAGTGGGGAGGTGAAGGCTGCGACGAAGATTCGCACGATTCCCCCGATGTGTCTTCATCAGGATCGTCAAAGCTTTCCAAAATCCTCGCGTTGTCCGGATCTGCGACTGGTCTAAGAGACTGACGGCCCAACCGAAAGGTCATAACAGATGGTATGGATGGCTCCTGGTCAGTTAGGGGCATCGTCATGCCTGGATTCGTGGGAGGCGTATGAATTTGGAAATGGGCCATCATCTGGGACATGACTAGGCCCGTCTCCATGTCTGAGTCGTCAGGATACGTGTATTCCGTGCATGCGCTGTCTGCCAGTGGTGACACTTGCTCCTGCCCGGTGGGACTTCGGCTGTCTGGATAGCCCAATAGCTGGATGTCGAGATGAGCTGTCGGGTTTATTTGTTCGTCATGCTGGCCACTGGCCCATCCTGTGCAACCTGGGAGGATGTGAGAGGCACGATGACCAGCACGAGAGACCTGAGATGATAGAAACGTGGAAGACACGAAATAGTAGTCTTGAAGGTCACGGTCGTACTGCGCAGTGGATTGGGATGCAGAGGTAGTCCTTTGAGAGGACTCTGGATATCCAACGGACTGTGATAAGGAGGGCGACAATTGCTGTTGGTGTCCATTCACTTCAAGCTCGTTTGTGGTACAAGAAGCCATGAAGTGTAAACTGAGGCCTTTGGGAGAATTGTCGCCGTCACCAAGGTATCCTGAGGAATATTGCCTGGGTGCACGAGGATAGGATGAGTGGGTATCGGGTAACAAGTGTTCTTCGGAGTCGTCAAATGGCATGACTAGGCCTGAGATTTGACCAAGGAGCTGGTGTGCCTGCCCTTGGCCTCCCATAGAACTAAGTAGTTGATGGCATGAGCACACTACGAAGCGGAACAAGGATAAAGGCAAGTACGAACTCTAAGGATAGTCGAGTACCTTTTTGTACCGTGGGAGGGAAGTGCGAAGGATAAATTCAGAGAAAGAAGCTATTCTGGCGTCCAGGGAAGTGGTATGAATCTATGTGAGGAAGAGTGCGGCTTTTTGTTTCGCCTGTAGTTAGATAAAAGCCGAAGGGCGTGTGCTCTGCGTGCGTGTCCATCAGTGAACATGAGGGCTCGTGTCTGGAACTTGCGGGGTGATATGAACGAATTGAGAGACGTGGCTTGCACCCTTTGGGTACTTAGAATTAGAAAAAGTCCAACCCCCCTACGATTTGAGAACTAGCCCTATTTGATGCTTCATGTCCTTTATTAGTTATGTATTCAAATCTCGACAAGAATCTTGTAAAGATTTATCACATCCATCGTTCTGGAAACTACCCTGGATACCAAGCACTGAAAGGTGATTTGGCAATTAAAATTGTCACCGTTTGGCCAATATCAATAATATTCCAAAACATATTCCGATAGCTGCAAAAAAAATCAGCGTCGTAAAGCTCCTGAAGCAGAATAATTGCTAGGTAATTATACCCAAATTGTTCTGGAACCGGGGGATGGCGCTCTCGCCCGATCCGAGTCTTGAAGACTCATTGTCAGTCGAGCGTTTTCGTAACTACGAATTTACACTCCGCGACGCCTGCGTGGCACGACATTCGCTGTGAGCCTCGACGTAGACCTGTAAAGAGGATGAAACAGTTTTCTGTACAAGACACGAACAGAATTGCGTAATACCGATCCGGATTGCATTGATTAGATTCCGCTTTTATTGACGGTACTAACTAGTGGGATGCCTGCATGCACGGCATGCTAAACATGAACAGATTAAATGCTACAAAGAATTAAATTAGTACTTAACTGGTTGCTTGCCGACCTCATGTATTTCTAGTCTGGTATCGCGGCCATTCTTCATTCCACCATACAAAATTATATACAGTGATGGACGTGAAGTAGATATCGGAAATAACCAGCTCGAATACAGAATGCAACCTTAAAACGCTTTGCACCTGTCGCCCGAATGGCTATAAGCAAATTAATGAACCTTACGACAGTCGCACCGGACAAACCTAAATTCCTCAAGACAACTTCCTCCTATCGTCACCTGCCGCTCTTGGTCGAGACCGGGCGACTTACCGATCACAAATTGTGGACTATTGCGGATACCTGTATCTCCCACAGCCTTCAGGGTTCTTTCAGCCCTGGATGCTACTGCACTAGACAATGGAAACCTGACTTTGGGTAGTGCAGATCCTAGCCGAGTACGGCAGCCAGGCTGCCGTCCATCTGGGGTGATCGTAGTCTCGCGCCTTCTGAGCACCCTAGTCTTCTGTGGGCGATTAGACATCTAAGATACGATAACAATCGTCAATCAAACTTTGATACGCACCGAAGTGTGTAAGTCCTTGTTCAGGGCCCACTTATTCCACCACCCGTTGGCGACTATCTCGGTGCGTTTTGCGCGTGCACTTGCCTCGGTTACTATATATTCCTCAGCCGAGCCATCTATGTCAAATCCGTCATTCGTACCGTTGTCTTCCGGAGTAATAGGACCACTAGTGGATGATGACTGATGCCGAAGTGATTATATCATCATCGATCGCATCGATATCTTCAGGAGGTTCAATGTTGAGAATATCACGCAAGTCAGGTCCTTCGATTTCATCGCCAGAACTAATGCCATTCATCGGCGGCGGCGTTTCCCGAACGAGGATACTGACTTTCTCTTTCTTGGGCGGTAAACATTGATGTGAGGCATGTCGCATGACTGTTCTCACTGCCGTAGGGCTGGGGATGAGATCGGCGCCGAAGTCGTCTCCGTCACCATAATCACGCCGTGCGGGGTTATACGGCCGTACAGGTGAAGAGAGATCAGGTGTGGCTGATCGGAAGTAGGATGGGGAAGGTGACAGGTACCCATCTTCTTGTGTGACGGGATCCCGGGGCTCTTCTAGAATGTCGTCTAATTCTTCGACTACAATAACGTTGTCGGCATAATCGGGGAGATTTTCTTTATCAGATAGGGGGTGTGGGATACGTGAACTGGGCATCAAATCGTCCTCGGCTTGTTCCACCTTCTGTTTCGATATCAATGGAAAGGGGAAGAACCTTGAATGTGTGGGGAGAGAAATATCTGTGGGAGACGAAGCCTGATTTATTTTTATGCGTTTCGCGGCGAGGTCTTCATCAAGTATATCGACAAGTGTTCTCTTTCCGCTACCTTTACCGGGCACCGCCGTTCGCTTTGTTGGCGCGGAATTACTACGAGTGAGGGTAGCTTTTGGCTTTGGAGCTATAGGGATACGGTCAAATATGTGGGTTTTATCGGCACTGAAGAAAATACCGAAGAAGGTAAATAATCCGCCACTCTCAGGCTCGGCTTTTGCTTTACCCTTTCCTCGGACTGAGCTAGGCCGATTAACATTATTTGCTTGAAAGGGGAGGGGCTTTACTGTGCGAGGTACGAAACTTGGATTGATATCAATCATTGGTAGAAGTGTCACTGGATCAACATCCCCTTGAGCCAGCTTTCGTGCCAAAGCAGGCTCTATGTCACTTTGAGAGAAATGAATCAGCGCTCGAATCTCCATCAAGCAGTTGTTCAGAGACTGACCCTCCGATATGCGATTCCACTTTATCGCCCCACTCAACTCCTGGTGGGATATCCGTCAGGTTGACGAGTCGCTCATCCAGGGGACAATAAACACGTTGGTGTAGAAACACGTTCTCCGTCAGATTATATGCTTCTAGATACCCTCTGGGCACAAACTTCTTCCCTTCAAGCCTTATAGCCTGCACAACCTGTTCTACGCTTCTATACTTCCGTAGCAAGGACCACGCAGTCTTCAGTCCGATTCCTGGAATGCTTGGCAAATAATCACATCCGCTAAGGATAGCCATAGCCCTGAACTGAGCGTCCGACCATCCAAGAAGTGATATTCCCCCTTCAGCAGCAGTCACGGATCCAAAGTCGTCCCTCGAGATTGAGACAACAGTACTTGAAACAGAGTCCAGCTTGAAGAGCACCTTTCGACATCCGAAGACAAGCAAATCCGAGTCTTCGGTGATTATGCCATCCACAAGACCAATACGCTCCAAATACGCCATTTGAGCGTCAGCTTCGTATGGTGCGACTACATATGGCACATTCTCTGCGCGCAGAGCCTAAAGTGAAAAATGGATCAGACGAATGTCTAGCCCAACGAATGACAACAAACTTTTATGAGTTGGTACGCCATCTGAGGGGTTACGTCGATACATTTAACAAAGTATTCTCGGGCTTCCTTGTGTCTTCCCTGGGACGCCAGTGCCTTTGCCTTCGCAAGATTTTCTTCTCTCCGCTGCTTGCGTTCACTCTCGGTTCCCATCTTGGCCGGGAGTGGCCCACCGTCAAACACAATATACGGGCAAATTTTGTGATGACGCAGTAAGCGAACACGCTGCATAGCATAATCAACATACCTAGGTGAGAAGGTGAGCACACTAGCAACTGCGAACCGCCTCCAGACAATTCGAGAAACACTGACTTTGTAGTGTGCTTTCCAGTGGCTATTTCGGTGGCGCAGGCGTATACGCCTCGGTGAAGCCAGACATAAGCATCCACCGCAAGTGTTTGACCAGCGAAGTCTGAGAGGTGTCGGTGAACTTGGATTGATTTGAGCAACGGTAAAAGGCCAGATATTCCCATGACTAAATATTGGATGGCTCAGAAAGCCCTAACGGATGACGGATGAGGTGCACTAGAGTATTAGAAATTTAAGTTCTTTGGACTACAGTGTGACCAGTGGACCAAGGACCATTATGAACAAACAAGGACAAAGAGACGCGTCGCGTCAAAGGAACAATGCGTCTCATGACCGTGACACTTAACATATCTGAGCCGTCCACGGTCAAACAAATGTTGTTGTTGTTGTCGTCGTCGTCGTGACCCATCGATAATCGATCATTATCAGGTGATTCTAATCTTCTTCAAGTGCTGGTGATTGACCAACAGATCCAGGGACATGACCTAACCCGAGTGACTTTGTTCAAGTTGCAAGTGGTAGGCTATCTGTCGGTTTACCGCTCAGCTCGATCTGCCGCTGTTGGGCCATGTTGATGCGCACAATATGTACTACCCTGGCATAGTCTCTAGATCGTCGTCGGGTGTGATAGAAAGGGAGCTTATCGGCGACTGTAACTCCCAGATATCATAAAACCCTTGAGGTTTACTGCAGGTGATGCATTACATGTAATTGTCTGCGTGCTGATCGGGCCAAGCTATCACTTAATGAACAACCCCACTACACACTTCTCCAAGTTCAAGGGTTGTAGCCTAGTAAGGCTTCGATACCATTCTGATCTGATCCTGAATCACATGTATCCACACGAGGCACTTCAGTGACAATCATTATCCCACAGACCCGGGACTGTGGCGGACCTTTCCCGGACTGCGCAGTATGCTTCTGGATATGAATCGAGTTCTGGTTCGTAACAAGCGCTCGAGAAGTACTTCTAAGCGGTATGTATGCCGACATGAAAGAACACTCTAGAGAAGTTTCAGCATACCCTCGTGCAGCAGGCCTAGCCCTTTGACTCCATTCCACCATTCCTTCGCAGCCAGAAGCGCACGATCTTGGGACTTTAACTCCAAAACACTAAGCCACTCTCCGTCAGCACAACTTATGAGTACTGTGTGTGTATGTGGCGAATACACTGCCCAACCAGGCTCAACAGGGCCCAAGTCATCATGGCTCATGGAGACACTGAGATGGTGCAGCTGAAGAGTGCGTCCATTGGGCATTGTAGTCGTGATAGGACGCTGATGCGAAATAGCATGAGAAAGTCGAACTATGTCCAACGCAGTTTGAGACGTAAAATCAATCCGTGCATCGGAAGCGGATATTGCAGAAGCACGTGGGGTGGTAGATGAGACTGGAGGTTGCGGGATGCTGCGAGCCTGATCGAAGCGTAAATATTTAGAATCAGCCAAGTATCCGTCGACTAACCTTTCCTAGCAACATATCCCGAAGTACTGTGACAAGTAGATCTCCTCCTATTCGGGCCAGCTCCACTGACATCGAAGGAAATGTAGCGTTTTCTGGAACAACCTGCAGTAAAATGAATTATGCATTATTAATCGCTCGTTGTAGTACTTGCCATCCTCTCGCAGCCCCACACGCTTCCCGCATCAATCCCTTCCTTCTTCTCCATCATATCAATGACACATACACCTGTCACATTTTCTCCTCGAATCAAAACTCTCTGAATGGGGGCCGGACCTCGATATGCAGGCAGTAAGCTTGGATGAACGTTGAGTCGCTGACCTGGCAGAAAGACACGTAAGAGCGAAGGGTGGAGAATACGTCCGAAGGAAGCAGTGACAAGAAGATGGGTTTCACTGGCAGGGTCAGAGAAATGAGCTTCGTTGGTGTTCGTAAATGGTGGTGGAGGCTGCGTGGAAAATGAGGCCAGTTGAGCAAGAAAGAAAGTAACACGCACCATCCAATCCCTGAAGTCAACCTTTCGTCGTGGTATAGTGTGAACTGGAACCTCGAGAGATTCTCCAAGCTGTTTTAGTGGAGCTGTTGGCGCAGCAGTAAGTATACTACCGCTATGAAAAATGCATACGCACAAATTGATAAATGTGAACCCCGTCGACCAGTTTTCACGTCTGGGTTAGTAGCGATTGAGATGGACTTCCAAACATCTATATTACCGGTCAACATAAACCTTGGATTGCCCATGTTATGAGCTATACTTGCCTCGGGCGTCATGCAATTGCTTGAAGACATTACAAGAGAATTCGTCGCGACCGAAGAACAGGATGTCGAATGGCTTCTTAAGTGCGTCGGTCACGCTACTACCAGTGTAGAAATGGGCGTTCAAGCGTTTTATTAACAGGCGTCTCCGCGTGGAATTGACCCGCACAGAGTTATAAAACGTTTGACTGCGCATCATGATATCCGATCTTCGATAGACACCAACCAAAGCTGATCTACAAGGGCAACGTATTAATTGGAGGAAAGTGGGTCATGCGACAAGTGGCAAGGCATCCGCCGAGCTCTCGGGTAGCTTTCCTCGATTTCGCCTCCTTCAATTTCTTTGGTATAAGATGTCCGGAAGGTTGGCTACGAATTACATGCAACAGTGCTCCAGGCTGCGCTCGTCATGTGATCCCGCCTTACTTGTACATCAAGGCAACCCTCGCTGCTCACGCCTGTTACGTTCGCCAGCAGATATTTACATTCAATGTCTTGGGTGAAAAAAACTCTTTATTCTGCCACGTGGATGGCAGAACTGCCAGATATCAAATCATGCTGGGGCAGGCTGAGGTTCCGTCAAGGTTCTGTATACAAAAACATTGATGATGATGCCAGCAGGGCACAAAAACGAGTCCTTGATAGGTAGCAATTAGTACCTATCAATACATCATTGACGGTATACATTGCAACGCAGGGTGATGGAGAAAAACCCATTTTATCCTCAAGTTTCAAAGAAGGATAGGCAGAAGACCGGCTTTTATATCCATCCCCGGATGCGGGCGCCGCCGCCATTCTGAGGAGAGGCGTAGAGGCTCTTATTGCGGTATTCTGAGTCACTAGCTGTGTGCGGATTAAATTACTGCTCTGACAGTCAACAGAATTTAGGTACAGACGCTTGAAGATTCGTGACGCAGGGACATGATCACGCCGTATTGCTGAGAGCCCTGGACGAGGTAAGACTGGTATGGTGGAAACCACAACGTGTGCTGGTGACGACGGCGAAGGGGTCGGCATCCAGTTGACATCTACGATTCATTGAAACAAGGCATCTTCCGTCGTTTAATCTGAAGATCTATCAAGAGGGAGAACGCACCCTTGTGTTGGGACGAGGCAGTGTTTATGGGTCCTTTCTGTGTCCTCAGGACGCCAACCTTAGCATCAACTTGACGAAAAGCAACAGTGGTGGAGGGAGAATGGATACCATTCACACTTTCTATGATGTTGCGTCAACTCCGTTGATGAGAAGTGGACTAACTCCTACCCTTGCATGATATGTATTTCCGAGATGGGGGTGGTGAACGCAGTACCTTGATGTCGGAGGGAGCAGTAGTCCCAACCCATTGGACACAGGGTGACGAAGCCTTGAATACATCAGAGTCCTTTTGGTCAAATGACGAGCACATGTTAACAATCATGAAAAAGTGGTGACGTCGAAACATTCCACCTGGAAGCGCCCGACTGAAATTGGAACCATCGCATCATTTCCGTTATTCTGTGGGACGGTGTCTTCATTAGCGAAGAACATTTCACGGGTTTCCAGATGTTATATGAGCATGTGAGTGTCGGAATGGAATTGCATCAGTGGGACTCACATACCTTGAAGCTGCGTAATACGACGGCCTAGCGCCGCCATCGCTTTTTCCCGACGAGCTTCTTTGGCAGCCTGGTCCGATAATTGAACGCCATGATGTACCTTCACGGTGTCTAATGTAAGAGAAGATACTCTGGACTGAAACGCCCCAAATTTCCTTGTCATCTGTTCGCGCAAGAGTGCAACTTCTTTCTCGGTCCGATTTTGGTCTTTGAGCTGGTCAACGATCTGACTACGAAGGTGATCCAACGATATATTGGTCTTAGTATCGTTGATCGAAACCAAGTCCGAGAGTTTTTGCAAGTCTTGACGCAAAGCAGCGTAGTGTTTCTTGCACTCAATATGTTCCTGAATCTGAGTAGTAAATTGAGCGCGAAGACATTTCTGGGGGGTCTCAAACTCTTTATAACTCTGCGCGTGCTCAACAAGTGGTTGGTGGTCTGGACTAATATGGATTGTGCACGCCTGGCGCAGCGTGCTCACTCGACCCTGCTGGATGTTCATGGTGCTGGACGGGTAGTGTAATTGTCGACCCAATTCCTCGCAACAGAACGATGCCTTGGTAGGATTCTGTGATACTTCGTCTTTAAACTGTGCCAAAATCGATTCATGCGCGTTGGTAAGCAAAGCGATTTGATCCTCAGCTGCAGACAACGATGACTCGAGCGAGGCAACAGAACGACGCAGTGACAAGATGTCTCGCGAGATAGAAGCCAGTTGACCTGAGAAGATAAGAAGAAACTGGTAGAACAGAGGAAAAGATGCAGTGGAAGATGTCGTGTCCGAAAAACCCAGAGGATAGCCGGAGTCGCGGGTGGAAGGATCCTGTACAAAGTCTTCACCAGTATGATCAAAGAAGCCCATATGGGAAGCGGACATGCGAGTTTTTGACGGTCCAAACGAAAAACCGTTCGATAGTCCGTTAAACGGGAAATAGATGATCGTGTTGGTCAGGCCAGTGGCTAGAGACACTCCACGAGCCTCAAGGGCGGAAAGGAAGGCAATAAGGGAAATAAACTGGAGAGGATCAATAGCCATGCTGATCGAAGGAATAGAACTTCCCGCAGAAATTTGTGAGGAAACGGAGTGGAAACTCGACAGATCACTGAGTCTAGATTCGATCCAACATGTCTGTTTCATGATCGGTCAGTTCCAAAATCTGTGCTAGATGCCTCAAACCAGGACTCGTCATGTATCTGACTGTTATAACGTGTTCTGTATATACTAATCACGGGTCTTGATCATCGCGATTGAAAAGGAAAAGTTCCTTTGGCGCAGGAAAGTCACGGTCCGGCGTAGAGTGGCTGGTGAGACTCTACAATAATTTTTTGTTTCCATCGCCGTTGTTGATATGATGAAACAGGCCCAGGGCAGTAAATGAAAGTAATTTTGAACGCATCGCAGCATATGTGTCTTGCATTGTAACTTCGAGCGCTTTGTTCTGTCACACTGTGCACCGACTTGAACAAGTTGAAGCTCGAAGCAAGTTTCGGTCACAGGACACGTGCTTAGTCATCCTCCCTGACTGGACCACTCATCATTAGGGACAAATTGGCATTCGAACATTTGACTGGCAACATATATTTTCATGCGCAAGTCTCAAAGACATCGTAAACATATCAAAGGCATAGGGCTTCTGACCCGTGTAGCAGATTCTCAACGGTGGTGACTGGGCATTGTGAAAGATTACGTCGATTTCTACTGCCACACATGAAACGCATCGTCCATTCTGTGGATGATCATACGCATACATACAGTATAATGTGTACTCTGCCTTGCGGCTATTACAAGACAACAAGATCGGCAGCGGACGAATCAACGAATGAAAAAGCTGTGTGCAACGGCGAGCGCACATACGAGCGAACATGCAACGAATCCAAGGGGATACCCTGACGGATCGTCTCTGATGCCAGCCGCCCAGAGCTATATTGTGTGTAAGGATGTCATTGTACCACCGGAGCGCAGAGCGGGTACTCACGTATCCGCCAAGAACAGGTCCAAAACAACGTGCAAGACTAACTATACTTTGCGCGACACCGTTTGCAAAACCAACGGCATGTGGGGGTGTCACTATAGACATCGTCAATGGAAACCCATCCTCGCACAAACTCAATAAACGCACTATAGTTAAGAAGAATGGATATGGCGGTGTAACCAAACGTATTTCCGCAATAACGTATAGCTCTGCATACGTGTCAGCAATGCTCAGGTGGACTGTCCAGACGTCACTCACGTGCTCAGAGCCAGCGCTAACATAAACGAATTAGCTATGGAACAGGAGGGATAAAGAAATCACATTATACCTGCCATAAGAATGAAACTTCCCTGGTCATTAGAACTTGCGAAACCCCGATACATGGTGACAGTAAGGTATGCCGGTATAAATAGTAGGGACCCGAGACGAAACATTGCAAGGTGGGAGAAGCGTCCTCGAGGAGGTCTACGAGCAAGTGCCATTAAGGGGACGTTGTACAAAAGATCCAGAAAAGACTTGCCCAATATTTCTGAAAGCAATAAGTCAGCAGAGAGATAATCAAAAGATGAAGTGGCCATACGGATAGAGATAAAACTGGTATACAATCTGTGCGAGGCACATGAGAGCAACTGTAGGACACTATCAGCGAATCCTTTGTATCGAACAACTCAGCCCATACTAAGCTGGGAGAAATGCCCAGGATTGAGGTTCAGACCCCCCGACTCGTAGTCGCTGCTTGGAAATTAGTAAGATGCACGCAGCATTACCCGGACTACGTACGTAACAAGATATGACAAGAACACTTGATCGTGTGTTGTGCTGTGGAGCGCTAGCAGACCGTACTGAAAGATGACAACCAGAGGTAGCTGTGAGGTCAAAGATGGAGGCTTCCCTTGAGGAATCTCCGACTCTGCGATAGATTGCCTGTGTTCCAAAATTGGTAGTAGTGAATTGTCACCAGCGGTCTCCTGGGCACGGGCCTGGGCATCGAGGACAACGGATGGCGTACGCACCCCAGGGTGTGAGAATATCGACGGGGAACGCAGTGCGAACGGTACCCCATCCGGTGCGGGAGAACCCATCATTTCTGACTGCATGCGTGAAGATTGTCCAAATGTCATTACAGATGAGCGTTGGCCGGGACTGCCGATCGCGCTTGCGAGGTTGCGTCCCATGGAACGCCCTCGATGCACAGGAGATGATGTGATGGAACCTGGAATGTGTTCAATGTACTCCGAGTCAACGTTCATGTCTAAGTCTTGCTCAGGTTCAAATGTTTCGTCATTATCCACATTCAATGCCGCTGCCACCCAAAGATCAGCAATGTTTGTTACCGCGTTCTCGTTTGCCATTAATAGTCTCTGAGCAAAGTTGAGGTCGCCTGGATCCGTGAGTGACGCCGGTCCCTCGAATGCACTTCCGTGCCTCCTTCTCATAGTGCTGGCAGTGCTCACACGCCTCACACCAAGTGTGGTCGTGCTGACCGTGCTTGTCGCCCTGTTGCCTCCCCCATAACCATACGCGGATCCATTGGTTCGGGTGATCCTTGAGAAGTTGTGCGGGCTGTCCATTGGCAGCGATATGGATGTTGTCAGTGGCACTGACAACGACTGGGCTTCTTGTGTGGTGACCGAGTCTCGAGATCCGAAATAACCAGACAGTTGACCGGATACTTTCCGCGTAATGGAGTGCATGAAGCCGGACTGTGGTGCATCGTTGAGGGTGCTGGGTGTCGTGATATCTTCCTCCTCTTGAATGGTCGGGTGTCGATCTTCAGGCTTTTCTAGTGCTAGCCGAATTGCGCCATCCCTCGGTCCGCCGTCGCGGCCCAGAAACAGGGACAAGAACGACCCTGTTGAATAAGTGAGTGTTTGTGTGATGCCGTCCTTCTGAAAACGCACCTGTTAATGTGATGCTAGCAGCCACTGCGCACGGGAGTAGGTACGGGTACTCCACTAGTAGCTGCACTTGGCCAAACACGCTCGGCCACTTGTCTGCAGGCTTCTCAACTAATGAATCGTCAGTAATACTACTATGCCTTTACAGAAGACACTCACATGATCCTCCAATAATGGCGCCCGCCACACCACCAAGTCCCCAGCAAAAGCTGGTCACGACATCAGCACCAGGATCTCAAGCAGGCGATTGGTACTCGCCCCATGATAGCGTATGCCCTCCCCTCGTTCGTTATGTCCGTTACAGTAGCAACGCATCCGCGTGCCACTCCGACAGCCCCGGCGAATATTCCCTGTAACAATCTCACCGCAATCGCTTGCCGGAGGGATGTGCATGTCCCAAAAAGCAACACCGTCACTGCACTTCCAAGCAAGGACAATGTTAGCACCAATCTACGACCATGTCTATCTGCTGCGGTTGCCTATTGCCCCGAATTAGAAACAAGCAAATGACGACATTAGTGCAGAAGAAGGAAACGGGGCATACCCATAATAGTGAGGTCAGGAACTGCGTTAAGAAGAACGCAGACACTGTGGTAGCGTCAAATACAGTCAAATATTAAAGATGATGAGCAAGAATACCAAGTATGCCAGTCCAAAAGGCGATCTGTGCTTCATCGTTGATCTCGCCAAACCCTGAATCCGAGTTCGAGTTAATCAGACAGCAATCATGCTACATGTCATATGGTCGCGCACCTTTAACCATGAAAAGGAGAAACGGCATGGCGACGTTGGCAGAAAGAAACTCTCCAAGCATTGTCTTGGCGCTTGATCAGTGATATCACGAAGGTGCATGCAGATACTTACGATGGACAATACAATCATAGATAATGCTGGTAACGGAGTCGAGTCGGACTCGCTGCCGCGAAGGGCATTGGGTATCGGAGGTCTTTCAAGTATTGGAGACTTGATAGCGCTCTCTACATCCGTGCTCGTCCTCCAACGCGAGACAAAACTTTGCCTTTGTTGGATATGACCGCCCGTCGCCCGTCTTGTGCTGCGCTCCGGCGCAGAAGGGTCATTATCCTGTTCAGTGTCGTTCCGCATACCAAAAGACCTTCTTGGGGGCGCGTATAAAGATCGTGAGCTGCCGACGTTTGGCGGTTGGAGGGAAATACGGGTGGTCATGATGAATATATAAGTGTGTCTTGGAGTGTCTATCCAAACTCCAACTCTTTGGAGCCCGTAATGATTTTCCAAAAAAGGAAAGTACTTTGCTGCGCGCGCCACACAGTGTCCGGTCGCAAATTATGCTCTTCGAAGCTCCACTGCAGTTTGCTTCTGCAAAAATTGAATAACGTAACCACAGCGAGGGCTATCGACTGGCAAAAACCACTCTTCACACCATTTGAATATGACTTGCAACTATTCTTACTTCTTGTCTTCAGGCTAAAGGAAAGCAGGAACTTCATCGGGAGCAGCGATACCCGTACGGCGTAGATGTGCTTTGTAAAATTTGCTGGCCTAGGGTTATCCATAATCGGGTGACAAGGAACATTGTTCTCCCAAGTTGCCTGTGCGGACCGTACCTATGCATTGCCGCTACTCTCTCAATCAAACTAGCCCCGAGTCACGGGTGCAACTCATACCCGGTACAACCTGACAACTAGCCCAGTGCATACGAGTTGCTTCCTGCTTTACCGGGTACCAATTGATTATATGCCACGTCCTATGTCGGGTGCGGTGTTTTGTGATCTTCAAGTTTGTGAGTCACTACGTTTTCTCTCTGCATTCACTGAAACGAGAAATGCAGATGATAAACCAGATAAGACATGTTCCACCATGGACTATACGACGTTATTCTACCCTATTTCCTTCTCCTAAGTTGGGTCTAGCCTCTTGCTCATTATAAACTTGGGGTTTCCATCTTGCATCATCTGACAAGAAGAGCAGAGGCTGCAAGAATTTACATACTCGACCACTTCAAACATTCTAGGCGCCTGTTTCGGTGTTGCGATGCACCTGACGTGAAATGCTGACAACGTTCTTGACCCTCAATCTTATATGCCGAGACAAGTCTGGTATTTCTAAATATGTAGTCAAAAAGTCTGTTTCATTCAATCCGTGCGTCTGGTTTTAAATCCAGCTGGGTTCCTGCTCAACATCAAAAAGCACAGCCTACCACGGACCTCGACTCACTCCCGTTCCTCTTAACCTTACCCTCACATAACGTTCTCGTCAGTCTTCTAACCTTTATTTTCCTAGAAACCTTTCCTTCATTTTCCCAAGATGTCGATCACTGCAGCTCTCCCCACCAAGTTCATCCTCCCTGACCTCGTCTCCCACTGTGATTTCAAGCTACGCATGAACCGTCATCACAAACAAGCTACTGTTGAATCAAAGCGGTGGCTTTTTCGTGGAGACAACCTCAGCCAAAAGTCGCGCAAGGCGATTCATGGGCTCAAGGCTGGTCATCTCACATCCATGTGCTACCCAGATGCGGGATTCCCTCAGCTTCGCGTCTGCTGCGATTTCATGAACTATCTCTTCCATCTCGACAACCTCTCAGACGACATGGACAAGGCTGGAACCAAAAACATTGCAAATGTTGTGCTGAACTCGCTTTATCACCCGTACGACTACTACTCGCCCGCCCGATTGAATAAAATGACCAAGGAGTAAGCATTCATTTATTAACCACCAGCAGGCTGATTCAGTGTATCACAGCTTCTACAAGCGTATGCTTCCTACCGTCTCTCGTGGAACGAGCAGACGCTTTATAGAGACAATGGATTTATTCTTCCAAGCTGTGCACGTGCAAGCTATCGACCGCACAAAGGGCATCATTCCTGACCTCGAGTCTTATATCTCCCTACGTCGCGATACTAGCGGATGTAAGCCCTGCTGGGCACTCATCGAATACGCTAACAATCTCGATATACCCGACGAAGTCATGGAGCATCCGATCATTCAGAGTCTCGGCGAGGCCGCCAACGACTTGGTTACTTGGTCAAATGCAAGCATTTCAGTCAATTGCTTTTCTCGGGCTAACTCCTAGTTTAGGACATCTTCTCCTATAACGTGGAACAGTCAAAAGGGGATACCCACAATATGATATCTGTCGTCATGCACCAGGAGTGCCTCGACCTCCAGTGTGCCGTCGACTTCGTCGGCGAGCTCTGCAAGCAGTCTATCGACCGTTTCAATGAAAATCGCGGGCTTATTCCTTCCTGGGGTTCCAAAATCGACAAGGATGTTGCAATATACGTCGGCGGTCTTGCAGATTGGATTGTCGGAAGTTTGCATTGGTCGTTCGACACTACCCGGTACTTTCAGAACTCCGGTCGTGAAGTTAAACGGACTAGGGTTGTCAGTCTCTTTCCTCGAAGCAAATGATTCTTGGAGCAATGTTTCAGCGCTGCTGGTGAGCGTCACATACAGCTAATTACCGACTTATCACTGAGCATCTACTGTCGCAGCCGGTTGGCAGCTCTCCACACTCTCTAAACACTGGTAGACTTGGTACTTGGGAGCTGTCTCTTCACATTCCTTTAGATCATTTTCCTGGACATTCAAAGTATCCACTGTCGCAGCTGGTCGGCTCCCCACACTCTTTTCAGAACGGGAAACACTCGTAGTGTCTAACACTCAAGTTTCTGGACTCACCTATCGTTTCACATTCCTTTAGATTCTTGAACATTAATGGACGCTTTTCACAACTACTACCAACTAGCCACACGTTCATTCCTCTGTCTCCCAACCTCGAACAAGAGTAAAACAACATATTATCTACACCCTAAAATTGTATGTTCTATATGAAGATCATCAAGTGATATAAGCACAACAAATCAATTGTGGTAAAACAACGCCAAAAAGTAGGTTCAGGCAATTTGAGGTTCCGGATCAGGATATGCGTCATGGTCGACGCATGTCATCGAGTACACTGGCGTTCCCTGTGGGTATTTTGAGCGCAACACGATGACTGGATGTGTGATCTGTACCTGATGACACCAGATTGAACGGTCGTCCATTTTTGTCATCGAAACGTACACCCCTTGAATCCCAATGTTTCCACCACCTCTGAAGAAACAAGGGATGTTCCGTGATATTCGCTAAGGTTCCAATGTTACGAATTCGGACCTGGGTCAGTTTCGGAAGTTGGGACTCGTCGATCTGACACAAGAGATCTTCGAGCGGCTTCATGATATACGCGCTGAAAATCGCTTGAGGGACGCCAACGGGATCCTCACTGATTGGGAAAATACCAATCCGCTTTAGCGAAGGATGCGATAGTAGATCCAAAATATGATGAGGAAAGATAGTGACAAAAGTGTCCAAGTTCGGACAAGTTGCGATAATTTCATTTAACAATGGCGTGAATGCGACGGTGCGGACAATGCGCACTTTTGACCCGTGGGTTCGCAGGAAGTCTGGACTAAAGGGGGAGAACCCCTCCAGCCTTTGCAGGGACGGAAGTTGCTCGGGAGACTTGGCGAGCATCGTAAGAAAGGCATTTAGGGGAACATTGCCCAGCGACGCGTGCGAGAACGAAGGACTATCTCCGAGAACAAGCGTTTTTAAGTTGGCTAAAGTAAGGTAATGCGATGGTCTCTCCGTGAAGTTGCCATATATATTTGCGAGTGTCAGGCTTATTATGCCAGTAGCCGTTTCAAGCACGCGCATCAGGTCGCTCCAAGAAGGATATTCGTTAGATGTCCACTCCAGTCGTCGTAGTGACTTAGAGCATGTTCCAATGAGGGCATCTATAATTTCCGTTCGCGTCTGAGCCTGAGGTGGTGTGATATGAAAAGTTGGATTCATCGCCATGTAGTAATTGCTATTGACTAGAATTTCGATGTTTGGTGTACACCGCAGGATTCGCACAAGTGCGTTTAAGCATTGATCGGACGGGTTCGACAGCTGAAAGTCGATCCGTCGAGTGCACGTTCCCAAAGGGTGCTTTATTGAATGCCTGCGACTTTCTTCCAAGCGGTTGGCGATAACAGCCACTTGCTCTGCCGACGTCAAGTGAAGGTGCTCATGGGTAAGCTCTGTGACAACGTTATGCCACACTTTGCAGACCAAAAGGAGTGCTGAGTGAGTCTTCACGTCTCTGTTCAAGAATACGACAATGTCCCGAACTTCCGAGAATGGATCTTGTCGGTCGGACGAGAGAACCCCAGGCGACCGGACGAGCGATGCTAGTATCGGACGCCATAATTCTACGGGCAAATTACGCAGCGTGCCCATCCCACCCAATGGATGCGCTATGTTAGAGGTAAACATTTGGCTTCGGCAGCCATCACACACACCACACACCTGGCAATACGAAGAAGCGAGTAACAATGATCACGTCTGACTGTCCTGTGGACCTGTTTGTAGATTATAGACTAACTGCAGATGTGCTTGAGATATTTGAGAAACCTAGTGATCGTCACACATACCGCACAACTTAGAAGTGTTTCGAAAGCCTTCGGTGAAAAGGGAAGGGACCCACAATGATAAACTGATTAGGTTACGCGGCTGAAAGTGGTTGTTTGTTTCGAAAGCTTTTGCCAAACAACCGTCATTCGCCAATATTCAATGTTTGCTATAAGCAATTTTTGAGCAGAACATACGCCGCGTACGCGTCATACGTGCAAGCAGTCAGATGTCTGGAGACTCCAATTCAAAGCCTGTCTTTGTAAAACGGAAGGCCAAGGCAGGCTCTTCAGTATCCAGAAAACGACTCAAAATGCAACCCACGTCTTTGGATGGATTACCTTGGAGGGCCGTACGTCGTCCCAGTGAGACGGGTCTTGATGGTGATGATGGAATACTGGAACTAGAAGAAGCGGAAAATGTCGAAGTGGTGTACGAGGATACAGAAGGAGGGAGAGTCATGAAGTTCAATGTAAGCGGCAGGACGCGGGGCATCAGATTGGACATTGATCAGCGCTACCCTAGGTTCTTGAACTATCGAAAAAGACAACAAAGGCTACTGGATCCTCTGGACCTGAGGCAGATGTGACATCTTCTGCCAGCTTGGAACTGTTAAATCCTCCAGTGTCGTTCGACTGTACGTTATCTTTTATGCTAGTGACCCTCCTGATTTTCGGACCCTTCGATACCCTCCAGCCGAGTCTTTGCTACCCAATTGGCATGCTTTTTGTATACATTCACATCTTTTACAAGTTCTTCATTCGCAAGGATTCGCTACACCCACCCCAATACAAGCTAAGTCACTGCCAATAGCCTTGAACGGGCGGGATATTGTTGGAGTGGCAGAAACCGTTTGTTAATTCCTATTAATTTCTTCGACGTTCTCATGGTTTGCTTTCTAGGGATCCGGAAAGACGCTTGCATATGGCCTTCCCATCCTCCACAGTATCTTATCATGTCCCCGGCTGCAAAGGACTAAGCGGACACTCCAGGCGCTTATCTTAGCTCCCACCCGTGAACTAGCCCTACAAGTCTCTGATCATCTCAACGTGTTCGCACGAGTTATTGATACGAAGGCCGAACAAGATGTTGATCTCAGAAACACCGAGGCTAAGAAAAAGCAGCACAAAAATATTACTCCGCCCCTCGTCAGCATCGCTGCCATAGTCGGCGGAATGTCGGCGCAAAAACAGCGGCGTATAATTGACCGGGGTGTCGACGTGTTGGTAGCGACGCCAGGTCGACTTTGGGACATTCTAGAGGAGGTTAGTAAATTTTGTTTCAATTTTACCTTGTCTGATTAAACACGTTTTCATCCAGGATGAGGAACTAGCAAGACAAATCAGCCAGCTGAGATTCTTAGTGCTGGATGAGGCTGATCGCATGGTCGAAGCGGGACATTTTGCTGAAATGGACAACATCTTGCGGCTCACAATTCGAAAATCCCAGTATGCGTTGTGATATCATTGTAGTTATTGAGACGTTGACATGTTCCACTCCCAGAGAAGATGAAATTGAACCCCCTGAAGCACCAGTTGATTCTCTCGATGCTCATAAAGGTGCAGAGAACACTGAGGCTGTGGATGCATTGCAAACCTTCGTATTCTCTGCTACTCTCAGCAAAGATCTCCAGAAGAATCTGAAACGAAATTATCACCGGAAGGGCTATAAAAAGTCGTCCAAATTGGCTAGCACACTGGGTATGTTCATTTCCGAGCGCTCTCAGACGTTGTTGCTAAACAATACCACCAACAGATGACCTTCTTCTGCGCCTTGATTTTCGCGACCCGGATCCAGCTATAATTGACATCAGCCCCGAGGGAGGCGTTGTCTCCACACTCAAGGAGAGCAAAATCGAGTGCCTTTCCACGGATAAGGTGCGCGCGCAACCATACATGCGCAGATGGCGTCTCATCCCCCACAGGATGTATACCTGTACTACTTCCTGTTACGGTACCCTGGCCGTTCCCTCGTGTTCTTATCGTCTATTGATGGCATAAGGCGTCTCACTCCACTGATGGAACTTCTGAACCTCAAGGCCTTTCCTCTCCATTCTCAAATGGAGCAACGCCAGCGCCTCAAAAACCTTGATCGGTACTTTTCATGTCCACCGTAGACATCGACTACACCCATGCTAACACAGACGCCACAGGTTCAAGGCAGCCACAAATGCTGTTCTTCTGGCCACAGATATTGCTGCCAGGGGTCTTGACATACCTGCTGTTGACCATGTTGTTCACTATCAGACACCACGTTCTGCTGATGTATTCGTTCACCGCAATGGGCGTACCGCTCGTGCGATGCAAAAAGGTTTTAGTTTGTTGATGTGTGCCCCCGACGAACGTCGAGTGGTCAGGGCACTACTAGCAAGCCTGGGTCGTAGTAAGTAACACCAATCCTTACTCACTGGTTGTATATTCAACGCACGCACTATTAGAAGATACAGATATTCCTGAGATATCAGTGGAGCTCAGCCTTATTGATAAGCTCAAGAACCGTCTCTTGCTCGCTCGACAAATCGATTCTCAGCAACACAAAATAAAAAAGCAGCATCATGAGCGGAACTGGCTGAAGGAAACGGCGGAGGCGATGGAGATAGAGCTTGATTCTGATATTTTGAGGTGAACGAAAATCCTGCCGTAATAAAAATGATGATGCTGACAGGTCGGTCTAGCGACTCCACAGATGAAAACAACCCATCAAAGCACAGAAAAAAGAATAATGACGCAAAGATGGCGGGTTTGAAAGCCAAATTAAAAGAACTCATGTCCCAGCCCCTCCTTAGCCGAGGTGTCTCGACGAGGTACATCACCTCTGGAAGCCGACCGATCGCTGACGACATCATATCGGGAGATGGTAAGTCCTTTAGATGAACATTTTCCCCCTTATTCTTACTGCGTTGTATAGTTCATGAAACCATGCTGGGCCTCAGGAAATCGGAGGCCGGTGACGACTTAGTTGCCGCCGCCAAGCGAAAGCTAGTGCACAAAAAAGTATATGAAGAACCAGAGGAATGGAACGGCTTCGGTTCATCAGACACGCTTTGATGCACGAGGATGTGTTAGTACACAGTGCATATCTTCCTCATCGTGAGCGGTACTTGATAGTAATTTCTAGCCTGGCAGTGCGTGAGCAGCCGCGACGTCGCTTACGCATGAGAAGCTACGTATCATCATTTCCATGAGTGTCGAAGGACATGTTAGATTTCATTTTTGCCTGACCTCGATCGTGCCATGTGGCTGTTCAGGAGACAACCTACAAGGTTTAAATGATGATAGCACGATGCGTGTTAATTGATTGAGACTATTGGTCATGCAATTGTGGGTCTTAGCCTGACGTATGATTGATGCCACGCTTGTCGCAGTCCAGACACGAGGAGTGATTGCCGCCCAAAAAAAATAAACCGATTGACCAGTCATAAACTAGTATCCTTTGACGTTGTTGCAAGGGTCTCGAAGCACTGGATGGTTACGACTTGAATGAAATTGTCGCGTCTTTGAAGCTTTGTTCTGTTCGGTTGAAACACAGTAAATCTGCACTGTAGGGGCTGGTTAAGTTATGTAGGACTAAAGTCGGAAGCCAAGGCTAGTCACATATAAACTCCGACGCTTGCCGGGGCTGGCAGTACACTTATATACACACAAACTTATCGACCAGTGTGGCTGATTATAACTTCATTATACCCGACATGCTGTCGTCTCCACCATCCCCCATCAGAACCCCGTTGACCCTTTCTACAGTTACCAATGCACTCGTAAAATTACGACGGAGCACGTCAAAGGCTGAATCCATCGACTCTACCTCGGGCGAGCCACAGACTCACCCCTTACTGCGAGGGGAGGGTGCTACGTCAAAACGCAAGGTCCCATTGGTGCAGAACGACCTGTACTTCTGTAGAGATGCAGTAGATGTGCCAAAACTGTTGAGGGGGTCGAGAGCAAGTTTGCTCGAGAAAGCAGAGAACATAGGTGGAAATGTATTAGTTGACGAAAGGTGCGTGGAGCTCGTGGAGTTCCGATGCGTCTTTGTTGCTCATGCTTTGAATCAGCTGGGAGTGTTCAATACGTGTCCCCAGGGACAGACGACACGGATTTTTCAAAGTTCAGGTTCGTCGTGGGTTTTTTTGTCTGATTTGAGTCTCTGAGACCATTTGTCTAGGTCCGCTACAACGCCTCGGCTTCGCGATCGTCCCTCCCAGATCCTCAAAAACCAGTTGCATTAGACCGAGTCCAGAATGTGTCAGGACTCATGACAGTCGTGGACCGCGAGGAATCGTTACCATGAAAGCGCAACATC
The DNA here is from genome assembly GCF_016758785.1 of Suillus bovinus. NCBI lineage: Eukaryota > Fungi > Basidiomycota > Agaricomycetes > Boletales > Suillaceae > Suillus > Suillus bovinus. Next base: position 233,739 of record NW_024542070.1, read on the forward strand.
GGAGCTCTTATGATAGTTGTCTCTGCACTCCTTTGGGCCTGCAGACATTTTCGTTACTATAGCTGCATCACCATAATCACACATGCATTGTACTCTAACAATCACCATAACAGCCTAGTATTGTATTCATCTCATTTATATCTCTTCCTCGCTCTTTCTTCATGTTTTCTCAAAAGAGCCGTGGCTTTTACATATCGGTAAATTATTCAATGTATTCAAAATGGTCGCCACTTCATGACACCAAATTTCTTGTTGTAACACAACACAAGAAACACACGCTTATCTGCTTGCCTCTTCAAATATTTCATCATCTCCTGTTATCATACGGATCATTTCGCGGGAAGTAGCCTCCTGGAGATGGGAAGGAAGCTTGTTGGTCTTGATCATCGCTATCGAACGCATGTTGCCCATAACGGCCACCATACACCGGCGCTTCGGGGAACTCGTGACCGTGGATGTCACGATGTTCGTCAAGAAATCCACCTGGAGGTGGGCCGCTTAGTTGCGAGTACCCGCCTACATGCGGACGGTATGATGTAGAGTGATCACCTGCAGGTGGAAATGTTGATGGTGGAATGCTTGGCGGCGGATAGCTGCTTGTAGGTCTAGCGCTCGGATAACCGCCTATAAATGGAACATTTGATGACGGAGGTGGATACCCGCCGGAAGGTCTAGTGCTCGGGTAGTCACCGGGCGCATCCTGCACGTTCTGCATGTACGTGCTACTTGCTCCGACGAACGACGATGTGAGAGGGGGCGACTGTATGTAGGACGGTGCGTACTGGCTCTGGACAAAAGGAGGATGGAACGATGACCCGCTCTGCGAGTGCTGCGCATACGGACTAGGGGCATACACCGCTGACGGTGGCAGCGGGGCCGAAGGAGGCGCGTAGTTCGAGCTAGTGGTTTGCATAGTTTCATACGAGACGGTTGTCTCTGGTCTCGAGTAGCAGGAATCCGGCTGTCCACTAGATTGCCCGCCCTCTCGTCTCGTCCCCGCGGATCCACCCACCGTGCTAATCCATCCCTGCATCTGCGTAGCACCGGGAATTCCTTGCACGAGACCCTGAATGCCCTGCTGCATCGGCACATTCTGTGCATGAGAAACGGGAGCACTCCCATCGGCGGCTAACCGAGTGTTGTTCTGCGCTCGCACCGCTTCCTTCGTAAGACGTGCAAGTATGGCGTGCTGATTATGTCCGAGACTCTGCACCCAAGATCTCATATATTCCAGCATTTCACGCTGGACTACGGAGGAAGACTGGTGGAAGTCGGGATGGAAGCTGCGGATAATGGTCTGTCTGTGCCGAGAAAATGAAAGGAATGGGACATACAGGCACTGCAAAGCCTCATCTGTGATCTGCTTCGCGTTGAGTGAACTGTCATCCCAGGCCTTCGTAATCAAATTGACAGTATGTTTCTATCCGTAGACAATGCTAAGCGCAGCTGTTCCGTGTATCAGAGAGTAACTCACAAGAATGATTTTTGCGATATTGCCGGCAGGTTCATTTAGGATTAAATTCTGGAAGCATTACATTTAATGAATCGAGTGATACTGCGCAGCTCCTCAATATGCGGAGGATTAGGGTTTACGTACGAAGTGATCTTTGCTAAGCAAAGAATGTGTGGGGTCGCTCTGTGGGATAAAGGGGTGATAAGGGATTATTGCAGCACGTATCAGAGTTATTCGAACTCACAGCGTACGGGACATTGAACACCTGCCAGAGGAAGAGATATCAGTAGATGTTGATATCAAGATAAAGAAGAAGGGAGAGATCGATAAGCGAGCACGATGACCAAGAGCGATGCAACGAAGACCGAGCATCGGGTTCCGAAGAGATCGAAAACGAGGCAACTGAAGATCGAAACACGGAGGGACACGGAAGTACTCGCGAACCAAACACTCCAACTACTTCCTTTGGAAACACTCACCTCATATTGATCATGCTGATTGATTACCTCTGATGAGGCCGACGATAGTCCAGCCGTCGCGGTCTCCAAGATCGGTTTCAAAAAGGGCTACGTTCCAGGTAATCAGCAACCGCAGCGGGGAGGACACATTTTTGGAAAATTCCTTACTTCCAAAGTAGTGAAAACGAACACTGATGAGAAGCCATCAGTACAACTTGATCAACGAGTTGATTATGAACCGACCAGAAATTGAATCCTGAATTTTCTCGATAACCGAGTTGAGTCCAGGGATCTTCTCTGTAGCATCCATCAGTGCCGTGAATGCTTGTCATAAATATCTAAATTTACCTAATATCCCCGATATGCTTTTCATAACTTGGAAAGAGTGAGACACCAGTGAGGAACGTCAAATCAAGGGCATACCAGAATCTCTGAAGCTCAAGACCTTCCACAGCACGCTATGCAACTCTTGTGGGCTCATGTCCTCAGGCCGCCTATCCCCACGTTCCATCCCAGCGCGCATGTGCTCGATGCCCTCCATGTCGCGGCCCATCTTATCACCACTTCCACCAGGAAGTTTAAGAAAAGCATCGCGGAGTATGGCATTCGACGAATTAGACTTGGAGCGTGCACGATCAAACTCTTTATTGAGATCCGTGACAGAAGCTTCACTCTAGAGATTGGATCAGAAAAATAATTGTATACCAAGATCAAGAATCTTACGATGTGATCCGTAGCCTCTGAATGAGAGTGAGTTTCGATAATCGCTACTATGACACGAGAGCATAGGTACATACCTCCAAGTAGGCTGTGGATAAAATCACTCGATCCAAACGTGCCTGAACAGACATAGGAGCGAGCGTGGTTATTCCTTGAACGATATCGTAGCGTGAAAGACGCACCAGTAACGATTGGCGCGACCATTTTCCCGTTGTGTGCACGCACTCGTACAGCATCACCAGTATGCACAAATACATCGGTATGTCCCATGGAAACAAGAGCAAGTTCACAGAAGTTAGAGTGCGCAGGGAAGTCTTCAAGGGTGTGGAGCTATTCGATGAGATCAATTGGTGTTGCGATAAAACCGATACGATAGAAAAAAAGGTAAACACCAACGACGGATAGGACTAGTATGTGCCACAATGTACACCGCACATATTCGGTGCATCTATGCACCACAGGTAGAGGTTTTTAGTTGAATATTCAACTTACAGCTTGTCCAAGGAGTCGAAACGCCTCATATTGATCCGCGTTATCTCCAGAACTCTTGTATTTCCTGCCAAGGTAAATGCACTGCTCGAGCACTCTACGCACGAGGGCCTTGGATGTATCCCAATGGCCATTTTCTGCCACATCCATGAGCTGCTCGAGGTCAAAATGGGATCGAAGTGAAGAGACAAACCATTTGCGATATAGTTTTTCATCCCCGTCTGCGGATCGATAGCGAGTTCATCAGGCTAGAAATAATGAGTAGGGCAAGTGATAGATAACCAAAAATAATATGTACGTGAACAGGACCGCGCAGTCTGCGGTCGTACTGTCGTGCGTCTTCTCCCTCTCCATAACCTTTCGGGTTGTCAATGTGTTCCGTCTGTGGGTGTGCATTAATATGTCATGTATTTTATATGCTAGGGCACTTACTGGCAAATATGCACCGAGTCTCTCTGATGTGACTTCAAATTCGCCAGTGGCATATCCATTAGCCTAAAACAGAGTGAGAGCAAGTTTCCAGGGCGGCGATTGCACATGCCATGAACCCGAGCACCATGACTAAATTGAGAATCGTCTGAAAATTCGTGGAATGATGTTTCAAACATGAGTCGGGGGCAGATATCACGACGTACTTGCAAATTCACTTTCTTCAGTGTACCGATGTCAACGGCCTATGAGACATCATGAGCTTGCCAAACTTTCAAACATCAAAAGAGTCGTTGGATTACCTGGCTGTAGTCTCTCAACCAATTGCTATGATGGATTAGATCACGAAGGAATATGTGTTGGCATCTACAAATACACACCCAAAGTATACGCGCTTAATGTCGAGGCCACCAAACTTTGGACCCTTTCCGATGAGACTGGAGAGTGCGAATCCACCGACCCCCTTCTTCACGAGGTCTGCAAGTGCATCCTCCTAAAAATGGCGGCGATTAGTACGCTAGAATTCGATCGTGTTGGAGAACTCCTACGATATCACCATGCCTAAATGCCTTGCCTTCGACAAATGCATATCTGCCAAATCGTGAGTGAAAGAAAAACTTAGGGAATGGATCGTGCTGCTTTACGAAGGAATATTGCCTGCCCCGAAGGCGTGCACGCCGTTATTTGACAAACAGAACGCCAAGATAAAGAACAGCAGAAGAGGAAGCGTTGGAGAAATACTGGGTGGCATTGTGTAAGAATGAATCACAGGCTGTGAGCTGCGCAGTCTCCGCTATCCACTTATATATCCAAGTGGAGATTCTAGGTTGCCCAGCCTACTTGGCAATAAACTATGCGACTTCTGATTACATTTCTAGAGGTTATGAAGCTTCGGACCTCGAGAGCCTGTTTGACCGGTAAAATTCCCTGACTGTTGGTTTTAGAGATCATGAAGCTTCAGGCCTTGGTCACTAGCTGCCCTTACAGCCTCTGTGACCAGTAAGATCCCCTGAAGACTCTGATGAACTATATAGAAGAGGATTTTGAGCGGTGAAACTTGACAATGCGCGGGAGCGGAACGCCACGTGATTTGTCAGCAATCGGCAAAGACCGGTGTAAAATTGAAGGCTGTTGTTATTTTTCTGTCTGTCTCTCGCATCCTCCGTTAGTAAACGTGGCTTAGCTTGCGTCTGTTCGTTGTAATCTCTAGACTCCATCATCACGCACTTTTGATTCCCTTCAGGTCAGTGAAACCAATCACTTTCATTCAATCATCGTATTAAAAAAAACAAGTTTCAGCATCATTCCCTCATAATGACCAGCTCTTCCGCTACTTCATCTCCTTCTCAGATTCATCAGAATGTCGTTCCTTCTGAAGTCGGATGGCAATTTGTTCCACAGTATTACACCTTTGTCAACAAGCAGCCCAATCGTTTGCATTGCTTCTACACAAAAACTTCCACCTTCATTCATGGTACAGAAGGCGAGGATGTCAAGGCATGTTTTGGCCAGCAGGTCTGCTTCAATTTTCTCTATTCATCGTCTATCAAATCTTACAACTAGTTCAGGAAATCCATAACAAGATTACCTCTCTTGGCTTCGACGACTGCAAAGTCTACATCCACTCAGTCGACGCCCAGTCTAGTGCCAATGGTGGCATCATAATCCAGGTCATCGGTGAAATGTCAAATCATGGCGACCCTTGGCGCAAGTTCGTCCAGACCTTCTTCCTCGCAGAGCAGCCAAATGGTTATTTTGTCCTCAACGACATCTTCCGTTTCCTGAAGGAGGAGACCGTAGAAGATGATGCCAGTGAACCTGAGGCTTCCTCTACTGCACCTTCCGAACCTGCACCTGAATCAGTTCGCGAGCCAACTCCCCCGCCTCCCGCTCCTGAACTTGAAGTCGAAGAGCCAACCACTATGGTCCCTGAGCCCATCTCCCCACCACCTGAGCCCGAACTTGCTCCAGTTGAGGTCAACGGTATCCATCACGAGCCTGAGATCAAACGGGAGCCTACTCCTGAGCCATCCATTCCCGAAGCTGAGCCAGAGCCTGAACCCTCCGCTCTGATTGCGCCGCCACAAGCGCCTGCCCCTCCCCCGCTTGTTGCGCCGCCACCAGTGCCTGCACCTCCTGCTCTAGTTGCTACACCACCAGCTCCTGAACAGGCACCCGCTCCTCAACCACCAGCTCCTGCACCAAAACCTGCAGCACCGAAAACGTGGGCCAGCCTTGCTGCGGCCGACTCTAAACGCTGGGGCGCACAGGTTGCTACCGAGTCAAAAGGGATGTCTGAGGTCCCAGCTTCTGCAGCATCCCCATCACCACCGGCTGCTAGTGCCCCTTCTCCTGCCCCACGGAGAGATCACTCGCACTCTCACTCGCCTATCGCTTCTGCCAACGCACTAACCACTCCCCAGTGCTTTGTCAAAGTATGCCTCCCTTCTCTAACAATTCATGCATGTCACTCACTAGGACGTTTTCCATTAGGGTGTCACTGAGGTCGTATCGCAACAGCAACTGATAACCCTTCTGGCTCGCTTTGGCACTGTCAAGGACGTCGAGATTGTGCGAAGTAAAGCTTGTGCCTTCCTCGAGTTCAACAGCCTTGATGCTGCTAAAAAAGCAATCATTGCCTCCCTTCCCACCAACGCTGGTGGTGAGGGTGGATTGCGCTTCGATAGCCCTGAGGGCAACGTTCGGATTATCGTTGAGACCAGAAAGGAGCGTGGCGAGCGGCCCATCAGTCGGCCAAGAGGTGGTGCGCCTAATGGCGAGTCCAGGGGTTCATTCCGGGGCCGTGGCGGACCTCGGGGTCGTGGTGGCCCTCCGCCACCCAAACAGTAAGAACGCATATGCATGGTGGTTCGGAGGGGTGTTCATCTGCGTGGTACACTTGTTGTCCTAAGCTTATTTCATTTGCTTTTGTCCATGTAGACGTGCGTGGTGGACGTGATATAATGCGAAAATCACCCTCGTACTCGTATGTTTTGCTTGCTGTCGTGTTTTGGTAGTGATTCGATTAATGAATTCAGGGGTATGATATTGTGACGTGACGTTCTTTACTACTTAGTGCTCCTACATACTACTCGAAAGCATGTTTAACTATGTAGTACTTGAGCTTGATTGTGTGAGATCGCACTAGCACTAGGCGACAAAAATTCTTGTTTGGTCAAGTTTGACGATCTTCGCTACTACGCCTTGAGCACATCGTCAATGGCATCAACGGAGCCAACGCACGAAACAGTCATCAATGCCGAACCCATCAACCAAGAACACCACAAAGACCAAGATACCTCAGATGCCCAAGTTCAAATAATCGCATCTCTCCGTTCTCAAGTTACCGATCTTTTCTCGCAAGTTACGCAGCTCAACGGAAAGCTCGTCAAATCCTACGACCGCGTCTCCGACCTCGAAGATCAGCTGCACGATTGTGAGAGCTCTCTGCGAAATGCGAGTATCACTGTATCATCGCTCGAGCTTGAGCGCACCCACCACCTCGCTGCGCTCGATACAGGGCTGCTGGTCGAGAAAGAGCATGTCACCGCTGAGCTGAACAGGCTTATGGAACGTGCGACGGAAGAAGCTGCGCAGCGTGGGCAAGCAGAGACAGCTAGGAGTGATATTGAGAAAGAACTCGATGATCTTAGTGCATCGTTGTTTCACCAGGCGAACACGATGGTCGCAGAAGCACGATTGGCCCGGGCCGCGAGCGAACGCAAGGTACGCGAGGCGGAGGAGGCGCTAAAGGGAGCTGAGGAAGCCGTCAAAGTGATGCAGACCCAGATGCAGACTCTACATGCTGAAAAAGAGGATGCTGAGCGTCATGCGGAGGAGGCGCGACTCATTATGGGAAAGGGCAAGTGGGTCGAGCGGGACACGCAGCTGGTTCAACAGTATCCGGGAGATGTACGGAAAATGCGCTTAGTGACCGTGCACGTCCCCTATGCAGAGTTCATCGCGTTTATTTCGCACCTTCGGGGACTGAGGGTTTCACAGGCTACTTCACCTGTTATCTCAACGCTTCTGGGTCTACCGTTCCTCGCACGGTTGCTCACTGAGGATTCGTAAGTGATTCACGCGTCTTGTTTGCCGATGCATCTATTGATCATGATTTAGAGAACCGACCGTCCGGCTAGACCTGGCCCCCTCGTTAAACTGGCTCTCCCGGCGATCCGTTCTAGCAGCGATCCACACAGGAATGCTCATTGTTGAGCCAGTGCCATTCTCATCGCTTGTGCAGGAACTGTACCCCCACTCTCAAGCAAACACACCTGTTTCCATTTCATGTGCTCTTTGCGGGACGGCAATCGTGCGTGCCCAATCGCACGAAGCACCCCCAAGCCACCCACTCGCGTCCCTCGCGCGCAGCCGCAACAATGTCCGCCTCACGAATGGTAACCTCTGGTTCAAGAATCCACTTTTCAACTCCTCATCAAGTCATGTTGGACATGACGCAGATATCGAGCAGCCTGAGCAAGTGTACGTATTCCGTCTGGCACCTGCCACTCCTGCCCCAGCTATCGCGCCATCTATACCACTGCACACCTCTTCGCCTTCTACACCTTCATTTCCCGTATCCAGGCCATCAGCGTACCCCACGGGGGCAACCCGCACAAATTCTACTCAAACACACCAGCCCTATCCGTTATGTACATCCAATTACTGTCTCATGCGCCTCCGAAGTACGTGTTCCCTGTGGGCTTTCGTCCGCTCATGCGTCGTGGAGCGTATTTGGGAGGAGGAACCTGTTATACCCGATAAGAAGCCCATGATTTCGGATGCGAATCGGACGGATAATACTCAAGAGTCGAATAAAAAGAATGCTGCTCCAGCTGCGAGTGCATTTGCGAGCCCTGCGGGTGAGAAGCCACCTGTGCCTCCTCGTCGCAGGCGGCTTTGGGAGATGGCGAGTGCACTTGGGGAGAGGGCTGCTAGCTGGACTGAAAATTCCAAGGACAAGGATAAAGATAAGGACAAGGACAAGGAAAAAGAGAAAGGAAAGGATGAGGAAACGGGCAAGAAAATTGTGAGGAAACTTCCGCCACCGCCACCTACCCTCCCTTCTGTTCCCGATCTACCTGTTCAAGCACCCCCTCCCCTGCCAAAAAGGAGCGAAGAACGTGGCCATTCAATCGACACTCGCACTGCTGTTTCAAACGATACTGACAAAAAGGCCGGTTCTGAAGCTGGGACGTCCGGTTCTCAAGAATCGTTTACCACCCCCATTGATGAAGTGTCCTCTTCTCGCCCGTTTTCCGTAGATCTGTCTTCTCCACAAAACATAATACAGCCCCAGGCCCCAGCTTTACAGCCAGAACGCCCTCCCTCCCCACACACCATTCCCCTGCCAGAGACACCCACGTCACCTGTATTCCGTGCTACATCGCCACCTCCGCGCCCACGTTCTCGTGTGGCCTCTCCAGCTCCCTTACCTTCACGCATCTCTTCGCCGATACCTCATCGTGTCAGTATACCTATTGCTCCGAGTCGATCGAGAGCCGGATCGCCAGCTCCCCCACGCGCGGGCTCTCCATTCTCGTCCTCCAGGGCCGCTTCGCCTGTACCAAATGGAGCTCCACCTGTCCCCAAGCGCGCTCCTGCACGAAGGGCAGTTCCTGTGCCCCCCACTGCTTCACAGACCGAAGCAAAGGAAGCAATTCCGATGCGTTCGACTGAAATCAGCAAAGATGAGACCCCATCGAAAGTTGAGGCACCTACTACTGAGAAGGGAGAAGAACACAAACCATCTGCTCCCGCTGAACAGAAAGCAGCTGCGGGTGAGGACGCTGTAGAGCCCTCGACGGCCAAGCATGACATCGCCGAAACCCCCAACCCCCTACCTAATGCGAATATGAACGGAGATGTGTCTCTCGAAAAGCGAGCATCCGTGGATGTTTCTCCCCACGCCACGCAAGCCACTGTTGTCGACCGATTCTCCGAAGCTGGCCAAACCAGGCGTGCGTCCGAGGATTCCAGCACACACGGGAAATCTATCGACACGAGTAGTACAAAGCGCTCTTCTACTAGCGATGAGGAAGGTTACGCTGGTGACGCCACATGGGAGGATCGTACGTGGAAAGAAATTGTACGTTTGAAAGAAGACATGTTTTGGGCGCGTGTTGGGGGCGTGCGGTAGTGCTTTGCGGTGTACCTGCTGCTGCTGCTGCTCATCTATTTCATGGTAGGATATAATTTGTATGCCCACATATGTGCAGATGTGTGCATTATCGTCTGGACTTGTTGTTGAATTTAAGACGGACTAGCTTGGACTACATTTCCATCAAATATACTCCCAGGTCCCATCGATGGTCAATGCTTTCGTGCGTTTACTTACATATCCTGTCGACGTGGATTGGACCACAACATTAGAGATATGACTTGGCAAGGAGGGTTGCATACAACCGGAACCTCTTGGCATGCAGACATACCATCACTTGTACAAAACAGCGACAATGCAATCTCGAATTGTCACAACAGACACTTCTAATATACTCGACGCAGCTGAGCAACAATCTCAGCAACGACCATCCACAACTGCGCACCAGTGGGTACAACTAGTATGTCACCGCATAATCATCTTTTAAGGCCATGTGCAAGACGTGGAACCCCCTCATTGCCCTCAGAGTTGCTCTGATACTAAGTGGTTTCGTGCGTTTTTTGATCCACCATTACCCATTGCTATTCATGACGACCTGATTACTCGGCTGCAGATCTGTGCAAAGAGGTAAGCGATTCGCATCGAAACCGCCTCTCGCAGATACTTACACCAGGTAGTCGCCATGCACTGCATCGTCACCAAGTAGTCAGATTTGAAATCGTCAGCGTAGCTGGAACTTTACCCTGGCTACCTACTGACCTGACCACTGCATAGCGACCTTCAACTTACGGCTGGTGATACTTGACGTTTGACAGACGACCTTGTATCGGAGACATGGTTGGATTCGTTGTTTGGAAGACAAGTAGTCGGAAAAGGATGATAGGCTGTAGTCCTGACATCGCAACATCATTTATACGTGTTCCTCAGGCAGGCTCAGCATCAGGGGGATCATATGCGCCCCTGAATCATGTTCAATTATTCAATGCTGGCGGAGTTAATGCATGCAGTCGTGATCTGGTGATCAGTCATCGTGACGAAAGCTAAGATATCGATACGTACTCCACCCTTCGCACGCACTTCCATTGAAAAAGAGCAATGATCCCCGCGAGCGAAATTGAGGAATGTTTTTAAATCAGCAATCACCGCCAGGGGTATCGCTAGGCTGAGAAGCGACTGATCTAGGAAAAAGCTCATTGTAATGCCATCAAAGAACATTCCTGGTAAACGAGCATCCAGGGTGTGGTACGTAGTCACTGCCGAGAATTTGATAGACTCCCCAACAACGAATCTCGATCATCATGCATATCAGCGGTATTTCGAGTCTTCGAAGCTTGCTTGAAGTGGCCTGACTGCGTGTTGACCAAAAACAGCGCAAACTGCCCAATTAATGAGCAATGTACTGAATCACGCCACTGATACCCAAGGTAAGTGGGAAGAGAGCTCTGTCAAACACCAAAAAAATCCCGTCACTAAAAGAGCTCCATACTCTTTGTCACTGGTTCACCGTCTGACACACCGTCGGCTGAAAAATTGAAGCACTGGACTCTTTGTCGTGGTGAGCATGTCAGCTGGTGAATCTGTCTCGAAGGCTGATGGCAAGCATTTAGCGCTGAGAATCGATCAGGGGATAGAGCGCGCGACGAAGCTCAATGACTTTGTTCACATTAAGCCAATCAGATGACAAATGGTCTTTTGTTCCTAAGCGAGTCGACGAGCTTGTGTGTCTTCATTAGGGCATCAGTGAACCAACCTTTCAGCACATCCCTTATGCGTCCACTCGTGTTCTCGGAACTTGGGATGGAGGGAGGCTATCAATGAATGTTCGCCTAAAAGGGAATAGTGTAGCAGACATAGAGAAGTATTGGCAAGTTCTTGACAGTGGAGCTATCTTGTTGGTATCTAGATAGGCCGCATTATTCATAGCGGGGTAGTCCAAGCCCACCTGAGTTGTTTTGAATTAGAACACCTGCCCGCTAGAGATCATTGCGTTCGCTTACTGTCTCAAATAAATATGCATGAAGCTGGGGACCAGGATACTGGATTGTACATCGAAAGAGGATGTTTCCCAGCAATGAGATTTACAAACGGGCTCTTCGCTACGGCCATAGCACCGGAGACGGTATCGATGAAGTTCAGTGGTGGCGTACAAGTGGATCTTCGAGTCACGGAAGCTGGAAGGGATTGGTTGACACCGCTAGATATGCCATGCTTATCTTTCGGGACATTGAGTAATTTGTGCTGAACGGGATGAGAGATGAGAGTGAGAATGAATGTTTGGAGCAGACCTATTGGCTGAGATCCTTTGAGACTCAGGAGATGGTATACGTTTTGAAAGAAAACATCATATTGGGGGCGTGCGGTATTAGAACGGAGTCCCCATGGATTCTTGCCCTTCAGTGGTCACTTAATTTAAAAGGATAATCTCGACAGGAGGACGAAGAACTCGACAGGTTGACAATAGCCTTCACAGCCCATGTAGTAGGACCTCAGCAGTCAAAATAGTCTTGGCTTATTTCGAGTAGGTGACCTTGAAAGATCTGACACCCATGGTATTGCCAGTGCGTGAACGAGCCCACAGCTGTCGTAGTGGTATCTATCGTTATAGTAAAGGTGCCGTAAGTAGTTGACAACGAGCCGGAACTTGGTTGTCTTGGTGGCAATCATGGGATGCGGTGGAACATACTTTTCCAGGAACTTATTGTTAACAATTGTTATTTCCTATTATATATATTCATCACTAAACTTGGACGCCGTACACAACACACGCAAGATTATACTACTTTGTGCCTTGCTTATAGTGTTCTTGTCTTTCTTGTCCTCCACGTTCCCTCCTTCTCCCACTCATCTTTCTAGATGCCTGAAAACCCTCAGCAGGCTCCAGCTCCCGCTGCAGCACCCTCAAAATCAAAACACGGTGCTACATCCCAAGCTCCAGCCGCACCGAGGAAAGTTAGATTCAACGTCGGTATGTCCACATCCTTGCTCTTCTTTCATCTAATTAACAAAATATCTCTCAATAGGTACTCAGTATCAGGTTCTCGATGTCGTAGGCGAGGGCGCATATGGTATCGTTTGTTCAGCTGTACACCGGCCCAGTGGCCGCAAGGTTGCCATCAAGAAGATCGCACCCTTTGATCATTCCATGTTCTGCTTACGGACACTCCGAGAACTAAAACTCCTCAAATTTCTCAGTGAAGCTGGCGTAAGCGAAAATGTGAGCATATTTGCAAGCCATTCATCATATTTACGTGGAGTCACTCATGACTTTGAAGATAATTTCAATTTTGGACATTATCAAGCCTCCCTCTTTAGACGCTTTCAAAGAAGTTTATCGTGCGTACAAAATACGTTATTGAGCACACATGTCATTCAAACTTTCACACAGTGATTCAGGAGTTGATGGAAACAGACATGCACCGTGTTATCCGAACCCAAGACCTCTCAGATGACCACGCTCAATATTTCATTTATCAGACCCTGCGCGCACTCAAGGCTCTACATTCTGCTGATGTCATCCACCGTGATCTCAAACCTTCAAATCTCCTCCTTAATGCAAACTGTGATCTCAAGGTCTGCGACTTTGGCTTAGCAAGATCAGTAAAGACTGCCGAACCATCAGGCACCGAAACCGGGTTTATGACCGAATATGTCGCTACACGGTGGTACCGAGCCCCTGAAATCATGCTGACGTTCAAGCAGTATACTAAAGCTATCGACGTCTGGTCTGTGGGTTGCATATTGGCTGAGATGCTCTCCGGAAAGCCACTATTCCCCGGTAGAGATTATCACCATCAGCTCACGCTGATCTTGGATGTTCTCGGTACACCAACGCTGGACGAGTTTTACGCCATTACAACACGCAGATCGCGAGATTATATTCGAGCTCTTCCTTTCCGCAAACGCCGGCCATTTGCGCAAATCTTCCCCAACGCCAATCCTATGGCTGTAGACTTTTTGACAAAAACTCTTGTAAGTTACGATCTTTTCATCTATCTCATTGGTAGCTTAAACCTATCCTAGACATTTGATCCCAAGAAACGCATAACAGTTGAAGAGGCTTTGGCTCACCCATACCTCGAAGCATATGTATGTGTGCTTCTTACTCCTCGAGCGCACAAGCTTACCTGTGGCTAGCATGATCCTGATGACGAACCAGTTGCGCCACCGCTGGACCCGGAGTTCTTCGAATTTGACCGTGAGTATTCAGGTTTAACAAGCGCGCATGCATATTCATCGTATCCGGCAGTACACAAGGACGATATCAGCCGCGAGCAGCTCAAAGAGCTTCTCTACGAAGAAATCATATCCTTTTGTCCCGCCCCAATCACCTAGACACACCACCGCTGTCCATAAATCAGAGGATTCATATGTAATACTGTGCCGGGCGTCAAATCGATTCAGGGGATAGAAATATGTACGAAATATGTTCTTTGGTGCCTTCTAACTGGTAGTCGTACCGCTTTGCTATGGACAGTACTCATTCAATATTTTGGTGTATCTTTTCACAATCAGCAGCTCATCACACGGATCTTGTAATTATTACATTTTTTGTCGCCGCGACACCCAATATTCAATTTATGCAATTTTTGGGGACCAGGAGTGCCATGGACATAGTCACCGACAACTCGACGGAACTTGAGGCCTGCATGATTGTGTAGAATAGCTGAACGGATCCTATGGATAGTGTACTTCATTCATGTCATATGGAAAGAGCATGGCAGGGCGTTTAGTCGAGAGATACCCAGACTCCACGATTTAAGGATGATTAGAAGGTCAACTCCCCGAGCAGAATCAGCAGAGAACTGTGTCGCGGAAATCCGATATACGAGTTGTCGCCGGGCAACGAATGAATGGCTCTATAACAGACAACATGATTGCGAAAGCGAAAACAAGATGGCTGGGACCAGGACCACATTACAGAGAGTAGTTCCTCCAACTTGAAGCATAGCGTAGACAACACAGAATGCATATAAATAATGTGTAAAACCGTTCCAGATCAAAGCAACGTGACATGACGCTGCTCAACATCATGGAGAACGACACTCCGCATACTGAATTTGCATTTTTGTTCGCGTGTTATGCCGCCATTAGCGACGAGGAGAAACCCGACGACCTCGCAGTTGGATTCCAGTTTCGAGATTCAAGAGCATCATTGGTACGCTGTGAGTGGTCGGTGACGTTGTCGCGAAACAGGTTGTCGAATCTTTCTACGAGAATATGTTCAAGGATGGTGCGACGAAGGCGGCCTGGGGTGGACATCCTCCATGTATAGTTCCCGCCCACGTCCGTCTGACTTCATTCGAAAGGGGTGTGCTGTGTGGAGAGGAATGGGAGTGAATGCTGCAGTCGGACACAGCCAGATTCAAGACCAGCTCGTTACTCTGAAGATCTGCTGAAGGTCGATGATGATGGGAAGCATGCTCTCGTCTCATACTGTCTGCAAGGGGACTGGAATTCCTTCCTCGTCTCCTCTGTCCGTATAAAAGCTGCAAGTCGTATCTCCCTGGAAAAGTCACTCTTGAACTTCTCCCGATGTGTGTGAGCGATGAGCGGGAAGCGAAAGTGTTGAGGCTCTCCTAGGTCGGAACGCAATGAGGATGATGACTGGGCCATGACGTGCTGCGGCTTGCAACTCAGTATATAATGACAGGAGGAGGAACCGCGAGAAACCTGGAACCAGATTTCAGCCATCACCGCTTCCCGCTCCTGTATTGAATGGCTGCTCGGTCAGCACCTCTGGCGGAACTCTGAGCGTAAGAAAGACGCTTGCTAAGCTCTGAGAACTTGTGAGCAAGGTTAAGATCTGTCGACCCAAGATCTTCAAGTGGACTTCTTAGACATGAAGCCAGCCAGGGGCCATTGCTGACCACGACCTTGTTCAATAAGTTCAATTGCGTCTCATAGATTGTCAAGGCGCGTGACACATGATCCCGCATCCACAGGCCGGTGCCGGCCAACGTTCTGGCACGACGAAGAGTTGAAGTAGCTTTGCGCAACAGTTGAAGATTGTGTTACTAAATGTCTGTTAATGCATCCGTCTACGTCGTCAATGCTACTGCGTTGTGTAGAGCCTATACAAGCTTGTCGAGTGCTTCTGAACGGTGTTCAGCGCTTCTGTGAGGTGATAGTAGACGATGGATGTCATTGGATGATCGGGGTGGCCCTGTAAACGCAATGTAAGGGCGTTGCGGAAGAGAGAAGTGATAGAGTCGATGTCTTGAAAATGGCTTTTGAACGTGGCCATGAAGGAAGTGATAGAGTCGATGTCTTGAAAATGGCTTTTGAACGTGGCCATGAAGGCAGGCCCACGCCAGGTTGGTGAGAGCCGCTGCACGGTCAGGATGGCCGACTGAACATTGGTTCAAGGCCAACTGAATCTCAGTGCTGTACGGCATCGTTCAGGTGGGAAACTGTCTTACTTGTTACGTATGTGGTAAATCGTTCAAACGTTCATGATGGCCCAGTCATCTGTGTTCCGAGCAATCTCACATTCAACGATGAGCTACAGCCAAAAAAATACTTACTACAAGACGATGAAAAATGCAAAAGGAGAGGCGATACCAGGGCTCGAACCTGGGTTTCGGGAAATCAGCACTTGTCAGAATCCCGAGTGATAACCACTACACTATATCGCCTTGGGTGTCTGTCGTAACTCAACACATTACGAGCCCATTAACGTAAGTACTGCTCCACCCCGTCATACTATTCCGCAATCCCTACTACTTACTACATACAAGTTTGACATTTCAGTGACTAGGCACGTCTTTGGGCTGACATGTCCGCAGGCGCTGGCAGGACCCCAAAGCTGGGCAGTGGTGCTAGCTCAATTCCGAGCTATAGTTGCCCGTACGCCCATGCCTCGCCGACGAAGATCGCCTTGTGGGGACAAAGTCTCCAGGAATAGTTCTTTGATGCGGGGGGCCAGCGGGGCAGGGGCAAGTTATGTAACCCTATTATTTTCCGTGAGATTTCTTCTCATCACCGGGCAGCAGCGCCTCAATTTTATTTGAATTACCGTGGTACGGAGACAGCTAGTACCCGATGGGATGACAGTCCACCTGACTTGTGTGATCTCATTATAAACGTTTGGTCTCATTTTCCTCTTGTTCTCTTGCTCCTGCAAGCGCTCAGCCAGCATCTTTAATATCGCGGAGTAGCTCGCTACCGTTTACTCCGCTTACGTGCGTGAGTCATCTCGGCCTGCCTCGGTTTCAATGTTGGACGAAGAAAAACGTCAATTTTCCGATGAGAAGGAAACCAAATCCACAAGCGACGCTGCCGGCAATAATCCCATAGTAATATCTGATGAAGAGAAGAGGCTCGTGCGCAAGCTTGACCGTAGGATTCTGCCAATAACATGCCTGCTTTATCTCTTTGCTTGTGAGTAAAATTTTATCATGAGAGCTGGTTGACGCCTGTCCTGTTGTGCTGATGGTGAATCAGATCTTGATCGCACGAATCTTGGAAATGCACGCCTTCAAGGACTTACAGAAGAGAACCTTGGTGGCGACCCTACTGGTACATTGTACGATTGGGTAAACTCGGCATTTTTCTTTTCGTACGTGAGTAATATGACTATAGTTTATTGCCCTATTTTTTATTTGTTACCTCTCAGATTATCTTCCAAGTGCCTGCAACGATAACCTCAAAGTTGTTTCCACCATCCTATTGGATAGCGGGTGCGGCCGTTGGGTGGGGTATATGTTCCACGTTAATGGTGAGTCATACTACCGCTCTTCTTTATGTGTACATTCCGCTTTCCCTTGAAGTTATTCCTTGACTACTGGGAATGTTTTGTTCATGAACAAAACCTCCTATGATACATTCATCATTACTAGTAATTTACCAGCGCGTCAGAATGGCCAATTTCTACCGTAATATTCAGTGGCATGTGCTGATGACTTGATGTTTGATCTCTTTATCTGCAGATCATATAGGTCTTGCGGAATATTCTGTTTGAATACCTACCTATTCAACTGTTTTGTGTCTTATCTATTAGCAATTTCGAACCTGAACGGTTGCTCATGATGCATGCCATTTCTCCTGCAGGCAACAACATTCAATTTTGGAAGTCTCATGGCCGCCCGCGTTGCGCTTGGCATATTTGAAGCTGGTTTTGGCCCTGCAATTCCACTTTATTTTTGTAAGCCATACATCATGCAATAGGCCCGTGGAGGAAACAGTATTGTTGACACCACCATCCAAGCGTTCTTCTACACTCGCACCGAAATGGGCTTGCGCATGGCATATTGGTTTGGTTTTGCGGCGGTCGCGGGTGCGTTCGGTGGGCTCATCGCGTTCGGTGTGCAGCAAATTGGGTACGGACCGTATCTCGCTGGCGTAGGAGGAGAATGGGACTGGAAAGTTCTATTCCTTATTGAGGTTAGTTTCCGTGTTTGCTCAAGGGACAGGTGGTACTCAAGCCACTCGCATTTATCTTGCCGAGTGCTGCTGTGTTCTATATTCTGGGATCTTGTTTTGTCTCAGTTTTCTCCAGGCTGCTTGGCCTTTGATATGTGCAGGAGGATCCCGTTTACCTGAACCACACCGCGCAATGTTCGCTGTGCTAGCCTCTCTTGCATTGCACTTTTCTCCTGAGAGATAAGCATGCCAGTGATGCTATGCATTGTTTTTTTGTAATACTATCTAATCCCTCCAGGATTAATTTTCTGTGGTTTAGATGTGATTTGTCCTCTATAGACTTATTGGCTAACAATTTGGTTCTCAGGGAATTCCGGCACTTCTTCTCGGTGTTCTGACTTTCTTCGCGCTCCCTGACCGACCGGAGAGCACGAGATACTTGAATGCGAGAGAAAAAGAACTTGTAATGGAACGCATGAACAGGGGCACAAGCGCGGATATTGGCGCTGTGGTCAACAAAGGCGAGCCATTTCCCTATCCTCGTACAACGCAGCAAGGGCTCATCGACTTATCCTACTCAAGAACACATCATTATAGCTCTCCTAGATTGGCGTATATACACCGGCGGAATGATTTACTTTGGTGTGAATTGCGCTCTGGCGAGCATTTCGGCATTTTTGCCAACGATTATTGAGACTTTCGGGTACAGTGCGTATTACCCTGCAGTCTGATAAAGGTTTTTCTTGTTGATAGTTTCTTTCTAGCCAATGCGCTCGCTCAGTTACTCACAGTACCACCATATGCAGTGGCTGCCATTGTCCTCTGTATGACGTCCTACACATCTGATCGCATCCAGAACCGTGGCTTGGCGGTTGCAGGTGCATGCACTGTCGGTGCTATTGGTACGTAGCACATATGTTGATTTACGTTCAAAGTTTCCTCATGTGTCATTTCAGGCTACCTTCTTTTACTTACAGTCCCCAACAATGTTCACGTACGATACTTTGCCGTGTTCTGCATCACGAGCGGGACATACACTGCCATTGGCTTAATCATCGCATGGTGTACGCTCTCTATCGCTCACCATACTTCCCACCACAACTCACGGTTTCAACAGTTGCACACAATCTCGGCTCTGAGACCAAGAAAGCGACGGGCATCCCGATGTTCATGGCAATTGGGCAATGCGGGAGTATCCTCGGCTCGCATATATACCCTTCGACGGACGGTCCGAGGTACATGTACGTCCCGCACTTATCCCCTCGCATCGTGTCTTCATGTGTTGATTGGTTGCTGTTGGTAGCTCCGGCTTCGCTATATCATGCGGCCTCGAGGCGTTTGCCACTGTTTGCGCGTTAGTGCTGTGGGTGTCGTACAAATACGATAACGCGAAACGCGATCGTGAGTATGGGCGTCCGGACCCAGGTGCTAATGTGGATACGAGCGAATTGGCGGATAAGGTGGATACCGTCTGACTCCCATTGATATTATCCTGACACCTTCCACAGGCGCCTATGTTCAGGTACATAGCTTAGTGAGGAGGGAATGTACAAATTTGCAAAAGATTGGAACAATTGCAAATAAGTATCTATACAACATACTAGTCACATCTTCCCTATGACAACACAGTTGAATCATGTACCTGGACAACAATTGTAATCATGCTGCGGATAAGTCACCATTTGATCAAAGAATTAGATATGACAGTGGAGGTGGTCTTGCGTAGCGAAGAATGACTTTGGCATTCTTATGGCCATCTGGTTCTGTAAATGCACATAGAATTAAGAGGGCGGAAGTGCTTACGCACGTAGTATAGCTTCACTGATAGGAACTGCACAGTTCCGAGTCGATAGAAAGAGTTCCAGAAGGCATAAAATTACCTGTCTTTGAAAGGCGTTTTTAAGAGCTGAGCGTTGATGATGTGAAAAGAAATGCGGAGCTCATGATAATTTGAGGGTAGAAGGGGGGGGAAGGAGTACAAAATATATGTTGGATGAATCGACTCAATGGAAACATGACCTAGGCCAGCCCGAAATTTCGTTGTTATAGATTCAAAAGCGCCCGGATGGGCAGTCCAAGCTCCCGACAGATACCCTCCATGTGTTCTCGCTCCCTATCAGTGACATTATCACCGAACGCAGCATCCGTTTCTTCCAAGGTCTGTACAACGTCGTCAGCTATGTTCGACAGGACATGCGTGCATAAAAAAACTTACCCGACCCTTGGTCTCTGGGAAGAATAATACTATAGAGCGAGTTAAGCGTATTATTTGACACGATTGCGGAATTTGACGCACAAACTGAGAGTAACGCGGCAAGAGAAAATCCGGCAAATATAAAGTACGCCATCCCCCCTACATCCAACATTATCGGCGTCACGAGCCCGACCACACTGAAGCACATCAATACCAAAAAGACGGAGAAGGGTAATAAAACCGCGCACAAGTTCGATAGCCATGTGGTCGATGTAGTAATGGAGATGCCAGTGGACCGGAGGTGCAATGGGAAGATCTCACTGGGAATTACTGGTGAATGCATTAAATCATCGTGTAAGATGAAACGAACCACTCACCCCATCCAATCGGGGCCCATGAGTAAGAGAAGTTGACATCATAGATAAAGACGAAGACTATAAGATAGTTTAACATGCTCTGTAGGTAATTACAGTATACCTACCAATGGCCATGCGAGCCGCTATTGCATGTGCTGACCAGTCCTTGCCGTAAACGGTGACAAGAGAACCCACGATTGCCAGACAAGTGAAACATCCGGCAGCACCAGAGATTAATAAAGGCCGCCTGCCCAAACTATCGAGAAGAACAATAGCAGGTAAAGTGGCGAGCATCTTCAAATGATGATAAGTTAGGAGTATACGTAGCATTGTCGATACTCTGAACTCACGTTAACAATTCCATAAACACCAGTGGCAAACAGGGAGGTAGTGTTTGGGTCAAGGCCCAGTTGGCCAAAAACTGTGGATGAGGGTCAACTCTGAATCCAACAATTGATATCCTTCGTAAAACTTACTCGTAGGCGCGTAATAAATGAGAGCCTTCAACGAAGTGAGCGAAGTCAGTTCCAGAAGGATGAGCCACAACTTACGTTTATCCCCTGGCAAACCATAAGTCACTAAATGATAAACAAGACTGATTTGAAAACCCACCATAAATTGTTGGAACATCATAGTAAGACAACCCACAATGATACGCTTGGACTTTGGCCAGCTAGATATCAATGCTAAATATTTATTGATCGTCTGCCTGACTGGCCCCGCATTAGGATATGCTGCCTTCGTAACCTCCCTTGCAAAACGAACTTCAGCCATGATCTCTAGGAATTCAATGCGAACCGAATGATTGTCAGCGGGCTTCCGGCGAAGACGCGACAGCTCCCCCAGAGCCTCCTCTTCGCGACCTTGCTCAACGAGCCAACGGGGTGAGTATGGCATGAAGAACATGCCAATGCCGAGACACTGCGCTTTCATAGGTATGAGTCAGAGGCAGAAGATATAGCCAACACACCAAAGCAGGGAATAATTGGAACGCAAGTGGAATTCTCCATGACGCTTGAGTTTGACCAGTACAGCCACCAGGCGGGACATCGGTGTAAGGATCAAACGTAGGTCTGCCGTTCAAAAGCGCCCCGGTGTATGGTATTTCAGGGGCACATCGGGTCCCCCCGATATGTGAGGTGCCATATGCAATCCAGTCTTCAAGAAATGAGCTCAGACGAATATATGAAAGCAGACTGCCACGTACAACTAACAAGAATCTACATTTTGTGGTGTCCAATGCATGACCTCAGTACTGAATGTTTCGCTTTTGCGTCACTCACCCCAAATGTGATAGCGAGTTGCTGCAGAGAAACTAAAGACCCACGAATTTTGGCACTAGATATCTCTGCAAGATACATCGGGACAACATGCGTTAGAGAACCGATTGCCAAACCGGCAACAGCGCGACCTGCGAATAGATAAACTAGCAAAAGAACTCTCAGAAAGCTGATAAACGTGAATGGAATGTAACTTACCGGGAGATGTGGCGCCTGCTTGGAGTGAACTTCCGAGAAGAAAGATCACCACATTGCATATTATGTCTACCTTCCTCCCGATCTGAGTCATTGTCCATCACAATTTGTCCTGTCTCGCCAGATGATAGATCTCACTTTGTCACAAACGGGACCATTCACATTAGCCCCGAACCAAGCAGCTGCGAATGTGGATTAACTGACGGACGCTTGTAGCATGCCGCATTAATTTACCAACCAAAAGTGTGGAGACAAACCATCCCTACAAGTTGTGAGACTCAGGAAGGCACAACATCTATTAAAACATTACCCTTACCTTCAGCGTTGCATTCGTGTAGATCGCCGGAAACTTCGCCCCAAAAGACTCAATGACGAGCACGTTGCTCACCACTCCCTGATGCGCAGTTAGATGCGTATCTACTATTATAAGAAGTCATTTCTCGACTCACCTGATCGTAGCCAAAGAGCTGTTAATGTACACAACAAGGCACAGTGTTACTAACGGTCATCAATTTTGTAACAAATAACTCACGAATCCTCCGAGAGACGAAAACAACGATATGCCAAGTCTGCGCGACAAATGTATCCCATCGTTCATATTCACTGGTACACCATATCTCCAAGCCGCTCACATGAATTTATTTTCAAAAAGGCCTCTGAATCCAACACGACCTTCTGATCCAGCGAGGACCGAGTTAGAGACACTTCTAGTACCGTTCCCGTCTTCTTGCTTTGACTCGATCAAATTTGAGAGCGGTGCCAGTGATTGAGGCATATTCTTCAAGTTGCAGCCTGTATTGTAAAGAGGGGAACTGATAATCAGGCTTAAAACATGCCGCAACTTATAGCGGGATAATCAACTCTCGTTTTCAACTCTGATCAGAAGGGTACGACGACCAACAAGGAAACTCCACCTACAGCGCCAAGTCCTCTACACTCGCACATTCATCTTACTTCGGTCCGTAATGATTGGGGGAGAAAGAAACTGCGAGAAGCTGCTTTGCGCGGGCCCACGGGGTCTCGGAATCCACCGTTCAACATGCCAGAATCATTGGATGTCCTATTCCTTTATGACGCTGTGAATAAGTCATACAATGGTCTTGGGCAACGTGCTGGCAGGCTTCAAGCTTCAAGCTTGAGATAGAAACTAGGACTCAGAAGTGATGACTCGAAACATTCCTATCGGCAATGGGCTATGGCCTCTTATCACGACGGCGCGGGTTACTAAGTGAGCCTACTAAGTGCTAAATGGAGCCGCGTTGCCACGTGCTAGTATGGAACTGAGGAAGTTCCCAGACTATGACCGTGTCTCACAGTCCAGGGTGAGAAACGGGTGAGAGTCACAGTGATTATTAACTTTTGAAAGAAGCCAACCTGTCTCGTAAATGCATGGTCACAATTTCCAGTAGAAATGGTATGATATTCTGGAAAATGATACAAGGAAAATGATATGATAAAGCAGGAAGGAAATCGTAGAGTATGTAGAGATAGAGGATACGATAAAGAGAAAGAGATACGATAAAGAAACAGCTACAACGCAGAGAAAAAGAAAATGAGAGGGATGGACGGAAGAATGGAAAGCGAGCAAGAACGATACTACATAGAAGAAATGATATATGATGGAATAGAAAAATAGGATGCAACTCAGGAATGGAGGGGTATACAACTAACAGTGAAGCCGTGGGTGGGATGTATAGGTGTGGGGGGATACAGCGCTTAAATATGCGGAATACCAAGCATGTAGGCCTCAAGGCTTACTCCAAGAGAAGGGCTATGGAACGTTCGAATCAGAGACACATCCAAAGGGAAAGTACAAAAACACATACACTTGAAAGGAGGGACCGCCAGGGCATCGTCGTCAAGGAAGGACATCGAGTCCAATGAGTGCATCGTCCCGCACAAGTCGTCCAGCGATGAAAACTGCACAGCAGCATCCAAAGCTTTCATGGATGATGACGGGCGAAGAGGTTCTCGGTGACAATTGATGCTTCGTGCCTTATTCCAGCCAAGATCTGCGGAGAAATATTCAAATCAGGGCGCTTCCAGCAAATAGTAAGAGTACATACTCTTGAAGGGAGGGATAGGAAGAGTGTCATTGTCAAGGAAGGACATCGAGTCCAACGAGGGCATCGTCCCGCACAATTCGTCCAGCGATAAAAGCTGCACAGCAGCTTCCAAAGCTTCCGTGGAAAATGACGGCCGGAGAGTTTGACCTGAAACTTCGTGGCATTCGTCAAGCCAGGACATCGAGTCCAAGGAAGGCATCGAGGCATCTAGATCGCCCAGCGAGTGACACTGCATAGCAGCATCCAGAGCTTCTAAGGATGATGATGATGACAAAGGTTGATTGGCAACACCGTCCAATGCGACGTCGAGCCAGGACATCGAATCTAGAGAAGGCAATGGATCACGCAGATTGCCCAACGAATGGAGTTGCACAGCAGCATCCAAAACTTCCAAGGACGGTAACGACGACAGGGCCCCGAGTTGACTAGCAATGCCATGCGATACGTCGTCGGGCCGGGACGTCGAGCGCAAGGCACGCAATGTGGTAGCGGGGGTGACTGGGGACGAGGACGGAGGCAACTCCCGGTTGTTACCTAAGGAGTGAATGGGTCAGGATGAAAGAAGCAGAGTAGAAAGAGCACTGACTAAGTTCTCGCGCCTTACCCTTTGCAGCATTGCTGTTCTTCAAAGGTTTAGGCACTTTCGCGTTGTCCTTGACAGCACTGCCGCTCTTCTTGAGAAAAGGGGCTCTAGGCTCCTGCACCTTGCCCATGGTGGCACTGCCGCTCTTCTTGAGAAAAGGAGCTCTAGGCTCCTGCACCTTACTCTTCTCGAGAGTCGCAGACTCTCGGGGGGGACGGTTATCACAAGATGAGTCTATGAACGTCTTGTCCTTAGAATCGTCAACTGTAATAGCAAGAACTCCTTACCTTTGGATGGGAGATTTTTCAAGAGTACTTCTTTAGGCGCAGATGACGCCCTCGTGCCAGGAGTCAGAATCTTCGAACTCGGCAGTACACTAGATACCGGAGACTTGACGGTAACTGGATGCCTGATGGAATCAACCGTCGCAAACGTCTTTGGGGTGGTGAACTTCATCGGGATTCCAGCTGCCTTCGAGCCGACTGGTGGGGATGGCTCTGCAAAAGCATCTGTCAATTAGATAAGACGTCGCAAGTGATGAACAAGAAGACATACGAATGTATATTGATTCACGATCAATAAATCGAAGCGATCTAGCAGAGATTGAGATACCTGACCTTTGTTTCTTCGGTGCAGCACTCTTCGGTGTAGGAAGATGTTGAAAGCCAGGAAGAACTCGCTTTGGGATGGTGCTAGCATCCACAAAGGTAGTACTTTGTACAGGTTTGGAGTCCCAAACGATGTCTTGAGGTGAAGGAGGTGGTCTAGCTTGAGATAATGCAAATTCTAGAGCGGATATCCTCGTGTGGTATAGAGAAAGTGTCTTAGAGATATCCTTGCGAAGGTCGGCAACGTCGTTCTCCGTTCGGATCTGATCCTTCACCTGAGAGGTAAGTTGGCCATGCAGGCGCTCGTGGAAGGCATCCAGTTCCTTGCGAAGGTCAATGACATTACGATCCGTTTGAACTTGGTCTTTGATTTGACAGGCAAGTTCATTACGCAGACGCCTGTGGAAAACATCAAGCTTCTTGTTGTCCCGCGAGACACGGGAAGTAAGCTTGTCAAGAATCTTCTTGCTATCTCTCGAGGATTCGCGTTCCTCGTGGAGTTGTTTGCCGAGCTCGTCAATTTGGCGTTGCTGATTGGCGATGAGGGTAGCGAATTCTTTAGCCTCGAGGGTCATCATTTGTTCGTGGTAATAGGTCTGATCTTTGACGGCATCCACATCTTGTTTGACGAGTTCCACTGTGGCACAGAGGTTCATGATTTCGAGGTCGGTGGTCTGCACAAGAGTCTCGAACGAGGAGGAGAGAACATCAACGACATCAGATAAACGTAGGAATTGATGTGCGAGGAAACCGATTTGACCAATGATTATGGTAAAGAGCTGGATGGCACGACACGAGAATGAAGTTGAGAAGGCGTGTGACATAGCACCATCTTGATTTTTCATCGATGTTGCGTTGTCTGTGCTGGATGAATCGTCGAGGAGGGCGTGGGGATCGGAAGCAGGAGAAGATTGTGCAAAAGCCGGAAGGGTGCATGCTGCTGGATTGACCATACCAGAAGTGGATCGCGCCTCTTGGATAGGTGCAAGAACGAAGGCGATAGGGATTATCTTGGTGTAGTCAATCATGATGACAGTGTGAAGTGGCTTGAGGTGAGAAAGTGCGAGGTGATTGCACGGCGTCGAAAAGATAAGAACAAGGCTGGAGCACAACACAGAAGAAAATGGCGCCTGCGCCCCCTTTATACCCGGGCCTGCTGATGAGTAACCTGTTTCATATCGCAAAGACATACCAGTCTAACTCCAGCATGACAGAGACCTTCGAAAGCGAACCGAACGTCCGAGAGCCAGAGACGGCTTACTATTGGACGTTGAACAGTTCGATATTAAAGACTTGTTTCATACTACAATTCAAGATCAGCTTATGGTGGTCTGCGATATTGCAAGACAGTGACGGAGTGGGAATGACAGAATTTTAAACCGTTGGTCTGGTTTGGAATTGCATTGCTGATATGTCTCATACCAGAATTCGACTGCAGAGGAAAATAAAATCGTCGGAACTCTACAAATCGCCGAGACGTACTACTAGGTCACCTAGGAGTCCGAATGCAAACACAAATCAGCCTAGTAATGCAAATTCCCGAACAATAGATCTAACCTTTTATTTGAGTGCTGCCTAAAAATCGAGCACTTCAGTAGCTGCCGCAGGAGTGATCATATAGAATTTCAAGCAGCTTGACCATTGTCAAGAAAACTAACAGCTGCAGTGAATCTCAACATTACGTTCAACTCAACATTCTCGGCTGACTAAGCGGGCTCTGGCGCGCTCCGTGGGAGTTTCTTTCTAAACTCGTAAACATTCAATGTTCAAATATTCGCTCCTCACTGCTCCAAGTTAATTATCAACCAAGCTCTGGTCAAGTCATGGCCGACGCAGGTGAATTTCCTTCCACCGAGTGCTTTCACCGAGATTCCGCTCACCGCCTTGAATAATAGGATTTTTCAAAGGCACTTCTGCAGACCAGGACCGTCGCTTCTCAGACAAAGAGTTGAAGTTGTTAAAGTCTATGAAATTTCCACCAGAGTTTGATAAAAAGGTGCGCCATTCAAGTCTGGTGCTCTAAATTTAATTCCTATCTCGTTCCTCAGGTGGACCTCAAAAAAGTAAATCTCAACGTCATACGCCCATGGATCGCCAAAAAAGTCACAGAACTCGTCGGCTTTGAAGATGAAGTGGTCGTCGAGTATGCCATGGGTCTTCTCGACGACCCAAATCACACCGTAAGCCCTTTTATATGTTGAAAAATTTTCTGTGTCCATTTCATTTTCCTTTAGACTCCAGACCCAAAGAAAATGCAAATAAACCTGACGGGATTCCTCACGGCATCAACGCCCTCCTTCATGACTGCTCTCTGGTCTCTACTGCTGGAGGCTCAGGAACATCCCGCAGGCGTGCCGCAGACATTTGTGGAGGAGAAGAAAGAGGAAATGCGCAAAGCCCGCGAGGGTGATGTGCGTGCCATAGGTGAGAGAGACAGGAGGGTCCGTCTCGACGAGATAAGAGACCAGGAAAGAGGTGAACGTGCAGGCCGTGGACGCGGAAGGGGTAGGGGTAGAGGGAGAGGCGGATTTGAAGGTGGCGGTCGAGGCAGAGATAACGGTTGGGGTGGACGCGGTGGTGGTGTAAGTTCTCTCAATGTTTCTTTGAGATGCTCTAAGAGTCATATGATATAGCGTCCTAGCCGCAGAATTTCTCGTAGTCCACCGCCCCATCGCAGGCGCTCCCCGTCTCCGAGCTCCCCATTTGACGCAAGGAGTTCCCGATCTCCGCCCCCTTCCCTCAGACGCTCACGCTCTCCAAGGCGTTCCAGATCCCGCAGTCCTGTGTACCGCCGAAGCTCCCCTCCTCCCCGTAGATCCCGGACCCGCTCACCTCCCCTTCGTCGCCGACGCTCCTTAACTCCTTCTCCTCGCCGCCGCAGACGTTCACCATCGGTTGATTCTCGATCTTTGTCCCCTCCGCCACCAAGGAGACGGAGACGGTCTCCCAGTTACTCACGCTCACCTCCACGGAGATTCGGGCGAGAAAGAAATAGCCGAAGTCCCCCGCCTCAGCGTCGTAAACTATCGCGTTCGCCCTCTCTTGCTTCGAGTCAGTCACGGTCTGCGACGAGATACGCCCGTCGCAGGAGTCCGAGTCCTCGTAGGCGGGGCAGCGTCTCTCGCTCGCCTGTCAGACGACGGGTTACTCGCAATGAAACCGGTGATGGCGGAAAGGGAAAGCGTCCTGCGAGGCGTAGTCCTTCGTCCTCGCGTATGGATGTTGACAGACTGAGAATCTCTGATGAGCCCCTTCCACAAAATGCCAGAGGTGAGCTGAAAATCAAGGGTCAAGCGAGGCGAAATAAGTGGGATGACGCGGACAGGGATGACGTATGCTTATATTCTTCATCACTTGTGCTCAGCCAATATTGATCGTGAATTTTAGGGAGGCCTAGAGCAGCATGATCTAGAAAAGCGAGAGAAAGAACTGAAGGAGAGAGCATTAAGAAATAAGGTTGTCAGAACTCGTAAGGGAAGTAGTGGCGCTGGCGGTTCGGGATAGAGGATTCTATTTGTTATCCCGACCCATTGACAGAGCCACATTGCGTGCAAACACCGTATCGTTTTTCTTTCTGCTGTGTCCGACTTCTAACGTACTCAATTCCTTATGCATCTAGTGTTCCATGTTCATTGTGCACCCCAGCCTGTCCGTATTTTCTGTTAGAATATATTTTCCTGCCAGTGTGAAGTCCGCCCTCTTTCTCTAAGCTTTGCTGTGTATCCTTTCTAACTTTTTCTTTTTGAAGACAGCGAGTTGGATTTCTCCTGCAGTTTGACTCGATGGGTTGCACTCGCGTATCTCGGTGGCTGTCCCGAACTTGTCTCCGCGTGCTCTCGGTCCGTGATCTGAGCGCTAGTACGAGTAACTTGATACATTACACAGCGGGGAAACTGACATTTTACCACCTATTGCCGCAAGTGAAATCACATTCGAAAGGTATTCTGGAGTGCTCTAGAACGCTCTGGGCTAGGTCTGGAATGCTCTAGCCAGGTCCAGTTCTGCTTTTGATTGAAATCTTGCAAGAGGCAAAGTGTTGAAACCCCCGATGTGTTATATTGGGTAATTGCCGTTTCACAGACAGTTTTTCTAGACTCTAGCTTATTATCAAATGAAACGCTAATATTTCAGTACCATGTATCCAAGACAATCTCTTTGAGTGGCCGTCCCGATTGATCTACCCACGGAGGGCATGCGTGCAGAAAACTTCAGGATGTGTATAAACAAACTATGTATACTAATCGGAACGCCAACGATACAGACAATACAGTTTAGAGACAAGGGTTATGCTACAGACAAGATGTAAGATGTCAGACAAATGTAGGAAACAAGCAGAGCAGCTATAAGTATGAATTAAAAAAAAAAACAAGCAGAGCAAATCAGGATATCCTAAAGTCTACCAGTGACCGAGTTCAACTTCGTCTCTATCAAAACCAATTTCAAGCCAACGCTCAGGAGTCTCTTTACAAGGAGCCCGGAAGCCCACTTGTTGGTACAACTTCTGAGCGGAATTACTAACGCCAACGTATAACACAACTTGCTCGTGCGTCATCAACAACCTGGTCGAGCAGAAGTTAGTATCATAGTACAATCTCATAGTTAATAGTTCTCACTCTCTGCAGACGCGGCGAACCAATCTTTTAGCATATCCTTGACGCTGCCACTTGTTTGGCGTGTAGACCTTCGTGATGGCAGCAACAGTGTCTGACTGCCGCGTGGCAGCCACAATAGTCGCGATATCAATTTCTCCATCCTTCTCGATCTCGCATACCCAAACCTGTTCGTTTTCGATCAAGAGCCTGGCCTCTTCAGAAGCTCGCTCGGAAGAGAGAGTGAATGGATGCTACAGATTTTCATCAATAAAGGTCCGCTTGAAAGACAGTAATACAGCAGACCTACCGAAGTATTAGAAAACTCTTCACACAATTCAGAAATCTTGCCGGCATCCTGTGATACCGCAAGACGTAGCTCGATGACTTCATCCACTGATGGAGGGTTATCGCAGACCTTGAACGTCTCAGGAGTACAAATCGAAAAAAATGCATCATAGTACGGTTTATTGATGCGCTTGACCTCTGCGATTTTCTCCCATGCGCTAGCAAAAGCTTCGGCGATTGGTTCAACAGAAAAGACAGAGAAGACCCTCTGCCTTTTAAAGTCAACATCTTTCAGAAGCGCCTCGCAGAACACCTCCATGGAACCTTGGAGGAGTTCCAGGCTCAATTCAACGGGGGATACTGGAATAATGAAAAGGGGGTATGTGCCCAATGGTCCCTCCGTGCAGGATAGTATGAATCTGATGTTGGAAGTTGTAGGCTCCGAGTAGACCAGCCAAAACTGCTCGGAGCCGGGCAGGAACTCTGGGTGACTGGAAACCTTCTCGGCGTGCGGGAGGATCACATTTGCGCGAGCAGCATTGTCCCTGCCCCGTAAAGTGACCCAAACATCCTCTGGGATGTTGGTGCGATCAAAGCGGCGAACAGATGAAATCAAGTCAGGCATGTTGTAAGGATTCTAAGGCTGGAAGGATAACTGTGTAGGAGGTAGTGTGGGGGGTAGTGGATTCTCGAGCTTTATATCCATGACTGCACCTGCCAGACTACGTTACGAGGTTATCTAAACGTTGGGATATTCAGAAAGAGCCCGGGGTGATAAAGAAGGCCAGAAAACGCGAAAACGTACTGCTGTATAGGAGAAGTAAACGGGGACATGAAATATAGTAGCAGCTTTGTGCAGAGGTCATTTTTCGGTAGAAGTTCAAAGTACTTGCCTGGTGGCAGAAAATGTCAGCATTCGATGCATGACACTCCAGTTGTGAAACTTATGAGACAAAGCGTATTTAATGGATGGTAGCCGAAAAACCACAGGTAGTTGAGAAATTGGCACGTGCCGATAACGCTCTCCACGTATTCCAACGTACCGACATTCATGTAAGCGAGATATGGGTGCCGTGTCGAGTTTAAGGGACGAACACTAGATCATCGAAAAACTGTTATATATGCCATAACAAGTACGATAAACCTACAGACCGTGTTATATTCAAGTATCCGGACTCGTGCCCAAAGAAATATCGCAAAGATCGAGAAAACGCCAATTGCTGTGAGCGCGCTTTAGATCTCGGTACAGGCATATGTTTCTTATCTCTTACAAGATTTTTCCATGGAACGGTTTTGACATTTAGCGTAGCCCGCAACGATGTAGCCTCTCCTCATTAAACCCCGCGAGTCCGACCAAATAGCAATGCGGCCGTGTGGCTGAGTTCCATCAATCATATATGGAGTGCTCGACACCATTCTTTGACTATGGAAGAGGACAGACGCTAACTTTGAAGCTGGGATATACCATCCGGAAAGTTCAGTATGTTCCAACGCGAATTATGTTGCGGGGCGGTGCTAACGTGACTGAAACATGACAGAGGATAGCGTGCACAGGAAGCTCACTAATAGTATACCTTGAACCAGGCGCGTTCCAGTGCGCCAGCGCTTTTGATGAGCGGAACGTTTCCCGTTTGAAGCTGAGTCCCACTAATGTTGAATCTCGGTCCCGCGTACCCTGTGCATACACAGGGCATCTCAGACTCTCCATCTGCCTCAAACTTGGCAGTCCTATGATACATCATAACTGATCGGTTTCACCTACGTGAAAATTAAACTTTAAGGTATATGAGAATCATGAAGTACTTACAACAAATTCCATTCGTTCTGATATTACGTCTGATATTTTCCACTCGGTCACGTCGTTTCCAGCACGCAGTAAGGGTTGTATCTATTCAACCTAAACCTGGGTCTGTTTCTATCGCGAGAGCAGATGATTAAATTGCAGTATAGTATTAGTATATTATCCGATGATGTTGGTTGACAACCTTAGTACCGATTGGAGTTGTTTGGCAATACCCTGCGATTTACACAGGACCAAACACAAGCCAAACATCAGCGCTTCAGCTGTGTAAGCAAAATATTGCTGGTACCCTTTGGGAGTGCTCCGATGTCGGATAAAGCAGCTCGGAGCTACACCCATGTGTCAAATCGTGCAAAGGCTCGGGCAACCGTAGAAAGAAAAAACGTTTTTAAAAGTGTCCTCGAAAATCCATTCCGAATACAATGGTTGTTCTGATCTCCTCCAACTTACAATGCGTCTAACATCTCGAGTTAGGCCCTCAATCCCATCAAATGCGCAAAATTTATTCCTCGCGAAACTCGTAACCACTTTGGAGAGCGAGGTGAGGAACGGAAGTCGAAAATCCTTCAAGGCATACGCTAGGAAAGCCCTACTACGATCAGAAATTGCAGATTCGGTGGAAGGAACAAACCCGAGCTTAGGCTCGGTGGTAGGTTCCAAACCCTCTGCATGCGCCGTAGGTTCCACTCCTTTGCCAGCTCCGGCCGTTAGTGAACTTACTCCGTCGTCGGGCTACATGACCGTCGGTATCAACGAAGTGACAAAGAGACTTGAATCGCAGTTGAAGTCTGTCCGACATTCAGTTACACTCACTACCACGTCTCCCGCCAATCCAATATTCCCCGAAATGTCTTCCATTGCTGTTGTCTTTGTGTGCCGTGCCGATGTCAATCCTCCGATCTTATTGGATCACATCCCTCACCTTGTAGCAGGATGCAACTCTACACGCCTTGGATCTAACCCTTTGGGAGCTCGACAGCCCCTGAAATTGATCATCTTACCAAAGGGCTCAGAGTCCGCACTCGCGCAGGCGCTTGGTCTGAGGCGAGCGTCCGTAATTGCCATTCATGTAAGCGTTTCAGATGTCATGATCCTTACTTCTGATGCCCTCGATAGGATGATGCCCCGTATTTACCGATCTTTTGCGATATGCTTCAATCTGTACCTGTAATCAGCGCACCTTGGCTTGTACCTCCAGCTCAGCATAATTCTCCGAAATGTTTGATTCCCACTCATATCAAACAACTCCGCACCACTGCACCCAAAGATATGAAATCTGCGAAAGAACAAAGGGCAAAAGCAAGAGTTGCAGCTAAGAAGAATGGTGCAAAACGTAGGCCCAAGAAATGTCTCCTTACGACGGCAACGCCAGACGCATAAACTCGCGATACACAACGTCACGCTCCATGTATTGGTGAGTACTCGTCTGCAAGTACCGATTGATTTCTCATCTTATCGTGACACAGTTTGTTGTTTATGTGTACCGTTCTCTTGCTGGGGCTCGTATCAACTCTATGCGGCAGTTCTGTTGCCCTCACTGCTCAGATAATATGAAGTCGCGTGAATTTAGCGTCTGAATTATTGACATTTGACAGAAGTTAAGACATGTGTGTATGCATTCCATTCAGCGGTGCATATTCAATTGCACGGAAAGGATGTCCTGCTAAGCCCCTCGCTAACAATGGTTGTGGGAAACGTCAACAATATGGATGTCCAGCTGATTTGTCTCCGGTACACACAAGAATATCAATGGCACGCTTGGACAGTTCTTCAACCCGCCGAGGGACAATTATATACTTCCCCATGGGTTTTTGGTATACGCCGTCACCACCCACAGGGGTAAAGGACAGAAGACAGTAAGGGACAACAGACGTCCCTCGTGTATCAGATCGATACTGGAAAGAATCCAGACTTTGTGG
The DNA here is from genome assembly GCF_016758785.1 of Suillus bovinus. Taxonomy (NCBI): domain Eukaryota; kingdom Fungi; phylum Basidiomycota; class Agaricomycetes; order Boletales; family Suillaceae; genus Suillus; species Suillus bovinus. Next base: position 267,631 of record NW_024542070.1, read on the forward strand.
CCCTGTTACATCCCAAGAAAGTACATCATGGCAGCCAATTCGAAGCATCGTCGCAAACCGACGGAGGAGCAAAGCAAACTTGATCCAATCTACGAAGATCTCCGTTGATCTTGGGGTTGATAAATCCGACAGACGACGCAAAGCCTATTGGTGAGCAGTCCATCTAGAAACGTCCAAGGATAATTGGCTGGATAACAGAGTCCTGGTTACGAACGGTGATACGCCGCATTGATTTCGCAATTGTTTGTGTCATGCTTATTATGTGTCAACGTAATGTTGAAATCGATGGCAATGATATCTGCATTTGAACTGGAGCTCGAGAGCCATCACTGAGAGAGCAAAGGTGGTGCACGTGTGAGTCTTATTACTAAGCGGCGTATGACCAAATTAGGATTTCATTACATGACGACATCTTCCGTTCAACTATGTAGGTCTCGCCCGGTTTTAGTAAATTGTGAGTATATCGAAGAATTCGTGCTTGGTCTGGGCCCCTTATGTCTGTCACCTCCACGCCCACAGGCATCCGAGTTCGCTCCACTGGCAGCTCCAACTCATCGCCTAGTGTTGCGATGTCTGCCTATGGCTTTCTCCTCATATCAGTCGCCGCTCTGTGTATCATAACTTTGTGCTGCTTTGTTCGTTGCCGGCCTGGCGTGTTTATCGACACATCCTGGGATACGACAGAGCAGCTAGATGGGAGGGTTCGTCGACGAAGGAAGTTGGTACCTCCTGTCTTGTGGGATACTTGGCTGACCCGCCCTCCGTCACCCACCGAGGAAGTCTTGGGTGTGGGTCAGTTTGAATGGTCGAATATTCAGGTATGCACTGTACTTATGTTCTGTTGCCTTCGTGTCTAATGATCGCTTCCGATAGCCTGTATATGTATCTCTCATCTATGCATGTCAGTCTCGGCCTGCACGTCAATTCGCAGTAGCCGAGTCAGAAGTACCTGCGGATCGCTCTACCGTGGCACAACTTCTTCCCCATTCTTCTTCGTCCTTACCTTTACCCCCGCGAAGACGGTTTACATTCCCTCTTGTCCATACTTTCAACTTCCATATGTGGCCACGACGACGCTCACACACTCATCATATATCAACATCATCCGAAAAGCCCATAGATAATGAGACTGAGAACCACCCAGAAGCTGTTCAAATTGCTGTGATGATCTCCATGCCTTCCTCCGCCTCTAGATGTTGGAACCACGCAGGGGGTCCTTCGTGTCACTCTACTGGCCCCGACGATGCGCTGTGGGAGTATCAGTTCGGGGTCGCGCAGATTCCATGGATAACATAGTGAGTGTACTGATGTTGATATGCTTTGTGTTCTTCTTTCCTGCTACTAGCCCCCAGTGTGTGGACGTAGCTGTTCGCGTTTGATTGAAAGAAACATGTGCATATTACATGTACCTAGCAATAACTCAAAGATTAATCTGTGATATATGTGGGTATGAACTTTCGGATGGTTTGTGATTGAACATTGTCAAGGCCACGACGATCTATGCCAATAGTTAAAGTACTTCATCTAGGGCTATAATTTCAGGAATGACGTGAGGTTGTCGATTCCTTGTGCCTTAGTCCTAGGAAGGAAGCGAAACGCTGTAGGGCCGAAGGCCTGCGCGAAACAGATGCTCTCGCTTGCACATGATCAGGGGTAGGGAAGTCAATAGGCCTAGTTTTGGGGTCAACTTCTTCCTCATCTGATTGCTCCGGAACATTTGGGACCCACGGTTCAGGCAGATCAGCGTGGTTAAGTGGCACTGACGCGTGAGGAGGGAGATAATATGGTTGCTGAGACTGTTGGAGTGGATATAAGTACTCCGGGGTGTATGGGTACTTGGGGGTGTATGGGCACTCAGAGGCGAGATGCTCAGAAGCCTCAGAGCCGTATTCAGAGGCATATGGCTGCCCGTACGGGACGTCAGCGTCTGGCATTTGCACGCTGATCTCAGGCATGGGCATAGGCATAGGAAATGACGGGAAAGGCGCAGTCAAGGGGTCTGGAATGGGCGGAAACGAGTCGGCTATAACGTAACGTGCGGTCAGTCCAACACCGACGGGAAAGGAAGGGGGCTGTACGCACACGAACGATGTTCCATGCTATGAGTATGTCAAGGCGTTCGAATAAAAACACAGACTGAGCACAACTCTGGCTCGAGGAGGCGCAGGGCAAGATGGATGAAACAAAAGTGAAGGATGTGACGGGTATCGTAATTGTTCGAATATCCAGCTATATAAGCGTCGGTCATGACAGGCGAACGTCTGTTCGAATGGAAATTCTGGTCCTGGGGGCTGCGCGCGATGACGCTCACGAAGATTACATCTTGGCTGAGGATCCGGCTCTTCCGGACACATCATAGCCTTAGCCGCCAAAAATAGGTTCATAGAGGTGTACCGTCCTGCTTTATCCGTGAGTCACCGAGTAAACATGCCAAAACCTTGTGGATTTCATGTCCGAAAGAATAGCCTGAAGCGCTCTGTACAGGCGCTTTGCTCTTAAATATTAGTTCCAACGACAACTATGGGCCAAAAATAAGTCATGTCAGTGGCGGTAATCGTGGGATGACAAGGATACGTATGCAGTAGTTATGAAGCGTGTGACAGATCCAGAACTATTCAACGTCCAGCTCGCACGCCTGACGTAGAAGTTGTACAGCATCCGTTTCAGTCCAAGGGCGATGAACAAATCCTATGCCCAACTTCTACCTGCGCGCCTCCCAGCTTCTACGCAGTCACCAACGCTCACGCCCCCCACGCCGGCGCCAATCACCTCTAGCTTACCGCTCCACGGCTCTCCACGAAGCACATCGCTTAGCTCTCGCATCCGCTGGAGGTGCCCCACACGCAGCAGGGGAATGCAATGTGCGTTGTTATGCACCCTCGCGATGAGTGGGTCGGGCAGACGCACACCCAACTGCTCAGAGAGCATATCTACGAGGCGAGGGACTGAGGTCACAGGCTCGCGGAGCATCGCGGTCATTTTCACAACATCTGCGCTCCACGGCGCTTCCTGTGCTGACATTGATGAGGAGTCGAAGACACACCCCAGGATCGCATTCTCCGGATGTCTAGATGATGCTCGGGGCACGAGGTACCCGAATCCCTCAGGATGGAGTGCATGTCCCGGAGACGCAAGGAACACGAGGTTCACGACCGTCACCGACGAATATGGATTTGCAGTCAGGTGTGGCAATGGCGTCTTGGGTGAAAGGAGCCCTTTCAAGCTCGGGAGAGGCACAGCTGAGACAGCGTGCGTCGCGCGCAGCGTCTCGCAAGACGAGGTCGTTATCTGCGCAGAAGTAGTTAGTAACAAAAGACTATATACTCAAAATGCATGCGTACTTCGAACTGCGCAGTTCTTGGATTCATCCGGAGCCCCGTCGCTGACACCCCGCCAAGCAGGCGCACATTTCGGCGTGTCCTCAACTCTCGCAAGAGTGCTTCTACCAACGTACCCATCCCTTGCGAGAACGAATACACAGATACTCCGCGCATCTGCTCGTCTATATTCCCTAGCTGATATGGGGGGTCATCGGCCTCCGCTGTCGCTAAAGCTTTGGAGGGCCGAAGAAACCCAATTACCAAAGAGCCACGACCGCGTTCCTCGGCATCCCAAAGCGACGGGAACGCTGCACGGACGCTCAATTCTCGAGAGTCCGCTGCATAAATACCGTGCACGAGTGCACTTCCGAAAATCCTTGCAAATTCGCTCCCGAAACGCCTACTCAAGAATGCGTCAACCGACTCGTCCTCGATCAATAGGGGCCTGTTCCATGGGCGAAACGGCTCTCGTGCAACAGATGAAAGAAGGATATGGCCAAGGGGGGAGTACAAGGAAGATGACTTGGGTGAGAGCCCAGAAGTGAGAAGGCTGAGCGGAGATGATGGAATGCAAAGGAGGCCTTGTGTGCCAGGTAGACGTAAGAAGCGATTCCGAGCGGCTGGCGACGACTTCGAGACAGTTAAAAGAGGCGGCGATAGGTCCAAAAGGTTAATCTAGCCTGGGACGTGCCCGATGAGAAGGTCAAACGGGGGTGGCATTAGACTATCCTATTACCCACCAATTCAAGAACACTCTTTGAATTTGGTCTCAGAGTGCGTGGGCCAGCCTCCAAAAGCACGCTGGTCTCGCGACCGTCTTTAAGGGTGATTCTAGCGCGCCTAGAATGTACCCATCCGCCAAAGTGGATGTCCTTATTCAGCAGAGTGATCTGAGCTGCTGGAAATCGACGTGAAAGGTGAAAAGCGGCAGACAGGCCGGTCAGACCACCACCAAGGATAGCGATAGAAGACGGTGCCATGATACTCGTATCTCAAGCACGACACGAAGTCAGCGACACATTTTCCAAAGAGTCTTGTTATGGGCTTGGCGCTCCCACTGCCCAGTGGTCGAAGCAGCAGTAGCTACTTAAAGAAGTATTTTCCCACATATGTACAGTGACACGTCCTTCATATGCTGCATACCGGTGATTAGTACCCTACGCACGCCTTTTTGCTCTTCTCCAGCACCATGGCACCCCGAAAGAATGCCAAAGGACTTTCGCCAGCCCCGTCAACACCAACGCGTCGTCCAAGCTCAGCTGCTTCTTCTCCAGAAAAACCTCCTGGTCCATTGAGCGTCACTATCTCTCCGGAGGAGCGCGAGGTTATCAAGGTCAACAACTACAGCGCAACCGAGCTCAAGAACGCATGTGATGATGCTCTGAAACGAGTGCGTAGTTTTAATAATGCGGCTATGAAAAAAATGCTCACATAATTATAACTCATCATCGCAGTACTTGTCGAGACCCGTTTTATTTAAACAAATACATCTTCACACTGATGTGCGACTGGCTTTGGGATGGGCAGGCGTATTCACTGCATTAGCTACTGGACTTTATGGGTGGAAATCTGACTTCGAAAAGTCGAAGCCTGTAGTCTGGGTTGGGTTCATACTGTAAGCGTTCGCTATGAAACATCGCGTTCCTTTTTTATTGAAAATCCCCCGCATAACAGCTACCTGGTCCTCACCTCCCTTCAGACACTATATTCCTACTTTGTGGAAGGCGATACCATCTTTGTCGGCCGACGAAAAACCTTTTCAAAAAGAGTGAGTCTGAACCTAGTCATGCCGTCTTTCATTCCTTATCTCTCTTCAGATAATAACAGAACGGATAACAATTTCCTCGCGCACGCTTCCAGTACCGTCTTCTAAATTAAGTCTCAAGCCGAGCCCCACGAACTCACCGTCATACTCGATCTCCATTAATTACGTCCAGTCTACATCAGGGGGTAAATCACTGCTTGCAAAGGGCCGAACACACGAAGCGAAAGAGTACTCGGCCTTCTTTGATGAAAAGGGCGTCATGGCACAGGAAGTGTTTGAGCGATGGATTGGAGAGCTGGTGGAGGCAGTGATGGAGGGAAAGGGGGCATGAATTGTATGTCTACGTAGAGGCCTTTCATTGGTACGCTACTAGTAGAAGGACGCGTTGTTGCGATCCACCTACCCCAACTTCGGTCTGAGAGACAGCAGCCGACGTTATATAACATTTCTTGACCATGCAATGAAATGTCGATCATCTCAGCATCCACACATGTATCGGATCGATGAATCATCCCATGTCACCCCCACTTTCAATGTCGTAACTCAGGTTGACGTTGCAGAGTTCGTTATGTAATTTATTGTTTTCGCCATGACAGTGAGTTTATTGAGTACGTACTATGTAAAACCTTCAAACCCACCTGCACCGTAACGCGACTTCAACTAAACACCCTCACAGCTCGCCCACTGACTCGCCCGCGCAGGCATGCCCACCGACCGAAATTTGGGTATTATTTAACGCCTCATGCACGTCTTGAATGGATGACCACACATTGGATACCGAGGGCTCGTACAATTATGCCAGCGAACGGCAGGTATGAGCAAAGTTCCTAGTAGATGGTATTACTGCATGGTATAACGACCAGCGCAAGATTTCTCTCTATAAGCTTCATAACATATCACAGTAAACCAACGTGTCTCATATATAGCTTAGATAAATCATATCTTGCCAACAAGCAAGTTCTTAATCATTTCCCGACCCGTGATGCGAACGGTGTGGTATAACGTCGGAAGATCTAGTGTAGATGTGAATGTATCCGCAAGACCAAAGGGCATCATCAACGGGATCCAGCCTAACGAAAATTGAGACAAAACGACAGGGCCATTTAAAAAATGTCACGTACCCCGAGCATACTCAAGCGCAAAGCATCCCTCATGCATCTTATATTGCTTCGCCGTACCCCTCGGGAGGAAGTGCACGTCCCCAGGGCCATACTTCTCCATCTCCAATGCGCCTGGTCTGAATGCCCACTGCTCACCGACTAAGATATGAAAGTAGTCATCTGCGGTGTGCAACCCCGTGTGTCCTTCCGTGCCTAGAGGGGTACCGAAAATAATGAGGTACTCGGTGATGGACGCGTGTATGATGTACATTGCGCCCATTGCGCCTCCAGCGTTGTTGAACACCCACTCGGAGGCGTTCACGTTAAGGGAGAGGGCAGGGGAGTCGATTTGCGGGTATGTAGAGGTGAGGTTGGTGAGGATGTGGGTGATCATGCCTTGGGGGTCATTGGGTGAGATGGAGATGGCTTCTTGCGCAAGCTCATGCAGGAACTTGGGTTCTAGGATGTACCACCGGTCCTGTGGTCGAGGTCACTTGATGTAGTAGAAGAGGCGGAGGAGTGACTGACCTTGATACCATCGAGCCAGGTGAATGTTGCAGCAAGGAGCAGCAATGCAGCTATACGTGTTATCCACTTCGTGAAGTTGTTTTGCGGCTTTGGCGGGGGCTGCTTGGAAGCTGCATCTGCATTTCCTGGTTGTACTTTTCCCATTACAAATTCTGACCTTTGTGACTTGCGAAGGAATGGGAAAGAACTTGTAACGCCAGCAACTAGGTGGTGGACGCACAATTGAAGAGAAGCCTGAATTAAATTCAACTGCTGCACGCGCACGTGACTAGCACAAAAATCGAACGACGTATTAAAACAGAATCGACGTGATGCCATTTCAGAGTGAGAAGAAAATGATTACTATGAAACATACAAGTACATCCTATACCGAACACGGAAAATAAATCGAATAATAAGATTATACTTCCTGGCTCTCCTTCTTGCCCTTTGCACTTTTACTGGGCAGTAGTTCTGGGTTGATGAAAGGAACCACGCCACCCTGTGAAATGACGACATCTCCAAGGAGCTTGTTCAGCCTATTGAAAAAGGGAGTTAGACACTAGAAGATGACTGGGAATGTTTTTGCGTACTCTTCGTCATTTCGGATGGCGAGTTGCAAATGTCTAGGAACGATACGTTGTTTCTTGTTGTCGCGGGCTGCGTTACCGGCGAGCTCCAGGATCTCGGCGGCCAGGTACTCTAGTACCGCTGCAAGGTAGACTGTGCCACCAAGTTAGAACAAACGCTCGAGTTGAATTTAATGACGGGCTTACCGGGTGCGCCAGCCCCAACACGCTGTGCGTAGTTGCCCTTCTTCAAGAGACGGTGAACACGACCGACGGGGAATTGAAGACCGGCTTTGGCTGAACGGGATTGAGACTTGGATGATGATTCACCAGAAGCTTTGCCACCAGATTTGGCCTTTCCGCCGACTTTGCCAGACATGATAGATATATTGAGATGGGTGTATGTACAGCGACGAGGATGGGAATGCAATAGGGGAGTCGCGATCAATGGACGGCTGTATTTATACTGGGGACACGTGATTTTATAAAATAAGGTTCAACAATCAACAAAGAAATGTGGACGCGTTGATCGAGTGCCAAATAAGACCACACGCGTCACAAACGATAAATACAAACGCCCAACCAATTTCTGATAATCATTCACACTACCTCCACTTCATCAAATGGCACCTAAACCAGTCTCGACCGCCTCAAAGGCCCCTGCTTCCACTGCTGCCTCAAAGGCACCTGCAAAGACAACCGACAAGGCTAAGAAGGCTACAAAGACTTCTGCCGCCGCTGCTGCCGGGGCTGATGGTGAAAAGAAGAAGCGTCGCAAAGTCCGCAAGGAGACCTACTCCAGTTACATTTACAAGGGTCTGTACTATTTACATCTTTGACAGTTCCAGATCTGATTCCCATCGCAGTGTTGAGGCAGGTGCACCCTGATACTGGTATCTCCAACAAGGCAATGGCCATCTTGAACTCTTTCGTCAACGACATTTTCGAGCGCATCGCAACTGAAGCATCCAGTATGTACTTTTCCATCATCTCATTGATTATTCCTAACCTATTCCATTCAGAACTCGCTGCTTACTCCAAAAAATCGACAATATCTTCTCGGGAGATCCAAACATCTGTACGACTGATCCTACCTGGTGAACTTGCCAAGCACGCCATCTCAGAAGGCACCAAGAGTGTCACCAAAGTCAGTTCCTTCACCTTCATATCGTCTTCATCTCACTCATCTGCATTTACAGTTCTCAAGCTCATCAGCAAAGTAGGCTTGTCCTTGGTTGTTCTACTGTTGTTTCGTTGGACAGCATGCGCTGTTGTACTCTAGATGTATCATTTACATTATTTTAATCTACTGTTTCGATCGGGATCTTGCAAAATCTGTGGACCTTCAAATAATGAGTGTTGAGCTCGATCACTAGAAAGTGACCACCGATATACTGTATACTTCAGTGACCAGCCGTGATTGGTATGATTCACGGCTCGGGTGCTCGGAGATGTCATATGATTGAAGTATGTAGTAGCTTCAACTCCGACTCGAACACACTTGCATGAAACCAAGTCCTTTATCGTCTACAAGTATGCTCAGCAAGGTTCTGCCAGTCCCACTGGCCTTACTCGATGATGCCAATCAGACCCGATGGGCATCTCAGTGAGCTTTTGAACATCGAACATGAGGTGCACACTGGCACACGGGGGCCCCCGGGGCGGGACTCACCTGAATCTCACCGGGGCCAGATTTGCTTGTAGTGATCGGTGAGTCTGCAATATATCAGGTTCTTAAGCTAGCCCATGAAAAGCCAATCAGATCCATTGAGTAAGGCGGATATCAAAAACTGTCCCTGCTTCTGGCTCAGTGGGCACGAGACACCCATATCTATCGTTCGTTCGGTTCCTTTGGACAATGGGCACGTTAATTCCCGCTATTGCGAAACCCTATAACCTCACCTTTGGTTCATAATCCCAGTCTTTGATAATTTGGACGCCCTACTCGGGTGACCAAGTCCGCTGGCTACTTGAACTTCCGCAGGTAATAGATACCCCGCGGTGCGTTACGATTTCTATTCGGTTCGTTGGACAGAAACATGATCCCCTGTATGTCAATATAGTAAAATGTGGCCAATGTCGGCTCACGGTCCTCCCATACCCCGATGCCGGCTAGACATTTTCTCCCTAAATGACAGGTTTCCCGGTAGCCAAACACCTCGTGCTGGTTTTCATCTCGGCTTTCGCGACTTATCCAGTGGTTATGAACTTTGTTTCTATTCAGACCACCTGATGGACGGGTTCAGGGTAGCCTAACCTCCGATAGGTAGTGGTGGATTATTCGCTTCATGCACGCATAAATGGCCTAGGATTTTTCGCTTTCAATCTATCCCCCAAAAACTGTATCACCATGGCAGATTATTGTGTCCTAGCAAACCACCGCCTCAACGAGTCAGCCGTTAACCATGATGTTCCCCCGCAAGACCTTTGTCACGATGGCCAATCCAATGCAGGTCTTAATGATGATATCCCCGAAGAGCACGTCCTCGCACCGTATATCGGCTCATCGTACTCACCCTCGTATCTACAGGGACCTCGTCAATCGTCTCATTCGGGACAACCAAGACATTTGGAACAACTTGCTTCACAACAGGTTTGTCGAGGACATGCGTATTGCAAGTGCAGACAATGAGCACGTTCTCGGCGGTTTCAAATGGTACATGATCGTACGTCACTGAATATCTGTCGACGGCTTCAAGCTGTGACTCATCACTCTACACGTGCAGCAAGATTTCTTCTACTGCGTGCAGCTCATAGCATACAACGCCGATCGCGCAGCAAAAGCTCCCAACCCAACGGTATACGGGAAATTGACCACAACTCTCAACAACACCCTGACGCAGTGGGCTCCTAACGCCCTCAAAACTTGCACCGATGCCGATAAGTTGAACATCCCAGACACCGTCGTCTTCGCAGCCAAGCGGGAAGGGGTGACTGAAAACTACACAAAGTTCATCTCTGACACCGCAGAGGATGAGAATTGGGTCGTCTCCTTGCTTGCTCAAGTTCCCGGCATTCAGGTTCGTGAAAGGGATTATGAGGTCAATTTGTATCAATAGCTGACGTGGACTTGACGTGTTAGTCGTACTATGCCATCGCTAGTGACCTCAAAGCCAATGCTCTCAACACAGGCTAGTATTTTTCCAGCAGCGCGCGAGCCTCCAAACTGATCCGATGATACTTCTAGACACTGCATGGTACAACCTCTGGGTCGTCGATAACGCCAAGCACCGCAAGTCCACGATTGAACAAATCAGTGAGGGATCAATGCACCATGTAACTCTGTCCAACCATTGACGCCGTCTGCGTAGATTTCTTCAAGACTAACTATGAGAGCTGGAAAGACATTCCTTATGAGAAGTTGACCAGAATCTTCAGGAAGGGGTGTCAATGCGAGATCGATTTGTGGAACGTAGCGCTGAACCCTGGACCGATGGAATGAAGGACTCAAGATGTGTGGACCAAGCATGTAATAGTATCGAATTAGAATATCAGGCCCGTCTATGGCGAAGTATCAGTCTGTTGACACGAGATCAACAATACATAAACTGAGGTCATTATAACGACGTGCCTCACGATGACGGTAGGTGGTAGGCCAGTTCCTAGCCATGTACAGAAAGACCAAGCAGAGAAACCTTATCTAATTAGGAATACTAAGAACATGAATTAGAAAGCGATATCAACAATCAAGAAACTTTAGGTATGCACAGATGTTCCAGTAGGTATGATGCTAAAGATTGTGCTACAATGCAAAAACAAAGAAGACCCTGCCCCGACCTGCAACCTACAAATGAATGAGGGTCCCATACTACAAGTTGATTCAGTTTTGTCTCTTCCCGTTGGTAGGGTCTGACTCCGGCCTATGAGTTAGGCCCACCCTGCGGGGCACATGGCCCCCTTCTGTTGTAGTCCGATTTGGTTGGGGTGACACCGTCCGCCGCGCTTCCCTGTGCCCGCGGTCATTGTCAATATGTTGTCCCTCCTGTGTCGATTGAGGCGCAGGAGAAACCATCCCTGCGCAAGGCGAGGAACTCTTAGACTGGCTCTCTCTCCCCTGCTCACTCGAATGAAATTCGCTTCCCTCTCTAAATATCTCTTTCGCAATGCTGCTGACAGGCGGAAAATAGCCTGTATCATCAGCCGGTCCACCCTGCGGAGGGAAGTAATCGCCCCCAGAATTAGGGGGATGACCATGGTTTTGCCATCGCTCGTCTGCATGCACGGGGGCTCCCGGAGCTGGATTTATCCACGGTGCTTGCGGCCAAAAAGCACCAGGTGTCATAGTCACGCCGGGCGTCATCGGCACCCCACCAGGCGTCATCGGCACCATCGTCACTGATGACGGATACCCGGTAGATACGGGTACCATGATCCCAGGTGAAAGAGGAATTCCAGGGGAGAACATGTGCGAAGGCAGGTGTGGCGAATACGGAACTTGGGAGTGCGGCGGGAGGTGGTATGGGGATGATGGCGGGGGAGCCTCTGTTCGGCCTTCCGTCGCCTGATTCTGGTAACTCCCGTCATTTGAGCCCTGCTGCTCTGTGCTATTGGCGTGCCCGCTTGATGGCTGCAAGAATGTAAATGGCGGCATGCTTGGAGTAATGGGAGGTAGGCCGTGTGGTGTTATGACACCATAGTGCATATGGTAAGGGGAATGGAGCGGGCTGACCGAGGGGTGATGTACAGGGCTGCGCATACCCGGATGATGCAGCGGACTCATGGGATGAGATGGCGCATAGCCAACGTGATACATTGGACTCTGTGGGTGGGGAGGAGGGTATGGGGACAGCACCGGTGGATGTGGTAGTGTAAATGTACATGGAGGAGGCAGCGCAATAGGTCCAGGTTGTCGGCGGGATGATGTGGGCTTCTGCGGAGATGGAGATGTAGGTTTCGAATTTGGCGAAGATAATCTGTTTTTCTCTGCAGCCTTGGAAGCCAACGCTTTGGACCTTCGCAAACCCAGAGACCCAAGTGCGGTCGCGGTGACGTTGGTATTTCCTGAACCCTCCAACTTAGCTGGCGTGGATCCTTGACTTGGTTTGACCTCTGAAGCACCCCACATAGATTGAGACTTGTTTGACAAGTCTGAATTGAGGATCGGATGCGCAAGCACGACAGGTTTGGGCGAGATCTGCCGGGGACTCGACATACTCGGCCATCCCCCGCTCGCTGGAGGGGACGTTGACGGGGTATCACTGCCTACATCCGACTTAGGACGATTCAGTTTGTGCGGTAGGGAAAATGTTGAGCTCGAACTCGAGCCCGAGTTTTCCCGTGACGTGCCCATACTGACAGGATGGCCCACAGACTCCTGCCCTTCTCGTTCGTCATCGAAGAATGGCTCGTTCAATAGCGAACTCGCGCTGAATGTAGGGCGCCGCGCAGAACCGCCACTAAAGGACGGGCGCTGAGACGTGGAGCTAAAGGTGGGTCGTTGAGATGTCGAAGAGCTGAACGACGGTCGTTGGGATTGCGATGCACCAAACGACAGCCGCTGCGAGAAGTTCGTGCCATCAGTCAATGATGATGCCGTACTAAAGCTTGGCCGCGATGACCCTGATGAAGTCGTCGTGGTATAGCTTTGCGCTTGCGAAGAGCCGGCAGAGACACTTGGACGCGGCGAGCTGGAGCTTGATGTCCGTGATTTATTTGATGATAGTGGGTGCATGTCGCTCCCGAGCTTCATGTCCGTGTTTAGCTTCAAGCTAAGGGAATCGGCAACACCCGAGTGTGGGGCCAACTTGATAGTAAGCGCGTCGGTACCCAGAGATAGGCTAAGGGGAGCAAAGTTTGTCGAAGCATTGTTTGAGAACCCTAGATGAGGTGAACTTGTCAACGAATGCGGATGGGTGGGTGTAGGTGCTAGTGAATGGGCTGCTGACGGTGCAAGGGACTGAGTGTGCGGAAGTGCAGGCGAAGTCAAGGAGGTGGAGGTAAGGGGACTTGAACCAAGAGAAAGGTCAGAGGATCGAGAACCTGATGAGGCGATTGAGCGAGCTAACAGGACTTCTACCTGAGCTGATGTTATGGGGTCTAGATCAGGACGCCTAAGCGGATCTAACTGAGCGTGCATTAGAGAATCTAGTTGTGAATGTAACAACCCGTCGCGTTTGAGCTGAGATAAATGTTCATTTTGTTGGCGTCCCAACTGATTTGACTCCAATTGTAGGGATTGCAAGTGAGATGCAAGAGCATCATACTGTGATAGAGTGGATGGGACTGGAATTTGTACGCCAACATGTACCGGAGCTGCAGTCGGCGAGAATTTATCATAGTGGACCTTCAATGGTCGTCCATTAAATTCATACCTGGAATAGATCATAATCACGAATAATCAGCACATGAACCAGAATAGATTAACAGAACACGAAGGTATCGAAGGGTTCCTATCGCGTGTAGTGCCGCGACACGCCACATCACTACACAGCGAAAATATTTTGTGGTCAAAATGTAAACAAGGTAATGATGTAAAATGAACCCGGAACGCATCGTACGTTATGAAGAAGGTGGCCACGTACCCATCAAACATCCTACACGCTCGCTCAGCACCATCTTCCGTGACAAAGCTGACTGTTCCGAACCCGCGGGAGCGCCCATCAGGCCCAACAGTAACATCAGCTCGAGCAACAGCACCAGCAGCACGAAATAGGTCCTTCAAATCCTGCCATTGGATATGGAAGGGAAGCTGAAGTGGAAGGAATGTGAGCTTGCAGCACCACAAGCAAAAAGATAGGCTGAGAGATAAATATACGGAGATGGTCATGCTAGAAGGTCACTTGTACAAACTCGAATCTCACACGATGATTGTACACAAGGGGAGGAGTATTAATGAAAGTGGGGGGAAAATCAGACAAGAAGATCGACAGACTCACATTACCCACAAAGAGGGTTTTCATTCCAGTGCTACCTACCACATCCTGTCCAGATGTGATTTCATCATATGGATTGCCTGAAGGCGGGAACCCTGATGGGTGCCCGTTTGTGCCTCTGATTGCGAGGCTGCTACCCATTTCATCAACACTTGCGCCAAGCCTGTCGGGGCGCACCTCCAGGACTCTTGTCTGCCAGCAATATCCATTTAACATGTCAATTGCCCTTCCCGCATCCTCCGCGGTGGCCAAAAGGACAGTACCATAGCCTCGTGAGCGATTGTCAGGCCCTAGCGACACATCAGCACGCAAGACAGTGCCTGCACGACGAAAAAGATCTTTTAGGTCCTGCCAACGGACACGATATGGGAGCTGCGATATTTGGTCAGGGCTGATCAGCATTCGGGAGGGTCTACAGGCGTCCATACATTTCCAACGAACAACTGAGCGCGGGTATCTCGTAGTGGAGCTAGCTGGCGAGAATCCTGAGAGTTGCTAGATGATGTGGCCATTTGAATGACAGCCTCGATATCATCATTTGTAGGACCCGGGAACTCGGAGGGACGTATCAGGTGAGGAAGAGAGAAGTCCTGTTGCGATAAATGAAGAGGAGAAAGAGATAAAAAAGGCATTAGCACCTGGACGTGATAGAGGAAGAGAAAGGTAAGGAGATCAACGCACAGAAAGAGGCGTTGCTGACGCCATCTGGAGCGGAAGGCGCTAGTACGGTTGCAAGGGTATCGTTGGCTTGGGTTTATTTATGTTAGGGTATGGGCTTCGCGGTGCGTCGCGGCTTTATCGCCGCGTAACGCGTCGGTTGCTACAAAATTGATGGTGGTGGAGTCGCGATATCTTGTCAAGTTAACAAGTATGCTGGAGGACGTCGAAAACAGCGAGCTCGAAGATCTGAAAAGTGAATTTTAAGGGTATTGTAAGTAAGGAACAAGAAAAACCTGTTAAACGTTTCTGAGCTGTGCGCTTGGATTTGTTTCGCTCATTTTACACGGGATGCTCCACACGAACAAAAACAGGGTACCCCCCCGCGCCACTAGCCCTACGTCATTCTCCTTATTTGGAAGTCACATCCCGGCTGATCAATTTTTGACCCGAATTTCTCACTGGCACGCTTCCCACTCATTTCGTCCGTCTACTTGGCAATTTCTTGACTCCTGCCTAGCTACTAACAGCCAGCCTCATACACAGTCACTATTTGTCGTACAACTCTCGCGATCATAACCGCCAAGTACGTATTCTTCTTCAACCACCGGATGCACACTCCGATTTCTCACGAGCGCCCTGTCCCTGCGGTAGACCCCCTGGGTCTGCTGTTCAAGCAACCCAGCCAGTGGTGATGTCATTATGGGAGCCTAGAAAAACACGCACCAGCAGACTCAAGATCATTCACCCCACGCACATTTAATATTCATCCAAAGGCAATTTGATTTCATTCGCAGGTGCCGATCTTCCTACCGAGAACACACAGCTGAACATCACCGCTGACATCTTTAGGCATATTCGTTGTTGGCGAACATTCCGAAAGATTTATTATTGGCAGTGACATGTAGGCGATATCAACGAGAAGATTCCGAAATCGGAGCAGTGGCTCGGCTCATCTAATTAGTCTTGTCAGTAAAGGTTTACAGATGGCGGCCCTATAATAATCGTCGTCAATCCGACTGGGCATCAGATCTCTATCTCCCCTGCGGCATGGCAATGGTATGATATCAGGAAAGACTGACGAACCGAGTAATAGTGGGGTTTTGTATCACTGCAGCAATTGTTATGTAGAAATCCCGATCGATGCACCAGACTCGGATGTCCTGGTTGGTAAGCTTGGCTTACTAGGTGGTTGGCTGATTTTTATAATCAGTGTATATCTGGATCATCGAACAGTCCTTATGGCATGAATAATACGAAGGTCTTGAAATCAAATCCGGTGACCGTTGATTTATGTATGTGTTTTCATCAACCGCCCAATAGCTTGAACTCCCCGGAGTCTGATGTTCTCCAGACACCTATAGAACGTTTTTCGAGATCCGCCCTGGAGTGAGTTTCATTCAACTGTGTTCCTCGTGTTACCTCCTCACCTACATTCCATAGATAATTATTCTAGGTTAGATTGATTCACGGAGAAGTAGTTTCCCATTGGATTCTTCGAAGTTATGGAAGACTATAGTGAGCTTCGTAACGGATCTTCTCAACATGCCTGCTACTGCTTTCCCTCGTTGGTATTCTAACCTGATCAGTTGAATGACAACTACGAAATTTAGCAACAAAGCACAGTTGCTGTGCATGGTGCATGGTATACCAGAACACTCTTCAGAGTGCACGTAACTTGTCATGCATCATGACTTGTGAGGGGGACCTTAACATTGGTCACTATTTACGGTCAAACGTTGTGATCACCTGTGCCATTGGAGGCCCAATTACATAACTTGCCATCTGTGAATAATAACTGTACGGAATTCTCCGGATAAACTTGCCACCCATGTCATGGGCCGTAACTTATTTTCTAATTTTAACCCAACAAGTGGCTGGCGCTGATCATCGATGCGGCGACCAATAAGTACTCAAAGTTGCTATTAATGTAAAATCTGGTCACACCATCGGTCGCGAGGCAGTGAGTACCACAAAGTTGACTCCCAGTCAAAACACGCACATACACAACCATACACTGTGGCACTGCATTCGCGCGCATGACTTAGCCCATGTGTATGTGCAAATATGTGCAAATGACCTGGCGTGTGAGACCGCGTATAGTGAGAACAGTATGCTGCGACTACAGTGACAATAACGGGTGCATAATACAGTGAGCAAGTGGGACGAGAATGTAATACGGCGAGTGGGTATGAATAATCTTTAATGCAAGCGAGTGAAACAAAAGCATGCAGCAGCGGACAGGTGAAACGGGAGCATGCAGCCATCATATAGTTGCTCCCTCGTCCTCAAAGACTCATTTGAGTGTACTGGCGTTTGTGCTCAAGGGACCGATAACGGGCCAGGTTTGGTGTTCTCGCAGTTTTTGCGGTCCGATGACAGGATTGTTGACGTTCGTTGTGGATCTGGCTTGGGAAGGGGTAGCCGTAGACACTTCATCACAGGCGTCGTGGGGCAGGAGTTTCGTGTATGACACAATTCAGGAACCGAGACAGAGACGGCCTGAATCCTTGAGTGCCAGGAAGTGGTATGCCATGTGTGTCACCAGAGTCATCGGTATTGACTAGAACATGTCCGTCTGCACCTTCGACTCGGGGCTCCTCATTTTCAAGTTTTTCATGAGTCAAAGAATATAATCAATGCGGCCATTATCATCGACGGGCTGGCGCACAGTGGGAATGCTCGAAGGGGGGCCTTCCATCTCGAGACGATACCTGTCGTGAGGCCTGTAGACAGAACAAGTTACTTGTATTGGTGTACCTCCAC
Source organism: Suillus bovinus (assembly GCF_016758785.1). Lineage (NCBI taxonomy): Eukaryota > Fungi > Basidiomycota > Agaricomycetes > Boletales > Suillaceae > Suillus > Suillus bovinus. The sequence continues at coordinate 285,187 of NW_024542070.1, forward strand.
ATTCCTGTAGAAAAGTGCGTGCGCCGGTCTGCTGGCATAATGTTCTATGATGAAGGTGGGATCTGTGGATTGCGAGCCCAAGTTAAGTTGTAACTCCGATAGAGGCCTTGGGCTGGTAAACGGCGCGACACTGATCCTTGTGAATTAGTTATCTAGACACAAAATAAGATTGCGAAGTGCTCCGAGATGAGGCTGTGAATGGGCGTTACTGTGCGCATGTTTGATAGGCTCTTTATATAAATTGAGTCACATTGCACAAGTTTGCCCATATGACAGGATCAATTACTATGGGCGCCGCAGTAAGTCTGGGAGGGCTTTAGAAAACGCCAACAGGTTGCAGTAAAATAAGAAAAAACGCGCAACGGAGCAAGATGAAACGAGCCGACTCCTAGTACTACAGCTTGAATATCTAAGGGTTCCACATCTTGCCCTTGACAAACTCTAATAAGAGCGTATCACTCATTCTTTTCAGATCCGTCGAGTTGTCCACGCCCTAAAAATGGGTTGTAAGCTTTTGACTACTTTCGAGGATCATAAGATAGCTAGACATACCGCCTTCTGCGCTGCCCGTATCACACTGACAGCGATATGTGCACTGATCTCTCTGATGCGCTCGATACGGGGGTACACAAGCTCTAGTGCCCGTTCATCCCACGAAAGAGAGTCTGCTAATCCGAGCGCAGACGCTTGTACCATACTATCTGTGACGCTCTTAGCGTGGCACAGTATAGCACCCAAACCAAGCCCTGAGATCCACCAGTCAGCTCAGATACAAGCTTAAAAGGAGAGAGAGAACCTACCAGGGAAGATGTACATATTATTACCCTGGCCCGGCTCCCTCCTGACGCCACCAATGACCTCGCTTCCAAATGGCGAGCCACTTGCGAAGATTGCGGCGCCGTTGCTGTGTACGAGAGCCTCAGTGAATGTGCACTCTGATAGATGGACAGGGTTGGAGAGAGGGAAGATGATGGGACGAGGTGTGTTCTGCGACATCTGACGAATGACTTCTGGGGTAAAGGCACCCTGCGAGAGAGTGAGCGCGACAATGAATATATAATATATGTTTGAATTATACCGCGATTGTCGAGAGACCAAGGAGCACAGTTGGCTTCACATACTTAACAATTTCTGTAAGGTCACTCATTGGAAGACCCGTGTAATGCCTCCTTGCGAAATCTATGGCATAGCTCGTTAGGTGTGAATCATCCCTCCGAAGAAAAGGGGGCATACACATTTTGTAGTCAGCAACCTCTTCCCTGCCGACGTAAACGAGCCCCTTCGAATCCACGAGCCATATTTGACTCCTAGCTGCTTCCTCGCTCATCCCATCGAGTGTAAAAAAGCTCATAAGCTGCTTAGCAACGCCTACACTAGCACTTCCCGCGCCAAACAGCAAGATTCTATGTTCGTTGCGCGGGATTGAAACCAGTCGTGCAGCCGAAAGTAGCCCTGCAAGGACAACAGCACCTGTACCTTGGATATCGTCGTTGAACAGTGGTAGTTTATTGCGGAAACGCTCAAGGTAGGAAAATGCATGGTCGGTGGAGAAATCCTACCGTCCACAAAAATGTTTATTTGCTAGAATAGAAAGGCTGAGGAATGTGAACGGACCTCAAATTGCACTAAGACTTTGGGGTAGATACGTCCCATCTCGGTAGTGAATTCATCCATGAAGGCATCATACTCCGCGTCAGAGGGCCGGCGTTGGTGCAGCCCGAGATACAAGGGGTCGGAAAGATTAGATGAGTTGTTAGTTCCAAGGTCAAGCGTGATAGGGAAAGTGGACGATGGGCGGATACTGAAATCAATTGGTCAGACGGTCACAAGAATAGGACCGGGGGTGGACTCACCCAGCACCGGCGACATAAAGAGATAGTTTTCCAACAGCAATGGGCATCCCATTTGCACCAAGGTCACCAAGCCCAAGTATGCGTGAACCTAGTGCATGTTATCAAGCACTGATCACCTAACTAAATGGGATGACACAAACCATCTGTGACGACACTGATCCGAGCCTCGTTCGCAAGGGGCCAATTGCGCAGAATGTTCCCAATTCTGCCTTTGTCCTTGAGAGAGATGAACTATAGTACCCATTAAGCGAAGGAGACCCATGAGGTATTTGTATTCATTACCAAACCCTCGGGGTTCCTATAAATTCTTGAGTACTGTAGGCATGCTTCACCAACGGTTGGTGTGTAGATTATAGGTATGATCTCCTGAGTATAAACAATTAATTGTGGTTTCCAATGATTCTGACATCACTTGTCTCATACTAGCATGTACTCGAGGCATAGCTTGTAAAAGGCCTCGACATCAGTTTGCTTGACTTGCGCGAGGAAGGCATATTTCTCGATAGGGGATGCTCTGGAGCGCAATTGGAGAAGGGTACGATCCAACTGAGTTTTCACATTGAAAACTGGTGGTGCCAGGCCTGGCACGGCTGGGGCTTTAGCTAAAGGCAGAAAAGATGAAGTATGGATATCAATAGGGTAGACCAAACGTACCCCGAGCTTCCATCTTGAGCTTCTGGACGCCCTCATGAGGTGACCAGTAAGGGGTAAGTACAATAGACATTCTATATGGTTTACAGTAGGAAAGAAAGTTGTAACTTTGCGACAAGGAGACAGAGAGGGAAAGAACAATTAAAATGAGCAGAAAAATGAGAAGGTCCTGAGAAGGAAGGGATCATCGTTTGGTATATATAGATGCAAATCAGTGATGAGAACGGTGGTCGCTGAGCGTGTCAATGGACAGTGCACGGTGTGAGTGCGAACTTGTTTGGTTGTGACCACGAAAGACACGCACAGCGTTTGAGTGACGCGGTGATGAAGATCGCTCCGAAACACCACGCGAGAGGCTACACGGCCCTGGTGATTGCCCATGCTTTTGAGAAATAGTAGTCAAGTACTGCATTAACTGTAAGGGATCACACTTACACGAACCTCTTTGATCATGTAATGAGGGAATGGAATTACCTTCGCTAGCCCCTGGGTAGTCATGTCTTCTAAAAGAATCTGGCCGAGAATTCTTACCCTCATAGATTACGCATTTATGCTGTATACATTATCCCATCTTCGTCCATGATAACATCTGGAGGGGGTGTATTATCCAGTTCCTGACTCTCCTCTCCTCTAGTGATAAACTTATCGAGCATCGTAGGTTCACTCTCCGCATTCTGTAATGCTTTAGGTCTGCGTTTTTGTGGAGGTTCCGTGCGTTGAAAAGCGATGATCTCTGCATGTGAAACTATAAAAAGAAGATATAGTCAAGCCCGGGAGAAACGTACCCTCGAGGAACATAAATTCATCTGCTCGCCGCACCACACTTGCTGCGAGAAATGGAATTGAGAAATGAAGTACCGACAAGGCACGCTCCAGACGTACCAACATCCTTCTGCTGCACAGTTGTCCGCTTCTCCCGCTCCGCAAGCTTCTGGCATGCCTCTGAAAGTCTTCTGATGAATTCCTCGGTGGCAAGTGAGATTAAGAAAGTCGCGTCGCGCGCGACTATTGGAAGTTCCTAGAATGCTACATGATGCTACCTGCCACCTGAGTAGGATCTTAACACGTACCTTGTCCGCTTTGATTATCTTCTGCACTCTTGAGAATGGTAAAATTGACTTCCCCAACTCACGCTCGCGCTGTGGCTCTTTCTCTTTCCGTTTCTTGGTCATCGCGCCTGAGTTCGTATCGTCTTCAGGCTCTTTGTCGACAACCTCCACGTTCTGCACATCTTCCGTAAACTTCAAGTCATCCTGCCGTGTTTGCGCTTCAGAGATAGACATTATTGGTCAGTGGTGGCATTCAGTGATCCAAACTGAAGGTCAAACTCAGCCACAGACGCGCCCGGAAGTGCACGTGGAAGACTCGGAGTTGACAACAACTTGAACAGACTTGCTACGCACGCTAATCCAACCAAAAATTCTCCAACTTCTGGTGGGGTCAGTTCTTCAAGGAGCTTCGAATACAGGATGAGATAGACGGGCTCCAGCTGCCCCGAATACAGACTGGCACGTAGGTTATCTTCTCGGCTAGTGTATTCCCTCCGTCCTTGGCGGCCACCAGGCTGATGCTCGACATCCCTCTGGTATTGTGTTGATGCCAGGTTACACCCTTCCATCGATGGGATTCGATTGTCTTTCTTACGGACTTCGCTTCCTTATTCGAAAGAGGCACAAATGAACCCAAGACCCACACTGTCATCTTTGGCCAAGGAGATGTTCAAGTCGGCATTGAAGCGATACCACCGTAATGCCTCCATCTGCATTGCACAACATTTAGTGAGTGTTGTTTTATATGTTATCACCCTATTGTAGTAGAAGCTCTAATCTGCTCGAATGATAAACTTTGGGTACATTCTTAGCATCGCTGTGACCTTTTCATGTTATTTCATCGTCACGAAGGTCCTGGACAAGGATTTCTCCTATTCCTTTCGATGCATACCACCGATAGTGCTCCAATGGATATTTATTTAAGTCGTGATCCTACGATGTTACAACTTGGAGACCCATAACACGAACTACGCCGTGAAAGGCTGCAGACATCTATCACTCAACACCTTCGATTTGGTAGAAGTTTAATCCCATTCCTGGCAGTGACATGCTAGCAGATGGTGGAATGACGATGGAATTCAAGACATCCATGGACATCCAATCTTGTTATGCATGCACAAGCGACATGGAAGCCATTTGTGCACTGAACGCTGGATGGACATTCACTTCTGTCTCTGCAGCGGATTCAATATTTACTGGGCAACTTGCGGCCCTGTTGATTAATCGGTATCTCTCATGCGTCATGCACCATTGCTCTCGCTAGCATCACAACTTATGTGTTACACACTATAGCTACCTCGTCGAACATTTCACAAAGCTGGCACCTTCTATGCGGAGCGGCTTTACTCGAAACCGCTTGTCTCCATCACCAACCCGTGCATTCCTCTGTCTTGGCTCATGGCTCCGCTGTGGTCTGGTAGCACCCGAAGACCTTACTAAGATCTCTGAGGAAGAGAAAACGAGCGTTGGGTGAGGTTATCCTACATAGTGTTACAATTCCTTGTTTGTGTACCTGCGGGTAAATGCAACACCGCGGGTAAGCCTGCTATACCGCGGGTTAGCACGGGTAATACCGTACCCGTACGGGTACGGTGTTGACGGGTACGGGTGCGGTGTTGATCTTCCGACCCGCGGGTATACCCGTGCTATACCCTATTGCAGCACACAAGTCGTATTGATTTGATCTGTTCGTTTCGAAATTCGCCACATGATTTTCAAGATGTTGTGTTGCATACGAAAAAATTGAGACTTTAAATGCACAGAATACTCATTGACACGGTACACTAGTCACGCATATGGCTATCTGGTGTTTTGTTTCCATGTATTGTAAAAACTACTGAGGTGCAAGTCAAGTGACTTACGCGCGTGACATTTCCTCACGTGCTTTTTGTCACTCAAATTGCTCTCGGTTAGCAGTACACACCTTCATCGATAGCGACATACATAATACTTAGTTGTTATTCCTCCGTTCAACAATGGCCGACTCTGCAGAGACATCGCCGGAAGTGATGCTCCAGTTTTACCGCATGCTGTACCCTTTCAAATCCATCTTCACATGGCTCAACCAGGAACACACACCAAAAGATCTGTTTACAAACCGCGAATTCGCATTTACTCTCCAGGGAGACGTGTATTTACGTTATAACTGCTTTTCGAATGCAGAAGAACTCAAAAAGCAGGTGTGCGCACTCAATCCGACGCGCTTTGAGATCGGGCCCATGTACTCATCTCGCGTGAGTCGTCTTTCGATCAGCCTGGCACTTATGCTGATAACACGCAAGCCAAGCGAGCGGAAATTGGCACGGTCTGTAAAGTCGGGGAAGCTCTTCACACCTTTAAAGCGCGAGCTGGTGTTCGATATCGATATGACTGATTATGATGGCGTGCGCACATGCTGCGCCTCAGCAGGAATATGCAAGCGCTGCTGGGCATTCATCGCCAACGCTGTACGCGTCCTTGACTCGGCCTTGCGCACACAATTTGGATATCACCATTTGTTATGGGTATACTCAGGTCGTCGTGGTATCCATTTGTGGGTCAGCGACGACGAGGCCATGGGGCTTACCGATGAACTACGTAGAGCTGTGGTTGGGGCGCTTACTGTGATAGAAGGAGGTAAAGAGATGGCGAAGAAGGTGAATGTAAGAGGCGTGGGCACGAAGAGTCATCCAGGAGATTTGCCACCTTCTCTGTGGCATGCGCGCGATGAAGGGAGTAGGATGTGGTATCAATTGTTGGATGACCAAGAATGCTTTTTATCCGAGGACGGCTGGCGAACGCTACTTAAACTGGTTCCGGACAAGAAAATTGTCGAGACTCTAGAGAAGCGATGGGAGAAACAGTCCGGCATCGAATCGTCGAAGAAATGGGACGAGCTGAAGGTCGAGGTGAAGGGTACGGGTGTATGTGCTTCACTCCTACTATATATGCCATTCCTGACGCCTCATAGGCCCGAAATCTAGCTGCGCTGGAAGACATTATTCTGCAATATACATATCCACGCCTAGATGCCGAAGTATCCAAGCACCGAAACCATCTTCTTAAAGCACCATTCTGTGTGCATCCTAAAACTGGCCGAGTTTGCGTTCCCGTTGACCCAAACCACGTGGAAAATTTTGACCCTAATGCAGTGCCTACGGTTATGCAGCTCCTTCAAGAGCTCGACAAGGCAGGCGAGGGTGCAAGTGAGTGCACAACATGTTACTGCCTGTTGTTTTCATTCATTTTGATTCAGACTGGGAGCATACAAGTCTCAAGCCATACGTTGACATGCTAGACAGACACGTTATGGGAATTCTGGACGACGTCCGGATTAGAGAACGGGCAAGAGCTGTGCGTCAACACGGTGCGTGGGTTTTGGTGTATTTTAGGGTCATTCAGGTTTACTGGCAATTGGCGCTCCAGATCTCAACTGGTGATGGACACTTGGACTTCATTTTTATCTTATTCTACAGCATTGTAAGTCGTAAACAATATCACGTACCCTGTTGTATTCCGTTCTTTCTGCCAGTACATAGCAAGTACATAGTTCTGCAAGGTTCAAGATTTACATCATGTCACGTGAGTCGATTAGTGAGACTTTTTGAGACTCGGAGGCACTATCGTGCTCACGCTCGACATCATAGTGTCAGATACTTATGCATCCGTTCGTCTTGGGAATGCCCCCCACGCTTAGGTGTCGTCGTTGAAGAAAACCATGACTACGTCGTCAACGAGCCAATACTCCTCGTTGCTTTCATCGACGTCATCATCCGCCCCCAGTTCGACGTCGACAAGCAATGTAAATACGTTGAATAGCAGTTCATCGCTACTCTTTGGCTTTCTCGTCAGTGTTTTGTCACTCTTTGGCTTGTTCATGATCAGTGGTCTCATATGGCATCGTCTGGTCATACGGCGTCGCATGATCGATGAGTCGTTGCGGGTTGATATCCCCTTGCAGAGGAATCCTGTGCAGAAGCCTGCACTGTGGGATGTATGGACTTTGCTAGGTCAAGACTGTTCGCAATGGAGAGACACACAGGTAGCGCCCATGTCTTGTCGGTGGCTAGGTCCTTCTGATCCTCTCTCACCTTCATAGCCGTTGGCAGCGGAAAAGTACGACATGCCGTTGCCACCGCCGCTGGATAGCCAAACACCGAGATCTTCTTTCTGGAAACGTCAGGTTATCGACCGCATACCACCTGAGATAACCTATATCTTTGCTCCTCCCACCCTAGCTAAAGTGACTGATTCACCACATTTGAATCATTCGAGGATGGAGCTCCCACTGGACCAATCTCTTCTCCAAGTTTCGGTTTTAATAGCCATGCCGCAACCACCGGATTTGTTACCACCTTCGTCGAAAGGTGTGGGATCGAAGAAGCTCAAACCATTGTATGAGATCGTTATTGGGACATCGAATGTGCACTATCATGATCATGACTTGGACTTGCAGTAGATATGGTGTTTGTTTTGAATATTACGACTGCTACGTGTTTCCTGCTATCTTTCTACTTTGACGTATCTCACCAGGGTATAATTATTGCACTATTATAGTTTTGGACTATTTGCTATTCTGGACTGTGTTTCGTCTACTTTGCCACCCCCCGTGAAGGCGCAAATGCCACTGGTCCGTCGCTCGCACATTTATTATGGGTCGACGATGGATATTGAACCCAACTTTCAAAGATAATCATATGTCTTTTTTGGGTCCGACAACCTTACTCATACTGCTTACGTCCTCATCAGCTAGAACATACAGCAAGTCGGTACTATCCGATAGGTTCTGCTAACAAGTATTGTCTATCCAGGGCTGCTTAGCCTCTTGAACTGGTCCTTGCAAGGCAACTTTGTCCCGAATCCACTTGATATATGGGCATCCCGCTGGAGTCCGTGATCGCGCCTCGCGTGTTTAAAAACGATGCTACCCTGTCCGGCAGGCATTCCATTCATAGTACACTTTGATAACGACTTATCTTTCCACAAAAGCCTCGTGTTTTTAAAGTCACGACACTCATCGGATCCGCGCCCCAATGACTCGACCCTCCGTCCTACCGTCCTTGGCCGACATATCCGTGATACATACGTGAGTCTTCCTTGACTGTATCTAGATTCAATTTATCTTCTTTCACATGTCAAATGGCTATCAAATGGCTATGCATTAGGCTCTACGAAGTCTTATATTCACCGAGAAATTATGTCTCCGCTCGGCTCGGCTTAGACCCAACACCACTTTTTAGAAGGCCGCGGATTATCTTTTCACTGCCTAACCTCCATGGTAATACAGCATCTGAGTCTTCTCCCTTCTTCCCCCAATCTGTCGTCACCATTTCACACACTTGAAATCACAATGTGTCGAGGCTGATGTGATTACAGCAAGAACGCCGCGTTGTCATTAATAACCTTTTCTCTTTCAGGTATACGGAGACATCAAACCTAGACAAGGCGCATATGCGTCGTCTTTATTTAGCGAAATATGCGGCGCGTTCTTCGATGAGGCAACTGAGTTATCATCTGTTGGTATCGACTGCGGGATCTGAATGTATTCTGTGGTGGGGCTCTAATCACCACTGCCGTGAGGCATCAATGACAGGTAGGGGACATTTCATCAGGTATAAAACTCGTCTTCTTACTCCTGTCCTCCTGCAACCTTTCAAACCTCACTCCACACTTCACCTACCATGGCTCAATCCACCACTCGTACGCACGGTGTCAAGCTCAACCCCCTCTTTATTGGTTCGGCCAGTGGGGAGCGCTATCACGTACAAGTCCCTATAGAATGGGATGTACGCTACCATCCAACGCGTCATGCAGAAATAACGAACCTGCCTATACAATCATCCCACCTATCACAATTTGCAACTAATCCCCCTATCACAAAGTTGCAGCTTGTATGTGACCTATTGTTCCCTGGATGGGAGATAATAGCCCGTAACCCAACGGGGGTGACGGTGCAGGATGTGCTAGAAGCGATTTATGAGACACTTCGCGGACTTCTGAGGACGCATGAGTGGGAGGGCATGTCGCTCAAGCAGCGCAGCAGGATCGAAGACATACATCGCGCACGATGCATGGCATCTTTAGATCCTGAGTACACACGTTTGGCGGGGGTGCGCAGAGTGGACTGTCTGCTTTCAACGACCATGTTTGCTGGACTTACTTCGTTGGTCAGGAGGAGAGATCAGTGGCAGGTGGTCCTCACGCTGTCACGGGATTTTAGACCCCGGCGTGTCTACTACCACTAACATGTTCTCTCAGCAGTGCTGATGAGAACGTGATGCATTGAATTATGGAGAATCATTTATGAGCTAATTTGCTGACCTGCAGTTTTATTTTACTATATCAGATTCAGACCTCTCCTCGACTCGTCAGGTATGTGTTGTTAGTGCCCCAGCATCGTGTATCTGTTCTATATATGCGTTATTGTGCGCGTGTATCTCTGTATATATACTTATATCCTCTGTACTTGTAGCCCTGTATCGTTACCCGAATCAACGTTGAACGTTGAAGTAGTACTGTTACTGTAGTTTGTCGACGCCCTGGTATGGTTGACGATAGGAAATCAAATGTTTATTGACTGCCAATTACTAAATGATTATCTAAACCAAGGGTCGTGTTATTCGGCCCGTTTGCGCTTCACGGCTTCACCAGCACCTTCAAGACACGAAGACAACTCGTGTGATATATGCAACCTTCAACGGCCGCCATTTCCACAAGGCATGTTCTACTAAATCCCTTTTAAAGTCTGTACGTACTAAGGAGTATTACAGGAACAATAAGCCCTATAGCTTGGACAAGTAGGTAAGTGTCATACATCGAGTCATGTACATAAGTTTGCAGCATATGATCAGGTATTCATCGAAACAGTCCTAAAACTTCCTGTGATAAATACTCTGTTCCTTGTCGTCCGAGTCTATCTTCACCTCCACCGACCCGATGCAGTACTCTTCCAACTCTGTCACATCATGAAGCCACTTTGGTGTGGATACCCCATCTGACACTTCGGAGCTTGGGGAGTTGTCACTGCCACGCTTCCCACTGGTATTAGGCGACGGCATAGCAATCGTAAATGCCATCACGACGGACGGACCATCCAGAGAGGGAACCTTTGACCCTGGCCGTTCCGATACATCATCAAGTTCATGCATCTGTGGCTCTGGTGGCAGCACAGGTGGAGGGTTCATAAGTCGAAAGTGCCGTCCAAAAGTAGAAATCCGAGTCATCACAAACGATGAACGTGGCGGATTTTGAGGCTCAACCGTGACTTTTGTCAAGACCGGCGGCCGAGGAGTCTCTTGCGGAGGACAGAACACCATGGCGCAAAAAGGCTAGCCAATGGCAGATCTGAGCACCATGTCCAACGCCCACTGTGGGGCCTGACGCACCGTTATATTTTCCCATTTTAAATCGATCATCACCTCTTCTCTTCTCGTCCACATATCCCAAAGCGTGGGTTTCTCTCCTAACACAGTCGGTTTTTTCCTTGGGCGAACCCGAGCTGGCCTGGCAGGTTGGACCAAGAGTCTCCCTCTATGCAGCCTTCTCCACCCAAACAAGACCGCCATGATCACGAGAAATAACCCGATCGTCAGAAATGCGACTACCAGCGATGGTGATTTATCTGTGCCGAAAATGGTACTTATCATTGGATTATAGTTGTTAGGATTGCTGGTGCTTGAATATTGTGGGGACGTGCTTGTTTGACTACTCGTACTCGTTGAGGCCATGGTGCTGTATTCGCATGGCGCGAGGCTGTCAGTCAGATAAAGTGGGGCACTGCACGCAGCCTTGAGGCGGGATTAGATATGATATGCTCAAGACTGGGCTCAGTTATATAAGGATCTGCACGAGCGCAGGTCCTGAGAGCGTTGCTGAGCAGGGAACGAGGGCGATAGAAGGGGGTCCGTGATATATCTGTACTCCATTCCAATGTAGTTATCAGGGTAAGGGTGGGCCGACAAAACAAGAATAAGAAAGTTTGCTTCAGTGATACCGTGTAAGAAGGCTAATTACAGCTGTTGTACAAGAAAACAAGAGACCAACGACGAATAAATAGTCGCGGATAAAGTCTCAAAACAGAGCGTGGTACCCTTTTTTCATCACTGCCGACGCTTGACTCCCACCCAGCACTCCACCGGCTTTCGCAAAAAGCCTTCACGTGTGTCAAACTAGTTCAGTGAAGTTAGTTCGCGTGAGATGGCCGGCATGGGAGGAACATACCACTTTATCCGGGTTGGCCAAGACGAATTCATAGCGGCGGAGAATGGAGGAGATGATAATTAATAGCTCCATAGATGCAAGGTTGCGTCCCACACATGCTCTGAGGGTTGGGTGGTTAAATCAGTGATCGCGTGGAATTGAACAACGTGTACCTGGGCCCATACGAAAACGGGTTGAAGGCTTTTTGCAGAGTGGCACCATCACGCTCAAACCATCTTTCTGGACGGAACACATCCGCGTCTTCTCCCCACACTTTGGTGTTCCTATGAATCGTGTAACTTGGAACGCTCAAAACAGCGCCCTGCGGGAAATGAATGCCTTGGATGGTCAACCCCCCTTCTGGAACTATACGAGGAAGGCCTATGGAAGATGTCGAATGAACACGCAAGGCTTCGTTGATAACAGCTTCCAGATAAGGTAAACGTTTGACCTGTTCGTATGTCGAAACGTATTCATCTTCACTGCCGAGGGCGTCATCGAGCTCCTTCTGGAGCTTGTGTTGTACATTAGGATTGGCAGCAAGGTAATATGTGATAGCGCATGACGAGCTGAGATGAATGAGGAAGATGGTCGACCATTATTACTAAGAAGACTTACTTGGAAGTAGTGTCGGAACCGGCAATAAGTTGAGTGAGGGCCTCTGCGGTGAGCTCTTCTCTGCCCATAGGATTTCCCTCATCATCACGTCCTTCTTGCAGCTTACTCAAGAGATCGACACGGTCCGTTGGAGTGGTAAACCGTTTGGCGACAGCAGCGATTGCAAGACCAGCCAAATTACTGACAGCTATTCCACCTTTGCGGTACCAGGGAAGAAGACGAACCCACGGTCGCCACGCGGGCGGTAGAACACCCATAGAAGCCGAGAACTCTCCACGATCGTTAAGAATCTGAACGGCAGGAATATCGACATATGCACAGTCATTCTGCGACCCATAGGAGTTCATGACATCTTTCTGTGAAACAGCAACAGGGGCAGAGTCTTTGGCGTTTAGAATCATCCCAAACGGTGATCCGAATGCCAAGTCACCGATGATATCAAATGCCAGATAGTTGTACCCTGACATGTCACGAAAGTCAGGGTAGTGGAAAATGAGATATAGCTACTTACATGGAAGGCAATCAAGCCACAGACGACCTCCCTTACCAAACCAGCCACCCTCTCCCTCGGTTCCGGATTTGTTTTTGAGGGCTTCATCGAATAAACGGTCCCACTGGTTCATGAACTGGCCGACATAGAGACGAACAGAGGGTTCGAACTCCAATACATTCTTTTGCGAAAAGACGTGAGAAACTATCTTGCGCTTACGGGCATGGTCAGCGCGGTTTCTGGTATTGAACAAACCACGATGAATGGAGACGAAGGCGTCATAGAACTCGGATTTCAGGCTGCCATTGCCATGAGCATATACAATTTGTAGGGCGTCCGGGTCGGCAATGGAGACGTGATTTGGTGCAAGACGTACGAAGGTGCCTATGGGCAGGAATGTGAGCCAATGCTCATGCGGCTGGAGTGGTCAGATGGGCACATACCGTATTTGTTATGCAACTTATGTACACGGTCTGAGCGATGACCTTGACTCGCTACCCAACCTAGCCAGATATCCGAAAAGCGCGCAAGGAATGGACCTTGTATGCTGCGCTGGTTGTAAGGGTCCCTGAGATATGGAATTACATGGGCCAATAAGATTGGTACTGGAATTAGCAACACAACCGAAAGGTAGTTGAGGTCTTCAAAATGAAGGGGGACGAGGTCTTTGATGACTTTGAGGAGATTGGACGACATTTCTGCTGAGCCTGGACTGGGTCACGGTGACGGAATAAAGGACTGGCAGAATTAAGTTCACATTCGCTCACTATGTATATCTACCGGATCTTGGAACTTACGGCGTCAACTGTTCGACACGCAACCGGCGGTAATCACATCAATAAATGAGCCACATCATCCTTGATCCCCATTCGCGCGGCGCACCTCGATAAAAGCTCTCACTCAGGTCCCCGTCTTAATATCAGCTATCTTCACCTGTATTTGGGTGCCCGAGCCGGACAGTGACTAGTAGGAGTAAGACTACTTTCAGTACACTGTTGGCTACTTAGTTGAACGACACGACTTAAAAGACAAGACAGTCATATGTACCTTCGTCATTTCCCATTGATCCACGATTCTTGAGCGACGTCTTCCTTCTATCAAGGTCTGACCATCCTACTTCCTATTATACGGAGATCAACATCAACTTGATCGAAGGAAGATAGAGGGGCGCTTGGCATCGAACCATAAACTCAGTGTCAAGAATCCAGTTTCGAGCAACTCTTCTGGTTTCCTGCCACCACTAGGTCATCTTCAGCCTAGCCACTTCAAGTACTCCTCGAGCTTTGCCTCAAGGTCATTCGTCAGTAAAAACCCATGGATACTACTAGCCTGAAGTGGTAACATCGTTTTAAATTCACAGCCTGGGCCCTGCACAACGTAGTCTAACGTCTATATAACTCCCGACGACCCTACCATCGACGTCGCGCTTCGACTGATTCATTTTTTGGTTGTTGACTCTTGAGCGCCTTCAATGATGGTCAGATCTACTGCTCGACAACAACCTTCTTATCTGACTCAGATAACCAAGCTGCGCGCCAGGTGGCAATACTAATTCAAGATTGAACTTGATTGGCCTCGGTCAAAGGTCACAATGTTCATCATGTCACTCGGTCATGTACGTGCTTCGCCTGTCCCACGTCATCTAAAAACACGCCTAAGCGTGATGTACTTCCAAGACGCCCCTGCTCAGTTACGGTATAGGTGAAATGCAAGCGTTTTATGACCGTGCTTGCAGGACAACCCTCAAAAAATTCCCTCTTACCCTTCTCTTCCGCGTCTGCTCCTCAGGAGTGTCGCCCTCCATGTTCCATTTTGTCTCATTCGTGACACTGTCCTTGGTCCTGTCAGGCTATGCTCAAAGTCCTACTTATTCGGCAACTTATTTGCCTTCAAACGCTCCCTATCAAAGCGAGCAGGGGCAGACAGGCTACAACAACTGCACTACAGGCTACAATCAGACGTCGGAGTGCCAGAATGCTTATGGTGCGCTACCAATCGCTGATAACCATCCTAAACATTGACTCAGCATATCGCCAGTCAACAGTGTTCAGGACTGGTGTATCTGGGGACCTCCTCAGCCAGGCCCTGACTCGGTCATCGGGAACACCGAGGTACATGCCTTCACTTCTTTGTTCGATGACGAAACAACTTGTAACTTCGTAGCAAATCGAAGTAGCATGGTGCATGAAGGTGATTTGCCACTATATTTAGTCTCCTACATGACGTAGTAAATCTCTCTTAGAGCGGGTACGGAACACGACTGATCCCGGACGGCTCCATCACTGGTGCGCACGTCGTGGTTACTCCAGACTATATTCAGGTCACAGGTGAGTACATTTCATAGTACAGACTAGGCATCCACAGCTCCAACGCGAACCCAGGCGTTGGCAATCTTACAAACATCAACATTCCTGCCGGCGACGGTGGCGGCGAACTTGACCCCCACGGTGCAAATGGAAACGGCAACCCTATCGGCGGCCTCGTGTTCTCTAGTGCATTCGGCGCGTTGGAGGAAATTCACGAGTGGACGGTAATTTCGCTCGGACAGACTACCACAGCGTCCTGATTAAGTTCTTACTTTGCGCACCCAGAATTTTGTGTCGGCTGATATGTTCTGCTTCCGCGCTTGCAAGCCCGCGGTAAATGCGCCGACAATGTGTCAGCACATCTATGACGTCATGGGGTGTTATTGGAATATGCCCGCTAACTATTCTCCTGGGGTGTTTGAACAGTGCTTGGGTGACTCGGCTGAGGTCAGTGTCAATTCCTTTCATGCATATTTGTCGAGCTGATCATTTACGAAGCCTATGGGTGTCTATGGGACGTCCACGTTTTATCAAGGGGAGCCTGTTACACCATCTGCGCATCCCATACCTTCTTCTTCCAGTTGCTCTTTTTATAGTACGATCAGTAACGGTCAGGGCGTTCTGATCGGAGGTGTCACATCCACAGCCAGCACGTCAGCATCAACAGCGACTGTGGGTACTCATCATACTTCCCACTTTCATCATCACTCGTGCTTTAGTGATTTTTGTATTTCTTCTGCCACTGTTATCACATCTTCAGATGTGCCAGCGTCCGTGACGCCCACATCAATTTCACCGGACCTTCCGAGTTCCATACCTTCATTGAGTTCCTCGTCGCTTTACTCGTCTTCAAGTCCTTCGTCGAGTTCTGCAAGTGCATACTCGTCCTCTTTTCCAAATTCCTCTTTGTTTCTTCCAACGACATCTCCATCTCTTCAAGCTTCGTCGTCGTCTATAAATTCTCCATCTTCTCCATCTTCTCCTTCTTCCTCCTCCTCCCTCTCTACCTCCGCCGCCACCATCTCCACCTTCTCTTCCGCACCTATCCTTTCATCTTCCTTCTCTTCCGCACCTACCCTTGCATCTTCCTCCTCTTCTGCACCTACCCTTGCACCTTCCTCCTCTTCTGCATCTACCCTTGTATCTTCCTCTGCATCACAATCATCTTCCATATTAGGTGGCCAGTTTAGCTCACAGCAATGTCCTCTTTTTGCACAGGGTGCCTTCAAATCTGGATCGTCTTCATCGGGCGCGCCAAATTCGACGGGTTCTTCAGCTGCTCTACCGACGGCGCCTCCTGTAGGCTATCAACGCCTGGCTATCATCGTTTCGACGATTGTGATAGGGTTCTCTATGGGTGTCATTGTGACTTTTTAAAGCATTTACCTATCGACGCTTTACTACAATCATGCTGATTGAACTTTTGGACTAGCTATGTCAGTTGTGCGGCTCACATTTCTAATTCGCTTCTTTTACTTATGGAGTAACACACCATATTGGCTAATCAAAAGTGTAGGATACATACAGTCGGTTTCGGGATACTGTTGGAATACATGAACTTTGTTGTTGTGTGCTAGACGTCATCTTTCTGCGAAATTATAGTCATAATAAAACTTTACAGAGGCTCGATGTGTGGGACTGGGCCAACAGCAACTACCCTGGAGGGATTTACCTGCTGAATGTGAACACGGGTGCGCTAAAGAGCCCACAGCACAACGCACCAGTGTCTGGGACCAGTAGTAATGCTCTTTGATGTGATCGAACTTGGTGCTCGACTTGAAAGCATCATTCTTCCAGTACAACTTCCTCATCGAGCTACGGAACATGAGTCTTCAGGCATCCTCGGAAAAAGTATGACACCTCACAGATGGATGTTAGGGTACCCGTGACGGATATCGCGCAAGTTGCACTTGAAGTGACCTACGTACACGGGATCAAAGCGGATCTGGAGCGAAAAGTGTCAGAACGGGATAGAATACGTTTAAGATTGAATATACAGTGGTGACGAATAACCTGATATCCGCTTCGGTGAGGGTGTTGCCTACGAGGTAATCCTTGCCTTTGAGCATCTCCTCGAGTCGGTCGAGGGATTTGAATAGGGGATAAACAGCGTTCTCATACGCAGACTGGGATTGTGCAAACCCAGATTTGTACACGCCATCTGCAGCGCATGATGCCATCAAGACAAGTCCCACCCACAAAATCAGACGCACTGTTCACGGTGTCATACACCCACTCGTTGATACTATCAATCTCCTGGCGGTGTGCTTCAGGGTAGATATCAATCGCCGCTTTGTCAGCAGGAAGCAACTGATTGAAGGCGGTATTGAATATGCGAATGATCTCAGAACTTTCGTTGTTGACAATAGTGTCGAGCTTCTTGTCCCACAGCACCGGGACCGTAAACCTAACCATGATGTAGCAAGTAGTAGCAGTTAAGAGGGGATTAAACGTGCCTTCCACCATAGTTCGGATCAGCGAGGAGATAAAGGTCTTTAAGATGCTGGAAATTTGGGTGTAATATGTCGTCATCTGCATCCTCCCAACTCGGATCTGCATTCTTGAACGGCCAGCCTTGTGCAGCCATATGAGGGGTCACCACAGAAACAGCTACAAAAAGGTGGTACAAATTCGTGAAGTACACAAAATTGATGAGGACTGACGAATAAAATCCTCGAGTCCTTTCAGTTTCCGAGTGATGAGAGCTCTCGTAGCCCAAGCTGAGGAATGTTCAGACAAGATGTGACTGCACCAATCCTAGTGTCACTGACGGCATGAATAAGATACATAGAGATGGTATCTTCCTGTGTATCAACTGAGCTGGTCAATAAGATAGATATGCTTTCGTCATTTACCTTTCTCTGGCGGGAATTTGCCATCGTCATTGATAAAGTTCCTAAAGCTTGATGGGGCTCTTTTGAAGGAGCCGTCTGAATCTGTCTTCATTTTACCGATGTCACTCTGACTCGATACGTCTCTTGCAGAGGTCATTTTCGTGTGTGAGGGAGTAATGGATGTCCTGGGGAAGAAGATACTGCAGCCGGAGAAGCGTTTGGAGTGGCTAGCAAGTACCAAAGGCCTTATTAGTAGGAGAGTCATACGTGTAGGCGCCCCTGTGGTTATTTGTCATTCAGTACCATTATCCCGTGATTAATTACATAAAGATCGTTAATCGTTGGTGTAATCCGCAGTTGATGTCGGGGGCAAAACTACTTTTTTTGTTCTTAGTAGGACGTGCGGGAGCGAACGGACGGACTAGAATAAACGAGTGTATACTCAGTCTCGTACTCGTAGTGTAACGGTCTGTAAACTAACCTAGAATAAATGAGTGTATACTACGAGAGTCAATAAAAGTATTAGAGTATTAAACGAATGTCTCACCTCAGTCTCGTACTCGTAGTGTAACGGACTGAGGTGCGTAACTCTAACGTGTCTGTATGTACTTGTGTGATTAGGTAAGCTGATTCTCGATGTACCGATAAACAAACTATTAACAACACGCCCACTCGGCGAGTTATCAGCTATCAACTTACTCCCATTCCCTCGACGAAACGCTCGTGCTTCTCTCTTCCTAATGGCTTCGTCAAAACATCTGCAATCTGGGCGTTCATAGGGACATATTTGAGTTCGATTTCACCAGCATCAACCTTCTTGCGGATGAAATGATAATGGATCATGATATGCTTCGTGTGGCTGTGGAATACGGTGTTCTTCGCGAGGGCAATGGCAGACTGATTGTCAATGAGAAGGAGTGTTTTCTGGAGCTGGGGAAATTGTAGTTTGTCCAGAAAGGTATTTATCCATATTGCTTCCTTCGTTGCTGATGCTGCCACCATATATTCCACCTCAGGCAGCAGTTCTCAGTGCTAATAAGGGGTCTTTCAGACCCGGTTTCTATGTTATGGGAAACTAGGCTGAGAGACCCTTCATCCTGCAAGGATCTTGCTAGCTACCATCTAAAAATAGCATATACCTCATTACCCTCCTCTTGCGCCTCCTTTTGGGAGCATCGTTGCCCTCTCACACCTCATTACCCTCCTCCAAATCCTCTGAATGTAAATATAGCTACAATCTAAAAATATCAATTTGCCTCATTTGTTGCCTCCTGCTGTACACTGTTCCTGTGCAGTGTGCTCCTCCTGTGTGTCCTGTTGAAATTTAGATACCTCGACTATGCCTTACATGTTGTCCCAGAGCATCTGATGCCACCTCAATGATAATGGTCACTTGTCACTTGGCCGTTTTTCTCAACTCCTCTGCTCCAGCCATCAAGATATCATGGCCCCTCATATGGGTACCCATGCTGCTCAACCTGGCACATCATCTGGGCTAGGTACCCAGCCCACGGAAACTTAGAGACAAGCGGAAAACACAGGTGCTTGTTGAAGTGCCAGGTCAGAAAGCTAAACAAACCAAGTTGCTTGCCAAGATGGCAAGTCTACTCACTGGTCCAGTGACTCGGAAGCCTGAAGAAACTCCACTTGTTCTGCCAGAGACAGAAATGGATCCTGTGGTTCTCAAGAAGGGTGTTAACGAGGCTTGGGAAGATGTCCCTAAACCTGATGACAATTGCTTTCCCCAATCTCCTTCACAATCCACACCAAGTTGTCATACCCAGCCTGATCTTACATCTGCTCGCTTGTGTGACAGCTGGAAAGCTCTTATTCCTACACTAGTTGAGATCCAACTAGACTACACTGCGTGAACACTAGGTGCGCCTCTCGAATGAACACCAAAGGTTCTGTCTTTGTGCAGCTTGCACACATGTGCACAAAAATGCACATCTCTTACCTGTCTCTTTTTTGACTGTAAGTACTTGGTTGCATTCTTTGACTTAAGTCAGCCAATTTCTTTCTAGATTTCATCTCCATTGATGCAATGAGCTGTAGATGTGCAAACTTAGCACAAACACTCATTTTCCATGGCTTATTCCCTACTGCACCCTCACAGCCCCAAATGGCTATATCCGTCGAGCTGCTCGCCTGCCATCGCTCTCTTTTTCAGTGCTCATGTGATGCTGTCAATGCACTTGCATCTGCACTTCACATGCACTACACCCGATGAGGATACCAAATAACAAATGCAAAGGTGGCCGCTCTATTCCGTAGCGAGGCACGAGCGAAGGATTAGAGTAAGGTCTTCGGGAGAGCGGAAGACGCCGGTAACGTCTCTTGTTTCCGCTCCTCCATCTAGTAGCTCGCAGTATCTAATCCTAGCGAGTTTTCTTTTCTATTTCTTCCCGTTAATCATCCGTCTTTCCCATCATATCTTAAGAGCTCTCATAAAAATTCACAAAACCTAAACTCTCACTTACACAACATGGCTAGAATCGCAACGAACCCAGCACTTGACATTCAACCCGACTTTGCCTCCCCTACCTTCGAACTCCTCAGAAATCGAATCATCGGCGGCACGCAAACGACGCACCAAGAAGTAGCTGCTGATCTGATCGCAGCGTGGCAGCAAGACCGAAACCTCAGGAGCATCGCCTGGGTCGAGCAAGAGACTGAAGATGCGCGCTTAGCAGCTGAAGCCGCACAGGCAGAGCACGAGCATCTGGAGCAAGAACGCCTACGCATAGAACAAGAGACTGAAGCAGAGCTACGCGAGGTCGAAAAGAAGAAACCCAAAATCAACGACTTCAAGAGCGGAATGGCCGTAGGTGACACCCTTACCCCGCGCCCATCTCAGTATGCGATCCACAAGCTCAAAACCTTTGAGTACGTCGAATTGTGGTATTTCAGCCCAGACGGTTGCAAGGAAACCTCAGACGAAGCGAAGTCAACTGCGGACGACACATTCGGCTTCGCCAAAGTCGACGATTTCGTCGCTCTCAAACCAGTGGCCTCCTTCAAAGCATCACGCAAGGCCATCCAGGATCACAGCCTCGAATGGCGTCAGTTTGACCTGGCCAAGAACAACTTCCTCCTCTACATCAACAAACTGAATTGGCCGGAGAAACATCAGCGTGCTCTGACCATGTTCTTCATGAACATTGTGGCGCACCCATCTCGTTCCGAACCCTTTGGCGAACGAGCCCTACTCCTATACACAGCTCGTGTACGACGAGACTGGCACGATCTTCTCGTTCTAGACAACGCGTTTGACATCAGTGTATTCAATCTGCTGTTACTGAAGAACATGACTGAGGAAATTTGGAATAAAACACGGTTCGAGAGCCTCACTGAGGTCAGTATGCTTCAAACATTGTGCAAGCGGCTGTCAATACTGACTCGTCATCCGCTCCCTCTCATACTTATGTCAAAAAATGTGACAACTGCTGCCATCTCCCGCTTCCGCTACATGCTACCTCTCTGCTCCCGCTACATGCTACCTCTCTGCTTCCGCTACATGCTTCCTCTCTGCTGCCGCTACACGCTTCCTCTCCGCTTCCACTACATGCTTCCTCTCTGCTTCTGTTTTCGCTCCCATCACCATCGGCCCCTTTCCCCCGCTTCCCATACCTCCCAGTTTCAGCTTGGCCACCAAACGCAGCGAAACCCAAACCGGGACCAGCCTGCCTCGCACCGAAATCAGAATCGCAATGGGTTGCGGCATGCTAGATCTCGTTCTCGCTCTCCACCACGCAATTCCTCTGGTCGTCTTCCCCCCCGCCCTTCTTCTCCGAACCGGCAGCGTGCACGACAAGATGAAAGAAAACCTGCCCAGACAGGCAGTCTTTTCAGGTCGGCGCAGCATCCAACGGCCACTATGCTTGTGCCCTCTGCCTCGGCCGCTTCGCGCACAATGTGCACAAATGCAAGAGCGAGTTCTTATGGGACAGCAAAACTCCCACTTCCTGTCGTCGAAATGCCGAGGGTCGTCTCGTCAATGCCCGAGGCCTACAGCTGTGCTATGATTGGCAACGCCCCAACAGTTGTTCAAGCACCAGCAAAGACCATGTGCACGAATGTTCTGGATGTGGGAACGCAGATCACGGAGCTCAAAATTGTCCTCGAGGACAGGAGGCTTAAGGCCCTCACCCCGTATATTCCCGATGCTTGGCTTCAGGTCCTTACAAAATCTCGTCTTATACTTAAATATCCGCATATACCACACTCATTACAATACGGCTTCTTTGGTAGTATTCCCATCATTACAAATACATACACACCACCTAATAACCCTTCCATCATCCAACACGCTGACGCCTTTGCCACGATCCTTGCCCGAGAATTTAAGACTGGCTGCTACCTGGGTCCGCTCTCCAAAGCAAACCTGGAGTCACTCATTGGCCCTTTCCAAACCTCCCCGCTTTCTCTTATCCCCAAACCTGGGAAACCGGGAAAATTCCGCCTCATCCAGAACCTATCACACGAAGCAAATTCTCCTTCACAACACATTCAATCCATTAATTCACGCATCGACTCTAACATCTACCCTTGTACATATGGTACATTCGCTACTATTTCGTTATTGGTCTGGAGACTCCCTCCTGGCTCTGAAGGAGCAACGCGAGATGTCGCAGAAGCTTATAGAACCATTCCCCTCCATCCTTCCCAATACCCAGGCCTCGCGGTACGTACAGGAGAAGATGAGTTTGCAATTGACACTAGGTTTTTGTTTTCGGGTGCTCGTCGGCAGCAGGGTCTTACGGTGGACTTGCAGATGCAGGGGCGGATGTTCTGCGCAGTGAAGGAATTGGCCGCTTTCAAAGTGGGTCGACGACCACCTTTTTCTTTCGAATTCTCCTCAAGTACCTGGACAGGTACAACGAGCAGAGAACATCTTGGGCTCAGGGCATACAGACCTCTGGTGGACTTCGCATCAATGGCGGGAGAAAATGGTATCGAGGAATTCTCATTCCCAGACGAGCGAGTGGAAGAATTCGACGAGGATTGCTCATTCCCCATCCGCGATTCTCCCAACGAGCACCACGTTCTCCCCAAGATGCCCTATTTTTCATGTTGCTTCGACGACATTGATTTTCTTCTCCGCGCAGACAGGAACACCATGGGAACCATCGAAAGATGTACCTTTCAGCTCCGAGCCACCATGTCACAGGTTTTCATATGGCACCTGGACTCCCGCACGGTT
Organism: Suillus bovinus; assembly: GCF_016758785.1. Classification (NCBI taxonomy): domain Eukaryota; kingdom Fungi; phylum Basidiomycota; class Agaricomycetes; order Boletales; family Suillaceae; genus Suillus; species Suillus bovinus. Next base: position 308,369 of record NW_024542070.1, read on the forward strand.
GAACTTGCGGCCGGGAAAAAGGAGAAGTACTTGGCGGCAATCTCAACCTGGGAGGCCCAACCACGCCACACCCTTGCCGAAGTCCAAAAACTCTATGGCAAGCTCTTGCATGCCGCACTCATTGTTCCCGCTGGAAGAGCCTACCTCACCGAGTTGGAAGCCATGCTTCCTATCTTCGGTAATCGTCCGCTCGTACCTCATTCCCCTCCCAAGGACTGTCCGCAGATCTCAGATGGTGGACTGCAACCCTCCGCAAACCTACCATCTGCAGAGCCGTCCCAGGGCCATGCGAAGTCGTTGATCCCAACGCCTTCTCAGATGCTAGCTCAGGCGTGGGTGTCGCAATTTGGATTGACGGCTGGTGGAGGGCATGGAGACTCGTTCCTGGCTGGAAAAATGACAACCGTGACATTGGATGGGCTGAAGCCATCGGTTTTGAGTTCCTCGTCCTTGCCATCACACGCGCTCCCAAACCCAAACCAATACCTTATTTCAAGGTTTACGGAGACAACCGAGGAGTTGTTGAAGGCTGGTGGAAAGGGCGCAGCCGCAACCGCGCAACCAATAGCGTCTTCAAACGCATCCACAGCATCACGGAATCCGCATCAGCATCAGTCCTCACCCGCTATGTGCCTAGCGCCCTTAACCCCGCTGACGGAGCCTCCCGTGGAAAGTACCCTCCACGCTCCTTACTTTTGCCCCCCATTCCTATCCATTCCTCTCTCCGGAACTTCCTCGTTGACTTCGACGCTCCTCTACACCCAAACGAGATCTGCAAACCCCACACCCAGGTCTCGGTTCACGACCATGCCAAAGCCCGTATCCAACCAGAGCTCGCCAAGCGTGCCTTCGCTAACTGGCAGCTCGAGCGCCAAGGGGAGCAACTCGTCAAAACGGCGGAAGCATACCTATCCTGTTGACCTTACCCCAATCCCATCAGCATTACACACTGTGCAGCAAAAGATCGGCTTCGACTATGGCTACCAGCCACATCCAGGCTTCCCCCCAGCTCCCTCGCATCCAGTGACATGAACAGGATCCAAGATGTCATGATACATGCCTGGGCTGAAAGCACCCGCGAGTCTATACGGTTCTGGTCTTCTCGTGTTTCATGTATACTGCGACTCACGTTCAATTCCCGATCAAGATCGTGCTCCCGCCGATTCCACTCTCATTGCCGCCTTCATCGCATTTGCGGCAGGATCATACTCAGGCAAAACAATAGCAAATTATGTCTTCGGTGTCCGTGCGTGGCATATCCTACATGGTCACCAGTGGGTTCTCAATGACGAGCAAATCGACTCTCTCCTCAAAGCGGCAGACAACATAACACCCGGCTCCTCAAGGCGCAAGAAGAGGCGCCCTTACACCATTGACTTCATATGTTCACTCCGCGACCAGCTCAAACTCGAATCCCCACTCGACATCAGTATATAGCTGTTTGACAGCAGCCTTTATTGCACAGCTAGAGTTGGAGAGTTCACGGTGCCCACCCTGCTATCCTTCGACCCTAACATTCACGCCAAACCGTCAGACGTACGCATCGAGCGTGACCGCAACAATCTCGAGATGAGGGTAATTCACATTCCCCGACAAAAACTTCGAGGAACGGCGAAGACGTCTCGTTCGCCAAGCAGAACGGACCCTCAGACCCAGAGGAAGCATTTCTCAACCACTTGGCAGTCAATGCACCCCCTCCTGGTTCCGCGCTATTTGCCTACCGTCACAAGAAGGGCCACAGACCTCTCACGAAGCAAAAATTCATATCCCGCTTAGCAGAAGCAGCTAGAGCAGCGGGAATGGATCCGCTTCAGGGACATGGTATCCGCATTGGTTCCACTCTCGAATACCTACTCCGAAATGTCCCATTCGAAGTCGTCAAGACGAAGGGCCGCTGGGCTAGTGACGCCTTCCAGTCTTACCTGCGGAAGCATGCCCAAATCATGGCACCATACATGCAAGCCATCCCCGCCATTCACGAAGAATTCGTTCGAGTCTCCATGCCCAGAACTCGCTGAAGTCCACTGCCGTGAGTACCCCTTCCTCCTACCTTGTTGGGTTTCTGCGGCTTCGCTGCGACGCGTCGTAACGGACTCCTAACCTGTTGGGGGATTCGCAGCTCACCTGTTTTCTCCTAGGCAGATCTTCAATCGGGGCCGGAAGCGCTGCGCGCGTTCGCCCATTCACTTAGTATCCACTCGTCACTCTTCGTAGTCTCCCCAGAACAAATATATTGACCTATGAAATATTTTCTCTCCCATCTCGCACGTCAGAGCGTCACCCTAAGATACGTGTTTGTTGACTTGGGTACTTGTTCAGCTACTCACATGAATGAACAAGGGTGAAGTATTCAAGAACCTTTCCACCGAAGTCTAGGTCATGCTATTCAGTGGTTCAATGTCCTGCAGATAGAGGTCGAGTGCCAGTTAGAAGCAGCCATACAAACTTGTCATGATCATGTAGAAGCTTCACAAGCAACTCCTGTGCATCCACAATCACCTGGAGCTTACGGACTTGGATAGTATTGTGACGACGCTCAAACACAGAGCGCGTGTCGTCAATGGTCAAGGACGTCTCTGGGCTAACCCAAAGTTAGGAGTCTTGCTTGGCGAGGCTTTGGCAAGCAAGGTTTAACACCTATGTCCAAATCAGGTAGCTTATGTCAAGTGAAGCTCGACAATAAGTGTATCTGCCAAGGCTTTATGACACCTGAAGGTTAATTGTAAGATCTGCATTAATAGAAGGACAGAAGTCCAACTATTAACAGGGGGCTTTGCTCGTTGATGAAGTCGATGAGTAAAGATCGAGACTAAAGACTTATCCATGATGAGCAGATAAGAAAGTAGAATATAGACTGCTGGCTAGACAGAAGGAATCACTCTTGTTAAGAGTAGGAGGTCAAGAACCAAGTAGATTCAAGTTAAGGAACTAGATACATGGTAGCAAGTTTATATAGAGGAGAGGAGGTGTATTAGTGGATGATAATTTGTACTACCAGAAGAGGAACTGGTCAAAGGGTAATACTAGAAAAGGAAGGCACATTCGAGGTGAGTCATAGGCGAACTGGAACATGCAGATAAGAAATGAGTCAAAGAACAGAAACAGGAAGTGAAACAAGCAGGGGCACGATCGTGCAACTGCGGAGCTAAGTATAAGTACAATGTGTGACTCTACACCGAGTCATAGATCAAGAAAGGAAACAGGGCAAAGGGGATGCGGCGTGCATTGTATCATAGGTTACTGTCCAGACGGTAAGGGTAAAGGGACTGTCCACAGGATCAGTCATCGGGTGAAACGGAGCATGGGTATGCTTTGTCAGAGAAAGGGTCTGGCCAGATGTACTGGCTCTGCTGAAGCGACAGGTAGAGAGCGAAGGGAAATGTAAGGATGTCGAGGATAACAAGAGCAAGGTTGGGGTAAGGGTGTGATGCAAGGGCTGAGACGAGGAGAACAAGGAGAAAAATGGTAGGGGCCCAAGTGTCTAGATGTTCTTGTAACAGGAGCCAGAGAAGAGAAGGGACTGCGGGAGCGCTGCACATCCATCCTCATACAATGCTGTCCAGCTTGTTCTGGGGGTGCTCAATTTGGCCGACTTGCATAAAGGAGGTGATATCCATGTTGCTACTGATGGAAACTTTCACTACCAACACCGGCGTTCAGCGGGAGATTCACCACATTTTTATGACCCTTCTTATTTCCTTCCAAAGATGCAGGTCAACACTGTAGAAAGCAAATCTCTGCTGGGCTCAGCAGAAATTGTAACCTAGTCAACAATGTTTAGGTAGATCTAAGCACGACCTATGCTGCTATACTTGCAGAGCAAGTGCGTTAGATCCTAAAGGGATTACTAATTGGTATCAGTAGTAAAAATGCGTCAGTAATGCAAATAACAAAATGTCCGATGGTGCGAAATGATGTCCGAAGGTACTTATCCAATGTCTGAAGCCAAAGTGCGATGTCTGAGATTTCGGACTTTCGGACTTCACAATAATGGGTCAGAAACTTTATAACAAGGTGGATTGCGAGCGGTATGCGCGAGTATAACAAGTGACGGAGTATGACAGTGAACGAATGGTAATATTTCGCAATGCAACTAAGAACTATGAGAATATTCTGGGTGATCCGCAGAGTCAGGAAATGGCTCCTAACTACTGGGTGATGATAGCTACGGGTCACTACAGAGTATTTAAGTAAGTACATAGAAATTTGGAGTACTACAGGTGAAGATAGTAGCGATATATTTTGGGTCCGATGTCCTATGTAATAAGACATGAGGTGCTGCGGACATGTAATAACGCGGTCCAAATGTCAGAAAATGTGCACGGGAATAACTATGCACCTAGTGAGGCTAGTTCGGATGGACAAGACACGGGATGGACAAGTGCGCGAAGTGCAATTGGCTGATGCGATGTCCGAAGGTCCGATGCACCAGATGATACGGAGTGGCTCAGACATGTGCGAAAGTGCGTTGGACATGTGAGCATATGTTTCGGGTGTTGACGTGAGTATGAAAATACGTGGTTTCGAGCCCAATGCCGCGACCATCGCTACAACGCTATTGGTCATCATATCACTTGAAGTTGCAAGTCTGCACCTAAGCTGCACATATTGCATGTGCCAGACAAGGCGATTCGATCTGTGTTAGAATTCCTATGAAGCAGTGGATGGCAAGAAGCAAAAGGCAGCTATGGATAGCTTTGACAATATGGGACTCATGGTGTTGATCTGCTGCCATGACATACCTTTATTTTTTGCCAATATCAACAGTCCTGGCGAGCAACAAAAGTACTCAGTTGCATTGATCAGCCATCTCTTTTCATTGCTACCTTGGAGTGCTACTGTCATCACTCTCTATGGTGTGGGGTGTGTCTTATCATGGTCGTTAAATCAGGTCAGTCTTAATTTGTTCGCCTGTCACATTGAACTGTAATTAATTTCCAATAGTACAATATCTTGCCAGACTCTATAGACAACACTTAGTTTGCAACTACTGCAATGCACACCTATGGTCATGAATGGGCTTGTCAGCTCATTTACAATCCGCGAATGATTGTTAGTCTAGGCTTGTCAATGGTGAAGGGACGGAGAGACTCTGGTCAAGATTCATTTGACTGATCGGCATGCAGCGGTTGTCTTCTGTATGTTCTCGTGTGTTCTTTTGAATTCTGCTCACATTCACACAACAGAGACAACATCATCTCTGGTTAATTGATCAGCATGCTGGAGCAATTGGCCTTGAGATGCATGCCAATCTCGGGGACTGGATTAGGCGATGACTCAGGCACAGTGTGGAGGATCAAGGTACAGCTGCCCGGAAGCTTCTCGAGGAGTGTAAAGGTGCTGTGAGTGATTTGCGAAAAGAACAGGTGATGCAGAAGGAGTCACAGCTTTCAATCTGTGCTCGTATGTAAATTTCCTCACGATCATTGTGGCCCTCCTGATGTTCTGGCATAGATGCTCTGGCTCATCTCAAGAAAAGAGTTGGATACCATCCTTGCTCTGCAAGCAGACCTTGATGCTTCGGACAAAGCTCTACAGACAATGAGGGACACATTGTGAAAGGTGAGATGTCAGAGGACACCCATGATGCAATTGAAAGTCTTGAAAGAGTGCATGAGTGTCTCATGCACAAAGTTGAAGTATTATATGCTTCACTCAATATACAAGACAGGTTCCCAGAACTAGACGGCTTGAACCTTGAGTTTGTTTGAACATTGCTGTTAGCACGCGATCTCAAGATGAACATTTGCAAGTGTGCCATTGGCAGGTTCTTCGAGTGGGATAAGCTTGATTGTGCGGTAGGAGGATCACAGCAAGCACTGGGTAAGGTGAAATATCATTTTGAACAACTTGACCTGATGTTGCATATTAGGTATAAAACTACACCAACAGACTCAAAAAGCAATTGCAAAACACCAGCCAGCATTAATGGCTGCTCTCCGTAAATTCAACGCCTATTGTGAGTGTCTCGAAGCCCTCTATGATCCTCATTGCAGCATTCCTCTTTCCATACCTCTCCCAACAAAACTAACCAACCTATGCAACAATCAGAGTTTGATGGAAGACATATGGATTACACCTTTCACTGGAAAGGTTCCCCACTGGTTCGGATGATCAAGATGTTTGCAATGGCATTCGTGCAATGTTGAAGAGAGATAGATGTGTTGAAGAGCAGCAATGTCTCGGGCTGGAGGCAGACAATCTCTGCAGATGGTTCAGTGACGAGCTCTCAGCACAAGAACTTGCCCTTTTGACACCAGGTTGTAAGTATCATATCTTCCCTTGTTCTTGTCTGATCTCACAGTGCATTTGCAGATGAAAAATTCCTTGTCCCACTTCGCCAGCAACAGGAGCACCTTCAGTACATCCAGACTTGTTGGACAACCTCACTTGCATCCATGGCACGATTCGCATCCCATGCAACTGATGCTGTATCTTTGGCCCACAAACTCTCGGGTGTCCCGGAGGAGTGTCCGCTTCAATGGATCAACACATATGCTGTCTCATATGTTGTGCCTACTGAAGACAAAGAGCCTGGACCAGAAATATTTTCTGACACCATTCACACAGCTTTGCAACCTGAAGATGCTGCCCTTGTAGATATTCTGACTGCCGGAGTCCCTGGTGGTGAGGATGACAATATTGACATCATTGTGAATGATCCTGGAGCCGACCTTTGTTGGTGAATCCCTGAAGTAGCATGGTTTTTCTACTGTTCACACTATAGTCTATGCTTATGAGTCTTCTAGGACATCACATTCGACCGAACACCTCTACCAGAAGCAGGAATCATTATTCCAGGCACCATCAAAGAACAAGTATCTGCACCTCGCTTTGGATGTCCTTGTCAAGTATTTGAGCCAAAGAATATTGCGCTTCTTGCTTCTCAGACTGCACTACTCAATGACAGTTGCATTAATGAGTGTGCAGTGCTTCTTTACTTGGAGGCGGTGCAATTGTCTCCAATGATTGAACAGTATACCATCCTTTCAACCCACAACCTCCCACACATCCGATACAATGCCCCTGATGATGTTCTATGGCACAATTGTCTTGGACATCTTACTGGATGAAAGAGGTGTGGATTCTTCCCATCCATAGGCCTTCAGATGTTGGCCACTGGGTTCTATGTGTTGTACACCTTCGAAGCAAGGAACTCCATCTCTTTGACAGCTTCGCTGAGCGGAAGCCATGGAAAAGTGACATCAAGGTTCATGGGCTTCCTCTAATAGATTTTTGCATGACTAAATTCATCCAGGACATCATGAAATTGATTGCTCATCTTCTAAGTATCACTTGACAACATGATCATGTTTTTAATGTCAACATCGACTTCAATGGATGACTCACACATCCTCTAGTGGTAAGTATGATCACAACCTTGATGGTGTGAAATACGGCCTCAGCTTATATGTTTTAGACTGATGCACTCCAGACAAATGGCTTTGACTGCAGTGTCTGGGTGCTTGCTATGATTGTGGTGACACTGCATGGGTACCACTGCATGACTCTTGGAGAGGGAGACATGCACACATTTTGACATTATCTCAGAACACTCATACTTCAAATTTTGTATTCTAACTAGTCAATACTACTGTCCAATGCATACAGATTCGATCCCGTCATCATTGCGTGCACTTCGTTATGATAACAATAGATTCTTCGAGCACACCACTGTAGGAGGCACTGAGCCATCATGCAGTGTCTGTTGCAATCTTGCATACCATCAACATACTTATGTAACATTGCCCACTGCCTCAAGAGTACATCAAGACCTTCCCTCAACTCGGCACAAAGATGCAGCGCTCCCCCTGAACTATGCCTCTTAGCACACTCATAGACTTCCTCCTTCTCCATTCGAAATTGTCGACCATGGATCACCTGGGCAAGGTTTTCTGTCCAGTGAGCTTCTGCTGGGGTGTTGAAAGGTTGAGGAGTGTAGTATGGTGGATCAACATCCCATTGTGCAAGATCTGATTTGTCAAGGTTGTCAGCACTTTGTGATGCTTGTTGAAACCGGTAGGTGTCTGGAAGATCTGCTCTTGTGAGGTTGATTAAATCAGATGGAAGGGATGACAGCTCAACATTGGAATCAAGAGTGAGGGACTTTGTTGAACCCTTTTGACTGTGGGCTTTGGCATATGTGCGCGAATTCCAAGTTGACAAGTGTTTCTACCTCTGTACATGCAGTGTTAGTACTTAGATAAGAAATACACAAAGCAAGAGTTCTCTGGACGTATCAGATTGACTATACTTTGCTGTGTATTGACGTGTTGCAGCAGTTTTTATCAGCAAGAGTGAGATGTTTTGCTCTCCGCCCCATAGGTAAAGAGGTAAAGAAGTCTAAAGCAATTGAAACAAATGAGTGGGCAACATTAGAGAGTTGGATTATTTGACCAGATACCATTTACATTAAAAATTCGTGAATATCATTTGAACCAGCAAGTCATGAAGCATCTTAATATGTGCACTAGATGGTTTTTTGGGTACATTGGAGGTATTGGGACATGTTTTTTATGTGTGAACATCGTTATCCATATGCTGATTGGCTGATTGGCTGTACAGAACAGTTATTGTGCTGCCGCAGTGCCTCGGGTGCAACATGTACCTCACATAGTCCTGATACCCTCTTGTCTCTCTCCTATCCCTTTGTAGGTTGTCCTATTGACTGTAACGGTGTTTTTACTTTTTACTTCTCTTCTTTTACAGGATTTTTGTTGCAAATTTTCTATGTGAATCTCATTTGCTCAATATTTAGTAGCTGTGGCATATGTGCGGCGACATTGCGTGGATGACACTGTGTACGGCTTTGAACATACACTTGTAGTATCAATGTGTAGCTAAATGTATGATTGAGTCCATGTAGTCATGAATCATGTATGCTACTCAAATCTTGATTCCCTTCTGATACATCAGCTCTCCCAACCATTGTGCTATTGTAAGCTATACAACCCCTCCAGACATTTCAAGAAGCTGAATATCCTCCAAATATGCGACTGTAGTCTTCAAGAATCAAGAGACTGTGTCAGTGGCATGCCACTCAGGTGAGAGACCACAGAAATTTAGGATTTTGTCTTGTGCAGCAATGACATGCTCAAGTATACTTTCAATCTCGCTGATTGAGTTCACAATGATACAAATATCACCCTTAGTGCTGCAATTGTCTGGGATGCTCTTGATGTACTCAGCCAACTTGTTCTTGGCAAACTCACAAGGGTTGGCACCAATCAATATGAGCATGTCGTCCTTGGCAGTTTTGATAGCGTGTAAGCATGCTGGCAGATCGGATTTGTTGGACATTAATTGATTTCAATCTATGTTTCTATTTTTAAACTTACAGTGTGTCATTGTCACTCAAATTATTAGTGTCTGATTCAGACTCATTGTCGTCATGGCCATGCAATACTTTTGCCACAGCTCTTGATACCTCTTTTGTTATCGCCTCTGATTCCTTGTCACATTTCCTTACACCATACATCCTCCGCTATTGTAAGATTGCATCTCTGTGTCTTTACAAGTAAGTGTCAGGAACAGTCTTGGGAACAATTAATAAAATAATGACATACTTTGCATAATAGTGTTTGTTCTTTTCTTGTGCCTCAATTCTGTCTTGAGCCATGTTACAAATAGTTGGACAAGTCATCAGATAGTTGTTGGAGAGGACTAAGGTTGAAAATTGTAGTGGAGGTTCAGAAATGAGCCTCCAAAGAGGAGAGCGGTGTCTTATTATGCAGGTATGCATTCAATCGCCATTGATCTTCTGTCCTAATTAACTTTCTATCAGAGGATCGCAATGCATGCATATGTCACCCTTTTGGGCAAGCCAATGACCTGCACCAAACTGGTCCGGTGCATGACCATGTGGTGTTAGTGAATATTTTTCGGGAATTTTGCATGGAATGAATTTTGTGTTATTTGGCTCGAAGATGACTCAGCTAGATTCTCATACATCTGAAGCTTCCATGAAAAATACTTTCTGCATATGTTTGTTTGCGGGAACTTCCAGGAAACCTTAAATACATGTGTTACCCGGTTTTGCTTTATGACATATGCTACGTCTCTAAATAACACCAAATACAAACAAGTTTCAACATATTATGTAAACCATGTTCTCTTACCACAGTCAGCTGATCTATGACTAAGCCTGACAAATCATGTTCACCTATGTACAATTCACACGGGTATTATGATCTATGACAAATAATGTAGTATATCTAGATACGTGAGAAAACGAAAATTGAATATACCTAGGTACGTGGGAGTAAATTAGCACAGCCATGTAGATTTGTCTATATAAGGACCTCTGTTTTGGCCTGAAATGCAATCAATCTGACTCTCAGAGTCACCCTTAATAAAATTGCGAGTGAGGTTTGTGTGTGATCAGCATCAGCAACAACCACGAAGAGTTGTTCGACATTATCAGGTACATTGATGAGACAGTAGGAGCCATTGAGCTCACTGTGCTCAACAACCTGCAAGGCCTAGTTATTTGTTTTGAGAAGTCTCTTGTTTTTCTGAGTGTTTGTGTTTGTGTGCACGTGTCTCTGTTTCTATCTCTCTATATCTGTTTCTCTAGGATTGGGATCTATTTCTTTTAAGTTTGGGATCTATTTCACTCTAGTCTGGGATCTATTTCATTTTGATTGGGATCTATTTCTTTTTGTTTGGGATCTATTTCCTTATCTCTGTTTCACTAGTCTGGGTTCTGTTTCACTCTATCTATTTCTTCAGCTCGGGATCTGTTTCACTCTATCTGTTTCACTCTCTCTACCCATCGAAGGCTAACAGTCTGAGTGCTCGTTTATTGTTGTGTCACTAACATGTTATAGATTTTAGCAAATATATTCTGAGTGTTTGTTTCTTGCTGTTGATACTAACATACTTTTGATTGTAGCAAATACATTCGAGCCTTATCTTTGGATTCTTCGTGTTGTCTCTACGTCCGCTAAAGGCTCAGAGTAGCTTAGTGGGGAGACTTCAGGAGTTGATTATTGTCCGCTTGACCTCACACATCTGAGTAGTATACTGAGCCAGGATTGTTATTTGTTAGATAGGCTTTAGCTATTGAATAGGGGACTTGGTATTGAAATCCAAGGACGTCTGTTTCTGATTCTGTTTAATACTCATTGTGAGTTCCTTGGCAGCAGATTCAATATTAGGCTAAGAGTTCTACGGAAGCTTTTGACAAGTCTTGACCTTTGATCCTACCTGTTTGCGCTGTGGGAGTGACCAATACAGCTTCGCACAATTGTTTCACAGTAAGTTTAGAATATAGCACCATTGATTGTGCCTAGTCTTAGTTCTTATTTCTGTTTAGCACCAGTGATTGTGCTTAGTCTTGGTTCTTTTTTTTCTGTCTCTTTGTTTCTTTTAGTCAACACCATATCGCTGGGTTAACTAGTGTTTCTAGACTGATATCGTAGAGTACCTTTGTCTGACCATAGCTTGGATATACTGACAGGCCACCCACAAACAACCACATTATCAGTCATTGGTATTTGTCTGAATCACTGACCATGGAGATATTTGATTTTGTAGGTGTTCATCTATAGATCATCTATCTAAGAAGACACCGAATGCGATTGTAGGTATCTCCCACTTCTTCTCAGATGAGCATTTTCAACCTTTCAGAATACTCTACTAATTCTCACAATTTTTCCCCCAGCATGATGATGTTGAGTCCATCGCAATTGGGGAGGAAAAAGTTAGGATCACAATTGATGAAGGACACATTGAGATGGTGGAACCCTGGGTGTCCCCAGACTTGTAAAGTAGTTACCTAAATGTCTAACACATCGAAAGTCCAACGGGTCAGTGATGAATGAAAGCAGGTTGTACTACTACACAACTCTACCACCACTTATCTGTGCGCGCCTTTACTTTCCTGGGACATGAGGAGTTCATCCACCTCTACCTCATCTTCCTCATGGACACCCCCATCAGACAATTGTGAACTCTGTCCAATGCAAGATATCTGTGGAATAAGTTTGTCGATGTTACATTTACCTACAGGCAACAGTTCTTGTTCTTGATTGAACTTCGACCTCCAGGAGGGTGGGGGCAGTGGCAACTTGATGAACACCTTAAGGTGCTGTTGATGACATGTTAGATGGGACACCACAGGAACTCGTACACCAGATGGTAAGCCAGGAGCAGAATACCTTGTAGGGGATGATGCAAAACCACATACATGAGACAGTGGTCCAAAGGTAGAATGTTGTGCAGGAGAGGGCCCATGAGATGGCGCAGGAGATGGCGCAGGAGATGTGTCAGGAGACTTATGGTTGGATTTCTGGTGAGGGAGGCCCTGTCGATCGGATTGACCATCCACATACTAGCGTCGCCCACATTTGTGCATGGAGTGAGATGCAGGTGCTTCCTCAATAATCATGGGGCTATGGGAGGCCATGAGATGCGCAAGGGCACGTTGTCTTGTGATGGTCTTGATGGTGAGCAAGTTGTTCTTGAGAGCATTGGCAAAGACTTGGCGCTCATGAAGTGAGAGGTCGTGTATCCCCTTGCTCCTGATGAGAGTGGCACATTTCTCACCAGGCATCAGGACATTTTCAGGATAGTGCTGGAGAATGTAGCCATGACGAGCTAGTTCTCTAGGTAACAACTTCCATGGAAATGTTCCCCCTCGTCCTTTGAGCTCGCCTGCACCATTCTGAGTAAACATTTGAAAAGATTCTGATAGTAAACTCACCAAGCAACACTGAGAGACCACCAATAATACATGGTATGTCCTTCAGGCTTCTCCATCCATTGGGGTTACTCATCTGCCGCTTCTCCAGCCACTTTTCCAACACCATCTCCACTGGTAAGCCATTTTGCAATGCAATATGTTCGAGTTGATAGTCTAGCTTGGTAAAGTCCATAATTGTGATGTAGATGACTGACAAAGGAGGCTTGGGATCATCACAGATAAGACATCAATGACATCATACATGGTTTTTGCTAGAAGATTAGAAGTCTTCTCCGCCATTGATAAAGGTAGCAAATAAATACATTATATGATATATACATTTATTAGATGTATCAGAGTTTGTAGCTCAATGGGAGTTTACGGTGTGCCATCTTGTGTGGCGCTCGTTTGATTTGACTTGTGTGCTTGTTTTTTAAAAATTAATTTGCTGGATTTCAAATCTAGCCCCGGCAGCATGCCTGCGAAACTTATCCTAATTTGATGTTACTCTTAGGGTCAGATGGTTGGATATCCTAGGATTGAAATATTCTGCCTTATTGAGACTTGTCGCCCATCCAAGTCGATCTCTTGATGAGTGCGTATGTCATTTTCCCATTCATGTTCATAAAATAGGGTCTGTGAGAACATTGTCAAAAAAGTGCCAAGGGTGGACCTCCAGCAGCCAGCTCCTCCAGGACTTCCATGCACTCCAGTGCCTCCCACCCGAGTTGGAGGATCACTCAGCATTTAGCAAGTCCAGCAGCCAGCTCCTCCAGGATCTCCACATGCTCCAGTGCCTCCCACCTGAGTTGGAGGATCACTCAGCATTTAGCAAGTTTGATGCTCTCTCAAACCTTCCAAGAGGAGAGTGAAATTTTTGACTTTTGACTTCTCTTCTTTTACAGGATTTTTCTTGCAAATTTCCTATGTGAATCTCATTTGTTGCTCTGGCACATCCAAGTCCACCATGGACTATGAAATCCAAGAGTGCCATGGGCATTTTCTTCCTCCTGCCCTCCTTGTCGTCTGTTAGGCTCTACAAAAAGAGCATTTTCTTCTTGTATTTTTCTGCTGTGAACACTAAAGGTAAGTCATTGACCATCACACAATCTTCAGTTTAACATTTAATGCTAAAGGACATTCACAGTGTCCAGAAATGTTACATCCCAACCCAGAGGACCCTGACTACAACTGGGAGCAATTTGGTGGTGGTTGATACATATCTCCTCCCGCTGCCCAGACTCCCACTTGGTTATATACACACATCAAACCAACTGCATGTGATCCTGGCCTTGTCAAAAATGTGCAGGGTAGGAGAGCGAAACTTGCTCTGGACAAGAGTGGTGAAGTCAATCCCTCAGCTCAGAACATCCAGCCTGAGACAGGACAATGGCCTACTCCCATCTTACAGCAAGACCTTCCAAACAACATGCCGATCTGTGTCACGTGAAACTCCCATCTTACAGCAAGAGCTCCCAAACAACTCTGCACAGGGTAGGCAAGGCTTATATGGTGATGTACCACGCCGAGCTATGTTGTGTGAACTGCCATGTGAACCCCAGCGCCATTTTTCAGGCCCACGTGAACCTCCCCTTCATCTCAATCCTCAGCAACCTCAGCTTAACATTATCCTTTCACAACCTCCCCTTGCTACTATGCAGGGAACACACATGCCTGTGGGGTTGAACAGCAGGCAGGATCTCCACACTGACCGACTTAATGCTGGATCAAGTGCTGATGCTCTCGGAGTGCTAGGTCTTCCCCGGGCCAGTCTCATAGATGACTTCAGTGCAGGGACTTCCACTACATTTGACGGCACAAATCATCCATTCACTGCTGATACCACATTTGACTTCTCATCGCTTGATGTTCCATGGGATGCTGTGGGCAGGGACTTCGCTCTAGGCAATAAGTACAATGGCCACACGGATTTACCAGAGACCCGAGTTATCCCCCCCATGCCTGCAAAGACTCCACACCAACCTTCCTTTGGTGCTCAACCTGGTGTGCAAGATGCTTTCCCAAGCCATGATGACATGGGAGAATTTTCAGCTGGTGCGCTGGTTGGCTGTAGAACAGATGAGGTGAATGTATTGTTGGAGGAGAATTTCAAAGCTATCGATGACATATTCAATGATCTCATTGCAAAAACCAGCTTACCTTTGCAGCAAGTCTCTCATGCATATCACAAGGCCCGTGGATGAATTCATTCCATGTTCAATCACTGGAACACATATGGCCACTACTTGAAAGTGAACCGAAAGCAGGAGCTACAAAGACTTGGTAATATTGAGGTAGCTGATGCTGCTCAAATTATGCCAGCAATCCAAGCTGAATGCTACAAAGTGTTCTGAGCAGCTTTTCCGGATTCATGGCAAGAAATTCTCAAGACATTTGAGCAGGTAGAGGTGAGGTCAGTTGGACCTCAGACAGTTTTGCAGCGAACACAGGAATTCAGTAAGATTTGGAGAAAAGTCATGAGCACGGTGCATCCAACACTTCATACATCAAAATAATTTGCTGACCTTACTTTTAGGTGGACACCGCTGCTGCCAAACATGGCTTCAAAGCAGTCTTTATCATATGCGGAAAGGTGGTCAATCAGGACACCTCACTTGGGTATATACACAAAACACCAGGTGCAGAAAGTGTAAGTCATTCCTCTGTTTGTATACATCAAAGTCCTTACTCAACACTCTTGGTTTTGGCAAACACGCTGCCAAAGTGATGAAGATGCAATGATTGGACATTTAAAAGCTCATGTATAGTAAGTTCATGGCTCCAATGTAGACTGCTTATGAATTCTAACACCCCATTTTAGCAACCTCACATCCCTTGCTGTGGTTGAGGACACACATCCTGATGGCGCACCGAGCATAAACGAGGATGAGCTGCCACCCAAGCATGAATCAGTTGAAGTGTCAGCAGACACTCCAGATGCCATGAAAGTTGACCCAGATGCTCTGGAGGTGTCTGGCATTGGTGACTGGCAACTCCAGGTTGATGTTCTTCAATGCATCAAGGGTGGCATAACTGCGCTATTCAGTGAGTATCTATTCCTTTTGGTATTTTGCTTGACATTCACTTACCATTCTTAAGAGGAGCTTAGAGGGAAACTCACTGTCTGCTCAGGCAATTTCCCTTGGAAGAAGCTCTGCAACGACCTTGACCGTCAAGGGTTCGTCATTGAAGACTACCCAGAGGGCATTCTTATGCCAGGAGAGACATGCAGCACCAATGTGAGGAGTAAGGGGATCAACAACCTCAACAAATAGGAACAGATCATCCTTGCAGAAGCCTTGAAATGTGAAACACTGGTGATCAAACATGGGCCCACAGGTATTTACTCATGTATATATTCTTCACCTACACTAATTTCTTACTAGGTCCAGAGGTCAAAGACAATAGTCGACCTGTCATCATTGGGGAGGCTCCCCCACCACACTCTATTCACTTACGCAGCCGGCGGTTGCTTGCCAATGGCATCATAGATCGTGAAAATCCATCTTGTCTCCAGCAAAGTGCAGCAACCACCAAAGTCAGGAAGCCAAATGACAGTGTGCCCATCACTCCCCCCATAGTCGTTGAGAACGATTCTCCCACTTCTGCCATATTTTGTTGGAAAAACCTTGTCGTTTCGGTTGACATACCTCCTGCATGCCCCTTTAAGGTAGTCAGGCCACTGAAATCAAAGGTGACACCTGCACCTTCTGACATCATCACTCTCAAAGAGTCCATAAAGGCACCCTCAGGATCTGAGAAAGATAACTTGGAATATGATAACCTTCCACAAGACGACAAGTCTGACTATGAGGAAGAACTTCCATCCCACAAATGCAAGGCAAGGACCATTGGCAGCACTCACAGACTTAAGCACCATGTGCCATCCAGTGATGTCAAGTTGATTGAGCAGCCGCAGCCCAAGGGAAAGGGAAAAGAGACTGTATTGCAGAAGGAGAGGGCAAGGGTATGTTATCGTGAGCTCACCTCTGATTCTGAAGAGGAAAAGAAGGAAGGTATGTAAGGTTCATCTCTGCTGCCTGTATATCATGCTTACCATAACACTTTTTCATAGTTGATGTGCCTTTGTGATTCCGAGACGGTCCAGTACGTCCAAAGCCCAGGCCAAAGCTAAAGAAGGTTATTCCCAGTTCGACTGCAGCAGCTAAACAAGTTGCTTTCATGAAGGTGGGATGCTTCATATGCATGAATCATCAAGAGCAGCAGGACCCTTGGGAGCAGCAGCTCCATCAGGAGCATCAGAGGTGCGCGAATCATTGAGAGCAGTAAGCACAGAAGTATCACCAGAGCTGTCTGCCCCCTCATCTCCATCGCCTCAATTTCAGCAACCTCTGCACTTGTTGGTTCCACCATCATATGACCAGCATAGCACTGCCCTCCAAACTGCACCATATAATTACGGTCATGGCAGGACCCTTCCAGCACCTTCATATGGGCAACATCTTGATGTGCTGCAAGGTCAGAACTATCCTGACCCACACCATAATCAGATCACCTACCAACAGACTGCTCAACCCCTTCTAGCCACAAATCAGAGTTTGGGTGTCAAGACTGCCAGTTACAGCCATGCCCAGTATGCTCCTCATGATGACGTGTATACACACCTTGCATCCCATCATGCTAATGCTGCACACACGGAAGCTTATATGACCCGTCCACCTGCTCATCAACAACATCTGGAAAACAACAGTACTCCTGCATTGGTATTTTCTCAGCAGCAGCAATATTCAGACATTTTTGGTTGTGTGCCTGCTTGCACACATTCTTGTGCACGTACTCCTCAACAACACAGGGAGACTTACGACACTCATGTGCTGGCTCATCAACCACCCACCTCTCAGCAGCATACAAGGACATACAACACTCGTGTGCCTGCTCCATAACAAGGACATGTGGATGGCAGGGTAGCATATGACCTGGACGAACACTGGCAGCCTCACTATGGGCCACAAACACCCCACTCTAGTCAGAGGATGAGCCCTTTACCTGCTCTTATGGGGTACTCATCATCACCGCCTCAGTCTGAAGGCAACTAGTAGACATCACCTCTTGTTTCTTGGAACACTTTCCTACATTGTGCACTCTTGATGTTTCTGTCATCTTTGCTTTTGATGGTGTTCTTGATATTTCCACATGTCCATACCTCACTCGTTGCTTTGATCATGTGTTCTTGATGTCTTGTATGTTAATATCTCACCCATCCTTGCTCTAACCAGTTGTACAACTGACTTCAATGATAGTTTACTTATGTACTTTCATGTGCCAATAAATCAATTGTTATTGTTTCTGGTTGAATGAACTTGAAATGCTTCAGATGTTTGTGAAGTGAGATTCGAAGTCCAAGGTTCATGATGCAGGAACATTTAGAACAAACCTGGCCTGGCATGAGAACAACGAACATTGAGATCAAACATTAGATAATGGAAAAGTTGAGTCACTGAAAGGGATGCACTCG
The DNA here is from genome assembly GCF_016758785.1 of Suillus bovinus. NCBI lineage: Eukaryota > Fungi > Basidiomycota > Agaricomycetes > Boletales > Suillaceae > Suillus > Suillus bovinus. The sequence continues at coordinate 326,530 of NW_024542070.1, forward strand.
AGGCTTGTATGATTACAAAACATTTAAAACAAACATTAAATAACAGAAAGGTTGAGTCATTGAGTTGAGCAAGATGCACTCGAGGCTCATGAAGGCTGCAAGCAAGGGAGCAAGGGCAATGGACAGCACTATGCAAGATGAACTCAAGGCTTGTAAAGCACCTGACAGTGAGTACAATCAGAAAAGGCCAAGAAAACAGTTTAGAAAGAACTCATTGTTTGATGGTTGCTAGATGGCTGTGAGCAAGGGCAACAGACAGTACTATGCATCAAAGGGGGCACAGATCTATACTTACCATACATGGCAGTGAGTGAGGGCAAAGGGCACAGACTATACTTGCCACGAGAACCTCTGTGTGAACTTGAGTCAATTACCCTCTCAAGGGTGAGAGCCTATTGTAGCATCTGGTGGAGACTCTCTTGGGGACAATGGTCTCTCAGCCTAGTTTTCCATAACATAGAAACTGGGTCTGAAAGATCATGGGAACATCTCTGAAGTGGTGCCAAGGGTGATATATTCAGCCTCAGTGCTGGATAGTGCCACAGAGTCTTGCTTCTTTGACTGCCAGCTTACAGCGCCACCCGCCATCAAGAAAATATGGCCCGTTATCAAACATCGGTCGTTGATGTCTGATGCCCAGTCCTATATCTACAAAACCACACAGGCTCGTCTCTCCATTTCCTCTGAAGGTGAGTCATTTGTTTGATGTTTTGCATAGATAACAGTATGCACACTTTAGAGCATTCTAGTGTTCATCGCCTGGGGTAGCAGAGTGCTTGCTCAATGTGCCCACTGCAAATGCAAGGTCTGGGCAAGTTGTGAGCATCACATACATCAATGCACTGAGCACACTTTGATAAAATTTGATGTCTGCTTCTGCGCTCTCTCGTTTGACTAACATGGTGTTTGACTCTGTAGGTGTAGTGATGGGTCCCCTCATTACACAAATCACCAAGTGTCGAGTACCGAAACCTGAAACTCAAGACCCAGTACACAAATCACCAAGTGCTGAGTGCTGAGTGTCGAGGCCTGAACCCCAATGTCCGAAGCCCAAAACCCAAAGCCTGAAACCCAAAAATATGTATACAACATATCCATATTTCCCTCATTACACAAATCACCGAGTGTCGAGTACTGAAACCTGAAACTCGAGACTTGGTACACAAATCACCAAGTGCTGAGTGCCAAGTGCCAAGTGCTGAGTGCCGAGCCCTGATGTCCAAAGCCTGAAACCTGAAGCCTGAAACCTGAAAATATGTATACAACATATCCATATTTCCCTCACTGCACAAATCACCAAGTGTCAAGTACTGAAACCCAAAACTCAACACCCGGTACACAAATCACCGAGTGCTGAGTGCCAAGTGCCAAGGCCTGAAACCTGATGTCTGAAGCCCAAAACCCAAAAACATGTATGCAACATTTCCATTTTTCACTCATTGCACAAATCACCGAGTGTTGAGTGCCAAAACCTGAAACTTGAAACCTGATACACAAATCACCAAGTGCTGAGTGCCAAGGGCCAACACCTGAAGCCTGAAGCCCCAAACCCAAAAACATGTATGCAACATGTCCATTTTTCACTCATTGAACAAATCACCAAATGCTGAGTGCTGAAACTCAAAACTCAGTGACTACAACTGGACATGAATTCTGTATTTGTATGTATTATCCATTGATGTAGGGTTCAAATAACTTGGAAATTGTATTGACTACCAAGTGTTGGGACTCAGGACTTGCTAGTCAATATAGGAAAATGATAATGAAAAAATGAAAGTTAATATTATGCTTAACTTTCTTAATGAAGGTTGTAGTCTGAGTCTATGTGAGTGTATTGGTAGTCTTTTTTTGTCCATTGGTTATTGTTTGACCAAGATATAAGCTAAAGAAATCTGAAACATCAGTGATAATGAACAATGAAAGTTATTATTATCCTTAACTTCCTTAATAAAAGTTATAGTCCAAGTCTATGTGAGTGCATTGGTGGTCCTACCAAGTGTTGGTACTCAGTGTAGTGATGGTCGCAGTGCTGGGCTCAGAACCACTGATTTTCATACTCATGTCAACATCCAAAACAAATCTGCATACATCTGATGCACTTCGGATCAGGGACCTGGAATAACACCCATATATGTCCATTATAATAGCCCTAATAGTTTAGAAAGATCCATGAAGGATTGATGTAATGACAGGCATATGTGTGAAATGTGACAATAGACATATTTTTACAAAGTCACATTTATAGATGATTCAGGCCAAAGATTTCATTAAAAATATGTAGGATAGATTGTAAACTACCTAAGGAACCCATACTGCCTACTGGCTTGAGCGTAGGGGGTGGGTGGAAGGGATATAGTGAAAATATGAGTTGACTCAGCATTAAAGTCCCATTATTGCTTCACTGACCATTTTCGATGCTTTGAGTCTTTGAAGTTTCCCACACTCAATTTCTTATCTATTTCACTTCCTCAGTACTCAATTCTTGGTGGATTTGTCTGTAAATTTATGTCTATGATACTTGATATATTTTAAATGTACTCCAGGTTTCTGATCATGAAGATTCAATGTTTTGAAGGTATGGGCCCCTTATCAGGAGAAATGGCAAGTATGCACACTAGCTCACAAACTCCAGCCTATTGTGAGCTGATCTTGGTCATAAGAGGCAAGAATATAAGCTATGCTCATTATATATTAAAAAGGTTGGATCATGGATGCAAGGGCAAGATACTGAAAATTATGAAAAATGTCAAAAGTGCAATGGTCTATGCTTTATTCCTGGAGAAGGATCCTGTGGGTCCTGGGCTGGCTATATGATATATCTACTCCAAATATGCTCAGGAATAGACTCCCTACAGTCCTCAAGGTCCGGTCCTACATGGAAAAAAATATCCAGGGGGTGAACCACCAGGAAAGTGGGAGGTACACTATACAATAAACATATGGTCCTGAGCTCCTAATACATTCTCTCTATTGCTGAATAGATGATGGGGATATAACTTCAAAGTCTATTCACCTAAAAATAAACACATAGGAACATATTTTGTATTTTGATGTATATATGCTATATCCATTTAAGTACTGAGTCTCAGCTATCGACTATCAAGTCCCGACACTCAATAGTTGGTAGTCAGTATTTGAGCTCCGAGTGCCAATATTGCCCACCAATATCTCAGTCAAATGATAACTAAATCAAGATCCGAGTTCCAAACCCAACTACCGAATACCAAGTGTCGGTACTCAGGACTTGGGACTGTTGGCTGGAGTACCTGACTATTGATTGCTGGGTAGAGAGTACCCGTCTATTGATTCCCAGGTACCAAGTGTCAGAACCATGTTCTGAGTACCAATTTCTAAGTACGTAGTACCGAGTACATATTTTCAGGTTTTGGGTTTTGGGTTTTGGGCTTTGGACATCAGGTTTTGGGCCTTGGCACTCAGCACTCAACACTTGGTAATTTGTGTATAGGGTCTCGAGTTTTGGGTTTTGGTACTCAACACTCGGTGATTTGTGCAATGAGGGAAATATGGATATGTTGCATACATGTTTTCGGGTTTCGGTGTAAAGAGTAAATCTCCGCTGGGCTCAGCAGAAATTGTACTACCTAGTCAACAATGTTTAGGTAGATCTTAGCACAACCTATGCTGCTATACTTGTAGAGCAAGTGCGTTCAATCCTAAAGGGATTGCTAATTGGTTTTAGTAGTAAAAATGTGTCAGTAATGCAAATAACAAATTGTCCGATGGTGCGAAACGATGTCCGAAGAATCGATGATGTCCTGAAGGTACTTATCCAATGTCTGAAGCCAAAGTGCTATGTCCGAGATTTCGGACTTTCGGACTTCATGATAATAGGTCTAAAACTTTATAACAAGTGTCGGATTGCGAGTGGTATGCACGAGTATAACGAGTGATGGAGTATGACGGTGAATGAATGGTAATATTTCGCAATGCAACTAAGAACTATGAGAATATTCTGGGTGATCTGCAGAGTCAGGAAACGGCTCCTAACTACTGGATGATCAATGCTACAGGTCACTACAGAGTATTTAAGTAAGTACGTAGAAATTCAGAAAACTACAGGCGAAGATAGTAGCGATATATTTCGGGTCCAATGTCCTATGTAATAAGACATGAGGTGCTGTGGACATGTAATAACGTGGTCCGAATATCAGAAAATGTGCATGGGAATAGCTACGCACCCAGTGAGGCTAGTTCGGATGGACAGGACACGGGATGGACAAGTGTGCGCAAAGTGCGATCGGCCGATGCGATGTCTGAAGGTCCGATGCATTGGATCCGATACAGAGTGGCTCGGACATGTGCGCATATGTTTCGGGTGTTGACGTGAGTATGAAAATACGTGGTTTCGAGCCCAACACCACGACCATTGCTACATCGGGCTTTGGGTTTCAAGCTTCGGACATTGGGGCTCAGGCCTCAGCACTCGGCACTTGGTGATTTGTGCAATGAGGAAAATATGGATATGTTGTATATATATTTTCAGGCTTTGGACATCAGGTTTCGGGCCTCGGCACTTGGCACTCAGCAGTTGGTGATTTGTGTACTGGGTCTCAAGTTTCAGGTTTTGGTACTCGACACTTGGTGATTTGTGCAATGAGGGAGATATGGATATGTTGTATACATATTTTCGGGTTTCAGGCTTTGGGTTTTGGGCTTTGGACATTGGGTTTTGGGCCTCAGCACTCGGCACTCAGCACTTGGTGATTTGTGTACTGGGTCTCAAGTTTCGGGTTTCGGTACTTGACACTCAGTGATTTGTGTAATGAGGGAAATATGGATATGTTGTATATATATTTTCGGGTTTCGGGCTTCAGATGTCGGGGTTCGGGCCTCAGCACTTGGCATTCAATGATTTGTATAATGTAAATGAAAAATGGGCATGTTGCACACCGGGTTTCAAGTTTTGGGTTTTGGCACTTGACACTCGGTGATTGCAATGAGTGAAAAATGGTTATGTTATATACATGTTTTTGTGTTTTGGGCCTCGGACTTTGGGGTTTGGCCCTCGGCCCTTGGTACTTGGTGATTTGTGTACTGGGTCTCGAGTGTCGGGTTTCAGCACTTGACACTCAGTGGTTTGTGCAATGAATGACAAATGGACATGTTGCATACATGTTTTTGGGTTCCAGGCTTCAGGTTTTGGGCCTCGGCACTATTTGCGAGTTTCCAGTCTCGAGCTTCGGGTGTTCGGGTATCCGAAATGGATGTTGCACAATGGGATTTGGTTTTCAGGCATCTGGGACTCGGTGATCCATGAATGTCAGACAAATATCTCACTACCTTGGCCCACCTGTCTATATAATAAATATTCCACCACTCCCTCAGCCCACCTGTCTACAAAATAATTCCAGTACATCAGCCCACCCATCTATATAATAAACCATTACATCAGCCCATCCGACATCTTTGAGGATATACATAATATCAGCATAGATGGGCCCACCCATCTCCATCAGAAATAATATCCCTCCCGGCCCATCCATCAACATCGGGGATATACATAACATTGGCCCATAGTCCACTGGCCCGTCTTATATGGGATATTATGTCAGTCGGGTGACCCATATAATACGGAGTTTGTCACTGAAGGGGCTCACCCTGCAATGCCTTCATGAAGGCCTTTGATGTGAAATCATCCTCTGGCACCCAGTGTCTTCTTAGATAGATGATCTATAGATGAACACCTACAAAATCAAATATCTCCACGGTCAGTGATTCAGACAAATACCAATGACTGATAACGTGGTTGTTTGTGGGTGGCCTGTCAGTATATCCAAGCTACGGTCAGACAAAGGTACTCTACGATATCAGTCTAGAAACACTAGTTAACCCAGCGATATGGTGTTGACTAAAAGAAACAAAGAAACAGAAAAAAAAGAACCAAGACTAAGCACAATCACTGGTGCTAAACAGAAATAAGAACTAAGACTAGGCACAATCAATGGTGCTATATTCTAAACTTACTGTGAAACAATTGTGCGAAGCTGTATTGGTCACTCCCACAGCGCAAACAGGTAGGATCAAAGGTCAAGACTTGTCAAAAGCTTCCGTAGAACTCTTAGCCTAATATTGAATCTGCTGCCAAGGAACTCACAATGAGTATTAAATGTTACAAGAACATCTAGACGCTTGGGCCCCTACCATTTTTCTCCTAATACTCCTCGTATCAGCCCTCGCGTCATACCCTTACCCCGACCTTACCCTTGTCATCCTCGTCATCCTCGCATTCCCTTTCACCCTCTACCTGTCGCTTCAGCAAAGCCAGTACATTTGGCCGGACCCTTTCACTGACGAAGCATACCCATGCTCCGTTTCGCCACCTGACTGATCCTGCGGACAGCCCCCTTTGCCCTTACCATCTGGATGGTAACCTATGACACGATGCACGACGCATCCCCTTTTCCCTTTCTTGTTCTCTGACTCGGTGCGCAGTCGCACATGCAACTTATACTTAGATCCGCAGTTGCACAGTCGTGCCCCTGCGCGTTTCACTTCTTATTCCGATCTTTGACTCACTTTCTTATCCAGCACGTTCTACCTAGATCGAACGTGCCTTCCTATTATGGTCTTACCCTTTACCGATTGCCTCTCCCGGTAGTACGAGTTATCATCCACTAATACGTCCCCTGTCCTCTATATAAACTCGCTACCATGTACTATATTCCCTAACTTGAATCTACTTGGTTCTTGACCTCCTACTCTCACCAGAGTGATCCTTCTGCCTCGCCAGCAGTCTATATTCTATCTTCTTATCTGCTCTTCGCGGATAAGCCTATAGTCTCGACCTTTACTCATCGACTTCGTCGACGAGCAAAGCCCCTGTTAACTAGTCGGACTTCTGTCCTTCTAAATTAACGACGATCCTTACGATTAACCTTTGGGTGTCGTAAGCCTAGGCCGATATAGCTTATCGTCTTGCGCCCGCGTGACATAAGCTACCCGATTTGGACATAGGCGTCAAATCGTACTTGCCGAAGACACGCCAAGTACGACCCCTAACCTTGGGCTAGCCCAAGGACGTCCTCGACCGTTGACGACACACGCTCTGTTTGAGCGTCGCCAACAGATACCATCCAAGTCGTAACAGTAATAGGAAGATAGAAGTGTTCTGATTTTGTCTTTAGATTTACTTCTTCTACATCTGCAAAGTTCGCAAGGATCGAGTATCTACTGCCCGACTTGTCTGTCTATTGTTCCTCCAAGATTTTATTTCTTCTAGAGGCTTCCCATTCCTTAAACCATCTAGGCGGTTCTGATACCTTTTTGGCAAGTGCGTCTGCCTTGGCTTTTATCTTAGCCAGCATCTCTTTGCCTTCTGGTGATATGGTCCAGTCTTTGAACCACTTGGGAATCTCCGATTCTTTCTTCTTTGCTTCTCTATCAGCTAAGAAATCTTGGAACCATCTAGGAGGTGCGGAGTTATCTGAGGAGGGAGGGAAATTCGGAGTTCTACATTTTTGTGCAATGTGATTTGGCTTTCCACATTTGTAACAATTGAACGGCTGTTTAGGCCCATTCGTAGCCTCATCAAGTGCGTGAAACTCATGCAAGGAATAAGTCTTCTTAGTCATTGTACCAGTTGTATTCTGGAACCCGCTTTACAAATGATGTAAGAAGTTTGAAGGGCGAGTCGTAATGGCCCTTCCGGAAAAGGAATAATGAAGTGGTGGACGAGTCGTAACGGTCCATCTGAAAAGGAATGATGATTAAGGGAGAGGGAAAAAGGAGTATGTAAATGGAAAACTGAAGCGGTCCCCGATACTAATCGGATCTACCACGTGCTTCAGGGTCAAAGGGTTCTTTATTCAACCCTACTAACACTTCCCTATCTACTAACTAAAAGAGAGTACGTAAATTACACCTTTGTTAAGTGAGAAAAATGTGGTGTGCTTTGTGTGTGTTACTTCTCAATCACCACAAGGGTACAGGCCAAGGACAAGTTATCACTCTTCCAGCCAAAGCTTACAAGTGCAAGTCTCACTTGGACACCGTATCTAAATCCTTTTGGTAATGATGGTAAGACTATCCGCAGATGCAACAGTTCTACTAAACTTAACAGAAAGGTACTACGTGCGTACGAAGAAAAGGGTAATCGTAAAAAGGAAACTATAGTAATGTGAAGCAGGCAGGGTTTTGGGCCAGCACTTCAAGTTGTAGTGAGACGCCTAATGTCGTCAACACCTCCGTATACTGGCGGCTGCAATGTACGGCAGGGCCTGGTATAGGACTACTAACTACAAAAGACTAATGGTAGAGAAAACGCTCAAGTGAGCAAAGAAAGGGTTTCAAAGAAAAGGATCGCGGTTGTTTAGACTGGGCAAGATAAAATGTGTAATGGGTGTTAGACGTATGTCTCGCGCAAATATACTGCTGAGAGACACGTGTAACGACTGAGTAAAGATGATTGTTTGAATCGTTGGTCAACCTATTGGTCGGCCAAGGCTTCAAAGGATATAGTAGTGGATGCGAGCGGTATGCGAGAGTCGGAGTCTCCTATAGTTCAAACCTAATGTCACAACCCAAATAACGAATTAACGCTTGGGCAGAGACTAGGACTCGACTAAGGTTATCGGACAAGAGAGAGAGGAGCAAGTACGTCTTGGATTGCTACAATGTAGATACAAGAGGTTTAAACTAGAGAACTATCGACCAAGACATGCTACCTATATACAACTATTAAAACGGAGATTGAAACTAAGATATAACTACTAGCCAATCATAAAAAGGGAAAGGGAATCATACCATAGAACATCGTAGAATATTAAAGAAGCATCACGTGATCATATCTTATCTTATCGTATCTAATCTAATCTATTCACAATCAAAGAACTCGTCTTCTTCATCAGTCACATCGAAGACACGTGTCGTGGGCACTAAAGGTATTTCAGGAATGATAGACGCTTTCAGGGTAGGGTTAGGGTTTGACTTAGGCGCTGTATATTGATGCTTAGGAAGATTTAGGAAAGAATAATGGTTTGTTAAAGGTACTCATGACAGATATACTACATTATTTGTCATAGATCATAATACCTGTGTGAATTGTACGTAGGTGAACATGATTTGTCAGGCTTAGTCATAGATCAGCTGACTGTGGTAAGAGAACATGGTTTACATAATATGTTGAAACTTGTTTGTATTTGGTGTTATTTAGAGACGTAGCATATGTCATAAAGCAAAACTGGGTAACACATGTATTTAAAGTTTCCTGGAAGTTCCCGCAAACAAACATATGCGGAAAGTATTTTTCATGGAAGCTTCAGATGCGTGAGAATCTAGCTGAGTCATCTTCGAGCCAAATAGCACAAAATTCACTCCATGCAAAATTCCCGAAAAATATTCACTAACACCACACGGTCATGCACCGGACCAGTTTGGTGCAGGTCACCAGCATTTCCACTTCCGGATGCCCAAGGTGATGCAACATTGTTTTTGCTTGATCAACCTGTCCCTCTGGCCATGTCAACCCCCGCATCCGCACTTCCTCCTCTCATTGACCTGTCTATGGGAGGGATGGAGCCCAACCCCCCGAACCTCCAGGATGATTCTGCCATTGACGGACTCATATTTGAGCTCAACCAAATTCAACCTGAGGTTTCACAGATGCCTGGTGAAATTGTGAAACCGGATGATCTGGGCAATCTTTTCCCAGAATATGATTCAGTTGAAGAGATGGATGTTCAAGTGAAGGGTGAACCTTCTGGTGAGGATGTTGACATGGCTACATAATTAGATAGTCATAGATGTATATGCAATGTTTTCAATCAATGTTACCTTTGTTATCACTGACCTATCATTTCACCAAGTGCCGAGACCCGAATGCCGAGTGCCGAGGCCCAAAATCCGAAACACGAAATGAGTGGAAAACCAAATTTCGCAAAATTGTTGACATGGAAATGTTACATTGTCTTCAACAGTTTGCTGGATGTCATTTTCCGATCCCCAAAACCTGGAAAGCCCGGAAACCTCATTCTGGGCTTTCTGGGTTTTGGGTTTTGGGGATCAGAAAATGACATCCAGCAAACTGTTGAAGACAATGTAACATTTCCATGTCAACAATTTTGCGAAATTTAGTTTTCCACTCGTTTCGTGTTTCAGATTTTGGGCCTCGGCACTCTGCATTCGTGTCTCGGCACTCGGTGAATCGATAAGTCAGTGATAAGTTTTGGGGTTTTGCAATCAGCTCTTGGTGAATTTTGTAAGAAATACCATATGGTGTATTGTGTCCAGTGTCATGTTTCAAGTTTTGGGTTTCGGCCATTGGCACTTGGCACTCAGCACTCAGGACTGATTTGACAATTCAGTTTCGGATTTTGGTGTTCTAGGAGTAACACTTTCATGTCAACAATTTTGCAACATTTAGTCTTCCACTTGTTTTGAGTTGTGGGTTTCAAGCCTCAGATCTCAGCACTCAGCACTCGAGCCTTGGGCCTCAGCACTCAGGTCTCGGCACTTGGTGAATTGATAAGATGAATTCTGGGGTTTTAGGATCGGCATGTGGTGAATTTTGTAAGAAATAACATATTGTGTATCGCTTCCAGTCTCGGGCTTTGGGCTTTGGCACTCAGCACTAGGTGATTCAATCAGTCAGTGGTAACACTTTTGGTTTTGCAGTTCGGCTCTCAGCACTCAGTGATATGTCTAAGGAAATTGATATTTCACACATTCTTGCTAGTATCCAGTTTCCAGTCTTGAGCTTCGGGTCATCAGGCATCCGGAATTCGAGATGGTGATTTCTTGTGGAAAAATGGATGTTGTACCATGGGATTCAGTTTTTGGGTGTCGGGACTCGGTGATCCATGCATGTCAGACATGAGTATCCAGTGCTTTATATATCTATATAGTAAACCAATACCTTGGCCCATACGTCTACACAATATCTCACTACCTTGGCCCACCCGTCTATATTACATTCCCCTCCGTCAGCCCACCTGTCTGTGTAATATATTACCTTGTCGGCCCACCAGTCTATATCATAAATAATTTTCTGCACTCTTGGCCCACCCATCAATATAATAAATATTTTACTGCTTGCCCGGCCCACCCATCTATATCATAAATAATTTTCTGCACTCTTGGCCCACCCATCAATATAATAAATATTTTACTGCTTGCTCGGCCCACCCGTCTATATCATAAATAATTTTCTGCACTCTTGGCCCACCCATCAATATAATAAATATTTTACTGCTTGCTCAGCCCACCTGTCTATATAATAAATATTCCACCGCTTTCTCAGCCCACCTGTCTACAAAATGATTCCTGTACGTCAGCCCACCCATCTACAAAATAATTCCTGTATGTTGGCCCACCCATTGATATAATAATCTTTGCCTTACATCTCTCTTCAGCCCAGCTGTCTATAATATATATCTCCATCCTACTCTACATATTACCCAGATGGGCCCACCCATCTCCATTGGCAAAATATCCATCCCAGCCCATCCAACATCATTGAGGATATATATAACATTAGCATAGATGGGTCCACCCATCATCATCAGGAATAATATCCCTCACGGCCCATCTGTCAACATCAAGGATATACATTACATTGGCCCATAGTCCGCTGGCCCGTCTTGTATGGGATATTATGTAGGTCAGGTGACCCGTATAATACGGAGTTTGTCACTGAAGGGGCTCTTTTCTCAACATCACTTCCAACAACCATCGGGGTTTTGACACCCGATCCCTACCATCCAACTATGTGCTATGCTCCGCATCCACCTTCAGTAGAGGCATCAGATATCACGAGGATGGCTTCATACAAGCGACCTTTCCTTGTGCACATATCTGCATGCAGGACGCCAGGGTTATAGCTAGAAATTATCTTACTGCATTTGGCTTGGAAAAGGAGCCATTTCGAAGCATATTGCACTCAGGTTGTGGAGGAGATAGTCACTGTTGCACACAGCACTGGTCAACCAGCTGAGTCAGGTAGGGGCAAAGGCCATTGACATTTGCCCATCATTTGCTTACCGTACTTGTGGCAACAGGCTTAAAGTGTAAGGAGACCAAACAAATGAAAAGATTGGATCTAACACACCCAGATGCAATCAAACTGGTATGTCTCAAATCTGGCTATGTTTGGATATTCTGATGCAGACCGAAATACTACAGATATCCTGCAAGAGGGACAGGCTCAAGAGGGCCTTGAAGGACAACACACTCGCCCTGGTGGACTCCCAGGATAGAAGTCACATTGAGGGCTATGCCTTGGATGGCAAGGACCCTGCCGAGGTCATACCATACATTCATAGCATCACAGGTTTGACAACCTGGAGTGACAGGGTGATTTCAATAGACTTTACCTTCGACTCAGGTGGGGTAGTATCGTTTTCTTGTACAATAATCAATGACACTCATTTGGCACCACACAGAATCTATATCGACAGAAGGCCATTCTCCTCTTAGTGGCCCTTCATATCTTGAAACTGATTCCCCACGAGCCCAAACATTCATTAGTGGATCTATTCCCTGATCAGTATGAAACCATTCCAGAGCACTATGTAGCAATGGCATGTGCTATGGTATGTAACATCTTTAGTTCAAAATTTGAACCTCACACTGGTCTTCAATCTACAGCTTGTCATTCGTTTCAGGCTATGCTTTCCCGACCATCAAATTCCTAAAATTACTGCTCACATCCTGCAGAGGGAGGCCTATTTTCAGTTGGTTCTCCTCAGGATGGCTCGCATGGGCAACAGCCCAGAAGCTATTGAGCTGAACCAGTGGATGAGTATGTGCCTTAGAAATACTGGGTGGAAACATGACCTGTTGAGCTAATTCTATTAGAGTTTGTTGACAAACTGACTCAAGTTTGTCTCATGCACACAGTGAATCTGTCCTGCAATTGTCAAATTCACATTGTGGACCAAGTGGGCGATGATCTCATGCCACAGCACGTCCTGCTTGAAGGCTTTCACTCATGCAATATTGAATATGTACTATATGTGTAAGGTGTAGTTGTTATAGATGATCTTGTAGTGAATTTTCATTGTACTACATCTTGGTTGCATACAATTTGAACTGGCACAGCACCACTTAGTATATTGGCAGTTCCTGGATACCCCCAGCAGGTGTCACTGTTTAGTATATGTAAACTTTCAGAGATCCCTAGCAGCGGCGAACCACAGGTCCCTGATTCTGTTGTCTCATTATTTCTTCTACTATCCCTCAAACAGCATATTTTGACCTGTGACTTGACTGCAATGTAACGATGGTAGCGGTGCTGGGCTCGGAACCATGGTTTTTCATACTCACGTCAACACCCAAAACATACGCACACATCTGACGCACTTTCACACATGTCCGAGCCACTCCGCATTGGACCTTTGGATATCGCATCGGCCAATCGCACTTTGCGCGCTGAAGGTGAATCAACTCAGCTGTTGGTCAAATGATAAATCAAGGGGAGGGACACAAGAAGCTGATATAATGATCTAGTGCAACACCTAGTCTGCTATGCTTGCAGGGACAAGCACATTCGATCCAAGGGGAAGCAAGGAAGACAAATCCACAGTTGTGCAGTGGCTGTGCGAGGCGAGCGATGTAAGCGCGAAGCGCGGGAAAATCGCGCGTGATTAGCGCGAGAGTGTGGGAACGTGAAATACGAAAGTGCGAAATGAAACAACCAACAAACGAGGGCTCAATGAATGACTACTAACAGGACTGCTAATAAATTCTGACTCTAGCTATAGACATGATGAGGGAACTCCACTAGGGTAAGGAGTGGTGCTCAAAAAGGGTGAAAAATGCGGACCTATATATGTGTCTCGCTGAGTGAGCCGAGTAGGAGATAATGTAGGTAATAGGGTATGTAAGTCAGGATCCATGCTTTAATATGATGTCATATTGAATGAGATGTGAAAATATGTACCAGTGAGACTTGCTAGACAGTGGATGGATGCTCCTGGATGATAGGGTGATGAAAGCGCGGGAAAGTGTCGCCTGATATGGAAATAGCTTGGGAAAGGTCAGGGAATGATGCTGCGAGTTGGTGCTGCAAATCTGGGTGGTATGAACTGAAGTATTACGCATTGCAAGCCTGTAATTATGTGAATCTCTACAGCGCACTTGTCCATCCCATGTCCTGTCCTTCCAAACTAGCCTCACTAGGTGCATAGTTATTCCCGTGCACATTTTCTGACATTCAGACCGTGTTATTACATGTCCTGCAGCACCTCATGTCTTATTACATAGGACATTGGACCTGAAATATATTGCTACTATCTTCACCTATAGTATTCCGAATTTCTACATACTTACTTAAATACTCTGTAGTGACCCATAGCAATTATCATCCAGTAGTTAGGAGCTGTTTCCCAACTCTGCAGATCACCCAGAATATTCTCATAGTTCTTAGTTGCATTGCAAAATATTACCATTCCTTCACTGTCATACTCTGTCACTTGTTATACTCACGCTGAAGAAGAGGAATCTAAACTGTGGGGAAAGTTGGTGCTAAGCTAAGCAAACACAGATAGACCCGGGCGCGAGTGAAATTGTTGTCCCAAGGGCAGCTAACTGAGTAAAGGAAACCCCTCTTTGTAAAAAGAGGGACACCAAACAACTAATGAAGTACTAGGGCTAAGTAACGCGCAAAGTGTGAAGCAGAAATGATGTGATGTATGAAAGGCAAACGCGCACAATGACGCATGAGTGTGAAAGGCAAAGGTTGAGGTGTGCAACGCGAAGGTAAGCACATGCAACCGAAGGTGAGAGACAAGCAAGCGAGAGAAGCAAAGGAAAGACGAGGCGAGATGAGTGTTAACACCCCAACTAAGGTTGGCTGATGCTGAGATGGAGACCGAGAACCAAAGTGCACAACTTTAGACAGTCACTTGCAAACAACGAGTAAAATTCTTAGTATCTAGAGACACATAGAAAGTGGGCGGAAAATCGACCCAGAAAATAGAGTAAAGAGATAGTATATGTAAGGATGGCTAAGCGTCACTAGGCACGCAGGTCCGATGTAGCAAGCCGAGTAAGCTAAATATAGTACGCAAGGTAGGTAACAGGGTCTTGGCTGCATGCGTAGTGCTAGGCTGAGAATTAGCGATGGAAATAATGAGTCAAAATGGGAATATAGTGAGAAATGCATCAATGGACATCTAAGGACATGGGGAGGACAGATGGATGGGTATGCGGACGATGCTAATGCGGATGCGCGGTGCGCACGAAGTGTGAGTGGCTGTGCACGGAATCTGCAAAGTAAAATATATGAAGCGCTACTGCACAAGACGTATCCTTGGGATTAGAGCTGGAGTGTGTAGGGAATGTGAGAGAATTCGAGGGAAGTGCCTGTGGAGATGTGAGGCTCTACAACGCACACCGCTTGCAATCCAACACTTGTTACATAGTTTCCAACCCATTATCATGAAGTCCAAAATCAATCTCAGACATGGCACTTTGGCTTCAGACATCAGATAAGTACCCTCAGACATCGTTTTGTGGCATCAGACATTTTGTTATTTGCATTACTGATGCATTTTACTACTAATACCAATTAGCAATCCCTTTAGGATCAAATGCACTTGCTCTGCAAGTATAGCAGACTAGGTCGTGCAAAAGATCTACCTAAATATTGTTGACTAGGTAGTACAATTTCTGCTGAGCCCAGCAAGGATTTACTCTTTACAGCAAATTTCTAGGGCATTGCCAAGCAGATTCTGAAAGCGGCAGTGGCGGCTGACCTGACAAATTTTGGAGTGACATCATTATGGCATTCATTCGCACCAGAGGCCCAGGGCACTGGGAAATGCTCTGTTATTTATGCTCACACTGATTCACCTTATAGATGCCCCCTCTGGCTACTTGCATTTTGGGACAAAGTTGCAAAAGATATTATCCTTCAGACTGTCTCCAAATCAACTCAGTGACTATGTCTACAACAGTACTGCATCTTATCAAGGTTGGGAATGAGGGCCCTCTTATTTGGTGTGTTGACCTGTTGAACGAATCTGACAGCAGTTACTCAAGGACTAGTAGTACTATACTAGTGGTTCAAGTTGGGGTCACCGTCAAATTTTTCACAAGCTTTGATAGGACCAGATAGGTGTGTAATTTTCAGTTAGTGGCTATTCATTCAACACCTTTACTAAAGAGTTTGCTACTCTGACTTGAGTTCCTAAAACAGACTTCAAGCTATTTGCTCAAACCATGGCAAACAAGGGTTCAAAAGTCAAGCGGCGGTCATGGTGAAATTCCCATAAATTCTCAACCTGTATCACAGTGATTCCACCTATCATGTCAGAGGAGCAACAATCTTGTGGCGAAAGACACAAACAACCCATGGATGCCCTTCAACTCAGCCCCGGGAAAAGGTGAGTGGCTTTAGTCTGTTTACATGGAGCAATTACTACTAACCATTACAATTATGATACAGGACTGCAGCCAATCCATTGGTTCACTATGGACATCATTTCGGGCGGACAGTGCATGCTCTTTGTAACTTTCAAGCTCTTCTTACAAATGGGATTTTACGAATGGGCGAATTGGCAGAGACTCCAGAAGAAAACTTCACAACTGAGTACTTCGTTATCCTGTGGATTTATGTGCAGTCCATTCAATCTGATGTACAGGGGAACAGTGGGAGCATCATGTATTCCAAGAGCTCCTGAAGTCTGTGGCTGGCCTGGAGGAGCACTTGATGCAGGGTGGAGATGATGAGGTTGATGCCGTTGTGGAGTTGGCAAGGACCATTATGCCCTCCTACCTCTTCAAAGTTGACTAATCACATACCATCAGCTCACTAAAGGCGCATCTGGAGCGAGGGGCGATGATACCAAAAGTCTCAAAGGCAGCGTGCTAGACTGGATTACTCTAAAGGGACAGAATCTAATTCCTCCTCTTGCTCGCAATGTAAAGATTGACCGTGGTTTTCACCATGAACAGACAAGTGCACTACTTTGTCCTGCCAGCCTGGACTGGTCTCACTCAGAGTGCGTAGTAACTTCCTTATCTCATTTTTGACATAAATACCAATAGTATGCAGGACAAAAGCCAAGTTACAAAGTGGCAAGATTGTCGTGACTGGAGACCAGTGGCCACTATTCCTGTATGCAGATTACTACTACAATCCTGAGGATCCCTGGAACGGTCTGTTTCAAAGTGCCCTGTTGGTCTGTGTAAGATATACACTTTCTTCTCACTTCTAGATTCTTCATGTTCAACCGAACTGTACAGGCGTATAAACACGTCTTTACCTCTCCTAGTTCTGTGGACAAAGAGCCGAAGGCGACTCATTCGGGTAATGCTCGATAACCCAAATTACTCTGCCTTCCATTGCATACATTGCAACACAGGTAATCCACACATTAAATAAATAAGTTTCTATCTAGTTAGCTTTCTTTCCAGGTCCAATTCGCCCTAACCTCATCACCTGTATTTTTATGTACAGACACTGTGACCAACTCAGAAAGATTCTACAACTCTATTTTGGATGTATTCAAAGATCCAGAGGAGAGACAGGAGATGGATGACCTTGCAGTGTGGTGGAATAGGTGATTGACGACTTTGAATTACGTTCTGCTAATCCTCATGTGCTTCAGGCAGATTTTTCCTTTGTACTCCACCACCCCTGGTCAAGAACAGCGCACTGGCCAGGATTAGAGAAAAGCGAGCAAGAATGAAGGATATTTTAGCTCATGATGGTGGTAGTGGTGATATCATAGCATAAAAGTAGTTGCGCAGCAGTTCTTTGTACCTTGCTACAGAATCTACCTTGTAGTTATCACAACTGCATTGCTGCACTAGTATCTACAATGTGATGCCAATGTTATACCCCAATCCTCCAGCTAAAATTTAGTGACAAGTTCTACTCAACTTTATATATCTTTACTCAAGGCTGCAATCAAGACAGTAGTGATACAATGATAGACGATGTTGCTGACATTACTATGAAGGTCACCACAAGTCCAATGAATGCACTCGAGTCCAACACCTGTAGTAATGATATCAATCGGACAGAACACCAAATATTGCATTGTCGCTCACAAATATAACTACAGAATGTACATGAGCAACACCTATAAAAGTGGTAGGGATGCAACACACCTTTGTGAGGTGTGTCTTTCTGATGTACTAGGACATGTGTGGTCAATACTTATAAAAATAATATGGATGGGACACACCTTTGTGAGAAGTATCTTTTTGATAGGCCATTTGTAGGTTTCATAGAGGCAGGTGTCCATTATTGTTACGGACTTGGATAGTATCTGTTGATGACACTCAAACAGAGCATGTGTCATCAACAGTCGAGGACGTCCCTGGGCTAGTCCAAGGTTAGGGGTCTTACTTGGCGAACCTTCGGCAAGTAAGATTTAATGCCTATGTCCAAATCAGGTAGCTTATGTCAAGCAGGGCTCAATGATAAGCATATCTGCCAAGGCTTACAACACCCAAAGGTTAATCGTAAGATCTGCGTTAATAGAAGGACAGAAGTCCGACTAATAACAGGGGCTTTGCTCAATGACAAAGTCAATGAGTAAAGATCAAGACTAGAGACTTATCCACGATGAGCAGATAAGAAAGTAGAATATAGACAGCTGGCTAGGCTGAAGGAATCACTCTTGTTAGGAGTAGGAGGTCAAGAACCAAGTAGATTCAAGTTAGGGATTTAGATACATGGTAGTGAGTTTATATAGAGGGGAGGAAGCATATTAGTGGATGGTGACTTGTACTACCAGAAAGGGAACTGGTCAAAGGGTGATACTAGAAAAGGAAGGCACATTCGAGGTGAGTCATAGGCGAACCAGAACATGCAGATAGGAAGTGAGTCAAGGAATAGAAACAGGAAGTGAAACAGGCAGGGGCACGATTGTGCAACTGCAGAGCTAAGTATAAGTAAAATGTGCGACTGCACACCGAGTCATAAATCAAGAAAGGAAAGGGGATGCAGCATGCATCGTATCATAGGTTACCGTCCAGACGGTAAGGGTAAAGAGGACTTGTCCACAGGATCAGTCAATGGGTGGAACGGAGCATGGGTATGCTTCATCAGAGAAAGGGTCCGGCCAGATGTACTGGCTCTGCTGGAGCGACAGGTAGAGAGCGAAAGGGAATGCGAGGATGACAAGGATAACGAAAGCAAGGTCAGGGTAGGGGTGTGATGCAAGGGCAGAGACGAGGAGGATGAGGAGAAAAATGGTGGGGGCCCAAGCATCTAGATGTTCTTGTAACAGTTATATGCTTCAAGTTAGATGCTATTAGTAAAGTCAATGACTTGTTAATGGTGTATCACAATTATAATGCTTGCCACATGCAGATGCTCCTGTGCAATCCTTGTGACACTTGTGAGTTCCATCAGGTCAAGCATGCATTATGATGGATAGGACTTCCCATCTACAGTTGTAAGTCTAGATGTACCTTGGCAATCCACGTGTGTCTGATCAAACCTTGATAAATGAGGTCCCATCCTTGAATAGAAGGTGAGTTCTGGCACATCTATCCTGGCATGTAAGACTTCATAAAGTGATTCATCATTATTGCATTTATTGTAGGGATTTTGCCTATTATAATGCTATGTATACCTTCATCTTTGAATGTCTGATGATGTACTTGCGTGATTAAGTAAGCTGTACTCGCCGCTTTAGGAAAATGAATAACAAACAACAGCAATTACTATACTATCGTTGGGCCAGAGTTGCAAAATCTGACGACCACATTTTCATATCTCGTTGTTTGCTACACATTAAGACAAAATAATTATATGGACCTGTAGCTATGTGTGTCACGGGAGAGCTCCAGCTGACAGAAGAACGAAAAGTGTTCAAACGATGCTGCCAGAGGGATGCCGATGCAAAATGTTAGAAACAGTAGAGAGTTGCAAAATTTCTCATGGGCAAGTTGGCACAGGTGTCACACTGTGTCACAGTGTCGGTTTTGCAAAACTGAACTCCACCACGGCAAACGGTGCAATGAAAGGTGCAAGTCTCGAATTTAGAGTAAAAACATTGATTGCGGTGCGGGGAATCATTCTACAGGAGGAATATTAGTGTACAGTATGTAAAATATATGGTAAAGAATATTTATGGGTGACTATAGTACGAGTAAGATGCTTGTGGATAAAGTGGTGGTGGTATTGTACTGGAAGATGGGTAGTTGCTCGAATTAAATTGCATTGGCGGGTATAACCTATTATGTGACGCAAAAGATGCAGACTCGATTGAGGGGGGAAACGATGGATTGATGCGTTGACGGTTTGTTGGTGGAGGAATGTTTTCCTCGTTCTCCGTGATATTGGCAACTTGGAGTGGCCGCTTCTGTCTGCGTGAACGGCCGTTAAAGAGACCCTCGAATCGCGCATCATTTTTGAGATTGGCGTGTGAATCAAAGTACTCTCTGATAGCCTTCAACAACTCAGCCTTGGTGCCTGTTGTCTCGATCGTCAGCTGATTCACGATGTCAATAAGATCTTCCTTGCTCTTCGCAGAAAGAGCACCGGTGAAACAGATGTCTGATCCCTGCATAGCCTGTCGAGCCAGCCTACTCGCCTGCCTCGATGCTTTCCGCGCCGCCGCTTCTGCTTTCTTCTGAGCCTTGGCCTCCCTCGCCACATCCTGTTCCTCACACTGCCGCAGTCCCTCCGCAGACGTCAACCATCGTGCGTTGATATTCCTCGCCCGTGTCTTTTTTTGGCGCTTATTGAGTTGTTTCTTCATCAAGCCCACCTCGCTCAGCGCCATTGCACAGTGAGCTTTGGCAGAATGCAGCTCGGACTCCAAGGATTTGACTTTTGCCTCCAGCGCGGCAAGCTGGGCCTGCATTGATGGTTGGTCGGACGAGTCGGAAGGTGGTGAAGTGCAAGTTTGGACATGTGAGTGTTGATCTTCATCATCCTTATCCTCATCTGTTTCTGACTCTTCACTCTCTTCGCTCGACTCCGAACTGCTGTCAGAGGTTTCTGACTCGCTCTCGCTGCCCGACCTATCACTATCGGATTCCGATTCATCCACCGCATCAATGTCGCCGGCCTCGACTGTGTCGTCACGAGGTAAGATATCTTGATATAGATGAAGCTGGCTAGGTTGGATGGGGAATGAGGGTGGGACATGGGCTTCTGTTGATGTGACCATACTTGGGGCGAAGTCCTTGTCAGTAAAGATGTGGGGATTGAGTGGACGTATGCTGCTGTTCTTCCACGCCTTTGTAATCGTTTCTTCTGTAAATGCCTGGGCCCGAGCTGCCATATATTGATTGATGAAGTCCTGTCTGGGAATTTCATCACCGGTTTCATCAAACACATCCTCACAGCGCTTGTACCACACTCGCTGGAGAGGGCCAAAAACTCCAACATCGAGGGGTTGTAGCTCATGCGTTGTATGAGGTGGTAGACAAAACAACTCGATATTATGTTGCACAGCCAGCTCGCGCATTTCTTTTGTGATGTGGGAACCGTGACCATCGTAGATAAGAAGTATTGGCTTCCCGGAGTTATTTCTTGCCGTCGCCTGAGGAATGAACGAGTCTTCAAACCATTTCGTACAGATAAAGTCATCCGTCCACCCATTTGGTGATGTTGCAACACTGAGATAAAATTCAGACTTTTTTCGAAGTGGTGAAACATAGACATACCAAATGTTTGGATGTGCCTGGAACCAATTTTTGTGATATGACTTTCCGGAAAACACAAACCCTGGAGCGATGCTCGCACCATCCGCAGATATACATTCAATGGCTGTGACGAGCTCAAGGTTTGCACTTCAAGCTTTGTACTTCGGATATCTACCCCGAGGCACAAAATACTTCTCTGGAAAAGTCTTCCGGCCACCCCCTCTTTGACACCCTTTCTCGTCCATATTGTAGACATTTTCCCAAGGAATCTCCTTCTCCTCAATGACTTTCTTAAGAAGCTCAAAATGATGCTTGACATTGGTGCGGTTGCAACTCTGGCAACGATTTGGATCCAATGTGGACGGCTTTCCCAGAGTGATGTCAGGATGCCAGGCGAGAAAGCCCCTGATCCACTTTTCATGTGGCTTTTTTCCGGAAAGCACTGCAGCTTTGATCCGGATTGTCCGTTTGCTGAGGGGATGCCCCATGGAGCTAAGGTGCTTGATCCAGTCGACAAGCACAGATTCCGATGCAGGGGACAAGAGCTGTTGGTGTCCATGAGCTTTGTAGCAGGGCTGAGTGAGACCAAGATAGCGCCATCGAAGTGTGTGATACAAAACATTATGCTCCTTGGCAGCAGTACGAATATTTGGAGAAGGAGAAGCAAGAAGAATAGCACAGACATCCTGAATTTTTTTCTCTCGCTCTTCATTGAGTTTCTGAGCTTTTGTTCTGAAGACATGAGCACGGCGCGCTGGCATGCAACAGCACTATTGAGTACCCGAGCAGTCTCAAGTCGTCATTGAAAGTTTTGCAGCCGTACACTGCCGCACTCAAAATTGGTTCTCCGCTCCAAGCCGTCACGCTTGATCATTCTCTGACATTGATGCTTGCATTGTCGATAATAACAGCAACTGTGCTTCGTTCTCACTGGAAAAATGCTCAGAAGGTGGGGGTAGGCATAAAGTGTGTGCGGGGAAAAAAAATCATTTTTCGGTTGTGATTTTTGCTTTCGCCTGACTATTCTACGTGAAAAAAGGTAACTTCGAATGATAGATTTGAAGCCGTATGTGTTCCTCATCTTTATTTTTATAAAACAAAAATACTGTACTATGAATATATGTTAGAAGGTCCTATATCCAAGAGTGGGGGACTTAAGATGTGATGTTGTGTGTGCTACGAGGCATTTTGCAACTCTCTACTGTTTTGCAACTCCGGCCCAATGATAGTAGTCGTACATGCGGGAAGTTCACGTTCTGCAAGTGAAACGATGATTTTTGTTGACTGACAAGCACAAAACTAGAACAGCACTTCGGACGGAGGAGATTGATATTGTTGAGACAAGTCAATTGTGAAAGTCGCGGAAGATTATCTTTCCTGTCCATCGTCCACAATATTGCATCGCCCATCAGGGATTAATTCCAGCCTCATGGTAAAGCATTTATGGTAAGCCGTGACAGAGGCGAATTATGGAGACAAGTGCACATTGTGGAAGCCCAACTAACTTTTGGAGATATGTTCATTACTCTACGTACCCGCCATCCCGACAACGCCCACATGATCACGAATTTTCGCGATTTCACTGGCTGTCAACCCTCCCTTGCTTGCCCGGAGGAAGTCCTCAAAAGCAATGAGTGCATCACTATCATTACTGAATTCCGTTCTGATGATATATGTTTAGGTACGATCTACTCACACACAATCATTTACTCACCTCAAGTAAGAGTACAGGCGATCCCAAAATGATGGCTCGGCGATCACAGTCTGATAACTTGACCGCGCTGCGCGCGATATTGAAGCGGTGGGTAGTAAAGAGGTGTCAAGAGTCAGATCAATATCATTAGGTTTGCCCTCGGGCTCGAGGGACACGACTGATGGTGATGGCGACAAAACGATGGAAGGCGTGCGTGTATGCCTATGTCCTGTTGCCAGTTTCGCTTGCGGTGTTTGTATTTCGGGAAGATTGGAATGTTTCATCTTTACTGGTGAAGTGTTGGACAGGGATGGAGATTTGGTAGGATCCCAATCGAACCCAGGTTTAAGCATTAGATTTATAGTGTCTCCTTCTTTCACACCGTATTCCTTGAGGAGCTTTGTGTCAACAAGTGCCTTTCCTTTGAGTAAAAGCCGCTGTGCTTCTGCGGGCGGTGCTTTCGGTTGAGACGCAAGCAAGGCTTTAACTTCGGACACAGTATCTGTTGGCTGTACAGCAAGCGTGAACGACTGCGGAGGCTTTGTCGACTTGAACGTAATACTGATTGATGCAGCTAGCGATCTCTGGTAAGATGTCCATCAGTGATAACGTGGAGATGACACCTACCTGACGGTGCGGAAGGCTCTCCTTTACGTTCTGGAACAGGGGGAAGCTCAACCTGAAACAAGTTTCGCGTAAGGCCATGTGATGAAACACGATCCTCGAGTCAAACACGCACTGGTAAGATAGGGACTCTCTTTAGCGAATTCTGTGGGGGCTGGTGGTAGTCGTCACTGTATACGATAGGCTGAGCTCCGATGACTTTTACAAAGCTCCTGACAAAGACTAGTTCTGCTTGATCAGCCATTGCTTGTTGGTGTTGTTGTATGGATTGAGACAAAGCGCAGTGCTTTGTGCAGTGTGGCGGTGCAATGATGGGAGGTTTGTGACTTCTGTCACGATGACCGTGACACGGGATTCATTCGGGTCACGCTCGTTTCTCCTTCTCAAAGTTCGATGGCGGTATGTGTCTCGTCTGGTAATGACAAGTTTTTTCACTGACGTTTTATTTGCACACAGTCAGGTTTCAGCTATACCGGAGGTGTGAATTATTTACAGTTGTTATGTTCAATGCTGAACGATGTCGTGTTTAGGCCGCTCGCGGTGTTTTGCCTACTGGCAAGAATTCTCGAAAGTAATACCCGAAAATACCCGTTCTAGAAATTGACTTCTTACAGTTGGTATTCACAGTGCTATGCTGAAGCTGATGTGCCTAGTCAATGCCGTCTGCAGGCGGATGATTATCTAGAGTGCCTCCACCACACGAAAGAGGTGAGTATTCCTGCTGTCTGCCGTATATCCAAACTCATGTTCTTTGCATGAAGATTGCGCACGCAAAGGCTGTGAAGGCTGAATTTATTAAACAAGCAGAGCATCATGCTAAAGAGGGGCGTAAAGTGGCTGATGTTCTCGCAGACGGCGTGATTGTTGGAGTGGGGCTGATACAACGAGACCAAGGCGGGGAAAGCAAGCTCAAGTAGTATACTGAAATACCCTTGGTCGCTGGTTCGACTTGCACAGCACTGTTGCATCCTTCCGCATTTTTAGCTGCCTCGCGGCTGCCTGACGGAGCCTTAAGCCGATCAGTTACTGAATGGAAATCACGTTTTCGGAGGTCCTGCTTGCGGCTGACTTTAGTGCTTATAATATATTCTAAACAACGTGTTTCTTGCATGTTATCTGCATCTTGTGAGCTCGCCGCCATTGAGTTTGTGCATCCTTCACTGTAGCGGACTTTAAACGAACTCCGGGATGAGATCGACTCTCAGAACGTTTCTCAGTTCGATACATCTTGGTTCCCGACCAACAAACAGTTCATCTACCTTTCAGGCCACCGACCGTACCATGGTTGCTCAAGGTGTCGGTTCTATCAGTTCTCCCATCGTCATATCAGACGATGAGGACGAAGCTATGATAGACCTCCAGCTGCGAGTCGATCCGGATTCTGCGGACAGTGACCAAAATGATCAGCCACCAGATGGTGATTCAGAGGAGTTTTCCACGGCGAGCAAGGGCTACGCTATGGCCCTGAACATGGGCTATTGCCCAGGCCGCGGTCTAGGGCGCGGCCTCGACGGTAAGTGCCGTGGTAGTGCGCGTCCTTCACTCACCCAGATGGTCTTTGCTATAGGTCGAGTGGAGCCTGTGTGTCTTGAGGTTGCTCAGAAACGCAAACGGGTGGACAGCGGTATTGGATTTCAGCGGTCCCAGCTTTACACAACTGGCTGGCCACCTAGGAAAGGTGATGTTAAGCTAAATAAGAAACGGAGGAAGGAACAGCATACGTCTGGAGCTCCTCAGCGAGTTTTTAGGTCTCAGCAGCATTGCGCATTGCAACCCAAATCGCTCGCTGCTCCGACTGGCCCTGCGAATATTAGTCAAGGGCCTTGGGCAGCGCTTGCCTCCAGTAGGAAAGGCAAAGAAAGAGAACGCCTTACCGCCCCGTCTCCTCCGAAGCCATCACCAAGTCCTGTGCGGTTGCCTGCACTTCCTCAAGGTCCCAGGTCAAACCTTCCATACAGTCCTCCGTTGCCTGCCACGTCTCCCCCTAAAGGACCTCGTAGCTGGCTCGCATCTCAAGCTCAAGCTCGGTCCCCGACTCTGGCTCCGAAAACTCCACCCATTGCACCACGGTCACCACCGACTGCGCCACGGGCCATGCAGCAGCAGCAACTCACGAGCAATGGATATACCGGGCCTTCTGCTATTGCATCTCCTGTACCGCAGCTTGGTTATCCCCAGATGCAAACACAGCCAGTTAACAGTTACCCTGACGGACAGCCCACGGCCATCCTGCCTACTTCACAATCTGCGTTTCCGCAAATGCAGCAGCAACAGAACGCCATATACAACCCTGCATTCGCAGGCGCTCCGGTTCCACATTTTACTGGAGCAGAGACTTCCGAGCCGTGGCTCACGCAGTATGGGATGGTGACTATTACACCACCACCTCCGCCTCCACCTACCTATTTCATAGCATATCCTGATTATTCGAACCCTGGAGCATATACATACGTACCCGTCTCGACCCCTCCTGCTGGATATGCACCAGCATCAGCACCTGCTTCTGTCGATCCATACGTCGCGACAGCTGGAGGTGCTACAGGTCCGATATCGTCCAGTGGGCTTGCTCCTGTGACTGCTGATGTATCCACGACTGCTGCTGGTAATAGCCAGTCCGACGGATATCAAGCCATATCAGCCACCAATCCTGACCACGACCACGATCGCTCGGACACTTCAACGCCTGAGCCACCTCCCTGTAAGAGGTTGGTGGCAGAGCGGATGCGGAAGCCTAAGCTCCTCCATATCGGGCATGCACCGGAGGCAGACCCAAACAGTAAGACAGGGACGTATGCGAAGCCCCTCGCCTCGCAGCCGAACCCTTCATGCACGCTCGTGCTAGACAGCATCCCAACGCGGTTCCGTAACCCGTCGTGGGTGCACAAGTGGGCGGTGAATGCAGGGGAAGCAGAGCCGGTGTGCGTTGATGTGGATACGAAGAATGGGAAATCGTTAGTGGAATTTGTGGATTCTGCGTCTGCGCGGAGGGCATTTCAGAGTAAGCAGCTGAAGGGGAAGGGGAAACATGCGATTCGGGCATGGTGGTATAGGGTTACGGGGGTGGGCTCTAACGCTGGCGTTGGCGAAATCGAGGAGGGCGAAGTGGAGGATGGGAGCAGAAAGATACACGAGCCGATTGCTCAGTTGAGCAAGAAGCAAAAGAAGAAGCTGCAGCGGAAGCAGCTGGTTGAGACGAATCCTCAGGCAGGTTCGAGTGGCGCACAAGTTGCAGCGAGTGAAAATGCCACTGTCGACGAACAAGGGCGCGTACCATCTACTGAGCGGGAAGAGGCATCCATTGATGTACCAGCCCCTCGTAGACGTCGGTTCTCGTTCGATGATTTTTCCGTGCGTTTTGAGGTGTCTAGTGTCTCGCAGGATGGTGTTGCGGTTGGTCATTTTATCCAAGGGGACAATGATGAGGATCGTTTGTCCATTGCATCTTCACGGCCACACTCCACTCAGCTCGTCATACCTCACGACGACCGAGGGGAAGATGTGGAAGTGTCCTCGCCAATAGTGACGAGCGGCATGCCCAGCGATTTGCTATCGGCAAGTGAAGTCTCTGGAGAGAAAAGTGCACTGGTGGACCCTCTTAGGTCCACGGATGTGGACTTGAATTCTGCTGTGGATTTTATCTCAGCGGACAATAGTCCACTTCCTGCATTGAATTCAGAGGCCGCACAACAGGATAGAAAACCTGCAGAGGTCACAACGACCACATTGTCAATATCTTCCGACCAGCAACCTATCTGTCCCGATTCCACTTTACATTCTAATCTATCATCGTCTCTGTCGTCCACAGAAACGCCTGCCGACGAATCAATGGAACATTCGTACTCAGCCAAGATCGTGCCACTCGCACCCCAAAAGGAATTCGAAGAAAATATTCAACCTAGTGCATCTACACGAAGTATAGAAATTTTTGGCATGGCCAATCCTCTCACATCTACTTCCACCAATTTCCATTCGCCCTCACAACTACCAGTACCCTTGCCAAGCAAACCGTCGGCAGGCGAACCATCGGTGGACAAAATTGCACATGAAATGAACTTGCGAAGGCTCGTCCATGAAAGTAAGCAGAACAAGGCAAATGCCCGTGGCGCAACCTCCTCTCCGATGTCCACTAATCCTGCAACACTCCCACCTGTCACATCTGCTGTCAACGGTGAAGTTGCTCTTGCGCAACGTAGTCCCACCGTTTCATCAGCGACGTTTGTTCTTTTTTTTTAATCAATTATCGACACTGATTTTCGAGTAGGAGCTTGGAAGAACTTGCTGTCACATTTATTTCCGAGACGATAGAAGGCATCAAACCGACGGTGCTCAAACCCGCGGTGCCCTTAAACACACTACAGCTGGAGATGTCGCAAAAGCAGAAGAAGCTTGAACAGTACATTACACGAAGCAAGGAGCTTATTGCGGAGCTCAGCCAGGCGCAGACCAAGGAAGAGAAAGAAATCATCATGTGCTCTGTTCGTGAGTGGAGTAGGTATGTGAAGTTCGAACATTAGGGAGAATGTGGGCAGGGCTAAGCTGGGATGCAGATTAATGGAGAAGGATTCTGTGGGTGTGCCGAGTAAGGCTCCGGCCGTGGCTAGATTTTGTTGGCCTTCGTGCGAAGAAACGGTGTTGGTGATCAGTGATGATGAAGACGATGAGTGAGTAGGTATGTCGGGTTTTCCATTTGTTCTGCATATTGTCGAGTTGGATGTTATCACCGGGGACTTGGATACATTGTAAATTTAATGACATGATGTTTATTCATTGAGCGATCTTGAAATGAATTTTAAATAAGCTGTTATCTGGTCAAGTACCTGGCCTCGAACGAGGCGTGACGTGTGACTCATCAGGGATAAGGGTGGCCAGTATGCTTCGAAGTCAGGAAGCTCAAAAATGAAGTTGGGATTATTGTTTCAGCTGCAAGCGGTGACCTAGGCCGGAGTAGCCGACTGCACAGCCTATTCCAATGCTCCCTTCTAGTGTCATCGTGTTTGGGACTCAAGAACTGTCTTTTCTTGCTACGTGTCTGGTACTGACCAGAACGGAACTTGGGGCCCGGACGGGGGTTTAATCCGTTAAACGGTTATCATAGAAATGGCTCTAGGTCTCGCAAGATACGCGCTTGCTTTTGTCAGCGACCGGACCAAACAGGATACAAACATCATAAATAGCCACAATCTCCAGGTCTTGTTACTTGCCCTTTACCACCACCGCATCCCCGCTCATAGTCATACAAACTCAATACAAACTCACCTGTAAGTTCCTCTTCTAGTTTTCGCGGATATTTATCTTGCTCACCATTTATGCCTTACTTATCGTCTTCATTTCGTGTGCAATAATTCTGCCTCTATCCTTACGTCCCTCTTAATCATTTCCTCTGATCATGTGCGATTCCGGTCGATCTCTCGGCGATTCGTTCTGTCTTGTTGATACAGTATCGAATCTTGTATAACAACTCGCTACCATGGCTTTGAAGCGCATCAACAAGGTCCGTTTGTTGCTACTTGTGTCCCTGTGGCGATGCTCGCATCCAATTCTGACATGTGGCAACACAGGAATTGATCGACCTCGGACGTGACCCACCCTCATCCTGCAGCGCAGGTCCCGTAGGTGACAACATGTTCTCGTGGCAAGCAACAATCATGGGTCCTGTATGTCGTCTTGTTCTTCATCCTGGTTCTATTGCTGATCGAGCGCTCCCGGCGTCTTGATAGACCGACTCGCCGTATTCAGGCGGGGTCTTCTTCCTAACAATCACGTTCCCAACCGATTACCCCTTCAAGCCTCCCAAAGTCAGCTTTAGGACGAAGATCTATCACCCTAACATCAATGCCAATGGATCCATCTGTTTGGATATTTTGAGGGATCAGTGGTCGCCAGCGTTGACTATATCAAAAGGTGTGCAAACATACTATATTCTCATTCTTCTGGTCTATATCTCGCTTCATGCAGTGTTACTTTCGATTTGTTCAATGTTGACGGATCCCAATCCCGACGATCCTCTGGTGCATGATATCGCCCATCTATATAAGACCGATCGTACCCGCTACGAAGCAACGGCTCGGGAGTGGACAAGGAAGTACGTATCAACGTTATTCGATATGATCCTATCTCATCTATTTATTGCAGGTATGCCACGTAGTACGGTGTCCATTTACTTCTCTAAGCTGTACACATGGGTTATATTGGTCGGCTGTATCAACATCCGTTGTACATCATTGCATGTCTATGTTTTTAGTATCCCCCCTCGCTTGTTTGTACCAAATGAACGATGAATCGTCCAGGAATTCGTCTCAGTCTGATGCTACTCTGCTTGTCCATGTCAAGTTGTTCTTCCGCCCTCGAGTTTACTGCTATCTACTGCATGCAAGTGATTTTCACCAGTATCATATGACCAAGGGCCGTCCTTGTCGGGAGGCTCGTGGCGTAGTGCTCAGCTTGGCAATGTGTTGAGCTGCACAGGCCACCCATAAGTCACAAGTGCCATGCTGGCTTGAAAAATGTTGTCTTGCATCGCAACCATGACAGCTTGGCACTAACAGTGGTCAGTAATAAATGCCATTACTGGACTTGCTTTAAATTCTGACTGTGAATGGTTTAGGGCACCGTCACTATGGACGGAAGCTCGATGTCAACGTTCCACTTGCCACTTAAAACGCTTCCACATGAGACGCGTTTAAGATATGTTGTGGCCTTCCCGCCCGACGATGGTATCGATATGTTTGATGCCTTCCCGACAAGGTACGAATGATGTTTCACGAACTTCGAACTGCAAACAGATATCCAAAACACTTGCTACAGAGCAGCCGAGTACTCCCAAGAGTCTCATCCCCGTTAACTACGCATGCGCGTCTAAAGCGAGTCGCTGACTCGGCCTTACTAAATTAAGACCAAAAATAGCTCATGACAGAATGCATGCTGCGTATAGCGCCTCAATGTCAACGCTCGGCTCAACCTTCGTAGCCATGCTGAAAGTCATCGCGTTGTGCCATAACTCGCCTGCGGTGGCCATTCAAATCACGGAGTTTTCTTTCCTGAATTGACATTATGCTGACACAATTCCTTGGCGCATAGTAATCCTATCTGACAAGCGTTTCTTTTGGTCGGCCATTTTTGTAATGCGAATTGCATTGCACTGAGTTCAAGGGCCCCATTTCGTGCATCGCAATCCATGTATTGAATCGTATATCAAGGCATGGGGCTGCTTGACCATTTGATCACAAGTCCTTCATTCACTCAGCTGTTTCGCTGTTCACGTCCCCAGCCATGTACGGAAGCAACCCATTCACAGCACAAGATGGATGGAATGCAGGTAACGGTCAGTCCACCTGGAATACCAGCGTGCCCCCGCCGTCCGTCTTCGGCGCCCTCCCCTATCCCTCTGTGTCCTCAGCACTTCCGGGCGCGGTCACACTCAAGTTCACGTCGTTGAGCCCTACGATTTTGAACTGCAAGGTGATCGGACCGCGTAACGAGACGTATTTCCGCGTCGTAACAGATGGGAGCCACACCGTGCTCAAGGACGCACAAAACTCGAATATTGCGCTGTTGGAGTGGCGGGACCACCCCACAGTCGAGATGCGTTCTATGGTCGCGAAACAGTCCATGGGCTACTGGCTTAGACTCTCGACCGACAGGAGGTGCGTGTAATCGGTTTTTTGTTTTGTTTTGGAATGCAGTGGTTGCTCATTCACTTCAAATTCGGTAGTCATCGATATATGGTCCACAACGGTGTTGCTTACTCCTGGAATCCCCATGGCAGATTTCTGCAGGTAGGTTCGTTCTACTCTGCAGCGCAGCTATAGCTGATCCGCCGGATGCTCTGCCAACTAGCTATCTATTCCTGGCTCGTATGACGTACTCGCTCGAGTCTCGAAAACATACGATGTTGTTATGCTCGAATTGACACCCCAAGCGATCCAGCTTGGGCTCTTGGAGCTTAGCGTGCTGGCCACAATACTATTGCAGTGCGGGAAGAGTATTGATTGAAACATGTTTTAGACTGACTCGGAATGGGACATGGACAGACATAGATGTAGCTAGTATTTAATATTGGACATTCGTAAATTAATATTTATTCTTGTTTCATGGACTCGTTTGTGGCAAACTGTAACCCCGACGAAGGAAGGTCCTGCGTAGCAACCATTCCGTGCAGCTCCTTTCCGGGGCGCGGCGAACCCCTCTGCAATCTCGTTGATCCTACCAATTCAGTAAGCTGTCCAAACATCACTGCAAACAAACACTCAAAGGAAGTACTTGTGATGTTTAGTCGCCTTGGTTAGTAGTTGTCACGGTGTTGCAAGTGTCTCGTAGTCGACCGCGACGCGCGGAACCCCATGAGAGGTATTACTACACCTTTCACGTTCCAAAGGCTCGTGCTTGCCAGGTAGAGGTGCGTGGATCACCAACATCGTGATCGCTCGGTCCAAGGCAAAGGAACGGAAGTAGGCCCGCACCTGAAAGCTCTTTGTGCTAGTACCGTCCAATTAGACTCGACATGCCATGCGTATGATCGGTAGCTTGGGCTAACTGTTGGCCAGCCATGGACGTGTAACGGCACAAACTAGGCTGGTAGAAGGCTAACTAGGGTAGAGTGGTCACTGAGTCGTCGTGACGAAGCTTTCGGTTCGGCTCAGTTCGTGATAGCGCGCACATGATCGGGAGTAGAGATTGAGTTTAGGGCGATGCCATTTTTCAGGAACATTAAGTATTTGATTCACCTGATGAGTAATCATGGTGCACACCAGCAGTCTCTATGGCTAGGGACAGCATTGAGTAAAATTTCATTGACAGAAGAAACGGAAGTCAACCCAAATTAATTCTTTGAGCGCTCGTCCGGTGAGCGAAATTCAAGCGAAGAATGGTAGGTACCCGCTTCAATCACTATATAAATACGATACGAAAAGAAAAGAAAAGGTATTCACGAGTTGCATACAATGATAAACGCGAAGAAGCAGTCTTCCGAGAGAACAGCAATCATGAGGCCTGAATTGACCTCATATATTTTTCAAAGAATGTCGTTTGTATGTGGCGTAGCTTCGTAGCCTCATCGATTGCGGGCAACTTGATTTGGGACTGCGCAAAGATCAAATTTCAGCTTCCTAGTCAGCAAAACCAAAAAAGAAGAAACACACCAGTGCCAAAGGCCTCACCATATCAAGCACAGCTGTCAGGCTAGAAACCATCTCGGCTAGTGCGACTTTGTGTCGCGGGTCGGATGGATTGGACAATACATCGGGCAAAACGTTGATAAGTCGGGGCACAGTACGGGTGAAATTATCTAATTCCTGTTCCTCGACCGCATCTGGCACTGTTGACTCTGTCAGCGAAGCGCGCAGTTCTGGAATGCGTGTCATAGCATGAGCATAGTCCATATAGACCTAATCGGGTCACAATCTTCAGATAAATGAGTAGAACGGAAGGAGAAATGACGCTACCTTGCCCCGAGTATACCATCCATCGACGGTCTGATTGGCAATTCTTTCAAATAATGATATGAGCAGGTCAAGGTCTTGCCGGATGACTGCTTCAGGTGCAAGTTCAACGACAGCAAGATCGTGAGCCTGCTGATACAATCCTGCATTCAAGTACAATTGGTAGGCTTCGAAAACCTTGTCTTCGTAGATTGCATACACAGCCTACGTAAAAGGATGAATGCTTGTGTGAGGAGAAGAATAAAAGGCTGACCCTTGCTTCATTCACCCAAGCCACAGGAATCTTGAGGCTTCCAAGAATGCCGCTACACATCCACTCGTCCAGTTTATCGGCGGAGCGGTGAAGAAGGTCTTTTATCGCCTTTTCGCGACTGTCATCACCGTGAGTAGCTAAGACATACAGTTTGACAACGTGTTCTCACCCTGCAGATCCTTCAATGTGTAAAAGCACAAAAACAGCCTCCTGGAGCATGTCAAGTTGCTCCAGCTGATGTGCGTAGCTGCTTGCAAGCAGGTCAGCCGTTGGACTATGGCCTTCATGTTGATCTTGGTCATTGTCATCATCCATGGCATCCCTGCGATTTCCTGGGTCTGCACGGTCGGCGAAGTCACGGATACGCATACATCGTGATAAGATGATATACAAATGCCACGAGAGTGAGTAATCGCCTGGTGAAGGTCCAAATGAGAGTGGGGAGAGGGCCTGTGATAGTGAGCATGCAGGGTCTGCATGTAGGCGAATTAAAGAGAAGAGAATATCCGAAGGCGGTGGGGTGGGAACATTGAATGGCAACGGTTCTAATGAAGGCTCGAGGTATGATGGGAGTGGAGGGGATACACGAGAAGGTGATTCTTGTCGTGATCGGTTGTAGGACTCGAAGACCTGTGATATTGGTGCGTCCATCGGCTCAGAGAACCACAGATGCAAACCGAAGGTGCGCTTCCAGTCCAGACCCTTGATAGGGTCAACGTCCGGACACTGCTCTAGACTACTGGCTTTTGATCCTTCCACAACATCTAGTATTCCAGCAAGTAATGCGTAAATTTTGCGCGTGCTCTCCCCGATGTGCACATCTATCCGCTGTTCGCGCCAAAGCTGTATTTGTTCCATCAAGTCCTCCCTGAACTCGAAGTCGCCCGAAGCCTGTGATATCAGGGTTGCGAGTTTGATGTAGCCGTTGTCCATGGCTGCTTCGTAAGCTTTTTCTATTTGGTTGCCTGTAAGGAGAGTGTAAATGCATGCAGCAGGGTCGCTAGGGGAATGTTTCTTGAGATCAGCATCTACAAGATGACTGACAGCTTCCTCAAGCCAGTCTGACAATGCAGCCTTCCGGCGTACTGCAGATATCCGATTGCGCACGTCAACAGTAATTTCCGGTGCGAGGTGTAAGTCGATGCTGTCAAATAACGCACGACCGAGTCGGAAAAGAGACTGTTCATCGGAGTGGTCGGAGGAAGGATACAGGGAGACAAACGAGGAAAAGTCGAGTTCAGTGGATGGATCGGCGAAAGGGATTCCACTTTCGTCTTTAACAATTGGTGTTTTACTCAAGTGGTGTTGCAGTAGACGTGAAAGCCGGACATTGGCCTCTTTATGAGAACGTGTGAAGAGCGGTACGATTGTCTTTGTGATGACTGAAGAATTTGCAGAGGTGTCACTGTCACGATACACAGTCAACAACTGAACATTATTCTTGCAAGAAGATCCACGAAGCTTACACTTGACTTGACGGAGCACATAGTCGCCCGAGGTGGACTAAAGTGCCACCTGGTCCCCAACTTGCGCGGAAGGATCGACCAAACGCCAAACCAGCATCCACCAGACCATCTTCACAGCCTGCCACGGCAGAGGCTGAAATTTCCACTCGTGCATATTTTCGAGATGGCCTGTAAGCTGGTGCATCTATGTCATGCGCAAATGATGCTCTCTGGAAAATGTAGAATTGATTTCAAGACTTGTGCTGAGACAAGATACGCGACAGACCTCCTGTGAGTCCATCCGCAGCCCATCTCCAACGGAGTCGCGACTATGTTTTCTCCTGACTGTATGCGGCAATTTGAATTGAGGTCGTGTTGCACGGTTCATAGCTTTAATTGCCACGGCCTCCTCAGGGATTCGAAATAGCGAAGTCTGCATGACATGCATCTTCTGCGCATCCACACCGACTTGTCTAGCCCATGGTATCACCGAAACGTCCTCCCGTTGGGCCGACACGTCTACATCGGATTCACTGGACGAGGCAGAGCGCGAACTTGTATCCTCCGACCCATCCTCAGATTCATTATCGGAATCCGCTGTCAAAACGTGATTGCGCGTCGGTTTTGAGTGAGTAGGGGCTAGGTCGTCCTCCTGCATGTCCGACGAGCTATCTTCTTCACTATCTTCTTCTGAGGTTTCTTCGTCTGATTCTTGGTCAACTCCTATGTCCACATCTGCACTAGCTTCGGCATTGTGGTTTTTCCAGGAGTTTGGGTTGCGACCGCACCGGGGACTTCTTGAAGTCCTGAACCATATGTACATCGTGTTCGTCATCGCTACTGTCGCTGACGGCGGCACTGAAACGTGTCATAGTACACTCGACTTTGGCGAAGGCGTTTAACAACTCAACAAGGCAAACCGAAAATCTGAAATGCAACAAACAAGAGCAAAGTGAGAAAGCATTAGTTGAACTGAGTTATTATACGCCATGATAATAGCGGAGGATAGCTTCTTCTATCCAATACAAGTATTTTCGAATGCGACATCTCCAGTACGTCTGTAGCCAGTGCAACATGATGCATTTGTCTTTTGGATTATTCTGACCTAGACACCCTTATTTAAGTGGATCTTGCCCTACGCCTTCTAAGTCTTGAACTCGACCCATTCATTGACCCACATATACCTCGAAAACGTCATGTACAAATAGCGAAACCACACCATCTGCGATCCATGCGCTAAAATTGCCTTTACAGTTGTGAGGTAGTCTGGAATCCCTGAAATAAAGACGGGAGGTGAATCCACCGTAGGCTCAGAGGCTAAAAAGGCTTGAGAGAAGATGCCAAGGCGAGCAAGAATGGCAGACGGCAGCCCGGCATATTTTGGAAGGACAAGAACTGTGATTAAACTGAATAGACGTGGCACAGGTGTATGTGAGGACGATGACAGAGATTTGATGAGGTATGATACACCCAATGGGAGCGAAAAGTGATTGGGATGCAAAGATATTCCCTTGATGTCAAAAGTCAAGACCTGCCGTGAAATAAAGGTTAGGTAGCACACTAGATCAATGAAAGTGGATTTGATTTCTCACAGAAGTGATATGGTGCTCGATCACGAATGGTCGAAGGACTTGAGCAATAATCTCTGCATCCCACTGCTGCGTTATGTTATCTTGCAACTGTCTAAAGCAACTTGTTAAACTTTTATGAACTCTATGTAACGGGATGACGCACGGATGTTCAATGACCCAACGGTGTTCCTCCTCAACTCCGAGAATGTTTAAGCTGCGCGCAAGCTCTCCCTTTCGTTGTTCCCCGACACCATCAGCGTTTCCGCTAGATAAGCATAAGGAGAAGATTTCCGGACTTAAGCTATTTCGCCGAAGCGCCAGAACTGTTGGCGCAAAGAAAAAACATTCGTCGTCAGGATGAGCAGTCAATAGGAGGACGCGTGGAGGTGACACAGTCTGCTCTAACAACACATCTGTGTTAAATTCTGACGGCTTGTAAAGGACAGAGAGCAGGAGTGATACAACTGCCAGGATGAAAGGAAATAACATCATCCAGAGTTGGATCGGTCACAGCGAGAAGCTTTGTACTAATCATGCATACACCAACCTTTGCATCGCTCTAAACCAGAGGGCGGGAAATTTCCGAGTCACGTGATTGAACATTGTATGACCATGTTCTTGCATATTTGTTGTCCTCTCCATTTTCGAGTTGCATACTAAAAAGTTAGATTCCAAATTTCATACTTGCAGAAAAGCTACAGAAGCTCCAGAGCTCTTTCACCCAGGCCTACCTACTACGCGTTGCCGCCACGCTGTTCTCGATATGGCACAAGAGTCTTGGTTAACTTCGGCCAACCTTTGCCAACGAGTCGGTAAATCAACAATGACTCGGAACACTTCCAACACGACTCTAACAACTGGCGTCCTCACAACAACTGGGCTTGGGCAACCCCAACCTTCGCAACGCCCCCTCTACCACTCGTAGCCCTTACATCAGGCTTTGTGCTGCCAAGGGGACAACGACAGAGTGCTACCCTTGTATGACCCGGGAGTCGGCGGCCATACTGCGCAGAATCAGAAGGGGTCAGAGATGAAAATATTGCCTGCTACTTATAGTGAAGTAGGACTAGACTTTGACGGTGATGAGTTCGATGACGAGCGTAAGATAATTAGTTAGCGGTAAGCCCATCTCGACTCACAAATAAAACTGATACATGGTAGCGGTGGATTACACACTACAATAAATACATTTGACTGGCGCATGCCTCGCGCTAGGACGAATCAGATTTAACAATCGAGAATTCATCCCTGCCTTTCTTGTCGTTCGTAAATTGTGAGGTCAGTTGAACTACTCTAAAGTTGGATTGAACAACGAAAAAATATTCATATAAAGTGTACGTCCGCACTTCCAACGTTATTGGAAGGAATTATGGCGTTGTAAGCCAAGTCTAAGTATAATATCAATGCGACGTGACATGTGTACCGTGAAGACGCTTTCTAAAGGACGTGGCACGAGCATCTCAAATAAATCCCATATAGCCTACTCCCAGTTCTGATACCGGGGTGCGGCTCGCGCCATTTACTTCCCCTGATTCAGGTCTCTGGGTCACGGTAATTTTGGGTGGATCCTGCCGGCTCACTGTCGCGCGCCTGAATGAGATGAGCGGTACGGATATCCGAGTCACCTCTCGGGTATGAGGCGGTGGTCCGCTGCATACACTGCGAACAGAGACCACTGAGACTCGTTTCTTTGTGGCGGCAAACCAGCCGCGCAAACGAGAAGCCAGACTAGTATGACGCTTATTATCCGGGCGCGTCTTGGTCACTTCGCTAGTCACTCTGCTGACCACTTCTGGCTGGTCTGACTCCCACCACCAGGGCGCACGCTTATCAGATGCCGCGGATATGCACCAGACGACGAGCGCGCAGACAGTAAATAGTACGCCGCCGACGATAGACCTGGAAACCGCATCTCCAGGTTTACACCATTCGTATGAGAATGCCACAATGAAAAAGAGCATGCTGGGTTCAGTGTCAGTTGGCGGTCGCCTAGAAGGGATAAACAACACACCTCCACATGAGCAACGCATAAGGGAGACTGTAGATCATTGCCAACTTTTCCAGACCGTGTTTTCCGTCATTCATCCGTTGCAAAAACCTTGACTGACGATGGACAAGGCCAAATGAATAAATCCATAGAGTACACCAAAGACAGTCACTTACAGCCTCAGAACCACGATCCCTGCCAGTGAGATCCAGAGTGATGAACGTCAGACCCAGGGCAATGGAGCCGAAACTAAGGACCAGCGACACGTAACTAGCTATCTGCGTCGGAGAACGCCCGGTGCCTGAGTCGACTGATTGGATTGCCAGAAAACCAACATTGGCACCAAGGAGTACTGTACCCTGGAAAAATCCTCTTCAGAATGATACAGTGAGAGCGAGATTTGACTCACAAGAAGATTTAGGTTCTGGAGTTGCCCATTCAGTTTCGTGATGAATATCTTCCACTCCGAAGTACTTGCGAGATCATCTACAAAGCTGGTGTGCAAAGACCTCACGTGAGCAACGGGGGCCATGCATAGGAGTGGAGCAAATATAGTCATGTAAATCGATGGCTTATAGCTCCAACCGCGCACTGTCTGGTCGACACTTAACCGAGCACATGGTTGACCGTGGAAGTTCAAGTACTGATTGCGACCTGAGGAAAAAATTAGAGACCTGTGGTGCCAGCTTGGCTGAGAAGCTCACAGAAGGTGTGCATAAGTCGCCCTGTTCGTTTGATTAGCGGCATTATCTGAGATGGGTGTATCACCCTCACCTATGATGACCACTACATGCGCTCTATCGCCAGATGAGTTCACTGGGAATCCAAATTAACGCGATGAACAAGAAAAGTAGATGCGTTATCACCTCTTATCCACTTTACAATTTCAAAGTACTGCTTGAGTTCATCGGCGCTTAACGCTGCTGCAGATCGTGTGGTTGTGAGGTGATCTAAGGATGTGTTCAGATAATGAGCTACGTCTGTGGCCAAATACTAACCGCAAGTGGCATGGAGCATAAGTTCCTTGAGCTCATCCAATATATCATGCGCAACTATGCAAAGGTTGGGAAATAATTCCCAGTGCTTCCTGTGAAATGACATTCGTTAATTTTTGGAAATCTAGACTAATGAAGATTGTCAACAAGAATCATAAAACAACGCATCTGTGACGTACCTCAGTAGTGATACACACCAGTATTGAGCCTTGAACTGCCAGTCCTACAAAATTTCCATGCCATAAGACCAAAATATTCGCCCACAAAATGCACACTTACGTTTGTGAGATAAAGCGGTAACCCCCCGACATTCCCCTAGCATATCCTCTGCATCATATTCATCTAACCAGAAAAGACACCTTTCTGAAGGGTTGACGAAGTAGTAGCAGCATATGATATCCGCACACACTGCTTTCTTCGGCTCGAGCACTAGTTCCACATCGTCGTAGTCAATGTCAATCATCTTGGTGTCAATGGCGTGGCGGAGTTCTCCGTGTAGATAGTTTGAGAAGTAGATGATATCGTTCAATATCTCCGGCGAACAGACGTCTGACTCCGTGTATGTTCTCTGGTATCAAGTCGTAATTGTAACACACCGGAAAAAATCGTCACTTACTGTCTGTGCATGCAGGAAATAGCGGGCACCCTCCGGGTGTACATGCGCCGTCCATCCTTCAGGAAGGTTTCCGCTAAAACCACGACGAAAATGTTAGTGGCCATAATTGGCGGTACAAATTTATGGACTTTACTCGTGACTGGGGTATTGAGTTTGGTAAGCTTTGATCTTGTAGTCAGATATTGAGGGATCGCTAACGCAACTTCAGTATCTGTGTGCGATATTTGTAAGAACGCGTACATCATGGCAAATTCCCGGGAATGTCGATCAAAACGTTTGACTCCATTTGCTGCCATCGGAGCAAAACGTGGTCCAGTAGTGTCTCTCGAATGTGCATGGCTTGAAGATGAAGCGCGCGGAGCAAAGGGAATATGTGAGCCATCAGCATCCTGCGCTGTAGCCACGGCGAGGGTAGGGGAAGAGATGCCACACATATTCGATGAGCTTTCGTAAAGGCTTGCAGTGGGGGAGCGAGGGCGTGGGGCTTGTCCATCATGTTTTCGATACGAATTTCGACCAATAGACACGTTTGACTGGGCACTGCCTGGTCGGCTTATGGGTTCACGGTCTGGGGAGTTTGGCACTGCCAGTGTATGCCGACGGGGGTTCAGAAAAGATCGTGTGGCGGACAACGGTTCATCTGAGCTACCACCGAATGTAGCTGCACGAGCAAGAATAGGTCGTTGAACAAATTCATCTGGTGACACAGGCGTCCGCTGGCTCGGTGAAATCTGAGAAAGCTCTGGGTAGCCACTCAGAAAGTTCTTGTTAAACCTGGTGTTCACAGAAATAGGAGGACGAGTTGAGGATGTAGGAGAAGTGGGAGTAGGTGGTGTGCGGTCGTGCAAGGGCTCCCTCACCTCTGGCGGATTCGGCACTGTCAAACGTTCAGGGCTGGACATGACGTCATGACATGTGTGTTGCCTGGTTGGGCGACGAGGTATTACAATACGCGTAGTAGTAGTAGTAGTAGGTGCGTCATAGGGAGTGTCTGATGGGGAACATGATTCACTGGGTCTGTTATCTGCGTTCAAGCTCGGCGGCAGTTGACTAGCACAAATGTATTCGCCAACCGGCTGCAGAGAGCGAACTTCATATGTCGTTGCCGATGCTTTTTCTTCATCATCTTGAACCCGTGATGAGGGACGAAAGCGTCGCATAAGGTTAACGAAGAGCTCGATGGCGCGGCTCAGAAATTGGTGAACGTGTGTAATGAATAAACATTGCTGGAAGTAGTGTTGTATACGCATAATGACAAGAGAGGGCATCGAATGCAGCTCAGTGCGTAATTTCTGTTAGCAGATAGAGGAAAGAAAAAGGTCTAGTGCGTACATGAGGAAAACCAGGGATACGTAAGTAATGATACGGACTCCGCGCTATATCATTTCAGAAAGACGCATGTTCTCCACGAGGTAATTCAACAAGCGGGTGTTAGTCAACAATCACGACCGCACCCCTAGAAAGGGGAGGTACTCTGTGACAGCGAAGCAAGTGTGAGTGCGGAAATTGATCTGATACCGTCATGAGAAGTCAAGTTCAGAATAATATAACTCTGTTCTGAATCAGTAAAGGTGGGGTTGTCTACCGTATGCTGAAATTTGAATGTCAGGAGTGTGAGGCTAAAACCGCAACCGGTCCCCACGTATCAATCATCGAGCGGAGCGGGGCCTGTGATGGGGTTCTCGAGGCAGTATATGTGGTTACACGTGCAAACAATGCGCAAGACTTCGACTTCCTCGAAACGTCGGAAAGGGTGTGGATCGATGATGGCTCGCAGCACTCATCGAAAGGCGAGTACTGCCATCCATCGCCTCAGTAGAATTTCCTAATGCAATCCGATCACTGATGCATATAGTCGACATGGATCTAGAGTCAATTGCTTGCGCCTTGGTAGTAACGGTGCGAGGTAAGTCCGATCAACCACGACCAACGCTAAGAAACCGCACCGTTGGTTGCCAGTCGCCACGTACTGGGTCTCAATGAACTGATCCAACATAACCTTTAGAGCAGGAAAGGATTTACCCCAACAAAGTGGATATCATGATACTGTTGTACAGCGTGGATGAAAGAGTTTGATGCCAAAATAATTCGAGTTCGGAAAATGCCGCATTCACTTACATAAAACTTGTTCCTTCGCTCCTAGCTAGAGACAGCAACCCGTCATGACCAACAGGGATTTCAGATACCCTTCACCTGCCGACTCGCACGAATACGTGTATGATTTTTCAGACCATATTCGCCGTAAAAACGGCGAACTAAATGAAAGCCTTGAAGCTGGACATCGGATACGTCTTCCCATACCAGATATCCGGTTCGAACAGACATACCTTAGCCGCGTGCAGACGTGCCTTCATGTGCAAGAAATAGCGGGAAGAGGAGGCGGTGTTGACTCTCCATTATCCACTGACGACCCATACACCGCCGCTACACACGTTTCACCAGTCATCACTTCATCACAACAAATTACGCGAGTCGACTGGGGAAAACTAGCTTGGATCACGGTTCGTGATCAGGTAATTATGCCGTTGTTGCAGGGGATGATTTGGTGTGTTACATTTACTGTAATAAAACTGGGACTTGATAAGTGTCTATTGTAGGGGCATCGTCGGACAATACTACCGCCCTTTTGTTGGCGTTATGAAGAACAGTCTTCGTAGTAAACCCGATCTACCCCTTGCAGTGGAAGGCGAAGGCGTGGGATTGTTAAGGAGCTGGGCAAAGAAATTGGGTCTCGGCCAACTCACAGTTGGACCTATTAGCACGACATCAAGGTTGTAGTTCTTGTCCATTGGGCAAATCATGATCATGACTGGTTGACCTCCCATCAATCATCGATGTTTGTATACTGTGCGTGTCCGAATATGCCAACGTATTACACCACCTACATATGATTCACAATCTGATGCAAAAAAATGTTTGCATACTGACCAGACTTTTAGTTCCTCGGTGTCCAGTACTGATGGTGTTAGAGCGTAGCTCGACCTCGTTCGTGGTATCAATTGATCCGATCACCTTCCTAAGTCGAGGGAACCACGAACCACGTCCGCGGGGAGGTTTCCAGTGCCATCAATATCAGTGTGATCCGAGTACACGACTCCAATTTGGGCACCAGCGAGGCACGACGTTCAGGATAAAGGTGACAGTCTCGGCTCACAATTGCATATCATTTACAGGGTCATTTACAGGGACAGCACGTCTATCCCTTCCGCACCGGATCCAAGCAAGCACTTCACTCATGAAGGTGTAGATGAAGCTGACGTGAGTGACAATTCGGTAAACTATCATTTTGTGAATTCCCTTTCAGATATCTCTTTCATTCTAAAAAGAGGGCTTGGCTCAGGATTGACGATCAGGCATCAACGGATCATTGCGAATCACAGAAGTCAAGGGTGGTATAATTGAACGTATCTCGCAGCGACGGATGCACATCCTAATCAGCCTCAAATGACCGCAAAGCCTTGTGGCAATACGGCACCCTGTCTGTGTCGGATGTTCGCGGGCTTCCTGCTGCGCCCTATATTCATTCCAGGAAAAACTGTAACCCTGGTGTTGTGCTCAATCGTGGCTTTCTCCAGGAAGCAAGGTTGTAATGCCATGCGTCCTTGATGCGTAGTGAGCACGAGTGTCACAAATATAAACAAGGCATCACATACCGAATTGCTCCCGGTGCAAACAATTGAACCAAGATGAAAACTCAGTACTCAGCGATCGCCTCACAAGAACTGAGGTTTGTTGGACGGCACCGCTGCAAACGGAGGTGATGTAGAAGCAAGCGAAGAACCAACAGAACAGAACCACTTGCATCCCAAGTGAAAATTTTACATAAAAGGAGACCGAGGTTCTCAAACGAGGCAGCATTCTCAGAAGAATATTGCACCACGACATATATATATATCAGAGCAA
The DNA here is from genome assembly GCF_016758785.1 of Suillus bovinus. Classification (NCBI taxonomy): domain Eukaryota; kingdom Fungi; phylum Basidiomycota; class Agaricomycetes; order Boletales; family Suillaceae; genus Suillus; species Suillus bovinus. Next base: position 370,627 of record NW_024542070.1, read on the forward strand.
TATACCTCCGTTCACCTTGCGGTTTGATTTCGACGGCTTTTGAGAGGACGCGAAAGGGTTGATTGCATGAAATGGCAGTACTAACGGGGTTCTATCGACAATGGAATGACTCAAGGCTGTGTTCAAAATTTTTTCATTAGAAGAACCCTGAAAACTTGTCAGTTGTCGTCAACTACTATAGTTTCTCGGGAAACTTACAATATTGAGCAGTGTATTTAACAGTGATATTCCAGCTTCCAGCTTCACACTTTGTGGGCGGCTGACCTCCGTTGGTCTGAACCCTGAAAACCTCACTAGCTAAATCTCCCTCGACAGCTTTGACCATTAAGTCATCAATATCGTTCGGGTCCGAGCTGGGCAGGTCACCAATCTTAGCACCAATGACATAGGCATTGGGATCTCCAGCTGTCACCCCAGATGATGTGAAGTCCCACTTTGGAGACAAACCGGATCCCACAGGGTTAGGAACATAATAGTGCTGTCCGAGCACGGAAGGATCGGACGTGAGTCGTAGTGTGGCGATAATTTCCTGGACAGTTAAATTGGTAGTAGCAGTCCACTTATCATAAGCCACAGTTGGAGCACTTTTGAAAGCAGGAGTGCCATATAAGCATGAGCTATCAAATATTTCTGCGAGAGCCCCGATAAGTCTGTATGGCATTAGCAATGGTGTTGGAGAAACAAGACTTGAACTCACGTGTACGTGGATGTGGTGGCATTACAACTGTAGTTTTGAGTTCCGATACTCATACCGATGAAGCTCGGTGCGTATGTGGGCGCAACGAGCTGCGTTTGATTAGCAGGCACATGGAGTCTGGCACCGGCTAGGTCACAGCTCGTGCCAGCACGCCTCTCAGCGGGTAATGCGTCAACATATCCTAGGATCATGGCAAGAGCGAGGACGCTGAATGTCAACATTTCTAGAAATTATGGGATGAACCACCAAATGTAATCGTCGAATGAATGCGTACTTGGCTCTTGGTAGTCCGAAAGCCTGAGACCTGCCGGTGGAGAAAGGTCAAGGTTACGCACAATTCAAAACACTTTGCCATCATAACTTATAAGTTGCCAGCCAGCAGACCGCAGTCGACGGTAAGTAAAAGTTGATAGCCTTACTTTGGCCTTACTCAATAACAATTCTATTTTTGATCGACTGTATCGGCACGCACGTAGCGGAGCTTGAAATCAGGACGGCCCGACGTCGTTGAAACGCCTTCAATGATATTGCTGGCAGATTCCCTCCGAGCTACGCTACAACGTCTCTCGAAGCATCGTACTAGCTGATGTAGAGACCAAATCTTTGCAGCAAGACGCACTGGAGGCTAAACGACGAGGGCCGAGGCGCTAAGTATGTACCATGGACCACGCAGGCCATATGGCCAACTTGAACAGAAGGCAGAACGATTCTTCGACCGCCTCCTTGACATTTCTTCGGCGAGCATTTTTAAAACACGGTTCCGGTGAATAATTCTTAGCCTCTGACTACATCACTAAATCTTGGTACGCAATCACAACCTAATTGCTGATGATCTGATTTTTTTTGTTGTAGTTAGTGGATGCCCGCAACACTCCGTCAAATATCGACGGCAGCATAATTAAATCTTCTTTGGAGGCTGGTGCTCTGGGCGCCATGACTGAGGTGCGTGTTTCCTTGCTATGTTTGGGCGAAGAGGACCATGAGGTTGTACTGATTGTAAAATTTGGGAAGTGGAGGTGGCAAGGATGCAAGTCCAACGTAAGTGTAAGTTTTCATGGGTTGCATGTTGCCGATTCGTGCCGTTGACAGCAAACTGATGTGTTTCATGGTCATTCTCGATCGAGAACAGGTATTTTAACGCATGAACTTGATGTTCGACAGTTCATTTACATTCGCAGCATGCAAGACATACTGATCGTCCTGTTCTAGTCTCTTAGGCTGGAGAATGAACGGCAGCCACTCTGTCATAATGGAAAGGTTCCATACCTACCTTTGCATATTTTCCGAGGTGTTGTGGTGACTATGTGCGCTTTTTTGTTGGTCCATCAGCGTTCGTAATGTCGAGCAATAGTACTTGTCGCGTTGATCTCACCCAGCTGGCATTCCGGCAGCTCTCTCTCATCTCAAACTCCGAACTCCATACAGTATGCCGAGTGCGAAATAAAATGATCACTCAATAACGTTAACGTGCCTGTTTGATCTGTTCATCATTTTCACGAAACAAAACGGTCGTTGTTGAATAGGGCTAAATATAGTTCTGCCTCCAGGCCTGAGGAATTGGTTGGTAATCAACAAACCAAGATCCGTTGGAATGCAATTGGAATGTATTCGCCTTCAATCTCCAATCCAGAAACTGGAATCACTAAATTCCGTCTCTTCAACAGGGTCAGGAAGGTTTTCAATTGTGGGCGCACCGGCATGCTTGAAGCAAAGAAAACGAATTTTTGAGCCTGTATTCACTTCAGGTTAGTAGCTGTGACTACTGTGGAGCAGGTGACGACGAGAACGGAACATGACCTGATCCCCTAAATAAGGCTTCTGGTATAAAGCTCTTATGCGTTGTGCGTTATGCATATCAGCTGCGCCCCACGGCGCGGAACCCACTAAAAGTTGAAAAATGTGTATTATGAACAAGTGTATTGTACAACATAGTATGTCCCAGCTTAAACCGATAATGTTTAAATTGTACAGAAGTGAATAAGTCGAACAACATAAATCAAGATACCATAAATCCTCATAAGATGGTGTCGACAGCCTGATCCATATCCTGCATGCCAAGGGTCAGTTATTTGGTACGAAACGAAATATTCAGGGAAAAACCAACTAATGGATAATGGCTGGCGTACTATCGTTGGGATAGTCAGACACGATAACAACAAAAGGAACAAAAAAAGCTACCCCTGGGTTCTGCCAGTTGTTTCTTGCTTTTGACGTGCAAGCTTTCTGACATCTCATGTACTCATCCAAGTCATGGATGACTACCTCCGTATGCCGTCGAAGGATTGGCCTCGTCTTCTCTCGATTTATCCTATCATTAACATCGGTAGCGCAACGGTCAGTAATCTTGAGCTGCAGCTGCCGTTTCTCGTTCAATTTATCCACGCGATCCCTTGGGTATTTGTCAGGAAGAATCAGGTAAAAGATGGAAGGCAAACTTGATGTATGTGAGCAAGGCGAGCAGCGATGGTTTAGGATCTTGTGCTGTATTCCAACATAAGTATTCGTGTCTAAATCTGATATTTCGAAGCATACTCACATACACATTCAATAAAGAACTGCAAGGTGCATGTTAGCCAAACCAACCGAAAATGATGTAGAACTCGTACCTTAGTTACAGTCCCATGAGTCTCATTATCATCATACGCATATTCATTATCACGACATGCCGACAATGAGACCTAGTGACCTTGCCGGTGAGTAAATCAACCAGGACTAAATTATACGCACTACATGTGCTACTTCCTGCTCTTCTGGGTCCAGTTTTCGACAGTCACCCGAACACTTGAACAAAGAGACTGGGGACAAAACCCGAAGGAGAGGAGAGGGTGAGTTGTCAATAAACATGCGAGGAAGCCAGCTACTGGGAGATTGAGGTCGCACAAGAATGCTGTTTAACGTCAGCGAAGGATTTCCCGTACGACCACGCGGTATAGGTTGTTGATTGTTGATTGCTGATTGATGGTAAAAAAAAAAGTGAGCCAGATATTTCAAGGAAAGAGAAGGCGGAATGCTTACGGAGCGTCCTTGGTCTCGACACGAAATCTCATCCCTATGTTCAACATACGAGATCGTTACATAAAGCAATTTAACATACCTAACAAGAAGCGTCCCGTGAGTGACTTTCGCCCTGTCCTCACAGCGTCTCCAGACAATAACTTGTTGCACTTGTAGTGGTCCAGGTCTGTTGGACTCTAATCAGATCGGGTATTAGCCAAGTAGTAGAACCACTAGCACTGACCCAAAATCGTTTCAGAGTGGCAAGAGTCCCACAGTGCCTGGCTCCCCAAAAGAAAATGAGCTAGCGTTGTACGATGTCTTAGAATGTTCACTTACGAAAAGTTTACTGCCTCGAGGTAAAGGTTCTACCAGTACCTTTCTTAGTTTCTGTGAATGGATGACCAGTCCAAAATGAAGAAACAACGCATGAGGAAACCGTACATTATCAACTATATGGTGGCCAGTGTACGCGTATATGACTGATAAATGTGATCAAAAGCGAAGAGCGAATTTGAAATCAAGTTATATACCTTCATCCTTTCCATCTGTTTCCGTATGATGTTCGCAAGTTACTTGGTTTCCATGGCCGGAATCTTGTCCATTCCAACGTGTCATTTTGATTCTTTGCGAACTGACGAGACATTTCTCGCTTACAATAAAAGAAAAATTGATCATTTGAGGATGCATTAACAACCATCTTTTTGATCTGCTTGAGCTGCCAAACAGCAATCCAGTCAGTCACTTTGGCTGGCTTTAGTCATTAAGCGCTTTACTATGTTTTTCCGTGATGGCCAGAGATGTTCTGGGTGCTCCACATCATGCTTCATCAGGACAACATTCGCTTCTGGGTAATTGAACTTATCTGTGAACATTGTGATGAGGATCTAGATTCAGAAAGTAATCTAGGCGCACTAGGAGACGCTACAACTCACCGATAAGGAGGCGTTTAAGCGATTCGGCGTCCTCGTGGGCATGCTGCAAGGGAGGAAAATCTTTTTTATTCACAGATCGGACTGCAATGAGGAGTGCCTTCTTATTTCCAGCACTTGTGGAGTTTGCCATTTTGAAATACGGCGAATGAAGCGTTCCAGAAGGCAAGTGAAGGGTGACCGCAACGGGATAGACGATCGGCAGTTGGGATCTATGCAAATGTGACTTGATAGACTGTCGAGTGTTCCGGGTCACCGAGTTTGCTTCGAATTGTTTGAGCAAGGTGATGGAGCAATGGGGTCAACGAGTGATAAAGGAATGATTAACGAGAACTCCTGCCGCGGGGACATAAGTATTTTAAATGATACCCACAGCTCAGAGACGGTCAGAGCCAAGTGCTGTTCGTAGAAAACATCTAGAGAATCTACAACTTTCAAGTTACACAGGCTTACACAGCGAAGGGCCGAGGCAGTGCACGAGCTTCTTTCAGAATGTCTAAACGGACTCGAAAGTATCATGATTTTGCGAATGCAAGAGGAGGTAAATGCAATAGTAAATGTGCTTTAGTGTCCAACAGTTCGCTGACGGTACTCGACCTGGCAGCGTCGAGCAGGACGTCACTGAACAGTGAACCCATCAACAAACATGTCGAGTGTGCAATAAGCCGATTAATCGCCAGAGTGACTTGCCGGCACTTTCCGGACAGCCGTTCCTAGTCTGAACCCCAGACTTTGACAGAGTGTGTGACTTGTCTGCATAGCCTGAGACCTTACGCAAACAGGCCAGTGTTGGTGATAGATTATACACCGACAACACAGGAATGGCACTCTGGCACAAAAAAGTAGAGCATTGAGCACGCGACCTCTTTAATGGCAGTTTGAAACTAGCCCTGGGTTATGAATATGATTATCGACGAAGAAAGATGATTAATAAAGCAGATAAGTAAATGCACTGTAAAACGTTTAACTTGATTCGGGTTTTGCGGAGGCAGGGTACTGACTTTAGCCTTTCTTAAAGGCCAACGCCTATATTGAAACTTTCTTGTCCCAATCCTTTTGGAGGTTCAGCGGTAGATCTCTGGTGCAAGGAAACAACACATACGAACGGACAATTACTTGTAATCTGGGGGTTGATTGGTTATTGCTTCATCGCGTCAACCAAGTCCTACACTTACTCGAGGTTCTTGAGTTGAGCCTTTCCGATTAATTAAATCATCACATTCTGATGTGATCTCTAATGGCCTCCTTCGAGCCAAAAACCGGTCAAAAGTCCGTCTCAGCATCTCTGCCAACTTCATTTCCTCAAGGTTGGTAACTTGAGACCTGGAAGAACATAAGATGTCGAAACAACAACATAGTCATAGAAAACCAACCGAAGGTCGTCAAGTAAATTTCGGTAAGAAATACTGGAGTTCTTCTCTATAAACAAAACTTTCAGCGACCATCATGTACAGATTTCTCAAACTTACTCAGTGAAGAAATGAAAAACTGTTGGACCGTGTTCATGAGCATGCGGCAAATGCGGCGTAAGCTTGTTCTTCACCTTTGTAAAAGTTGCACCTGTCATATTATCGTCATGCGCCTCTTCGCCGTCTTTACATGCCGACAGGCATACCTATAGTAGAAGTTTTAGCTACGTGTGTGCCGCAAATACGTATTGACTTACAACACGACCTTGATTCTCTTCTTTTGCAGTCATGGTACAACGACCGTTGCATCTAGCATTTGGGTAAATTGAGATGGGAGACATTGCACTCCGATCTGGGGACGTGAGCCAGTGAGGCTGGGAAGCAAAGACAGTATTGACTGATACTGGTTGCCTCGAAGATGCGACTGGTACATTAATTTCATTGGCAGAAAGTGGTGTGCTCGAGAGAAAGACCTTCAGTATTCTCGTGACGTGATTGTAAACTAAAGTCTGCGTCAGACGGCAAAAACCACAATAAAACTGAACTTACGATGCAACATGGCACGATTTGCCAGCCCTATCAATGCAATGTCGAAAACGGGAGGCTAAAGGATAGATAGAGAAGATACATACCAACGACGGACCGCGAAGACATAGCCAGGACGTTGTTGCTCAGCCGCGGTATGCTAACCGGGAGGGAAATACAATATTTTTTCGAAAAACATAACCATTTCTCAAGAGGAGATGTTTCCACGTCGCTTTGCTGGCTGGAGGTCACAACGGGTTCAACCGAGGACTGCGATCGAGAGCAGCAGTTAGAATGCTTGAGGTCTACGTGGATTGTTAATCGGTATAAATGGCAGAGAGTGTGAATTAATCACCAAGAATAGTTTCGGAATGGCAGCAATCGAACAGAGCCTGAGAATGACCGATATCAAATGCTTGACTCCGGCGAAGATACAAAAGCGCTCACAAACAATTGACAACCCTTCACTTTCAACACCGGATTCACTAGATGCTGCTTCAAGACCTAATATGATATTTGATAGTGTCACGGTTGGCAGTCTGATCATCAAACTCACGTTGTCGATGATCTTGCCACCCTTATATTCATATATAGCTAGAGAAACATTAGTTAGATGAAATCATTGGGAAGATAGACATTACCTTCATCGTAACCATCAACTTCGCTATCGTGGTGGCAGATAGTCTGTCCGCCGTGACCCGAGTCTAACGAGATAGGTGAGTCTAACTGGTATGGTTGTAGCTGCAAGTGAAGACAAACAGTAGAATACCAGCCTATCGTGTTCTCCAAGATCTTCAACAAGCCAATCTATCCTCTTGAACTAAGTACGAAGTAAGGATAGGTTAGAAGTATCAAAGGCATTTCAGTGCAAGCTCACAATGTTGACTTCGGAAGGCCAAAACGATTTGTCCAGTTTGCAGTTATCCACCAACACTACAATATCATCTTCAGCGTAGCCATACTGGCCTGTAAGAGTGTCACTGATTGTAATGGTCCAGGCAATGAAAATAACGAACTGATAAGAAGCTCTTTGAGCTCTTGTACATCATAGTGTGTGCGGGGGAGCGGGATTTTGATCCCTTTTACATACCTCACAGCGATGAGTAATGCCTTCTTCCTGCCTTTGCGAGACTCGGATACACCTTGGCTCGAAGACATGGAGCTGCTAGTGGCTGAGTGACTGGCCAATACAAAGAAGTGACTGACGCGAGTAGGACAAGATCAGACCGGTACGGTACTGTGTAGGAGATTGACTCGGAGTCAATCAACCAGCTGTGATTATAAGAGATCGAATATAGTTTAAAACTAACAGTCACAAACTCACAGCACCCGCGATTCATCAGTTCCCCCATAGTATTTTCCAAGCCAGGGACATGTTCACAATTACCCACAGCCATCGATGGCATGTCACTTCTGATTTAAGCTGTGAGGTGTAACGTCTATAGCAGGGCTGCCGGTAATTCGGAATTTCCGTCCGTCCACGTCAGCGATTACGAAATCATCGTATAGACTACGCGTATCGAAACTTGAAGAGACTAAGTACTGCAACTACTGTAAGCAAATGTTATGCCGCACTGGAAGTCAGCGACGTCTCACGCACCTGATTGCTGTACATGCGGCTCTGGCTGTACATACAGCAAGAGATAATGGCATATGTCATTCATGTGGCAGTCCAAAAGAAAGAACATAGTCTGAGCTTAGGTACTGTCACGGACAGCCATGTGCAAGTTGGATATACTTTGTGTGACAAATCATTTAAAGTCAAGTCATCGCATCGACGGCGATCATGTCCATTTGGGCGTCATTTGACTGTGCGGGTGTAAATAAACTTGAGAGCTACTTCATGATCATCCATAAACTCGACAAGGAGTGCATACAAAAACGATCTTCGTTCGAAATGAAATTCAAGCATATCTGCCTTTAATTTCCTGCAAAAATCCCTCCATAGTATGGAACTTCACTCCCAAGTTGATCAATCGTGGATCAGGGATAGTGGTATCCGGGTATAGTCCAAACTCGGATTGGAACGCATACTAACAAAATACCATCAGCATCAAGGTTTCAATTATACTGGAAAATACCGACCATGTCGTCCATTTCCTGCGCAACATGTGAGTACATGGATTACATTAGAGAAATGAGATGTTTGCGAACCTGCATTCCCGTGGTCTGGCAGGAGACAAAACGTACTGGCTTCCCTAGTGCTGACAATAGCAGGAAGATTAGGTCAATAAATTCCTGCGTTTTGATCACATACCCTGCTCGAGGATAGACGCAAATTGAATGTAGTTCATCTTTGCGCTGACAGCATAGAAGGTTCGGGAGAGAACTTCTGATTCAGGATCTTGATAGTGTTTGAGAAGCGCCAATGCGCACTGGCCGAGGTCCCCCTCAACCCATGTAAAGTATTGAGGAGATTGAGGGTCATATCTCGCCACAGTTAACTCAAGGCGATCGGAATCCGGCACAGGCGCAAGAGTATTGTACCTGCCACAAATTTGCGTCAGCTGTGCGCAGGATTTATTGCGGGAAGCCTTACTTCCAGAGATTCTCCGTGAACCAGCCTTGAATGATGGTATCAGCTACTCAAAAGATGCTAGAAATGTAGAAAAAAACTGCTTACCGGTGTACAGGATAGAATGGGGTATGCCGGAATCTCGGAGATAGTCATCGACGTTGGCTTTGTCTGACAAACTTATAATTAGCCAATGTCGTGTGCTGGACAAATAACGACTTACTGTCAAAGTGGTAAACATTTGGATACTTCCCGTTAGACACCCGTGTACAGTGCGGAAGAGAACTGCGGAAGGTGCGCATTGAGGCTAAAGTCGCAAGTCGCACGAAGAAACAGCTGAATTCACCTCCAAATGAAGTACTTGATATCCATTGCTTTAGCAGCGTCGACGAGATTCTTCCCAAGTAGCATTTCGCTGTTGTGGCCTTGAGCGAAGTTCTTGGGATCATAATAGTCGGTGACCTGTTAAACAAGTAGCGATAAGTCAGGCCATCCGACGCAAACGTTGTCATACCCCATAAACGGCCTCAACACCGGACAGGGCTCGCTTCAACGAGTCCACGTCCCATAAATCGGCTTGCGCTACCTCGGCACCAAGGGCCTTCAGTTTCAACGCTTTCTCCGAACTGCAGTTTCGGGTGATTGCACGCGGTACGAATGTACCATCTGCTAGTAGGGCTTGTACGACGGACGAGCCTGATATGATTTCTGATTAGCTAGGAACTTGAGCATGAAACGACACACACATGCCTTGAGTTCCGGTGGCCCCAAAAACAGCGACTATGCGAGGTGACATTGACATTGCTCGGAAATGACTGAGTGAAGTAGATCTGCACCGTGACGCCTTAAGTACTCCTCAGATTGGTTATGTCGTGTTTGCGACAATCCATTATGTGGAGTATGATCACTCCTTGTCCGATTACCGGGGCGCAAGCAAAGTTCAATCCCCTTTCGCTTTATCCAATGGCGAGTATATTGATTATCATGCATAGTAAGCGGCAGCCGCCAAAATTGCCTGTCAAAGCGAATAGGCTCATCGCGGGCCCAAGAAAGGGGCATTGCAAAACCTAATAACCGATCAGTCAACACATATGGATGAAATTATGTCGTATTGCCACAATGTGGGGCGCATTGCAGCAAAGTTCAACTCTGTTTTGCCTTGTCCAATAGCGAGTATATTGATTGTCAGGCATAGTAAGCGGCTGCCGCCAAAATTACCGGTCAAGGCGGATAGGCTCATCATGGGCCCGAGAAAGGGGCCCCATCAGAACCACCCAGACTACACCTGGACTTTGCAAAACCTAATGACCAATCAGTGCAACTTACATGGAAACATAATCTGCTACAGAGTGCTCCCAGTTAGTCACTCTTGCAGGCCAATCCTGGATGATATTGATTGTGAATACAGAAATTCTGATTGATCGTTGCAATTTTGAAGTACTCGTCGCTCATCGCTTGAATCTGATTATCTGAAAGACCTGGCCAGCTGGTGAGCCTCTGGTAAGAAGTTTGCACAGAGAGAAAATTTCTATATTCGAGGTAGGTTGGCGAACTCACGTGCGAAAGCACGTAATTTGAATTTTATCCACTCCGATCATGATGCTTTGCGAGTCCGAGTGTCGCCCACTCCCTAGTTCTGCCGCCTGTAGGAGTTGCGCCTCGACCACACACCTCTATCATGCACATGAACTTCTTCCACTCGCCGTTGGCCATTTCCCTTCACTAGCTTTTGCTACCCCGGGCCATGTTTATAACTTTACAGCCACTATATCAATCCAAGAGGCAGTTGCTACAACTCAGTTACTCGTTGTAACAGCTAGTAGTTCAAGTCGGGCCGCCTGACATGGACTCACGATATTCGAACAAGAGTGCAGCAATGACAGTTATGAATCCGCTTGTTCCGCAAGGGAGCTCCCTGTTTCTGACGTTACTAAATCATCTTAACTTTTGAGTTCTACCTTCTGCTTCTTTCGTTTGAGAGCGCCGCCACCCAGATTATCGTTTCGATAAGGTCGGAAAGTATCCACCCAGTCTCTTTACTCGAAACTAATCTATGTATTCCCGGGCAAGCAGAACTAGCGAATTTAATACATCATCACAAACTTCCATGTCCTTGGTGCAAAACCTGTCAGCATTACGCCTGGAGAATTCACGAACAATGAAGAAAGTATGACATCAGCATGGTACTCCTTCGAGAGATAGCGTCGGAAGCTTGGGAGGTTTCAAATAGTAGGTGCGTGTATCCTCTCCACGTTTATGTTCAGCAATTGATGTGAAACTGTCATCATGGTTCTGAAGGTGTTCACCGCGAAGAGTACTAAGTTTTGAGAGGCCATAGCGTTCATACTTGCACTTAAGCTCGCCTTTTACCCCAACGAGAAAGTCTATGACGTCAGTCTACGATCTTTCTGTGTCGTTTGTGTTCCAACCTTCGACCAAGCCCAGCGAGAACGGAGAAGAAGCGTGCAACTCATTACCCAAGGCAAAGGCGGTACACAAGCTCTCCCGCAACCGATGCGAGTCTGGGTGAATGAGGAGCAGTGTATACCTCATCCCAAACTAGGCTGCGGGCTGTTCTCATGCCTACCCTTTGACGTCGTAGGACGTACACAGTTTCTGATATCTTTCGAAGTCTCCCAGGTTGTTTACTCATGTACTTGCTGTATCATTTGTCAAATCCAAGTGTCTGCATTGTTCCTAAATGACATGTCCATTGTGGATACTGAATAAAACCACTTGTGAATGATAATACAACCTCTGCAATTATTTTGCTAATGCAAGCGAGTCGGCATACAGGACGGATGTTGTAGGATCGTTTGCAATAAGGTTGACGATACTTCACTGTACAGTACACACAACTTTAGTTTCAATGACCAAAATGGCTGGCATGTTCGTAGCTGACGAATGGTAGCGCTACTTTCGTAATAAAATGGAGGTGCAGAAAATACCACCTGTCACAGAGCAAGGTGAGAATCGGCAGGGCCAAACCTAGTATAAGAATGTGTAAGCTGTCGAGTAGAATACGAAAAGAGTGAAAGTTCTGGTGTGTATATAACTATTAATGCATAATTAGGGTAGCGTAATATTGTCGTGAAAAGGATAGGCTGTGAACAGTGTTATCTACTCGAAGTCCAAGTATGAAGGAAAAGGCTTTTGAGGGCCCTCCTAAGCAAATTATCAGGTAAAAGTCCCAATTTAGCGTAGTAGTTGTGCCAGGTAAGACATTCGTCTTGTACTTCATAGTTCAATGATTTGCGACATATCCTGTACCAAACAGTTTAACATTAGCACGACAATCAATGCGCAAGCCACTTTATTAAACTCACCAGGGGGTAGTGGCTGGAATACTGCACGAAAATCAGGATAAGTAAAGGTGAAAATGACAATGTAACAGCGAACGCACCGAAGGCTGCTGAGAGTCCAAAGTGGAAGTGTCATTTCCGTCATCGCCGTGGTCATGGGAATCACATTTGCGCCAATCCTCGATTTCGACTTCATTTTCCGACAGTCTTTGTAGACGATGCGGCTGGTAAGCTGTCTTGCCTGCTGGTTTTGTCGCCTGTGTGCGTCTGACAGTGATATCATTGACTTTTTCCCTGTGACATGCTCATCAGCGCATCGCTGAAAACAGGAAAGTGCCACGCACCGTATGTAGGCAAGTAGCTCGCGATAAGAAGGTCTAGGATTCCGTTCTAACGAGGATGAGTTTTATAGTTCTCTTTCTCTGCATATGCATCTCACCAAGGTAATCAATGAAGAACTAGACGACCATCAGTCAGGCTGAAGATACTCAGAAGACTAAGTCGTACCTTCGTCACAGTTTCACCCGTAACGTTGTCGTCATACGCCAACTCATTATCCTTACATGCAGAGAGTGAAACCTTTTGGGCATCGACTTTAGTATATACCAGAATACATAAGTGAGAGAAAAACGCACGACGGAGGCCTTGACTTGGTTCTCTGGGAGCGTCATAGGACAAAAAAATGTACACGGAGACAAGTATGAGTCAGGAGAAGTCACTCTGCAGAGATCCGCGCCATCGTTTTCCGGTAATACATATTTTGATTGAAAATCATCCTTTGACGAGAAACGGCCCTCCCAGTTATCCTTCGAAATGCTGGAGCTAAGTCTCTTTCCTGTGTGGCAAATATTGAAGTGATGATGAACAGAGAAACAAAATACCCACCGAGGCTCATGGTTTTCCTTGCCAGACCTGAGATTATCAGTATCGACTCGGAGACACAATACGAAATAGCCCTTACCTGACAGGGCTTTGAAGGGCCTTCGCCATAACCCGTTGCAATTGAAATGCTCCAAATCTTTGAAGCTTGCATTAGTGAAAAGAAGAACAAGTACTTTAGACCCACGCACCCAGCACTGTGTGTGAGTGGCAACAATCCCATAGCGCCTGTTTACCAGAAGAATTATTAGTAGGACTTAAGATCCAATCCGAACACGCACAAAAAGTTTGGCGCCTTGAGGCAATGGATCAACGAGGTGTTCTTTCAAGATCTTGAAGTCGTTGAGCATCATGAACCAGACGATGATCATGACATGGAGCTTACATTATCGATGATGCGCTTTCCCGTGTAGGTAAGGATGGCTTTATGGAAGATTTGAACACAGCTTAAAACAAAGAGGCTTGGACACTACCTTCATCCTTTTTGTCAGGTTCAGAGTTGTGTCTACAAGTCACCTGATCGCCATGGCCGGTGTCTGATGGATTATCAATAATTGGCGCTCGAAAATATAGAGCCCTGCATTGCAAGAGCTTACTTACAATAGAAGAAAATTCGGTCATATTGGGACGTGCGTTTGACCATAAGGTCAATCTCGCGCAGCTGCGCTCTATGATTAGAAAGAATATGGAAAATACATAATCTAGAATGCTCACCATGTTTGCTTTACTGGGATATAACGTTGACAAAACACTCTTATGATGCATCATAATGATGATGTTTTCCGGGTGGTAGCCACGAACTGCAGCAATAAATCAATTCGACGATGTTTTCCGTCATAAAATATACATACAGTTCACAAGGAAGTCTCTCATTTTCACCACATCTGTGTGCGCTTGAGGGAGGTCGGGGAAACCCGATACCTTTTCCACAGCAATGAGGAGTGCTCTCTGAATTCCTCGAGGTTTGGCAGGAACGTCGCCCGACATTAATAATAGAATAACTTAAGGGCCTAACGTCCCAGTAATTCGATGACCTAGTAGGAAATCAGAAAAGAATGAAGAGAAAATTTGAGGATAGCTCAAGGAGCACAGTTGGATTTTATGTACCCTGTGTGGGAGACACAGCAGTGCACAGCTTAACTCAAGAGCTGTAGAGCAGAGACATACCACTGTGAGACTTCCAGTATGCACAGGATGGCAGTTGGATGGCAGACTCGGGCGCAGACACAAATTACGTAAATATCGGTGCACAGTGATGACTTACTTACGATTCGGATATGACGACATTGATTGAATGATCGTTGAGATGTTAACAGTGAGTCCAAGGAGCATCCATGAGTACCTAAGTCCGAACCAGTCGCGATCAAAGTTCTGTGTGTCGCATGGCAAATTCAGGTTCCCAAACGTCGCATCCAACACGCGTCAGCCATACATCTCGCCTCTCTCTCCTCCAGCGGTGCAGAGTTCGGCAATTTCCACGCTTCCCGTCAGGACACGCACACTCCCACCACATCGGAGGTTTCCACGAACCTTCATGTGGTACTTTGGCGGTGGCATTAGCCTGCCGGCTGACACCCGCTGGCATGAATGCCAGGAGATGTGACGCATTCATTGGTTCAAGATGTGGCTCATCCAGTTGCGGGAGCGTGCGGAAATCTGCACCGAATGCAACAACGTGGACTCGCTGTTGATGAGATAAATCCGGCGCTAGTAAAGCGATGACTTCCTGCTGTATTTCTCCAGGCAGTTGGAAGAACATCGAAGGCGCGGAAAGTCGATTGAGGGCGAAAACAGAAGTAAAGTCAAGAGGAGCACTGTCGTGTGGGTTCCGCATGCCCGACCGAAGGAACAATGCGCGGCTGTACAGCAGTAGCGCGACAGCTTGCTTTTTCACCCTGATTTTTTTCGTTAAGTTCCTCTGGGCTGCATTGTTTAAAATGCGCCAACTCTCTTGCGATGCAAGAGTACGCTCCTCGCTGTCGCCATCATACTCATCGATATGCAAGTCATCAAGATTAACCTTGAAAAGGCTGTAGTTCTCACGCTCGATAGCGTTGATGATTTCGCGCGCACCGGGCAGTGTCAAGCTGTTCGCGTTGCACTGCAATCGATCCAGTCTGCAACGCGACGACGTAACATATTCAATGATGGTAGGGACCACAGCGCGGGTAATATTGGTGGCAGAAAGGCCGAGTTGACGCAGATACCGTGTGTTGAGGCTAGGAAGGAATGCGCGAATGAAGGTATCAGAGAGAGTGCCGTTATGGATTAGCTGGAGCGTGTATAGTCTTGAGCTGTTCAGTGCGGCGGTGAACTGTGCGATGACATCCGAATCAGTTGATAATGGGTTCTGCGTTAATCATGAGAAAAGTGTCAATCTGAGGGAACTTTAACGGCAGAACACCGGAGGTTTCCATACTCACACCAGACAAACATAGTTCCCTTAGCACATGATTGTCCTTGATGAAATTTGATACAGCAAGTAGACCCTTTGCACCTATACCGTTCCTTGTGAGGTACAGTTCGGTGAGGCTGTTTTTGCATTTTCGACCAGCAGTGGATTCTAGAAAGTTAAAAAGCTGTATGCAACCCTCGTCGCCCATTGAACTGTTCCCGATATCCAATCTATAGACAACCTCGCGGCGCTGTATAGTATTGATGATGTTCCTTGCAGCTTCCAGAACATCAGTGGCTATTCCGACCATGGAGAGGCAATGAACAAAAGGCGCTCAGTACTCACCAATGGTCGATGCAAGCCTAGCGCTGATGCTCTTCAAGCGCTGGTGAGTGACAGAACGAACAGTGGCCGGATCATCATCATAATGATGTCGAATTTTCTGGGAAGATAGCCTGAAGTGCATGATAGTAAGTAGTAGATGGTCGAGGGTAACACGATCGCATTTCCGAGTCCGATTGTGGTCATGCGGTCTGGTCCTTACATACTTTTGAGAGCGGAGACGGTAACCCGGGTGAGAGTCGATCTATTGAAGCAGTGCCTTGTACGATTGGGTTCATCCGTCGGATCCTGATATTCCATCAGAATAGACCTCAAACAAACGTTGGCTTCATTTCGACAGGTGTCCCAAGACCAGTATTTGGTTTTTGTTTGGTCGCCGCTTATACTAAGCCCAGTCTGGACCCTGGAGCCGAAAATACTCTAGAGAATTCTTCTTACGAACGGAACTTCATCATCTTTTCAAATTGCCCTGTCTCTTTGCCTATGCGAGGTACAACATCGAAGCCATTCCCGATACACGACGGACACTCCAAAATGGAGTGCACATGCGGCATGTCAAGTCATGCATTCACACCTTCAATGATTTGTACCATAATCTGACCCGTGCGCGCTCACAGCTCAGGCTGCTCCTACGCAGGTTGTACTACATTTTTCCATACTCGCAACATGTTTAACTCAGTTGCTCTTGTGCATCCTCCTGACATGACATGCGTTGCAAACACACATTTCATGACCTTTTCTCGTACCACCATGCTACTCGCTATCGCGATGGAAATTATACCAGCAATATCCCACTCTTTTCACTACACCGATGCCACATTTGCGGATCCCCTCAGCAAACAATGCGAGGTTGTTGCCTTAAGTGTGTTGTACTCTGAAAAGATTAATGCATTCGAAACAGAGTGCATACAATCGTCCATTCAACTCAATCCTTCAGAAACAGGCTGAAAATGAATAACTAATGGTCCTGACTGAGTCTTGTGCCATCGTCTAGTGCATTTATTTTCAGTACTGCTACATTGAATATTATAACTGATATGTTGTCAACCTAGGTTTTGGCTGACGTTTTCAGCTAATCGGTTTCACAACATCACGAGGACCTCAAGTTTCTGCTCTGGTTTGGGTGCCAATGAATGGCATGAACGCCGAGAAGTTCCGACCGACTCCCACTCAGAACAGCTGGTGAGTGTAATGCCCTGTTCTGTTTTCCGACAACTCAATATTTTTTTTCAAAAACCCTGCAGCTATCACTGATTGAAGTGGTTGATACCAATCGGCTCCTTGATCAGAGTTCAACGTTCAACATTCAAGGCATACTGGCCCGAGAAGCCATGTCAATAAGTATTCCTTTCATTCTTTGATTTCATGTTCTGGTCTTGCTGTACTAACACTTACGACTGCAGAGCTATAAATATTGAGATTTGTAAGTATTACTGTGGTTATTGCCGTCCTTATTGTGCACTCATTTGTGTGTTAAGTCTGGGTTGCCGACTGCGTGTGAACCGCAAACATGGTCGAAACTCTCGTTCGCCGGTGGCACGTTACATTAGCCAGGTACTGGGCATTGTCAGCAGGTGGGTAGGAGTTAGTAACATGAATGGGTCTGGGTCTGCATGTGAGTGGTTTATTTTTACAGCTATTTTGTAGTTTTGTAGTTTTTCAAGTTGAAATGCATTGATCTGCGCCGATACATCATGAGAATTGCAAAATGTGAGCTATTTACTCGTATTCTATTGATTTCTGTGCAATAACATTCATCTGATTTTCACTGGGGTGTAAGCATTGCAGTATTTCATATTCACCTAGATTCACACCGTACTGTAACTTGAACAGTTGCACAGCCACAAACCTCATCTCATTATGTAATATTAATCTAGTCGCCCGTGAGTCTTAGAGCCCGACCTGTAGATAGTTGTTTCAGAATACTTGGTCGATCTCAAGGAGGGAGCGTTAAATTCCTTCCAGGCCATGAAGGTTGGTTGAATCTTGACAGTCATAGTAATTATCTACTGACATTCTAATAGATTGCAGTAGAGGGATGCAGCCATGGCGCGCTTGACGCGATCTACCAGTACCTACGTGGTCTAGAGGCCAGGCACAACTATATTGTGGATTTACTTCTCATGTGCGGGGACTTTCAAGCTGTTCGCAATCACAGAGACATGCAATGCATGGCTGTACCGCAGAAGTATAGGCAGCTAGGTGATTTCCACAAGTACGTGCCAATATCTGGTTGATACAATAATGCATTGATCCACTTCTCTCCAGGTACTATACGGGAGAAAAGACTGCTCCAGTGCTTACCGTTGTGATAGGCGGTAATCACGAGGCGTCAAATTACATGTCAGAACTGTACGCACTCGGGCCTGCTTTGCCGCCTCTGCGCGCTGCCTATATCCTTATTTCCTCACACAGGTATCATGGTGGGTGGCTTGCACCAAACATATACTTCCTCGGGCATGCCGGATGTATCCAAGTGAACGGTATTCGTATTGCTGGCGCGTCCGGAATCTTCAAAAGTAATGATTTCAGTCTAGGTGATTCTCCAATTATGTTCCCGGATACTCCAGCATTAAACACACGCAGGTCTTTACGAAAGATTGCCTTACGATCATGGCTCCATGCGAAGTATATACCACATCAGGGAATTCAACATTCGCCGTCTGTCTTTGGTCCGTAAATTTTAGTCCTTGCGAGTTCTTCATCTCACATCGGATGCATCACAGTTATCCTCCCCGGATATATTCCTTTCTCATGATTGGCCGCAACATATCGAACGATATGGTGACACTCAGGGTCTCCTTCGCCGTAAACCATTCTTCAGACAGGATATACAGACGGGCAACCTGGGTTCCCCTCCTTTGATGGGGCTCCTGCAGACACTGAAACCAAAATGGTGGTTTTCAGCGCACTTGCATGTTCGCTTTCAGGCTACCGTCCAGCATGAACAATCCGGCACCGGATCAAATTTTAATTCTTTGTCCACTACTTCACCGCCACAAAACCCAGATGAAATAACAATTGCGGATGATGACTTTGACGCAGTTGAACCTCAGAATCTTCCAATTGAATCTAATTTGCAAACGACTTCCCACAACCCTGATGAAATAACTCTAGAAGAGGAAGAAGAGGAAGTTATACAATTGCCTCCTGCTGCTTATCGGCCAGAGCCATCTGTGACGAACTTCCTCGCATTGGACAAATGCCTTCCAAAACGAGAATTTATGGAGGTATGCAACTCTGTGTCGATGGGACATGGTTCCACTAATTTCTAATATAGATTATCGATATACCTACCACATCGGATGAATCTACCATGCCTGGACAACGCTGCATACCGAAGCTCATCTTCGATCCAGAATGGCTAGCAATAACACGTGCTTTTCACCCATTTCTCTCCACGAGGCGGCGTCAAGCAGATTATCCTGATGAAGAAACAGCTCGCGCGATGGTCGCCAAAGAGATGGAGTGGGTCAAGTCAAATGTGCACAATAACGAAGCAAACTCTTCTGATGCCCCTCTGCCTGGCGTCCGATCCATTCTGGATTGCCAGACATTCGTGCAGAGCGCGCCTGGTCCTGGAAGTGAAGGAGCTCAGAAGAATCAACAACGTGAGTGTACTAATTCCTCGAAATACCTATACTGACGTTGGTTGTGCAGCACCTTGGTACACTAATCCTCAGACTGCTGCTTTTTGTGACATGCTTGACATTCGAAACATGATTGATTTCTCTTCGGATAACCGGTCCTAAGAAGCCTCTTCCATAGAACGCTGACTGGGGTTTGTGACATTTTAGTATTATTTTCCCACGCCATGTAATTACTTATGTTCCTTCACCAGGCACTTGATATCACATTGCACAGTATCCTCGTCCCTTCTCTGCAGTATTTCTCACTGCTATGCTAAGGTTGCGTTTCTGAGGAGTCGGACCACTCCGATTCACATGTTCATGAGACAAATTCTACTCATTTTTTCTCGAAACTCCAGTACAGCAAGTGCATAATAGGCGCCTTGAGGCTGTGGCGTTGGATAAAGTGGCATGATGGCTGTTCTTTTCCTTCCTTCCCCCGCCTGCTCCTGCACTGCTCGCCATGATTGCAGGCCATGTTGCATACATTCTCAACATATTGAAGAAATGGCTTTCACGACTTGCACGTCGCTCTGCGACTTTATTCTTCGTTGTCTTGTCTTCACTGCGTCGCTTTTTAGCAGGTCATTTGAAGCTCGGTGATCGGAGATTGATTACTCGTTTTCCCAGTGCAGTGCTCCCGCGATCTCAAGAGGATATCAAAGGACAGGGTCCACCCATCTGCCCGAGCCTTCTGCCGCCTGGTCAAATGAGGCAGGAAGCTGGAGAGGAGCCTCCATCGCCCTCAGATGATCCTTACACAGGATCTCATTCACAACATCCACGACCTTTACGAAAAGGTACAGCGATTCCTCCATTGGACGCTAATCCAACAACGATGGAACATACTAGTCCCACTCAAACAGATGGGTTTCATCAAGGCACTGTGTCGAGTTCACACCTGTCTCTGCATATGGAAGAGAGGTCTGTAAAAAACAAGATATTGCCTAAGGATGGGGCACCGCAGGAGCTCAGCAGTACAGGCCCTTCGCACCTTTCTGTCCTCCATGCTTTATCCACAACACATTCACGACCACGAGGATATATGGACGATACTCATTCTTTTAATACAACGCGCACGCCATCCGTGAGGCATATGGTGCCTGGTACGCCTTATTACCAACACGCCTCCAGTAGTCGTGTTTCAGTGAGCACGGGTCGCTCCTTTACACGATCGATTGCTGGGTCGGAAGTCCGACAAGCTGCATATCGAACACACACGGGACCTGTCCATTCTCGCCCAATTAGCGTCTGTAGTATCATGGATGGACACCACGGATCCACGAACACGATTTCTATGCCATTGGATTCATCTGCCCATCCTGTCCCGGTGTCAGATCATGGTTTCGATCACAGTATACATTACATTGCACCCCCCGGCAGCGACGAGCAGCTACCGGGCCAAGATATCGTCATGGTCTATGACGGCCCGCCGCTAAGCTCTATGGTTCCGGATAATGTCCAGAGATATGGCAGGTGCCGTTTCCGGTGAACATTAGTCTGCCTTCTTGCATTTATCCAAGAGCTGACCTTCCCAAAGAAAGTACAACGTCGCCGACATGACCGTCCGTGCTATGACATTGGCTGCGCATGAGTAAGTCATTTTATGACTTTTGGTTGTCACGCCTCAAAACTATTTCAAGTATGGATGTGCCACAAGGATGGACTGCCTTTGTGCATCCAGAAGGCGCCCGTTATTTCGTGAACCAAGAAAAAGTGCGTCAAATCCATGGATTATCGACGACCGACGGTCTGAGTTGGGACTATAATGCGCAGAGAACATTCACAGATATGAATATTTGTGAGCTAGAGATATGCGGAGATATCCAATACTACATGGAATATCTGCTGGATGAACTGGAGCGGGCCATTAAGAGAGGGGAGCTCGCGCTCGACATGAAGCAGGTAGACCTTGTGCTTGAGCCCAAGAGCTTTGATGGCGACTCTGTCATCTGTTGCTATTATTTCGCCAATCACCGCGACCGATGCCTCTTTTGGTTGGATGACTTCAATCCCAAGGATATTATCTCAGAATGTAAAGGCGTTGAGAACTTCTCACATTTATGTGAGTAACTAATAGTTCTAAGAGGATCCGGATCTGACGGCTTGTCCCTGTTTTCATAACCAGGGCTTGCCATTGAAGCGCAATATTGGTATGTTCCAGTCAAGGTTCGCATGGCATCTTTACCTCACCGTCCCATTCCTAATAGAATTCTAGGTCATATACAACTAAATTAACATGCAATGCAGGAAACATTGGGATTTATTTCCTAGCCTATGCCCGCTTACACAAGACATTATCGATGAGCTCAGGGACCTCTTGATACATGCGACATGTGGTCAGTGCTCTCCTCGTTCTGGTAATTTGAGCTGATGCATATGGTCGTAATGAGCAGACCACTTAACATCGCTGCAGTCTTGTGCAGCATTCGATGTCATTGAAATCAAGGATCATCTTTCTGTGGTGGACAGGATCAAGGGTACGCTACTTTGATACCTCTTTACAGACGCCATACGCTAATCCCTTTTTTTTTTTTCAAAGTCCATCCCACTGACTCTCCCCAGAGGATGCGACGAGGTCACGCTGCCATTGTCATTGGTGAGCCCGAGTTCGATCTATTATATTCCTGATGTTCATTATCATTCAAGGCCGCATCATGTATACATTCAGTCAGTGCTCTCTCATTCATGTACCTAACTAAAATTCACGTCATTTTTGAAGCTCATAACCACTTTGTGAATTATCACGGTGAAGACTGTGCGAGACTGATGTTTGAACAATCAGTCCATGGTTGGTCATATAAACCATCACCGTTGATGTTTATTCTCGCACCCCTTCTGTTCCTTGACCCTGTGGCTCAAGTTCAAGAACTGCACAAGATTTTTGTGGATGAGGTTACATACGATTCACGATGGAAAGAATTCTGTTTAAAATTCAAAGGGCAACTTCAGGACTCTAACCTTTTGGTAAGTCTACCTTTTTACTGTTATCAACTTTCATGTGATCGATGTCGAGCCAGGCTACTGTCCTACTCAATGCCAACGTTGGGTTTCTCGCTATCAACACTGTTGATAAAGGTGGTAGAGATGCGATTCAGATGGCAAGCTACATGTCCTTGGTGACGAGCTTGGGAAGCATAGTCCTCGGCTTGTTCTTTGTCTCACATGGTCAAACCTCTGGACAAAATACAGCCACGGAAGCGGTCAGTATATTCATCCGTATTACTGGGACATTTCTTATAGCAGTTTGTTCAGGCAGTCTTTTTAGGAAGACTTCACAACGGAAATCACGGACTGGAAAAGCTGGCTATAATGTATAGCCTTCCAAAGGCATTGCTGTTGTGGGGGTGAGTCTGCGCCCTTATGTAATAGGCAGAGGCCCTGATATCATATATTAGCATGGCATTCTTTTTTGCAGCATTCTCGATTGATTGGTGGACGGCTGGAGATATAACTTCCAGGTCCATTGTCGGTTCTGTGACGCTGGCCGTATTGGTGATGATGTTAAGCAGCATCATGCTCACCAGGGGAGGAGGAGCATGGTCATGGCGGCCAACCTGGCGGTCGCTTGGAGACATCACCCAGGAGCTGTTGTCTCGTCTGTCTAACGCTTGGAAGCAAGCCATGGCACTCGGTCGAATAGACCCTACTGGCGACCATCTAAGCTATACTGATGCAATTGACCTTGGTACTCCCATTGGCCACTTTGCCGAGGCGGACACTCCAATGCACACTACTACACCTTTGCCTGATTCAGAACCACATAACCATGAAAATCGCCACAATTCCCCTATCCCTCATGTTCAGCCAGGTCACCCCACCTCTTCCGTAGATGCACATCAGCAACCACATGCTGGCAATTCCGTGTTGCTATCATCAGATTCACGCATCAACCCAGGTGTTCTTAGAGGCGTAGGCTCTTTGCAACGGATTCGGGAAGATTCCCAGACGGATTTCCAGGACCAGTCCACCACGGAGGTTCGCAACGAGTCTGGTAGTGCTCCCTTGAGCGTACACTTTGACACATTACCAAGCCCTGTATCAGAGGAGGTGGCTGAGACACCGACCGATGCACCACAACATTCCGATGTTCTCCCAATCACGGACACCATCCTGTCCGAGCAGAATGCGGCAGCAGTTACCGACACTGACACACCCATATTGCTAGATTCATGTGGCGCAGAAGAAAGTGAGGATGTGACGACAGTGGTCGAAGAGCCCGGGGAACTCGAGCATCCCCAATCTCCGCCGATCACAATGCCACCTCCAAGAATATACGCTCGAAGCGCCACTGGTGATCAGTTCCATCGTGCACCAGGGGTTCCGCAGTCAACACTGCCTGAAGCTGGTCACGATGACATAATAGAAGAGTCCCCAGAGGAGCGTGAAGGGAAAAGTTGAGGGTGGCCTGGTGACACTGATCTTTATTCAGTTCCGATCACTTTAAGAAGCTGATGAGGTACTTTGTATATGCAGTACCTGAGTTACACTGTCGGTCACTTGACGTCGTCAGCCAGGTTTACTTCACCCTTACATATTTTTTTCTGAAATTTGAGCATTCCGATTGTTTGTTGGGCCTTTGATTGCATTTAGTGACTGGCTTGAGTGACACATTATGTAATGAATGATACGGCATCTCGCAAATTATAGCACAATGACTCGTTAATCGCAAGTTACCAAGGAATACGTATTCGATGGGTTTGACCTGCAGGGTAGCTATGGCAGATCGTGAAGGGCCGTCAAGCTCGTGGCGGTTGTTCGAGTTTACAGTGGAAGGTTGTCGCATCACACGCATCGTGTCGCTGAGATGTGAAGTTCGTGTAGGCTATCTGATTATCTTGACCCACAAGACGGGTCTGTGACGTCATACTGGCGGCTTGGGGACGTAACACTGAGGGCAGCTAGAGACCCTCGTGCGAGCTCGAGATCCAAGTGAATCTATTTCGACTGCGGACATGAGTAATGCTATCAGCCCGGGATCCCCATAAAGCCATATGTGAGCCATGCCAAGTGCAGCAGCGCTCTCAGCATGGATTACGGTCGTGGCTGCGTCGGCAAGCTCTCGGCAGTACTGTTGCGAACCTGGGAAGTATGACTGAGCCCAAAGAATCGTGCTGCCCTAATAAATATTAAAAATGTTGACTTGATACTTTCATTCTCTTTCCCCCGGCGGCAGCTGCCTTGCAAGTACCGCCGCCACACCCTGATGGCAATTTCAATCTCCAGTCGCTCCACCATAGTGTCTAAAGAGGTTCTCGAAGGTACTCAAGGTCCGTGAGTCCTGCCGTGTTCTGCAAGTACATCGGAACAAAAAAACTCAAATGTCTAGAACAGGCGCACACACCATCATTTCTCAACTCAACTCCTCGCGGTCAATCACCAAGCTCAAGTTAAATAGTAACCGACTAGGAGACGACGGTGTATATGCACTCTTTACCTTCCTCAAGTCTCCAGCAGCCTCACGGCACCGCACTTCGATATCGGAGATCTATCTCAACGATAATGGTATAAGCTGTAGAGGTTTGCGCGACATTGCAGACTATGTGAATGGAGATGAGGTAGCACTGAAGACATTGTGGCTCGCAAACGTGAGTAATCATCCATCTTTCGGTTTCGCAAGGCGCATGAACGTCGTCTTAGAACACCATAGGACCTGATGCTGATGTTCTGGCCTGGTTTGCTACCACAATCAATCGCTCTCAACTGGAGTTCCTTTCGCTCACGGGAAATCACAAACTTGGCGATGCTATCGTTGAAACCTTCTTGCGCCATTTAAGGGCACCCCGCCTCCGCGAGTTGCATATCAACGCCATGGGACTATCTGCGCGTTGTGCATCTGGACTCGCACAGTGGATTTCATCGGGCCACACCGACGGAGCTTATTCCCTCAACACTCTTAAATGCAGTGGCAACAACCTAGGAATCAAAGGCGTATGGGAAGTTGTTCACGCCATTGAAACGGGTAACTGGTCACTCATGAACGTGGAGATGTACGCGAACGACCTAGCAAGTACAGAAATTCAAAATGACAACTCTCCTATTCAACAATCAGACCGTTTGCCATCCTCTGATACGGAGATGTCATGGAAGGATGCAGAACGTGCTCTTCACAGGGTGCTTCACCGGCGAAACGCTTATTGGAAAAGACAAGTAGAGATGGAGGCATTAAGTCTTCTAAAGTACTCCCGGCTCATTCTTCGGTCCAAGGCTCCTCTTTCATCCGCCGACCAACATCCTACCAGTGGCTCGGCCAGCGAGTCGTTTCCATTTTACAATCTTCCTATGGAGCTGCGCCTCTGCATCCTTGCGGTCCTCGCTCCTTCATTATCTTGTGCCCAACGCACCCGTATCTATGAATATGCTGCCGACTCTTCGACTCTCCCGCCGCTTCTACCACCTCTACGGCGAGATACTGTCCACGGGTGTCTCGCAGATCCCTCGCGAGCCCTTGGAGCAAGTATAGGATTTGCAGTGCACACCTCAGGCGGTTGTGCTGAAGGAAAGTGTATGGGTACTGGCAACAGTCTTGTGTGCCGTCGGGAGGCAGAGCGTATCAGGTTTCTGGAAGTCGTTGGATGTCGTGCATATGAGCCTGAACGCGTCTCTGGAATGCGGTAGGATCTCTTCAGGGAATATTTTGATTCAAGACATTTTTAATGGCATTTTTACTTATGCAGTGTATATACATCATGATTCATGTAAGTTGCTCAAGTCACTCGCGACTTTTGTGATAGTGTAGTGTTAGTATGACCTTCATTTCTATTTCAGGGTATTTTGGACACACGAATAGATTAGGCTTATGCATAACGAATTCCAGAGGGGAACATCATCGTCGCCAATGGTTGATACTATCATTCGCGTATGCTTGAGATAGTCCACAACTTGGATCCGGAATGACATAGTCACCCTTGGGCATCGACATATACGCCTGTTTTGCCAAGTCATTCATATGTGACAACGTGGCTGGCCGCCGCACGGAGAAATGGTCGTCAGACATATATTTATCTGGCTAACGCGCATAAAAGTGTGCCATGTGGAATCCGGAGCTAAACAGACTGCTTTTGATCAAGCCAACATTAGACGTCTAACCGGACGTCAAGTCGGCCGCAATGGGTACCTTGTGCCGCATGAGATCTACACCACTGCGCTCATTCGACTCGGACTGTTCGGATACAAGGAAACTTGTGTGCATGATCAATCAGCGCAAAGACTCATATGTCACAAGTGCATTTGACTGTACTAAGTAATATTGCGTGATTAATGATAAAAAACGAATCGACAAGGAGTGCAGATATAATTGTTCGAAATGGGATTCAAGCATACCTACCTTTAATTTCCTGCGAAAATTCCTCCATAGTATGGAACTTCACTCCCAAGTTGACCAATCGGGGATCAGGGATAGCAGTTTCTGGGTATAGTCCGAACTCGGACTGGAAATCATACTTTGAAAAATAAAAATATCATCAGCATCAAGATTTCCATCATACCGAACAATACCGACCATGTCGTCCATTTCCTGCGCAACATATGAGTACGTGGACTACATCAGATAAATAAAATGGTTTGCGAACCTGCATTCCAGTAGTCTGGCAGGAGACAAAACGTACTGGCTTCCCCAGTGCTGATGGTAGCAAGAAGATTAGATCAACAAAATTCTTGCGTATTGATCACATACCCTGCTCGAGGACGGATGCAAATTGAGTGTAGTTCATCTTTGCGCTGACGGCATAGAAGGTTCGGGAGAGAACTTCTGATTCAGGATCTTGATAGTGTTTGAGAAGCGCCAATGCGCACTGGCCGAGGTCCCCCTCAACCCATGTAAAGTATTGAGGAGATTGAGGGTCATATCTCGCCACAGTTAACTCAAGGCGATCGGAATCCGGCACAGGCGCAAGAGTATTGTAGCTGCAAAAAGTTTGCATCAGCTATGCGCAGGCTTTATCGCGGGAAGTCTTACTTCCAGAGATTCTCTGTAAACCAGCCTTGAATGATGGTATCAGCTACTGGAAAGACGCTCGAAATAAAATAAAAATGCTTACCGGTGTACAGGATAGAATGGGGTATGCCAGAGTCTCGGAGATAGTCGTCTACGTTCGCTTTGTCTGACAAGCTTATAATTAGCCAATGGCATGTGCTGGACAAACGACGACGACCCACTGTCAAAGTGGTAAACATTTGGATACTTCCCGTTAGACACCCTTGTACCATGCGGAAGAGAACTGCGAAAGGTACGCATTGAGGTTAAAGTCGCAAGTCGCGAGAGGGAACAGCCAAATTTACCTCCAAATAAAGTACTTGATATCCATTGCTTGAGCAGCGTCGACGAGATTCTTCCCAAGTAGCATTTCGCTGTTGTGGCCTTGAGCGAAGTTCTTGGGATCATAATAGTCGGTGACCTGTTGAAATAAAACAGGAAGTGATAAGTCAAGGTCTTCAAAGGCAAACGGCGCAAACGTGTCATACCCCATAGACGGCCTCAACACCGGACAGGGCTTGCTTCAACGAGTCGACGTCCCATAGATCTGCTTGCACTACCTCGGCACCAAGAGCCTTCAGTTTCAACGCTTTCTCCGAAGTGCAGTTTCGGGTGATTGCACGCGGTACGAATGTACCATCCGCTAGCAGGGCTTGTACGATGGACGAGCCTGAAGGTTCTGATTAGCCAGAAATTCGAGCATGAACAACGCCAACATGCCTTGAGTTCCGGTGGCTCCAAACACCGCAACTATACGAGGTGACATTGACATTGCTAAGGTATGAGTGAAGGAGAGAACGGGGGATGTGTTATTCTACCCCGCACCTAGACGTCTTAAGTAGCCATTCTCAGATTGTTTATGCCCTGTTGTGACACTCCGTTAGGCGAAGTGTATTCACCTCCTATCTGGCAATTGGAGTGCCAGTAAGGTCCTTGCGATGTAATGTATCCAATGGCGAGTTGAGTGATGTCAGGTATAAGCGCTTAAGCGGCCACCGGTGGCGCTACGAATGGGGCCATCGTCCACCTAGCAGAGCTGTTCGCGCAGATCCGAGAGAGAAACGGCATCCGAGTCGGACTCTACAGAATTATCCGGATCTTACCACCTAAGAACTCAGTAAAGTATATATGATCCGTTGGGGTAAAAATAAAACCGGCCTTCCCTCACCACCAGTGACGTCTGCTAGGGCGAATTTCAGATCAGAACCATCCGAATCTGTCATGAGTCAGAACACAAATAGCTAGGATGTCGTTGGCTACAGCGCACACCGAAAAGATTAATGCATGTTCAAAGCTTGTCCATATCGAGTATCCCCCCACCGCGCCCAATTTCGCGCGGGTTCTCTGGATGGTGCCTAGATAGAGTCGGATAGACTGCTGATGTTAACAGAGTTACTCTGATGAGGCAGCAAGGGCTCGACGGCAACTACTTCTGGATTGCACTATAATAGCACACGACAATCCTGCTTTGGACAGGAAAGGGTTGTGAAGCGTTTTGCGTGCATGGACATCAAGGTCGTTTACTAGTAACGCTGAGTCGGTAGCATACATCAGAGTCCAGACATATGCATATGAGTATATACTTGGAGCTGATATCATTGCACTGCAAACATAAATAAATATAAACTCGAAAGAAATTTCAAAAATAATACAGGACTCAGTGGCAGTGCTAGTGCTGCCGAAGTCTGGTTCAGTCCAATTCATCATAATAATTGATTTTTAAGTAAGTGTCTCCTTTCATTCTAACAGAAGTTTTTGGTGAGTGATTTATATACTAATATTTTGTAGATCTATCCTTCCCACTCATGCGCACAGTGCGCAGTGTCCCTCCCATACCTCGACCTTGACATCTCATTCGAGGCACCCTGCACCCTGCACCACTCCTCATTCACAATCCGACCCCTTGGCCCACCTCCCACTGCCACTCCTTCTCCCATTCTGGCGCCTTCGGGTGCCATTCGCACATATTCAGGCCATGTCAGCATTTGCTGACGTGTGCTGGGCATGTGCGCTAAGTACTGATGGCTGTTGGGTACAGGTACGGGTTTACCCGTGCGGATCCCTACCGAATTCTACGCACACCAATTTGTCGCAATGTTGTACCAAGAAGTGTAGCATGCTGTCACTGAATTGGATCGAGTTTTTCGCACAGTTGGGGCTTTGATGCCGACGCCGATGCGGAGCTTAAACGTTAACGTTTGGAATACCAGCTATCATATGTCTGGACTCTCCTAGATATTTTCTTTTCTCAGTCTGTCATCTGGGTCTGAGGTCTGATTATAGTGTTTAGATTTTACATGCACCAATTTACCGATGTGCCCCCGTGTATGGGGCTATGTGACTTGAGTGTCTTATCAGGAGCCACCACTCAAAGCATTATGAAATGAGTGAAATAAATAGAGCGGAGGTTCTGTTTAGCAACTACATTCCAGGATCACACGCAAGACATTTCAGCCTGTTCTGAGAGGTCCACGGCATTAACAATCAACTGTCGCGACAGTATAAAAGCAAGTCGTCTTCTTACCGTCCACCCCATCTCAAAGAGACAGCAGTTCATACCACCTCACACAAACAATGCATTTTTCCTTTCTCGCCGTCATCGTTGCTTTTGCGGCATCTATTATGTCCGTCAGTGCATGTTCTGGACTGAACGGAAGTTGCAAAACAGTCAATGACTGCTGTCCAAACCAGTCGTTGTACTGCAATAACAACAGTTGCCGCAAGACACTCCCACCGGTGAGTCAAGTGTCTACTATCACATTGGTGCCGTCGTTGATCGAGCGACGCGTAGGCCGGTGCTGAGTGAGAAATGGTTAGAGTCAATATCGAGTTGAAGAAGATATGTCGGATGAATGAAGCGTTTGCGTACTTTGTACTCTTGGTGTGAATAGAGCCCCATGAGTCGGTCATAAATCAAATCTGTGTCGGCTAAAAATCTTGGTTGATTAGTCGCTTGATTGATAAGGCAAGTAGTCGTTCGTACCGTTTTTGTGTCTGGCTTGTCCTGTCAATTGAATCCAGTATAACCTACCGTTACATTGTCACCATTATTATGAATCGTGGGATCATACATGGCCCGATGTCAGTCTCGTTGATGCATCAGCATGGTGTCACTGGAATATCTATCATACCGAGTTTGTCGTACCGTTGGAGTGTAAATGTTGATGCGACGGTGGAGATTGAAATACCAACCATCGACTTTTGAGTCTGCTTTCCATAGCGCTAGAACATCAGCGAGATCGGTATCCGATGATGTATGATCTCACGTCCCATAATTGTGAGAATGTGGGTTATATTTTATTCATGTCTATATTGGCTCTACCTATTTCTTGATCAGCAGCATCCTATATATCGTTCGATCAATAACATCGCCGATGCAAAAAACCACAACTTGCTGATGCGAAAGTGAACACTCGACTCACTAGGTTGAGCAGACTCAGTTAGAGCCTCCGACTGACTGACATTTGGCACACGGGCATGCCTTGCGTGTGATCCTGGATTAGGCAGAACCGTCCCCTCCATAATCGCTGAGTTGGTGATCCTTGACTCATTTGCTTATAAAACTCGACAAACAAAGGCACGCACCTAGGTCCTTATGTCAGGATATTTGTGCCACGCAGCCTCTCTTTTGCCATCTAGCACTTCGAGCTTGAGAGCTCCCCTCAGTCATAGGGGCTATTTTCAAGAACGTTGGTAGTTCGATCAGTCTGCACGACAAGAGTTTAGGCAGAACCTATGTATAACATAGAAGAACAGATGCCACGTACATGCCCATGTGAAAACAGAAGCACTTCTGCTACCAATGTTGTTTTAATCTTGAACGTATTCCCTACGTGTCGTGCAGACCTCGACGTTCGACTGTGACCGTACTTTGTATTTGCATTTTAGTGGTGCACACTCAGATGCCACGCACATACCCATTTGGAAACGAAAGTGCTTCTGCTACCAGAGTTGTTTTAATCTTGATTCTTGAACGTATTCCCTACGTGCCGTGCGCACCCAGCCCCTAGGGTAAGGTGTGTATGTGAACGAGTGATTGTGTATGTGTATCGTCCGTGTCTGTGTGCGCAAAATCGTTGAAGCAGATCCAGCGTCATACATTCTGCCTGAACAACGCTGCTCAGAATCACACCGCTGCACGTAAGACACGCCTGTTCTGCCAACTCTACAACACTGAAAATCAATTGTTGTGGTAGTATAAAAGCAAGTCATCTTCCTACCGTTCAACCCATCTCAAAGAGATCTCAGTTGTTCATACTGTCACAAACTAAACAACACGTTTCTCTTTTCTCACCGTCATTGTTACACTTACTTCGGCGGCATCTGTTACCAAACATCATTGACACTCGCGGTCCAGTAGACACTCCTCTTCAGGCGTAGACTCTTGCGAGCTTGAACATCTTCCTGATGGTGAGCATTCATGTAGCGAAGAATCAACTTTCTTTGCTACACGTGTCATTGCAGAAATTCAAATAAAGAAAACACACCTTGACACAGTGATATTTTCTTCGTGTATGAGGGTTCGCCTCATGTCATGCGAACCCTGCTTTTGGAAGCGTGCTCGCACTCGCTCGATTGCAGGACTTGTGGTGGCATGGGCTTGCCCACAAGCGGACTTCAGTCCCCACTAAGAGTGCCGCTTTTTCAAGAGGTAAATCCTAGGTTATGTATTAAGCATGCTTTCAGCTAGAAAATAACAGAACTCACGAAGCATTGTATACATCAGCATCATAGTGTTTGCGTAGGCGAGAAACGATTTCGGTGTTACTGTACCCCTTCGCCACGAAATACTCGATAGTCAACTTGATAAGATCATCAAGAACTTGAATAAGCGAAAATCAGCCAGGAATGAACTACTAGCGCAGAAACCCTACTTACGGGAAGGAACTCGATCGTTCTTTCCAATTGTATTCGGCATCTGTGAAAGTAATTCAGCCAAAATGTCAAGGACTGCTGTCCAAAGAAATCATTGTACTGCAATGGCAAGACTTGCCAGAAGATGGTTCCACCCGGGCCGGTGAGTCAAGTGTTTACTGTCACTGGCAGTGTCACATGAGTGCCGTCGTTGATCGAACGACGCATAGCCCGGTGCTGGGTGAGAAATGGGTAGAGTCGATATCGAGTTGGAGAAGATATGTCGAATGATAAAGCGTTTGCGTACTTGGTACTCTTGGTGTTAGCAGAGCCCCATGAGTCGGTCATAAATCAAATCCATTCGGCTAGAAATCATGCGTTTTGCATGGTTGATTAGTCGCTTGATTGATAAGGTATGCAGTCGTGCGTATCGTTTTTTGTTTGGCTTGTCCTGTCCAGTGAATGGAATATAACCTACAGTTACATTGTCACCATTATTGTGAATCGTGAGTTCATACATGGCCCGGTATCAGTCTTGTTGATGCATCAGCATACTGCCACTACGAGTTTGTCGCACCGTTGGAGTCTAAATGCTGACGCGAATGTGGAGATTCTAGAATATTAACCATCGACTTTTGAGTCTGCGATCCATGGCGCTGGAACATCGACGATATCAATATCCGTTCATGTATGATATCACGTCCCATAATTGTGGGTTATATTCCATTCATGTCTACTTGAACTCGATATTGGCTCTGTCCATTTCTTGATCAGCAGCATTCGATCAATACAAAATTAGACACTAGACTTACTAGGTTGAACAGGCTCTGTTAGAGCCCCCGACTGACAGACATTTGGCACACGGGCATGCCTTGCGTGTGATCCTGGATTCGGCAGAACCTGTCCCCTGCTCAATCGCTGAGTTGGTGATACCTGACTCATTCACTTGCAAGGATAGGCACGCAGCCTTTCCTTTTCCATGCAGCAAGTCGAGCTTGAGAGCTCCCCTCAGCCATGGGGGGCGGTTTTCAAGAATGCTGATGGTTCGATTAGTCTGTAGGACGAAAGTTTAGGCAGAACCTATGTATAACAGATGCCACGCGCATGCCTGTGTGGAAACAGAAGTGCTTCTGCTACCAATGTTGTTATAATCTTACGTGCAGACCTCGCGATCCTCGCCGAGTCTGTGACTGTGTTTTGTTGTGTTTGGTACGCCAACGACCGAAAGATAGTATCATTACTAGATGTGCTAGCACTCACAACCAAAATATAGCACGCTACATTGATGGTGCAGGCACGCGGCTTACGCGTGGTGTAAAACGTGCGAGGGCGTGTGGGAGAGAAAGCGCATAAAGAGTGTTCACAAAGCGACTGCAGTACAAACAAGGTGATAACGAAAGTGGTTATGGAGGCCGACGATTATTCGTGGATGCAACATTCTCACTCAAGGGTGGACCAATGGTAGTGACTCGTTCGCACAAATTCAACAGAGTGGATGGGCAAATGAAAGATCTGAGAGAAGTGAGAAGCGACAGTGCGAAAAGGAACGTGCACTTAGGCTCTTAGCCTTGGAGCCTGACCGTCGTGGTGGCAGCTTCGATCATTAATTGGAGGCTCGATGCACATAATAGGTTGATAATTTATCCTGTATAATTATCAGCCAGCTTCACCTATCCCACCAAATACTCGGAGATTCGAATTGCACTAGTAAGACGTGAACGTGGATGGTGATGACAATAACCAAACAATAGCCACTCACATACCTCACCCTCACGCTTATTAAGCAGTTGTTTGAGCTCTTGAGTCAGCCTTTTCCACTCGCTCGCGGTCGCAGACTCAAGAGGACTCAAACGGCACTATGGCGACCAAAGAAGACCAAGAGGCGTTGCGTCTTCTCGTCCAACACGTCTCCCGAGGATTCTACGAACCAAAGTTCACCATTATCATGGACCAGCTAGCGCGTCATCCGGTGTAAGTATCTAGAATGTGGATGAGACAGAGCCTGTTAACCTTTCAACTACGATATATACCCATGACCACTAATTTGGCACCAGTCTCAAGGATGACGACTTGGCCGGGCGGATGGGCCTTCAGGCGAAAGAATTGAATAAACTCATGGCTGTTTTAGGAAACGACCGCCTAGTGCAAGTGTAGGTGTAGTCGCGATTGTCTCTCTGCAGTTGTATCTGATTTTACTCCGAAGATACCGCCAAAACGAGCTCAAGGAGGGGGCTCAGAGGTCTGTCGGAAGACAGTACTACTACATCGACTACAAACACTTTTGCGATGTCGTTAAGTGGCGCATTGCAGAAATGCGGAGAATTATAGACTCGGGTCTTCGTAATGTCAGTCTATCTAGGCTCGTTTTTCCCGTCATGCACTAAAGCAAGTGGCACTGTTTAAAGGAGCTTGACAACAAAGGCTATATATGTCCGCAGTGCAGCAAGTCGTACACAACGTTAGAAGTCGACAAACTGATGGATTTTTCGAGAGGAATATTTGTGTGCGAGGACTGTCACGCAGAAGTTGTGGAGAATGAGAATGCGGAGAACGTCAGGGGGAGTCAGGACCGAATGCAGAGGTTCAACCACCAGATGCGGTTTGTTGTCGAAGGTTTGAGAAAAACAGAGTCTATGGTTCTTCCGGCGTGCGTATCTCAATACATCAGACGTATATCTTTCCTGACGCAGTATATTGTAGGCTCGACGTTCCCACATGGGTCAAAAATAATGTTGGTGATGTCGAAAAGCAAAAGACTGGCCAGGTGTCAGGTTTGAAAATAGCAGGCTCTGGACCTGGTGGGAGACAAGAAGACGGTGTTGGTATAGTCATGTCAATGGACAAGGACGAAGCGACCAGACGGCAGGAACGAGATGCCGAGGCAGCGGCAAAGCGGCAGCAAAACGCCCTGCCAGCATGGCATTTAAAGAGTACTATCACCGGAGATTTGACGGCTCTCGGCATGCAGGAGAGTGCGCGTGCCATGGCGAGAGAAGGCGAAGGTCTGCCAGTATCCAGCGACGACTCTCTCAAAGGGCTTGGAACTATCGGCACTCTATCACGCCCACTTCAGCTGACAGCGATGACGGAAGATGTGAAACCAGAAATCAACCAAGAGATGGATTGTACGTCTTTTGCGATGTAAATTCTGTATCGTTGTGGTGATCTAACTGTACACAGATTACGATCAGTACTATGCCTCGTTGGCAGCCTCTAACGCAGTTTCCTCTCAGAACACGCCCAGATCTGGCCTCGGAAGCGAAGAGTTTGAAGAGGACGAACAAAAACCTTCTGTGCAATATCTAGATTCCCTAAATGATTACAGGAAGCGGTCCCGATCAAAAGAGGATGAGGGTACTGCAGCGACGAAGTTGCCCAAAACTGATGTCCCACAACTAGAACCAGACATTACCGATTCAACGATGGATGTAAACGGGGCGGATGATACCCTTGTATTAGGTGGGTTTTCGTTCTCCATATCGGGGATTGTAGTATCCTCATCGTTGTGCCGCTTTCGCAGTTAATGGTGTCTCGAAACTATTTTCGGAGGTCACTGATGAAGATACCGAACTTATGACACCAGACGAGTATACCACTTACTACGAGGTTTTGCAGTCGCGGTTGTAGACCTAATTTATTTCAGCTACCCTTGGTTTGCCGTGGTCGACAAAAGGAAACACATTATAATTGTTGTACTGATTCAAGATAATAATAAATGCATTCTCGTGTACTGTCGGCGTTCGAGTAAAGAAGATTTCCTATGATACGGCCTTACTTCAGTATGTAAGTTAAAATGAATCAATTCAACTATCGCAAAGCAAAAACAGGCAGCTGCAGTGTGCATGAAAATGACTCGTATGCGACTGGAATAGGTACGTAAAGTAAGCAATCAAACACCAAGTACAACAAGAGCGGTCAGAATGGTCGTTCGAGCCTTAATTG
Source organism: Suillus bovinus (assembly GCF_016758785.1). Classification (NCBI taxonomy): domain Eukaryota; kingdom Fungi; phylum Basidiomycota; class Agaricomycetes; order Boletales; family Suillaceae; genus Suillus; species Suillus bovinus. The sequence goes on from NW_024542070.1 coordinate 407,017, forward strand.
ATGGATGGGATAGGCCTGCTTGTGCTCCAGCACGTTTGGAACCACGAGAGGCTAACAGAGGCACATTCTCCTTGCCGATCTCGCCTGGAAGAATGTAGGAAGGCTGCCAACGAGTATTCCAGAAGTCATTTTGTACGTCGAGCTCATCGGAGAACGCAGCATTTGCTATATTGCAAGTCATGTAACGTGTCAGGTCCTGATTTTAAACTGCCACCGATGGCGAGGCTTCGGTCGATCTTGAGGAGGCCAATGTGACCGAGACCATCCGGGGAAAGATACCCGCCCCACTAGGGATTGGGAATGGAGCAAAATTCCAATATGCGCCAATAGCACCTGCTACTTTAGCGAATATACATGGCAGATCCAAAACAATCATAGCGGTAATACATGGGCCGGATAGTCAACGCTACAGCGGTGAGGGTATTTTTCTGGTTTACCTGCATTATTTCGGGTAACTACGTAGGATGGGTGGTCGGGCGGTTACGAAATCCAAGTGGATGGTATCATTATTTCTGGCAAAACCCAGAGCTTGAATGTCGGACCCTGCGGAAGATAGGCACTCTGCCGCTATCCTGACAGTATCGTACTGAATATTAGTCACGACCGGGAAATAGGGCCCTAGGATGATGTACTCACGATCAAACAAAGAGGTAGTTCCAAAGATCCAATATCATACGAAACCCAGCGATTGGAAAGCCCCTTGAAATCATCAGAAGGACATTGACCTGACAGCGAAACGTAGCGGAGACAGGTCAAAACGTTGGCGGCAGCCAGCTGTGCAGGGTCGACCTTATCTCATGATAATGCTTGGATAAATTAACGGATATATCCCTGTACAGGGTACAGGTCCTGTCGACTCGATCATCCCGGCTAGCATGTGTTGGCACTTTTCCAGCGTGTGCATTTGTTACGCAGGAAGACGCTCCCCAAAAACGCAAAACACAGACACTCCATCCTGTGCAAGCTCATAATATGAGATCACGAGCAACACCGGAGGAACAAGAGTTGCAGCTGAGGCGACAAATAATGATTCAGAGGGAAACAGGTGAATAAAGATGACCAAACAAAGCACGGGCTGGGCCAGTACATATGCCGGAACGTTGGCGAGGTCTTGACTATTGCTAATACCCACGATAAATACCCATCCGAGCGCTACATTGCTGTATCTACCTGGACTTAGAGGCGCCCTGGCGACCAACATCTACCTCTAATTACAAGACTTATGTGGGAGTCACAGGCGGTTGTGTCAAAAATTCAGAGGTTTCTAACGGAGCCTTAGTCTACAGCGACCTGCGACCTCTCCGCGACAATCTCGAGGAAAACGCGCCATATCAGAGCACGCCAGAAACTAGTCAACCATGGACTGTGGCATTTTCAATTCAGTTGATTTACCTTGTGGTCGTAGTATTGAGAACAGGCTGGTCAAGGTAGCGTTTCCGTCTACATAATCCGAAGACATTTCCTTAAAACAGTGTTGTTGTCGCAGACAGCTATGTACGAGCACATGGCAAATTTTTCTGGTGGTCCGCCAAACGATTTTCACTATGGCTTGTACTCAGAATGGGCAAAGCATGGATGGGGAATGATTATAACTGGAAATGTCCCCGTCTCACCTCAGCATTTGACCTTGGGCCGTGATATGGTTGTGCCACCCATACTCGATGTAGAGGACATCAAACCCTTCAGGAGGTTGGCGCAAGTCATTCACGGAGCCGTTGATGGCACGCGCCCCCTAGCTATCATGCAGCTATCGCACGCTGGACGCCAATCATCGAATTTTCTTGGCGGTCGGCCGCTTTTTGTTCCACCACTGGCTCCCAGTCCTATTCGTGTTGGGGCAGGACACGATGAAAATTATGGAAGGGGCGCAATCTCTGACTTGATGTTTCATGCGCTGTTTCAAGTTCCTACGGAGATGACCACACATGACATTCTCAACGTACAATCCAGTTTCGTGCGAGGTGCTCTCTTGGCATACAGATCAGGCTTCGATGGAATCCAGCTTCATGCTGCCCATGGATGTGAGTCAATGTGATATTTGTGTTGATATTTGGGTTGAACTGGAGTCATTTACAGATTTGCTTGCACAATTCATGAACCCTAAGGTATGGTCACCGTGTACTTCCAAAAGTCAACTATACTTACATTTCAGAGTAATATCCGGACGGACAAATATTCAGTAGCACCGCAAAACGTCACTCGCATGCTGTCCGAGATAGTTCAAGCTATGCGCAAGGTGGTGCCAACCACTTTCATAATCGGAATCAAAATCAACTCGGCTGACTATATACCTTCTGGAAGTGCCGAAGAAGTATTTCAGGAAGGCGAACAGCGTGTCCTGGATCACATTCGCACCATTGCAAGTTGGGGTATGATTGACTTTATCGAGATTAGTGGCGGCGATTACGAAAATCCTGGTACGGGGGCGTATAAGGAGAATGTTCCTCAGTCTCACCTGATCTTTTGCTCAGACTTTATGGCATGCAGTGGATCTCAAACACTAGGCCGCCAAGCCTTCTTTGCGCAGTTCTCACGGACAGTCATGAAGGATCTTCACCAATCGCCTGTCCCTTTGTCTTCCGTCCCACTCATTCTGCTGACTGGTGGCCTCCGTTCTTATTCTCACCTACAAGCTGCCTTGATGTCAAAGCACGCCGACTTGCTAGGCATCGGGAGGGGTGCTGTCATTTGTCCCGACCTGCCCAAGATCCTTCGATTACAGCTACAAAATAGCAAATCTTCTAGTGCTTGGGCTGACAAGCCTTTTGCACGCGAACCAGATATAGAGTCCAGACCTTCTAAATGGGTACCAAGTGTAAAGCTTATTGGCGCTGGCGTCGGGACTGCATGGTATGTCAGTCGAATGAGGGACATTGCCATCTCCCAGATCGAGAATCCCAGAGCGGAACCACCACTCGTGGATTACAACAGAGGAGCATTAATTGCTCTGCTTAGGATGTGGGTTTGGTTCAATTCTAGAATACCCCCGATTTGGATCCTAGGAATATTCACGGTGCTCGTTGTCACGGTCTGGTATTCTGTCATTGCGTTATTGTGATCGGGACGCTCATGCCGGTGCGGCCTCCGAGCAGGGCAGGACGGCCGAGGGCACCTTGGCGCTCCACTTTTTGTTCCCAAGACAGTGCCGATTGTCACATTCCGACTAGGAGACACCAGGGAAAATTGTGTAGGATAGACTGCTCGTCACTATGCAATATATGTTTGACTTACGAGGTTCGATCCAGGACTTTGAAGGTTGAATTGTTTACAAAGCAACTTACGGCTTGCTCATTCTCATGTTTTTCCGATGTATCTCCGCACGCGACGTCATCGAAAGAGTTGTGCTGATTCAACCTCTTTTTTTTATATCTAATTTTATGTCCATCGAGAGTGAGAACTCTCTGTAGGACAGTACGGACTAGGTTTTGGAGCCCCGTGTTCCGTGCTCTCTTTCAAGTCCCCAAATGCAATATAATCGTTGCCTTCAAAACAAATCTAGGGAATACACAATCGTCACTTCTACCATGTGCTGTCGGTTTCCCCCCGGGTGCAAGTAGAACCGTCAAGGATAAGAGATGATAAGCCCCTTGGAAGAGCTCATCGCATTCGCCAAAGCATGCGCTTTCCGGCACATGTGGTCCGTTGAAGGCATAAGGTGAAGGCCGTAACTCTCGCGATTGTCAATGCTTGGTAAATATAGCTCTGAAGAGGGGCTATAAAGCTAGGACGTGCGAGACCACATAAACCTGTCAATTAATTCTTGTATAGTGGTATCAGCATGCCTGCAACAACATCGGTCACACTCAACACTGGAGCAGTCATGCCCACGGTCGGCCTTGGTAAGCATAGCTGAAAGGGAAATCATCTACTGAACGTTGACCCCGTTTTCGAATGTAGGCACATGGAAGTCCAAGCCCGGCCAAGTCGAACATGCTGTTGAATTCGCCTTGAAGAACGGATACAAGCATATTGACACTGCCGCTGGATACCAGAATGAAACAGAAGTAGGACAGGGGATCAAGGCGTCTGGTCTGCCAAGGGAACAGATCTTCTTGACTACAAAGCTTGATAACCCCGACCAGAGACATCCTGCCAAAGCTCTTGAGGCATCGCTCGAGAAACTTGATACTCCTTATCTGGACCTCTGTAAGCGGGAACATGTTCACTGATCTTGACGAGTGCATTAATTCCTTGAGCAGGGCTCATGCATTGGCCAGCTCCCATGACAAGAGATGGCCAAGCAGATAAGGAACACGACTGGTTGGACACCTGGAAAGTTATGGAAAGCCTATACCTTGCTCACCCAGATAAATTGAAGGCTATTGGTCAGTGGCCCAAACTCGCGTGCTATCTCTGAACTAAAAGTGTATCAGGTGTCTCCAATTTCTCCGTGGAGTACCTTGAACGCTTATTGAAAGTTGCCCGCGTCGTACCGGCCGTGAACCAGATTGAGCTCCACCCGTAAGTCGAATAAATTTGGTTTTTTTGAGCGCTTTGATTGTGAATTATTATACGTAGTTCGTGTCCTCAAGATGACGTCGTCGAATACTGCCAGAACAACGGGATTGTGTTGACAGCTTATTCTCCATTGGGATCCGATAATTCCCCCTTGTTGAAAAATGAGACTGTGACGAAAATAGCAGCCAAGTACAGTGTGCAACCCGCCAACGTGTTGATATCCTTCCACGCAAACAAGCCCATGCGCACTGGTGTGTAGTCTTCACAAACATTCTTACTGAAGCGATCGGTTCTCAATGGTATAACAGTGCTTCCCAAGTCTGTGACCAACGAGCGCATCTTGAGTGAGGTGTTATTCCTTCATTGATTCCGGCTGTTGTTCATCATTATCTTTAGACAACGCGAAGATCATAGATTTGACCCCTGAAGAAATTGGCGAGCTTCATGACATTGACAAAACGCACCATTTCCGTGCTTGTCATCCTTCTTGGACAGGTTTCGGCAGTCTCGGATTCCCTGATTGCAAGTAGAAGTATAGACGTAGGGGTGGATTCAACGTGTCCGCTAGACCCCGATCTTAGTCAGTTATTGTGTAAATAAAGGTATTGCTTCTTTGTGGACTCCGATATTTGCGAGCTAAGCAGCTACATCTAACGTTACTGTTGAGCATCCTATCCGAACGAATGGCGCTGATCATGTCTCTGCCATTGGTTGCGCACCTGCATAAGCATGCTCAGTCATCCCCATTCCCGGTATGAATGAGATTAAGGTTAGTGGTGGCATTACTGCGTACAACCTCGGTGTTATCAAGGTGTCGTTGAGTCCTGAGTCAGTCCTGGAAGTGCCACTGGTGCATACGATTGCAGTGCAGACTCCGAGTCGGAGAAGGCAGGTTGGGTGGTTGGGGATCGCCATCCTCCATCTGGTATGAAAACGTCGTATACACTCCACTTCTAAGGAGTAATTTAACTCCACATCTGAGACTCGATATTCGTGCCTGTGTATGTCTCTGTACATGTACATGACAATGCTTCTGCTTCATGATGATGTAGTGATGAATGACTGTCAAATTTTCACACGAAGGATGCTGTCAGAAACTTAGAAAGTACTGAGATATGATATGTTTCACTGATTGTATGTACTGAATCATTTGTCTGCTGTGGCCGATGCCGATTTTCTATTGTTGTTGTCCTTTTGGTCAGGACAATAAACCCAACTTTACTTATAGCCGCAAATTATTGGCCTACATACCCCAGACGTCTGCGTTCCAGGCGCTTGACTGAGGTAAGATATGGTCTATTAACTCGCTTGTATCATGACTCATGCTGCGGTAGAGAATCTGCTTGCTGATCCTGTATAAATCCTTGTCATACATGTGCATGCAAATATTGATACTAGGCTTACAATGCCGAGTAGGAAAGTGTCCCAGTCAATGCAAGAGAAATTCGCATGCATTGATTGGAATACTTTTCTGCCTGGAGTTTCTTAGGGGATCTGTCGAGCACTTTGAGGAAACCTTGTGCAGTAACTCGCAAACAACCCTGCGACGTAGGGGTCGTCCATTCTGCAAAGGTGAGAGAAAGTACGGCTAGATTGACACTCCATACCTCAATTTGACGGTCGTCCTCCTGATGGGCACTCATTTGGGTTTGAGACTTGCCGAAGCAGCCATTCCGAGCTCTTTTGTTCTGAAAAAGAGCATTATCAATTTAGAAAGCATGGTCGAGCAGGAGTTTGAATATATTTCTGAGATCTTAGCCAGGGCGGGTGTTGCATGGCTGTGCGAAAGCATAGATCCATCACTGACTTGAAAATTGAATTGCAGAGATAAGCATATACATCTTGGTACACCAGCAAGCTGTGAGTCAAAATATTGTCAAGATGGGTAAGTGGGTATTATCAAGTACCGAGAAACTGTGTACAAAAACAACTTGAAGCCCAGTGCACCTCCATATACACGTTAGAGAATCTGTTGAGATCCGAAACATATGAATGTCAATCAAAGATAGAAATATCGTATCACACTCACCTACGCTGATTGATGCATTCCTTAGTCTTCATCGTCGTCACCAAATGTAAGGAGCTGAATAACTGTGTTGGGTGGAATGCAGCCAACGCAAAGAAATTCGTGTTCATTCATGGCTTCAGGTTTGATATAGGCGCCGGTATATTCAACAAGATCGCACATCTGGAGCACATGCCTGATTGTTGGAGCTGCAAGCTGCAGATCTTTGCAATTGAGACATTGCGACTCCCCCTCTCCACTAGATTCAAAGCAAATTCGAGAGCCTTTCCGCGTGAGGCTGTCACAGATATAAAGGGAGTCTGACGTCGATTGCTCCAATCCATATGCCGTTCTAATTCACGCCGGGCATTCCGATGGTCGGGGTCGTAGACAGCATGAGGTATGCTGGACACAAAGCCCCTGGTGTGACTGTACTGGGAACGAGACTCCTCATCAAACACTCGGTAGAAATGTCTTGGAAGCTTTGTCTCGTCTGACTCTGAGTCAGACATTCAAATTGAAGAACTGCTTTATTATTAGATAATTGAGAATGCGCAAACATACACGGCACCTTGTGGAAATATGAATGCAGTGTGTGGTAGGACAAGAGACTCCTTCAATTCTCACAAAATGAATATCAGGTCATGCTAAATTTTAGGTTTAGGTACCAATGCGCCAGCTTTGCCATCATTTAATTCATCGTAACGGTGCTCGGCCGCCAGTCCCCGACACATCTGTACAGAATTCGGGTCCACATGGCCTTACACGTAGTCGGTCGTGTTGAAGACGTGCTTTGAAAGAGTCACATCAAGCCATCAGAAAAAAACGTCCAGTGCGCTGCGGTCCCTCCATGCCATCACTGACAGCGAAAGCATGAAACAGAAGTGGAATGAAGCATCAAGCTCAAGGGCCAGTCCGCCGTGTTGAAGACGTGACTCGAAGTCTCGAAGAGTAACAATTTGGTGCTGGAAGAATGACAGGCTAACGCCGGACTACAAACTTAACTTCCTACACCTGGGCGGTCTGTATAGGGGAAGAAAGCCGCTGAGCCCTTTCTTCTTCGGCCGCCGGGTCAGCGTTTGAAAGCAGGGCTACATTCCATCAGTGATGAGAGAGCTACATCGACGTTCTCCTTGTGCTGCGCGCTGCACGCACGTTCCTATACAGATCTCATATGCATGGCTCTGCATGTTTAAATGTCACAATTGAAGATTGTGATAATGCAAGGGTTTCAAGCATTCCATATTCAGCTTCAATTGAGTAGCGGAAATTGCTTGCTGCTGTCACCAGGACCTCATCCCCGCACAAACGAAGGGAGGGGAACTTATAGCAATAACAATTCTGCCAGATTGATCAGAATCGTGCCTATATGTATATGCAGGACATAAAAAGCTGGCCGTATTCCTCCCATCTCAGAGACATCTCCCTTCATATTATTACCTCGCACAGAAAAATGCGTTTCTCCCTCGCCATCGCTGCTGCTTTGACAACATCTATGTTTGTCAGTGCATGTCTCAAGGAGAAGAGTCCTTGCATGCAATTTAGCAGCGTCAAGTGTTGCTCTGGCTATCAATGTGCCTTCAAATTGTGAGTATGAGCAGGTCGCTGTGCAAACACACATATATACTAACCTGCGCGCCTCAGAATGGGAGCACAACATGCCAGCCGGCGGTAATCTGATTCGCTGCCCGAGTTAGATAATATTCATAAGAATAGATCAATGCAACGAGATTCTTGCGTCGCAGTTCGCGGTACGGTCTCCGCAAGCAGACCCGCGGGTTTGCCTAGGTACTTCAGTAGCACTGTAGTTCGGAAAATTTCCTTTTTGGTATGTTTTGGCCCGTGCGGCATAGGGAGCAGCTGGGGTCCTATCAGACGAAACATGAATATCAGGTTAGTATATATGTGTGTTTGCACAGCGACCTGCTCATACTCACAATTTGAAGGGCACATTGATAGCCAGAGCAACACTTGACGCTGCTAAATTGCATGCAAGGACTCTTCTCCTTGAGACATGCACTGACAAACATAGATGTTGTCAAAGCAGCAGCGATGGCGAGGGAGAAACGCATTTTTCTGTGCGAGGTAATAATATGAAGGGAGATGTCTCTGAGGATGGGAGGAATACGGCCAGCTTTTTATGTCCTGCATATACATATAGGCACGATTCTGATCAATCTGGCAGAATTGTTATTGCTATAAGTTCCCCCTCCCTTCGTTTGTGCGGGGATGAGGTCCTGGTGACAGCAGCAAGCAATTTCCGCTACTCAATTGAAGCTGAATATGGAATGCTTGAAACCCTTGCATTATCACAATCTTCAATTGTGACATTTAAACATGCAGAGCCATGCATATGAGATCTGTATAGGAACGTGCGTGCAGCGCGCAGCACAAGGAGAACGTCGATGTAGCTCTCTCATCACTGATGGAATGTAGCCCTGCTTTCAAACGCTGACCCGGCGGCCGAAGAAGAAAGGGCTCAGCGGCTTTCTTCCCCTATACAGACCGCCCAGGTGTAGGAAGTTAAGTTTGTAGTCCGGCGTTAGCCTGTCATTCTTCCAGCACCAAATTCAGGCCTACCTCCACATGCTCAAATGTATGACTTCGTCTTACGCTCCGACTGCCCAGGTCACAAGCCAACAAGGTTCATACCTCTCGTGCGTGTTCAAGTTGCTTGCGAAGAAAGACAAACTCAAGGCTGACCTGTTGCATGCTGAAGACAGTGACCAGGCAGAGAAACTGAAGAAGCGGATAGACAAGGTCAAGTTAAAGCCTTTCCATTTCCATTACAGTCATCAAGGCTCGTTGGCGTGCGTGTTTCCTTGTCCTGCTTGCTCCTTCATCGCTGAAAACCAATCAGCATGATATGACCTTATTTACCTTGTAAGGTTGAGCGACAGCTTTCCTAATATTCCCGCTACCGTAGGGGAGTGGGTCTTGTCGTGTTTGATTTTCACTTTTTTGCGGTTTTGGTCACCCCTTTTTAATCATCTTGTATAGTGATTAGCTGTGTTGCAACGTTGATCGATCGGTGTGGCCCGAGTTATGACTCAAAAACAGAGCGCAAAACCGTTCCTTTTCGTTCATCTCCCGTGTCCTGCACGGTCTTCGCTGGGTTGTTCTTATCGTGGATGGGTGTCGGGAAGAGCTATATAGACGCTGCTAGGTGCATGCATTCTATGGAGGTGAACTCAGGCAGCGAATCAGACGACTGCAGGAACACCAAACGCCCATTTCGACAGCCTCTTGAACTCAAACTAAGCTCGATCATTTTCAAAGGTTTCGAACTGGGTATTGTACTGATCAACCATGATATCAAAGCGAAAGTGGAAACATTGACGCACTGTCGCGACATGCCTATGAGGCAGCTTGCAAGTACCGATGATTCCATCCTGAGGCGCGCAGGACCAGTTAGTGTATATGTGTGTTTGCACAGCGACCTGCTCATACTCCGAGGTGAGGCCCGACACAAACCAAGCCAGCACAACACACGCCGGGGTCGTTTGTTATGCAACCACCCATCTCGACGACACATGCACTGACAAACATCATGAGATGTAGTCAAAGCAGCAACAATGGCGAGGGAGAAACGCATTTTTTCTGTGCGAGGTAATAAGATGAAGGGAGATGTCTCTGAGGATGGGAGGAACACGACCGGCTTTTTATGTCCTGCGTATACATCATGATAGGCACGATTCTGATCAACTTGGCAGAATTGTTATTGCTATAAGTTTCCCCCCTTTGTTTGTGCGGGAGTGAGGCCTTGAGGTCCCACTTCCAGTGGTAACAGCAGCATGCGTAAAGGCAATTTCCGCTAATCAATGGAAGCTGAATAACTACAGTGACAGTCCGAAACGCTGGCCTGCGCTAGTTCACATCAACTTCAACTACGTCCCCTACTCTTCCAACTGTCCCGGCCTTATTGGACTGTATAATCGTTTTCCTCTCATCCGTTTCGACAGATCATGCCGACACTACCTCCAGCCATTAAACCAACCTCGGGCTCATCTATTTCGGGCGACGATACACGTCTACGTTCTGACGCTCCCTTCGACACTGAAATAATCTCTTCCAATGCATGGACAGAGCATTTGGAGTGCTACTCATTATCAGACAACGAGCCTGAGCTGGCAGATAAACATCATGAACTGCAGCCTATCGAAGAGACCGTCAAAGCAGCTCGTGTACTCTACAACTTTGAAGGAAAGGCTGAATTCAGGGAACTGACCGTCGAAGCTGGAGATGAACTGAGTATCTTGAAGGAAGAAGCCGGAGATGGCTGGAGTTTGGTGAGAGCGAGCTGCTCTGGTGAAATAGGGCTACTACCTCAGACATATTACACGGTGAGTACTGATCACACCCATCGCTCGTATTTGGCTCATTCTGCCCGTGAAGTGCACGACTAGTTTTATAGCCGTTCATGCAAAAAAGGAGCTGTCTTCCAGTGCGATCACCTCCCAAGCATCTCTCCAGGAACAGTCGAAGCCACTTTCTATCGTCCCTCAGGATACTGGTGAATGGATGAACCCTCTCCCAAATTTCAGGCAAAGTCTTCTTAGAGGCAAGAGTTTGAATCGGTTTTCCGGGTTCGTGACAAGCGGTGCAGAAGAGTGGGTTCTCGAGGGCTATGTCGATCCAGTCGTTTCAAATCCATCCACTTCACATCAACGGATCTCTACGGAGGACTCCATCAATGATGATAATAGGCTCAGTAGACTTGGGCTGGGGGAAGCAGATAGGCACTATGTCGACACTGGCCCTACATGGCAATCTAAGGTCCCGAAGTTTCGAGTCTTGGTTCACTCACCTTCGAAGCGCACGTCGGGCCTTTCAGGAGCATATACTATGTATAGTGTCACTTCACTGTTTTCTTCGACTACGGATGAATCATATGATACATGCATCCCACCGATTTCTCCCACCCGTATAACAGTTCAACGGCGGTTTTCTCACTTCATCGTGTTGCACACCTCACTGACTAGACGTCTTCCTGGAATTGCGCTCCCACCACTTCCTGATAAACAGTATGCTGGGCGGTTCAGTGCTGATTTTGTCGAGGCTCGTAGAGGCGAACTCGAGAGATATATTAGGTGTATCGTGAGGCACCCTGTTGCACGATATGCCGAAGCCGTCACGTCTTTTCTCGGTTGCGAAAATGATGTGGTGAGCATAAATCATGGGTTTACTTTGTTTTCTGACCATATCCAAGGAATGGAAACGGCTTATGCCCCAATTACTTTCGATGCCTGCTGCTGGACCTTCATTCTTTGCACATGTCTTTCATCCTGCATTCAACATAGACGTGGACGATGCCACAGAAGTAATAGATCGCTTCGGTCGTCACACCCTTGCAGTGGGCAAGGGCATGCAGAGCTTGAGAAACATCTTTGGTCGCATTCGTGAAGTGAGACTAGGTGAGTGCGGGCACGTTCAGTTGTGCCGAATTATGATCACGACATGCTTGCCAGAGATGTCAAAAGCCGAACGATTGTTGTCGTACTCATTGTTGTCCTTGATTACGTCGACACCTTTGTCTTCTGCTCCCGTGGCCGGGATTAAGGAGGATGCGGAGGATACGCCTTCACAGAGAAACGGCCTCTTGAATGAAGAGGGAGCTTGGTGTTGGCGTGAAGGCTGCCAAGGTGCTCGCGTGTGATTCTGGAGCTCATGACTGACTGAGATATGACTCGAAGATTGTTTGAAGCTCACAAAAGCGATGCAGAAAACATCAGATAGTTTGCAGACTGTTGCAGACCTGTATGACGACCATGTCTGTGTCATATCGCTTGTGCAAGACTCGCACTGACCACAGACGAAGGCCCGGCGTACCCAACTTGAGACCCACGAAGCCTTCAAGAGCGTTGCTCATCCATACCAGCTGTATGAGGTATTTTGGACTATTCGATCGCCGGCTTCGCCCTGAGTGTGATCATCTCAGGGAATTATTGAAACCCACCAATCTACTGTTTCGCGATATAAAGATGCTCTCAAGGGGAAGGTCAGAACGCTCCCAATTTTCATGGAAGACGATGACTTGATATATATGTCCAGTCGAACGATGAGATGACCGCACGCTGCGAAACTGTCTTGAATACTACGATGGCTGAGATGGACACATACCACGACCAGAAAGTGGAAAACTTCAGCACAATAACGAGGGAGTATCTTGATGGGGAAATACACTTTTACGAACAGGTTTTGCACAAGTTGAAGGCAGCACGGCGCACCTTCGACGCTCCGCGTTTTGACCAGCTGAACAGGTCACCTCGTCAACCTTCAAGACATGAACTGGATTTAGAAGCCCCAAAGCTGAATCCTCCACCACTGCCACAGCCCTGTCCTCATGCATATGACTCAGCGCCTATGAGGCCAGTGAATACGGCAATACATAAGGGGATCGGAGCACTACTTGGAAAGTCCAGCCTGGTAGAAAGGGGAGTCTTTTGGGAAGAATGTGGGCTGAATAATGTGTCTGGTACGGTACCAAAGCTGTTACAATCACTTCAGGGTGTTGCAGGACTGATTTCGCTGTATCTATCTAGAATGTTTCCGACACGGGACTTACTTGAAATTCTGTATCGACGTCTCTTTCTATTTCTTTATAGCTAGTGTCTGCAACCGATTTATTGTAGATGCTCCGTCTATCTCACAAAATGTACGTGTTAGGTCAGGCCTGTCCGGTACGGCCTTGGTGATCTCGTCGGCCGACCTTCGTTTTCCTGCAGGAATATCCGTGTCGTAGTGGTGTGTTTTCAGTAGACGATGCTCCTTTTGGTTTTTTGATTTTTCTTTCATCGAGGTACTCTTTTCTTCGCACGTCTTAGTCCAAGCCTCGCCTTCAAGATGCTTAAAGATAGCCTGACTCGCACTCCCTAGCTCTTCATCTCGGCTCCACTTACCTTTCTTGGGACTTGTCGACCATCCATTCAAATTTGTGATCGTAGTGCCTGGACACCCTGAGACTCCGTGCGTTTCGTAGGATAGGGGAAGTCAGTACTGGCGGTGTTCGTCAAGCCAGGGCTAAAACGGGCGTTCAAGCTATACGAAGTCGTCGCGAGGAGCAAGCGAGGATGGTACACGCCCAAGATCGTGAGGGTGGAATTATTATTCTGAGAGATGTCCGACACTTGAGATGAAAATGTACGAGAAAAAAAAAATCGATGATTGAGTCCTAGTATGTTCGGCATTCTCCGAGTCCTTCCGTCGACTTTGTTCTCTTTTCGGAATAGATTATATAACACTACAAGCAAATGGCTTGCTTTTCATTCGCACCACCGTGATCTGTCTCATAGTAAGTTATTGCAATGAAAGTGAGAAATGAAAATAGACCGATCAGTTTTCATCAGTAGCTTTGGAAACAACCCTCACAGGCTCAGGTTCAGACACAGGGATCTATTCCTTCCCAGCCTGCACAGACGTCGGGGGAATTCTTTTCACTATAAGATCAGGACTGCAACGGCGCTCCCCCACCTTCGCCTTCATAATAATCTACCGCTTCCGCCTCACCTCCTCCTGTCCAGAACTTGTCTTTTATTCCACTCGCACGAAACATCATTTCTAGTAACTCTGCATATAGCTGACTCTTTTCAATGCTAGTTGAGTATGCCGTTGAAATCGCTATAAACTTTTTTCATAGTGATGAGGTTTACGGTATCGTCAGGCGAGGTGCTGACGGCCCTGAGGCCTCAGTACTTAGGAGGTCGGTGGCGTGCGCGTGCGATACTATGCATTCTAGAATTCCTATTCTGCTCACAGGACTTAAAAGTGAGGTGCCTTGGAAGCAGTCAAGGATCTTTGACCCTTGCTTGGGTTGGCATATTACTTTACCATATGGTGCCGTTGCGACCTGAGTCACGCTTCAATGATGTTGAATTGCTGCTTGCTATATATTCTGCCAACCAGCACCAGATGCCCAGCGATACTAGCACCTCCGACTCTCTGAAGCATGGATCCACAAATGTCAATGTCCACCCACCTCTCAACCATTCTCCGGTCCCAGAATGTAAGTGATTGATATTTGTCGTCATTTCGGTTCACTCATATCTATAATCTTGACACTGACAGTATTTTTTCGGTGCTATCATTTCGACCACAATAATCTCATTAACTAACAGGGTTCATGCTAGCATCAATAGTGGTTTTATGGGTGCGTGCTCTTGCCATTTGTCCAGCCGTCATTGACAAACATCTGACCACAGGTCTACGATTGTATCCTGAACTTGGACCAGGAGGTGACTTCATCTTTGCGAGATATAGCCTGTCGACAGGCTAACTGATGTGCATAGGTATCTCTGATTCATTGCTCACCATGGAAGAAAGGAAGCTTTTTTTATATCTTGGCGAGATACATGCCAGCCTTCATGCTCGCTGTACACTTATGCAGTGAGTCCAAATAGCATGATATATAATCAACTTGTAGCTGACCAGGATACCGAAGTGAACTATCTCCCGGATGAAAAAATTGTGGTGAGCATTTGTCTGAAATAAAGTCACCTGCTGTCCTGAGGATTTGCCGATGTAGACTTGTAAACATCTACATTCACTTTGGTTTTGTAAGTATTGTGATAGTAGAGTTGCCACTTCCGCTTCAAGTTCGTTCATTAGGTACTGCTGGATTGTGCATATTTGGTGCAGAAGGTATTACATGAATAGTGTATTCACGCGGAAACTCACAAGATCTCCAGGTATCTTCGCCCTTCGTACCTATGCATTATGGAGACAAAAGAAATCCATTCTGGGTCTTATGTTGTCAACGATAGTCGTATGTTTGCAGTTGCGTTCCCTTATTTCGTACTCTAACACACCTCACTGCAGTGCCTGGTGATCGTAAACGTGGTTATAGCACTGATGGTCTCGAAACCGACGGAACGTGAGTGTTTTCAAGAGCCACATGCAAACCGCTCAGTGTGGGTCGATGACAGTCCGACTACTAGTATCACACATGGGTAGCGGTTGTTACACATTATCCCACGACTCGAAGGCTGCATATGATTGGTCACTTCTAGTAGTATTCGAGCTTGGTGAGATCACGAAGCTATAAGTGTAGTCGAGTGCTCACTTTTTGCCTCAGAGATCATAACACTCACCATGATCCGTGTATATTGGGAATACCGTGAAAGGAGGTGTTCGCTACTCCACATCCTTCTACGACACCACACTTTTTACTTCGCAAGTGGGCTAAGTAAGTAGTATCTTCATGGCTGTTAAAACGGGACTCATCTTTCAATCCTAGCACTCTCGGTGGTCAATCTTTTAGCTATGCAATTGGTGCCGGTGTGTGCAAATCTGAATCCAACTCGATATCAGCTGAGGGATGCCCCATGCAGTTCGACATGTTCTCGGCATTTCAAATCGTCATGCACACGATCATCGTTACTCGGATGCACCTACAATTTTGCAGCATCAATATTAATGAGGTCGACGACTCATCTGAGTCTGGAGTCCCATCAGACTCTCAATTAACACAAATTGAACTTCAGACGCTTTCGCAATCGGAAGCATGATAGTTCAATAGAACTTTTACATTTTATTTTCATTCAGATATTTTTTCTGTTGTTGTAACGAATATAAGCTAATGTTGGGCCATCAGGAAAAGTGACGGCTGCAGGCTAGTAATCTATAGTGTTAACTAGTTGCTTTGTTTTGCTAACGAGTAAAAGATGCACACAATTGCTGGAGTTTAAGAACGAGGCTAAGCCCTTTGATCTGAATTTTCAACTTGATTGTACGGCTCAGTGTTAAATAACCGGTTGCAGAGTACCTGCCGTATGCGTAAACTTCACATCTGAATCATGCGCTGATCACAGTAAACTGACAGACCTCATCACGGCCTACTAGGTCTAACAATGCCGACTGTTGCACCACTCCCGACGTATCCTCCTGCAAGCGCTAGAAAATCCTTATCAGCCTCCCAGCTGGCAACTTTCCATAGCAACTTATCAAGCGCCCTCGCTGAAATCCTTGCACTACCACCCGCGAGAAGAGACACCCCTGCCACCCGCAGTTTTCTGTCCAGCTACGTTAACAACGTCGCCCATCAAACCCTTCAATCTCTCATCTGGGAAGCTCCACCGTATACAGACAACCATGTACATGCACGCGTCCTCTTCCTTGCAGAGAAGCTAGCTACCGCACCCTCTTGTTTCGATGTGAAGGCACTCCTGGACATCGCTATTGCATACTTTCCTTACCCAACCCGCGTTCGTGCCCTTTTCGCCACAGCCCTCGCTAGCACACCAAGCCTTGCTACTGTATTCACCTCAGATATGGTCCCTGTGCTCACTACCCTTCTCGATCCATCCCACTCTGCCGGTTTATACGGCCTCCGCAAAACAGCACGCTGCTTTCTCAGTTTGCTCTCTGGTTGTCCCCCCGAGCTCGTGCGTCCATTCGGGAGGGACCAAGATTTCATGACAGGACTCGCACAAGCCTACGAAGAAGGACTTGCTTCACTAGCACGTTCATACGGCGGCATGCGCACAGACGTCGGTATGCGCGAGCTGGATGACTGGGAGCGCATTTGGCTCGAAACCAAGGTCGACTTCATAGACAGCTTCCACATTATTATTACAACCATGCTTCAAGACCTCGCAGTCGCATCCGGTACAGCGTTGGCAGCAGAATCAGAACGGACATTTACCGTTGTATTTGCATTATTGAACCTCCCACCCCCGTCAGCAGTACAAGTGGGCGGTACTCCTGCTGCTCCTTTCCTCAACCGATCGCTAATAGCCGACTATCAACACTCGTATAACTTGTCTAGCACTCTTGCTTCTGCTCTACGCCGTGCTGCACGTGAAGATGCCCGAGTTGACCTCCTCGAATCCATCCTTCGTTCCTTCGACATTGAATCCTCCGTTGCTGGGACAAAAGATCCTGGGGCACTCAGGCTGATCATCAAGTCATCTGGCATCCCGCCCGGCGCCTCTGCTTCTGGTAAGGGCAAAGTGACGCAGTCTTCAAGCAAGGGAAAAACCAAAGCAGTTCGCCCTGAACCTGAGCCGCACGATCTCGACGTGGAGATCTTGCAGGTCATGGATATTTTCCCAAACCAATCGCCCGAGTATATCCGGGAGCTCCTCACGCAGTCTGTATTTAAGAGTGCAGAGAACATCATCGAAGCACTATTGGAGGGCACCGCACCCGCAATGCCCTCTGTTGCGGAGGATGTCAGTGTGAACAAAAGTGCCCATGTTGCGCTCAATGAGCCCATTGAAAGAAAGAATGTATTTGACGACGAGATATTGGATGTTACCAAGATACATGTAGGGAAGAAAAAGTAAGGAGTATCATTTCTCTATATATCCTGTTACTCACTGTTCTGCTCCACAGCCAAGACGAGGCATCAATGCTCAGGGACAGAGCGGCCATCGAGCAGATGAAAGCCGACATTTTGCGACGTGCAGAGGCCATGTCTGATGGAGAGGAAGATGACGACAGCAGCAAGGCTGCCGAAATCGATCATGATCTTGACTTTGGAGACGAGGTGAAGGTTGTCGGTGATGGAGAGGCTAGCAGCGAGGGCGAAAACGATGGCGACGAGGACGAGGTACCACCGTCTAAAGTCACTCCAGAGACTGTTCTGGAGCTTGCGTATATCCGTGATCCGGAGCTGTTTGCTAGAGATGCTAATACGCGGAGGTCGAAAGCACGCAGTGAGCTCAAAGCACAGATCGGCGAGTCCTTTGTTGTTCTCGTCAGCCGTGTTACTGAGATGATATACAGGCTGGTCTGATGAGCAAATTGAGGGATGGAGGATTATGCTGGAACGCAATGTATGCTATCATTATCTGCGTAACTGGTCGGTACTGATGCCCCCATCACCCCGCGTCCAGCCAAAAAAGGACAAGATTTTGCAGAAACACGAGTTTTCTGGGAATAGAATAGTAGATTTGTCGACGACTGGAAATGCAACTGGTTCTGGGTCATCATCCCGCGGTGGAAATCACGGAAGAGGGAGGGGTGCGCGCGGGTCGGGGAGAGGGAGGGGGCGCGGCCGAGGGTCTGGAGATAGTGGTGATGCGAGAGAGCGAGCATCGAAAGACAAGAACAAAGCTAGCAGAGGGAACCACAATCGGAAAAGGGGACATGATAAGAAGATGGCCAAAGCCGGTCCACCTTGATGCATAGGGGGCGATGTATGGGAGATGCTTTCTCAATTCATGTAATGCAATGTGCGGTAAAATACAACAGAAAGAATTTTTTATATATGCTGGTCGACAATCAATGTGTAGGCATGCTAGACTGTTTCTTTGTACCGAGGGAAGAGCTTATCGAACCTTGGTTCAAACGTGAGCTCAATCACGTCGTTAACCAGTTGCATATCTATATTACTGGAATGAAAACGAGCAAGGTAGTACAATCTATTGAAAACCATACCTAGCTCGCCTTCTGAATCCAATGGGAGTGTCGCCAAGGCCTTTATTGTAGACGCGTCTATCACACTTCCAATGACCTCGACATAGGTGGCAGTCACATCCACATTCTACCCCCATCGACAAAATGAGAGTTGTAAAAAGTCAAGGGTGCACGAGCTCTGACCTTCCTTTGGATCTCTACCTGGCCACCATCACTCGCCTCGACGATGGCAGTGTCATCTGAAAGCTGGAGGGGTCAGACGCGTACGTGAAAAACATGGATGGAGATTAGCTGACTCGGAGTACTTTGCAGGGGAGACGGACTGTCTTTCCCTTCATTCCGGCAAGACGGGCGGAGTTGACGCGCATTGAGATATGTTCGTTCATGGTAAGCTCAAGACCGGAAATTGGTGTATAGTACTTGCTTTGAAAGGACGCGTCTGTGGCTGTGTATCAATGCACAGTAAACACAAGTAAACATACACTTGCCCACCGACTTAGTACGATTCAGTATTTTCGTATGTGCACATAAAACCTCCCACAGGATTTTCAGGTGGTTCAGTATAGTTCATTCTAATTCACACTTCGTATTAATGCCCCGAGGACAAGACACGTTGTAGTCACGCGTCACAGTTTATGTATAGTAAGAAGCACCATGATATCTTGCTAAGCTCTCTACTTAACTCAAACCTCAAGGCTTTACAGGGTCCTGGAATACTTTCTTAATGAGAGCACAGTTTTCTGTCCACTTTCTTAACATCGTGAAGAAGTGGCTCTCACAGCTTGCACGACGTTCTGCAAATTCACTTTCGCTTTTTTTGCCTTTACTCCGCCGATTTGTTTCTGGCCATCTGAAGCTCGGTGCGTGTGGTCGGAGGTTGTTTGCTGCGACACATTTTTCTAGCGAGGCTCTACTGCGATCCAAAGGGAGTGTTGCAAGAGAGCATGCACCCACTTGCTTGAGTTCCCTGCCTGTATCTTCCTCGGACGATCCTTATTCGAGAATCCATTCACAAAACTCAGAACATCTGCGAAAAAGTACAGCGATACCTTTGTCACAGACAACAACACAGGATGGGAGTACTGCAGAGATCTATGGGGGCTCTATGTCAAGTTTGCATCAGTCATTGTACACGGGAGAAAGCTCGGGGAACGACATGGATCGGCCCTTCCCCAACGATGACCCATTAGAGGGGTCCGGTAGTCCAGGCCCATCACGTTCTTTAGGCCCCTACAGATTGTCAAGGTCACATTCACGTTCGCAGATGCACACGAATGATGATCGTTTTCTGGTTGCTGGAACGCCTACGTCTACGATCCATGCGGAGCTTGGCATGACTCATTCTAAATATAGTCTTGCTTCTCAGGCCAGCAGTCAGTCCCTCACATCGTCAATCACTGGGTTACGACCGCACAAGGGAACTGTTTATCATCTCCCGGAACGCATTCATAGTTCCATCGCGCTACAACCTGCACCACCAGATCTTGCTACTGGTCGTGTTCGTTATATTGCTCCGCCCGGTAGCGACAAGATGCCGGGCCCAGAGATTGAGGTCCATGAACACGCACGCCCAGGAGTATTTCCTATGGTTGCGAGAGGAGTTATGAGGTATGAAAGGTCGATTCCCCGGTGAAGACAAGTCTTCTCTTTTGCTTGTACTCTAGAGCTGATGTTGCAAAAGGGCCGCTGATAGTACTCAGACTACCGTCCCTGCTATGACAATCACATTTCCTGTGCATGACCCGAGGTAAGTCGTAATTAAATCATCTTCTTTCACACATAAACTCTTTCAAGGGCGGTTGTGCCCGAGGGATGGACCACGCTCGTTCATCCAGAAGGTTCTCGCTACTTTCTGAACGAAAAACAAGTACGTTAAATCCATTGATGATTCAAGACCAGCATTTTTAGTATGACTACTATATGCAGAGGACATTCACAGAAGTGGATATATTTGACGCAAAAAAACACAAGGGCATTGAAGACTACATGCAGTACTTGTGGAGTGGGCTCAAGTCCATTAAACGAGAGGACCTCGACATGACACAGGTGGATCTTGTACTCGAGCTAAAGGACGACAATGTTGCTAGTTCTGGCATCACTTGTTGGTACTATTTCGTCAACCACAATAGCAGGTGCCTTTTTTGGTTGCACGAGTCTGACGTCGAAGATGTGCTTTCCGATTGCAAAGGCGTCAAGAGTCTCTCTCACATACGTAGGTTGATCATATTTGTCAATGGATCTGGATCTGACGACTTGTCCTGGTTTCCATCACCAGGGCTTGCCATTGAAGCACAATACTGGTGTGTTCTAGGACAGGTCCGTACGACATTGCTTACAACACCATCCCATTCCTAATACAGTCATAGGTTCACATACAAGTATAATAACGCACGGCGTAGGCTACATTGGGAATACTTCCCTAACCTGTGCTTAGTCTCACAAGACCATGTCGATGAGGTTAAGGATATGTTAATACATGCGACATGTGGTCAGTACTCTTTAAGGCCCTCTATCTTGACCTAATATTTGGTCGCAAACATTAGACCACTTAACATCGAAGCGGTCTTCTGCGCTAGGTGATGCCATCGAACTCAAGGAGTACATCTCAGTGGTAGACGGAATCAAGGGTATGTACGCTACATCGATACTTCTTCGTGGATTCTATGTTAATCCAGTTTCTTTTTAAAAAAGTACATTCCCCTAAAAAGGGGCAGATGCACCGATGCCATGCTGCCATTGTCATTGGTGAGGCTTTCATTTGAAACTTCGGCTCTTCCTAATGACGATTATCATTCGAGGTCGTATCATGAAGTTATTCAGTCAGTGCTCTCATTTTCTATCTAGTTGTAATTGATGATGGCTTTCCAGGTGAAAATCAGTTTATCAACTTTCACGGGGAGAATTGCGTGAGACTAATCTCTGACGAGACGGTCCATGGTTGGATATACACGCCATCACTGTTGATGGTCGTGGTCGCACCCCTCCTTTTTTTGGACCCCATGACGCAAGTCCAAAAACTGCACAGGGCCTTTGTAGATGAAATTGCTTCCACAGCACGGTGGAATGCACTTAGCTCAAAATTGAAAGGGCAGATTCGGGACTCCAATCTCTTGGTGAATCCATTTTTTTTAATGTTGAGCAAAATGAATTTCGAACCATTGGTAGGCCACTGTCTTGCTCAGCGTCAATGTTGGGTTTCTTGCTATCAGCACTGTTGATAAGGGCGGAAGATCTCCTATTCAAATTGCAAGCTACATGTCTTTGGTGACGAGTTTGGGAAGTATAATTCTCGGTGTATTCTTGGTCTGGCATGAACGAACCTCTGGAGACAATACAGCCATGGAAGCAGTCAGTAGCTCATGCTGTATAACTGAAATGTTTCTTACGGTAGCTGTGTCAGGCATCATTCGCATTAAAACTTCACGACGAAAAGCACGGACTTGAAGTGCTAGCCATAATTTACAGCGTTCCCAAGGCGTTACTTATGTGGGGGTGAGTCTATATCATAATGTCATAGGCAGACGTCCTAACTCCAGGTTAGGATGATCTTCTTCTTCGTGGCATTCTCTATCGATTGGTGCAGTGCCAAGGATATAACTTCCAGGGTCATGGTTGGTACTGTGGTATTGATCGTATTTGGGTTGGTATCATGCGGCATCATTCGCATCAGGGAAAGAGAGCGCTGGTGGTGGCACGCATTTTGCCAGCAACTATCATCCCTTCTGACTTACGCTTCGAAACCCAATGAAGTCAGCCCCTGTACATCGCCAGGCCTCCCGCAAGCAAATGTCGAGGCAGATGATTCAACTTCACGTAACTTCCAACCAGAAATACCAGGTGCCAACAGTCGTGGAGATCATCCCGACTATATCCATAGAACTCGTTCATACCAGCCCGACGCCCCTGCAGCGTCCAAAAATGAAGGACGAGCAGCAGCAGCAACCAACAACATTGACGGTGCAATATTGCCTGGTTCATATGATACAGAACACAAGGAGGATGCGAAATACACAGATAACATCGTGGAAGAGCCCGAGGAGGACGATGATGCTCAGCCCTCGCAGAGCACAATTTCATATCCAAAGATTGTCGCCAGAGGCGCCACCGGTGAACCTTTCCGTCATGCGCTGGTGGCTGCGAAGTGGACACTACAGGACGATCAAGACATAGAAGAGGTCAAAGATTAGGATTCGATAGTTCTGATTTTGGATGTCATGAGAGGATGATCGTTGGGCTAGACGCTGAAGTAGTAACACCTACTATGCAATAATGTAAATGCGGCGTGCAACCGATGTCAACTCTGTGGGAAAGACAACAGAAAACGAATTGACAAGGGACAAGCAGGGCGAGTGTACAGGCCTTATACTTTTCCAAACAAACGCGAGGTCGGTATGAATAAGGTGTAACAACTTCGGCAGCTTCCATATTGTTGAAAAGTTAATCACGTAGCTTCCGATTGGTGTTGTCAAGGGTAAAATAGAGTATGCATCCATCGACAAGAAGCATATCTGCGTGAAATTGCAAATAGCGATGTACACCATCCTTGTTTATCGTGATGCGGGTTCTATGACCCTGGTATCGCTAGGACGTCCTTGATGCTGACGAAATTTTCAGAGCGTCAAAGGGTCCTTGAACCTGTACACGCCGAGCAGGGTATTATCCGATCCTGGTGATTCGAAGCAGTTTGGGCTAGGGGTTAGGCATGTTGTGGTAGGGTTCGGGCCATTCAATGGTGTGAGACTAATGTGCACTTGATTGGTGATTCGAAGCAGTTGGGAACGATTGATAGGGGCTAGGCCAAGGCGTTGCATGTTGTGGTAGGGTGCCTCTCAAGGTCCATTTGGACATTTCACACGTTTCGTCGACGAACCTCTGTCGTTCTTTTAATCTCGTTGGCAGTAAAAGAGAACGTGTTTCGTCGTCCCTGTCGGGATCACAAAGGTCGAAACTTTGTGACATCGTGTTGTTGATGTACTGATCTGACTTGAAGTGAACAATGTACGCCTCAATGTTCTTGAACTGCCCACAGGCGCGGAGGATGGCGAGGTTAGATTGCAGAACACGATTGTCTATGAGCACGATGACACAATCAAAGATGTAGAGGCCCATGTCATTGAAGTGCTGCCAATCAGACACCTTTGCAGTGCCTGATCCGGGAATGTCATACCCGGGAGTTCGGGGATGGATCAGGGTATCTCGTGACGGTATCAGCGGTCTCGACAATTCCCGTACGAGCGGCCATGGGATCATTTCTGGACAAGCCACAGACGGCGTTGATAAGGATGACTTGCCCGCTCCTGCAGAGCCAACAACTGCAATGTGAATGAATCCCGGGCTGTAGTGATAGTTGACCTTCATTTGACTGATATCTTGTTCTGAAGGGTGATACTCGAGGCGAACACCTTCGAACCATTTACGCTCGACAGAGTTTCGCTTCGTTTGCTCTGCGGCCATCTTCCGCAACCACCCATTCCCGTTCTTCTAGGCGCCTGTATGTTGTGCTACTTCCTCCGCGGTGCGCCTGGCTCGTTTGACTTCTTCCGCTCGTTCCTGTAAGGATGCAGCTCGGACCTTTCTAACACTGTCTTACGCCTCACTCGCCCAATCCCGCAGCCGGATGGCTTCAAAATATGTCACGATTACAGCAGCTATAACAGCCATGACTATTTGGACTAGAATCGGTGAACCTGTGTAGTGCAGAGAAACCTTGGGGGTAAGGGCGGTGTGGCAACGTTTTTTCTGTGTGCACCGATGTCAAATTGTCGACTGCATAACTTCAAGTTGAGCCTACCTCCGTATGGATTGCAATGATCTGAAAGCGGCGTCCAGATGATGACAACTCTGCAGGGCAGAGACGAGAAATGATTCGACACGAGGCGAGCAGGGTAGGGTCTTATACTTGTCAAGACAGGAGGCCAGTGCGAATAGGGTATAATGACTTCGGTGTTCTTGAAAACCTATCCATGTGGCTCTTGATGTGTTACGCCAAGGGTAGAATATTAGAACATGCATCCGCGGACAAGAAGTCATAGATCGGAGATCTACGTGAAGTTCCGCAAGTCGATTATGCAAGACAATCTGCAATTCAGTGCATGTAGTGCAACTGACAGACTTGTGCCTAGAGGTCGATCTGTCGGTGCACTAGGCTGCCCATGATAGACATGTACGAATATCGTCTGCAGGTAAACAGCAACCATCTTCAGCACGTCCGTTCTGCGTTATCGAAGCCAGTGTATTGATAAGATCCATCCATAGAGTGCCAATGACGTTCTTGCATTCGTATTGCCCCACACTACAGTTTATTGGATGAACGACTGGTTTCCAGCGTCTCCTCGAGACGACATTGATGGACACGTCAATGCATGCGGGTCTGTGCCAAGAAGAGACTTCAAGATCTTTTTCCGCTGATGGCTGTAGACAGAGCGCAAGGATCACGAAAAAAAAACCCGAGGTGATATTGACACCTTCTAATCTTTGGAACGTAATGGTGTGATGAAAAAGATCGAAAGAAAGACCGAGGGATAGAGCAAGGGCGGAGTGCTGAGCGGAAATGAGCGATAGGAGAAGACAGGTGATTCTGGGCATGTATTTCTTAAAATTCTGATGACTGTTTGGCACTATAGATGAAGGCGAAGTGATTGATCCAGTGTGTTCATAGTGCAAACAACTACTGCCATGGGAAGATGATGAGAACATCGTGGAAACAAAGGCGGCGGTTTGTAGGGGTTGGAATGTCGAAGTATGTCGAGTCGGGTGAAATATGAGATAACCAAATGTAGTGGACGATACAACGAAAGCGTAGCTGCGACTTGAAGCAAGAGTCAGAATGGACACAAGACGACAAGAAATATTAAGTCTTCAAGAGACCTCGACAGCATGTCTGCCAGGGAGCCTTTACCTGAGTGCTATCAATTGAGTGACTTTCTTCAGCCATGGACTTGTGGTTCCACGAGTTCAGGACTGCGGTACTGATAATTGGTTGTGGTAGTGCAAAGTTGCAGATGAGTCTTTCTATTTTTAGTAAGCATGTCATTTTAGTCACCGTTCGCACCTACCCTGAGTCAGGCTTAGGCCAGGCTTCACTGTACCACTTCCACATCATGGGCAAGAAACAGTCAGGGTCAGCTGAGAAAAAGCCCGCAGAAAAGAAAGGTGGAAACACCAAGAACACCGACAAAGGCGATCAATCCGAGAGCAAAGTAAGCTACAATAGTCGCTTCTGATGAAAACCGCACCTCGAGTCCTGTCCAGGGAAAGGGTGGTCTGAAGGCCGCAACTGCTGTCAATGTCCGCCATATTCTATGCGAGAAACACTCCAAGGCAACTGAGGCATTGCAGAAGATCCAGGTTGCCACACATGCCATTATATGAAGATGCACTAGTTCTGATAGGTGGTTTGCAGGAGGGGCAGCGCTTCGACAAGGTAGCGCAGGAATACTCAGAGGACAAAGCTAAAGGTGAGTTTGCTCACCAAATAAATGTGGAATGTCACAGATGCTCTCATCCTAGCTGGTGGCAGTCTTGGTTGGATGGTACGGGGGTCTATGGTTGTAAGTGATTTATTATTACTGACTCAGATAAGCAAAGAATTATTTCTATCATAAAGGGTGCATTT
Source organism: Suillus bovinus (assembly GCF_016758785.1). Classification (NCBI taxonomy): domain Eukaryota; kingdom Fungi; phylum Basidiomycota; class Agaricomycetes; order Boletales; family Suillaceae; genus Suillus; species Suillus bovinus. The sequence continues at coordinate 433,452 of NW_024542070.1, forward strand.
CAAGATGCTGCGTTCGCCCTTACCCCGTCGACTGTCGACAAACCCAATTTGTCGCCTTTAGTCAAGACGAATTTCGGATACCACATTATCATGGTAGAGGGTCGTCGATGAATCGACATCCTGTGTACCTTCCGTACAGTATTATGCACTCGTTTGGCTTGAGTCTGTACTAATTAGTGAACTATACAACTACCATACGCGGGTGAGATACAAACTAAGGATATACGTGTCAGAAAAGTCGAAAGGACTGCAGTATAACTACCAGATAGTTAAAGTGTCGAATCCCAGCAGAAACAGATGTCAATTCATCCATGTGACTCCCATAATAACTGCTGACTTGCACTGTAGTCTATACAGACAAGCTAAGGGGCGCCACAGCCTGCTACCAGATCACCATGGACCTTGTGAGGCATGGAGGCAGCGACGTGGTGCACATTATCACCATGTTGAGATAGAAGCTCAAGGAACAAACCTGGACCGAGATCAGCAAGCCGATTTCAGAGGCTGTGCGGGAGAGGTCTGACTTTTGTCCTCTTTGGACCACGATATTGGCATCGACGGCTTGCAATAATCCGGGAGTTCTGGAGCGGGAGTGGCTTCCTCTGACGGGGTTGCGACTGCGCGGGCTCTGGGTTTCCGGGGTCTTCTGGTTTGCTTTGGAGGTGGAGCCTCAGCACCTGGTTCCTAATCGTGTCAAAATATACATATCAACAAAAACGCCAGTAATAAACAACATGACCGGGACGTACAGTGGGTTCAACTTCTTCTTGAGCAAGACCCGACGAACGCGCGACTGCAGTGGAGCGCCGCCGGCGCTTCTGCTCATCTGCTTCAGGATCTGGCGTTGTCCCGGAAGAAGTGGGGGTCTGGTCAGGCTGGACGGTACCCCTGCGGGACTGGTTTCTCCTGGGTTCGACGTTGGATCGCAGTATAGCAGCTCTCCTGCGCTTACTAGGTACAGCGGAAGAAGTAGGGTGGGCAGCCAATACCTCATCATCATGGCGGCGAATATCTGCAAGCAGTGCGTTGCCTTTCTGCTTGTTAGCCCCCCTACCATTCCTCCGGCGCCGACCTGCACCATACTGTGCAATAGCCTTGCGGAAGTCGACGTGCGGCTTGTGCAGATAGTAGTACGTGACACACTGAGCGGCAGTCTTATTGGGCAGATGTTGAGCAATGAGCCCGAATTGCTTCGGATGGGCAGCGTATCTCTCCTTGAAGACAATGCGCTCCTCTTCTGTCCAGAGGTCAAGAGCCGAAGACGAGCTGTAGAACTCCGCAGGGTCATCTAAGAGATTGTTCGTATCGTCGTAAGAGTATGGCCCACGGCTATCAACGACAGAAACCATATCCGGTATCTTTGCAACGTTCTTGATCGCCAAGTAGCTTGGATCTGTCAGCTCCTCCATCCCAAGATTCGCAATGATCTGCTCCATCTCAAGATCAGAGCGAACAGCATCGCCCAAAACGGCAGCTGATCGTCTGGTGGACCTGCCGCCTGCAGAAGTTGGCAGAGATTCCTCAGGCAGACCGCCTTTTGACACGTTATCGAGTCGGGCACATTGAGCTATCCATTGCTGATGTAGCTCAAGATATTCTTCTCTAAGCTTTTGCTGCTTTTGCCGAAGGGCTGTTTCTCGCTCCAGGAAGTGTCCTGATAAGGACGATCTCATAGACTGAGAGTGTAAAGTCATTCTTTCCTGACGGGGCTGATCAGCTGCAAATTCCTGAAATAGGTTGTCTTGCGCGTCAATAGGTGAAGGCAGAGAAGGCTCGCGAATCGCCCGATTGGCCCTAAGAACCGGAACAACACGCTCATCGCGCGTCTGACGATCACATTGAAGCCTCGTTAGGACTACAAAACGGAGGGCTTTTGCAGTCGGGTCTGAAAAAGACGGACGACCATAAAACCATGTTGCAGGCTGTTCTACGTCAAGTGCGGGAGTCAAAAGCTGCTCTTCTGCCTCGATACGAGATGGACTGCCGACCGATTCCGTGGCAATGACTTGTGGAGCAGACTTTAGCAAGGGAGTGTCTCCTGTTAACGTCCGCGGGGAGCCAACATCAACATCTTTCTCCAGCATTCTTGATTCTGGTGAAGGAGTTGCGGTCGCAGTTGCGGACGCCGGTGAGTTATTGGCGACCGCCCCCACAGATTTCAAAGCAGGTTGGGGCGTAGCAGGTTTTATGTTATTAGAAAGAGGGGATATTTGGTTGGTTTGCATTTCAGTCCCTTTACCAGCCGAATCCCCCAAGAAGGCTAATTCCACGTCACTAGGAAGAGCATGAGAAGATATAAGCCCAGGAGGAGACATCTCGACATCTAAAATCGGTATGTCTTCAGGATATTGACAAGCAAAAGGAATGGTCGCACCTTCTCCTGGTAACAAACTTGGTGAAGAACGCAAGAAGTTCGATGCCAAAGGCGGACCATTAAGCTCACCGTTCATCACAGGATGGACCGGTTTGGCGCCCACGTGCAGCAACTCGTGGGGTAGAGGCTCAGGGTGCGTGGAACCCTTTCCAGTAAGAGTGTTCGATGTAGAACCAAGTCTATCCGGATCTCGTGACAACACATGCGTGGGTGCTTGTCGAATTGTACTCTCTCGATTCTGTTTCGTTGACACGATATCCTTGGAACCATTATGCGCGAAAATAGCAGATTTATCAGGTCGAGAAGAAGCAGATGATCGGGATGAAGATCTCAACTGTGATCTTTTATGGGGGGCATCGGAAGATATCGAGGACGCTCTAGATCGTGCTACGGAGTGGGCGGGTGACGCACGTCTGCAAGATGGTGAATGCCTACGGGCATCACTATTGGTGATATGTGGGTCTGGGGGAGGAGAGTTAACAGCATGGGGAGGCGGTGTACTAGCAATGGAGGTCGAAGACAGTGTGTCATCGTGATCATAATGACTTGATGGTCGACGCGGATAGCAAACATCTGTGTTCGAATTATCAACTGAGCGCGGTGACCGTCGAGCACTATCATCATATTGTGGCCGGTATGAATCTGACCGAACGAACACGTGTGGTTCTCGGTAGCTTTGACCACTAGAATAAGGACGATAAGTATCACCATGAATAGGAGGATACGCTGGTGACTTCAGGGGAGAGTAATCTCGTGCAGGACGAGCACGATAATCTGGAAATCTTGGACTTGGAGGCTCCAACCTACATACGATGATGAGAGGAGATACTAAGTGACACGCAAATGGACAAACACTTCGTATCGGCCGGATCGATCGACGTGTGATTGCTTCCAGGAGTCTGATGGCTCGAACATTCGCTCTGCCATAGTATCTCTGCGGAGTTTTTCCCGTAGAGCTGGTGGGCTCGGAGAGGATCTTCGATCTTGCCAAGGCGGCTGCCAGCGAGCACCAGAATCCCAGAAGCGCGGTTCCATAGAACGAGACCGTTCGTAACGATCTGGGGATGGGCTGCGGCTGTTGTAGCGTTCTGGTCTCCATGCATTTGGCCTGTAAACGTTCGGATGATCATCACTACGATAGCTAGGTCCCCCACGGGGAATATAACTATCGTACGGGGCATATCTCCGCGAAGATGGACCAGGAGATGGAGATCTTCGACGTGCAGTGGAATAGGGTGACTAAGAAAGAGGGTATTTGAACGACCCGAGAAAGTACAACTCTCACGAGAACTTACGTCGTATGCAGATGAGAAACTGCCACCTACAGAGCGCCGTATGTCATGTGCAGACGAAGGATTAGTAAAAGTAGAAGTTTCATAGCTTGCAGAAGTCATGCTTGAGAGGATTGGGACCTCCAAGATGCTGCAACACTTGTCACAGGTAGGAATGGAAGAGAAGTTGGGTTAAAAATTAGCCCAGCGCGTCGTGGTGATGTGAATATTTGTAGAACTATTTGAAAGCAAGTGAAGGTCGGTTATCGAACATGAATGTTGAAACTTTGCAACTAGGAGCGAAGACGCTCAGTCGAAGTAAACGCTTGAGGTAGATGAGTGATCTCTAGCAAGAAGGGATTGAAACTCCGACCCCCCATCTGCGGGTCGATGTTGTTGTTATTGAACTTGTGAAGGCTGGACTCTACTAGGATGAACTCTGTTGCGTTTGCAAGCACTAGCTCTGGCTTCAAAGATCCTCAAACACTTAGCTTCGAAAAAGACTGGATCCGTAGAGCAGTCCTGGCCTCGTATTGGATCGTCATTATTCTGGCTTTCCCATTCTGGTGGCATTTGACGAGTATAGAGAGACTTGCACTTCCAACCAGTCAAGTACGATCACAACTTCAGAGCAATGTTGTCTTTCCTGTCGCTGTTTACCTTGATGAGTCCATCAGCCAACAAAATCCCAGCCTAAAATCCCAACTCCAAACATTACTTCATGATTCTGCGATAAATGAACCTGGTCGGTGGAGGGGCGTTGACACACACCTACAGGACAAAAATAATGAAGGTGTGTGTGCTCATAATATGTTAGTGAACACGGCAATTTAACGCGTTACTGTAGCAGCATCTAGCCTATATACAGTTGCTCTTGGTGAACAGACTTCAATTGCGCATTCAAGGCACTTGCAGGTGAACAAGACCGATGCGCAATCAGGTGAGTCAATAAGAGTACTGTATTTTGAAACGACTTCGACTGCTCTCACATTAGGCACGAGATTAAGCTCAATATTGTCCGACCTCATTGCTCCCCCGGAGTCGGGCACTTCGCATTCGCAGCGTGTCGTTCAATACTCGGATCACTATCGTCTCTCTTTTACGCTGCTAAACGAAGACGCAACCCCCAATCGATTTGTTGAGACATGGGATGTGCAAGCTGCGCTCGCGGGTAATCCATATGGCCCCTGTATTTTGAGACCAACTCTGAAGATACTTTATCAGAATTCATATTTCCGCTGATGTCTCGACTCTCTATTTTGCATAATTTTACAGTCGAAAGTCAAGTACAGTATCATGCTCCATTAGCATTTGAGCCGAGACGCCTAATACTTGATGACACCGAAGCATCAGGGCTAACTCAGGAAGACTTGACGGTGTTTATCAACTCTGCAGAATGGACACTTGGTCAGTATTGCGTTGTAATCAATGGTGCCAACATCTGACCAGTCATCGTAGCATCCAGCGTCTCGAATGATCCTGTTCTACACTTCGTTATATTCGTTCCTTCTGAGAACCATTCACCTATGAACATCATTGACAGTGAAGGCAAATGTCGCGTATACTCACTTGTGCTCATTTCTGACTTATCGATAGGTCGTCCAATAAATCAGAGCTCCTTCCTTTTGCCCCAATGGGGCAGCATATTCATCCTCAACAATGAACTCAATTCTTCGTCGTTCCATCTTTCATATAACGATCTAAAACCAGTTTTCCGTAATTTTGCAACCCAGCTCGCTGCTCTTTTAGGCGTGCCACCCGTTCCCCTCGGTTTGAGCATGGAAGGAAGCTTTCTATCTGACTGGCAATTAGATGCTCTGCTCCGGCGCCGTGCATTGCAGAATGTGCAAGGCAGCCAGGACACATTGCACAGCATTGTGAAGCTCGTGGATCAGATCAATAACATGCCTGTTGGGCAAGTGGTACGAAATGATGTCCTAGATGCCCTTGCATCGCTCCATGAGGTGTGTTCTGCATCTGATGTGATATTAATGAATACTGTGCTCAAGCAATGCAGGCCTATCGCACTGCCAGGGACATCGCCGGCCCTTGCTCTGCGATGGTCCAGTAAGGCGTTATCTTTGGCGTCACGCGCTTTCTTTAATCCTGGGATGCTGGCATTGCTGTATTTTCCTGCCGAGCACAAGTATGCGGTGTATACGCCACTATTCGCATCTATATCTGTTCCTCTTGTGGTGGCCTTAATTCGGGAATTTATGGCGTGGAGACGGGGCCCACGGGATGACGGAAGGCGGTAGGATTGATGATTACGCCTTTTGATTGATAGCCTGTTTGTATGCAAGGCTTGTGTACGGTAGAAAATACATGCAGGATTTATGCGAGATAATCCTATTCCAGTGTATTTTAGCTGTCCGTAGTATAGTGTATGGTTATACAGCATGGGAAGCATTAAGACCAGCTAAAGGTTAATTATACCGTTACTCAGTACTCAGTGCTTAAAAACCATGCCATGTGTGATAAAGGGGGTGGTTACTGGGGCCTTGATGGCGGTGATTGACGCGACGTGTGCGAAGAAAATTTTGCCGCCGAATTTTTGAGCATGGGGTAGCGCGGAAATGTTTATGAGATATATTTCCCATAGCGGGAGCCTCTGTGGCATCCCCATGGTCCCCCTCTCTTAATGCGAAGGTAGAATTGCTATTTTGCGGTGGCTCCACCTAGATCCCACTTTGACAGGGGCTCATGTATACGATTGGGTAATAAGCGTTGGGCCTCCGAGTGCCGTGTTTCCGTGACGGTGTTGTTGCTCTCTTACCTCGTTCGCCACAAGTTCTCCGACTGTTGCACGGGATACCGCAACTAGTACTGTGCCCAGGACAATGGCTTTGCACAGAGTGCAGCAAAAACCCCAGTTAGTAGTATAGTACACTGGCACCGCTTAATTGTCCAGAGTTAGATTATGACTAGCTGCCCTTCTCCTCCAAGTAACTCAGCGCCAGATACAAGATTCAGCTCCCCCCCCCCCTTTTATTACACACATTCATATGGTCTTTAAGTACTGCGTTACTGAGTACTGAGTACGTATTGGGCAGCGGTATAATTACTAATACGAGCCTTACCCAGACTTCCAGGTCACGTGAGAGTAATAACCCTCGATATCACAAGTACTACGATCATTTAATCCCGATTCCCTGTGACTACCAACGCCAACCAAGCCTTGAGAACAAATCCTCATACTATTGATATGAGCTCAACAAAGCTCAATTCGGAGGGGGTATTACTATTTGAGCAGCCGTTTATACGGGTGCGCAGTTACGCCTGCTAATTCTTAACGACCTCACTACAATCACACTCCGCCAGGTCCCTTATGAAAACTATCGAAAGGTCTTCCGTGCAACACAACGGAACATTGAGCGCGAGCTCGGAAATGTACAAACCGTCTCGAATGACTTACTAAAACGATCCAAGAGCCTCGAGGACGCCGCCAAGAGTGTAGATGGAATGATAGGTCGGGTTGAGAACCTCAAACGCAAGGTACGTAGATTTATTTGCTAGTTCGGATCTCATTTTAACTTAGTGAACATTACACCCAGCTTTCCGAACTACAGGATACCGCTGGAAAGCCCACCCTTGATGTCACTCGGGAGAGGCTACAGCATCTCATGGCGGTAGAGACCCTGCAAACCACTGGTAGCCTCGATTTTTCACGGTGGGCGGACACGCGGCTTGACAGATGGCTTGTTGACTGGGCCCTTCGGACTGGACGGGAAAACACAGCACGGACACTGGCACAGGACAGGAACATAGAGGTTTGTAGTTCCGCCAGATGTTCACATCAACTCATGGCGCCTACCACTTGCACCAGACCCTTGTGGACATCGATCTGTTCACAGACATCCGGAGAATCGAATTGGCACTTTCTAAGCACAGTTGCACTGAAGCACTGGCGTGGTGTAGTGAGAACAAGACGGCGTTGCGGAAAATTAAGGTGAGACTGAATGTTGCAATATACGATCTCTATGAAAACATTTGATTTTTCCGCAGAGCACACTCGAATTTGAACTTCGCTTACAAGAATACATCGAGCTGGCGCGTGATCAGAAGAAGCAGGAGGCCATGGCTTACTCGAAAAAACATCTCGTGTCATGGCAAGAAACACATCTCCCACAGATTATGCAGGCTGCCACTTTACTTGCAATAAAACCTTCTACAACGTGTGGTCCGTACCGCGTAAGATAGCGTTGTTTCACCTTCATTTGCATCTCATCGGACCTTACAGAGACTATATGATAATTCCCGTTGGCTTGATCTTATTCAAGCCTTTCGGCTTGCCATCTACAATCTAAACTCTTTACCCACTGAACCCCTCCTCAATCTTGCACTCTATTCTGGTCTGGCTTCACTGAAGCTGCCTTCCTGCAATGACAAGTCATCCCACAACGTCGACTGCCCGGTGTGCGACCCTAGCATAAACACTCTGGCTCAAGAAGTTCCATTCAGCCACCACGCCAACTCCACTATTGTTTGTCGAATTAGCGGCAAGATCATGGACGAGGACAACATGCCCATGATGTTTCCTAATGGTCAAGTTTACTCGAGAGAGGTATGTCTTTCACTTTTGAAAACCAACTTATCGCCGACTTCTTCATGTGGCCATCTGATACTCATATTCTACCGTCAGGCGCTGGAAGATATGGCAGCCAAGAACAATGGTATGGTCACTTGCCAAGTGACTGACCAAAAGTGCGAGTTCAGTGCACTCAAGAAGGTATTCATCTCCTAGCTATTGATTGTGCGGGATACCAGACTCGTTGTCTCGGATGTTTACTTTGATTCTCACTGTGGCCTCCTATACACTCGTTTTTTTCATGGTGTCATAACATTAGCAACTTGTAGTATATTCAGACTTGACGAAGGGCAGTGCTTTTGTCGAGAACCTTTTTATGGCCTAGTCGGAATTCAAGTGTATTCGTGAGCAAGGACATTTTTGTAACTGAATGGCCATTCCACTTTAGCTGGTTGACGTTGGGTTGACGTCGATATACTCTGCTCGCGACTGAGCGCTGAGCAGTGAATGACCCTTCGGTGACAAATGTGTCTGCGACCAAGAGCTTTCGTGATAGGTTTTGGAGAGTAGGGAAAAAGAAGAACTGACTCAGACAGTAACGAAGTTTCTGCAACCTTGGCGGAGTCCTCAGTACGGGTCGTTGGCTAGTACATGATGCATTGATGTGCCGAAGGGCTTGCGTAACATCATGCACATTGCGCATCTCGTTTCGATCTCGCTAGACCCTGGAAACTTTTTGCCGTTACGGCATATAGTGACCTACCAACCCTAGCATATCTAACGCCCCTCTGGTGAAGAAGTGGCTCTCAGGACAGATCAGAAGCTGAAGCGGCCATCACATTGAGTCTTCCAAGAAGAAAATTCCCCATGGTGATGGAATCAGCGACTATAGCTGACAATCGCCGAGGTTCTCTCCGATGATTGAAGTTCAATCATGAGCGCTGAGCGCTACAGTTTGTAGATTGGCACTTATCGAGTACTCACATCAGTGACAACCTTGATATCAGTTTACAGGCACATTCTCCAGACTTGCGAGGCAATACCTTGTGAATATGTGTGGGATGAGCGTGCTGTTCTGACTTCTTTGTACTTTGCGTGTATCAGGTTTAATTGTGACTGGCAAGTGTAAATTGGGGTGTGCCTGTCACACAGGCTTGACTTGGAGCTTGAAAATTGAAACTTCATGCGCACAAAGTGTGGAGTCTGAGCCAAACTATTTGTATCGCAACTCTTATATACCAAACGAAAGCCTGCACCTATTGTTCCCTCAGTCTCGATACCTGGCAGTGGAGGTGTTTTTTATCGTATGTCCGAGCTCAAGGCACGCAAATGGAACCTCAGCAATCAGAATGGACTTGCACACCACATTTTGCAAACAGGTCCTGACAAACAACGGATGACGCTTTCGTGGCACGAAATACCAGAATGGCAGAGGGATAACGAGTACATTTTAACGGGCTACAGACGGTAAGACTGGGTATCGACGCGTGCACGTCTCCAACTTGTCGCAAGCGGAGATGGTCCATTGACTGCTATTCTACTAGAGTGCAGAACGGCTGGTCAGGTTGTATTGCATCTATCTACAGTTGTGAGGATGTCCGAGTCGTCTAACATTTATATGTCATTGATTGGTTTTGTTCTGAGTAGATCCTCATAACGAAACTGGTAAGTTTCTTGTTCTCTCGAGTAGACGTGATTCAACATTGCATTTTCCAGTCAACATCCTCAGCCATCTGGTTGGCGCTGTGGTTTTCTTCTGGATTCTGATGACATTCCGCGGGCAATATATCCTGGCGTACAGCACTACCACTTGGCTGGATACTTCTGTCTTTGCTATATTTCTACTCTCTGCAGTGTTCTGCCTCACTGCGAGTGCTATGTTCCACACTGCCACTTGCCATTCGGCACAGGTCAGCCCGTCTCAGAGCTGCGACTGCACGATTTGATTTATGATTCGAAATTGATCACAGGTGTCGACCCAGTGCCATGCACTAGACTATACAGGGATCGTCAGTAAGTACAGGTATCGCCACCCTTATCTCATTTTGATGAATCTTCCCGTAGCCCTCACCGTCGGATCTTTTGTGCCATGCCTTTACTATGGGTTCTATTGTGAACCAGCCTTGCAAGCCTGCTATCTATGTTCCATCGCACTAGTTGGCGCAGGTCGGTGTTGTACATTGGCATTCGTCTATTGGCAAGTCATTTACCAATACACGTTTAAGGAACCGCATATATCGTTTTAAACCCTGAATATGCAAAGCCTACACATCGAGGTACACGTACCGGTGTCTTCATTGGTCTAGGATTGTCTGCTGTGGTCCCAGTTGCTCACTTATTGGTATCGCATGGAGCATCGAAGCTATTTTCCGAGATGGGTTTTGGTTGGCTGCTCGCATCAGGCGGATTATACATTACGGGCGCGTTGATTTAGTGCGTAGGACCTCATTTCTTGGCTTCCACACATATGCCTGACATTACAATTCATCCCCGCGCAGCGCCAATCGCATGCCCGAACGTCTAGCCCCAGGGAAATTCGACTTACTTTTCGCATCACATCAAATATTTCACTTCTGTGTGGTTCTTGCCGCTCTGGCTCACTGGATGTGTGTATTGACTGCATTCGATCATTGGCATTCTGGCTTAGATGGACGCAAATTGTGACATGCTGGTGGTGCGTCGCTGCGTCGTGGGTAATACGCTGTGGTTGGACAGCCCTGGGAAAAGATTTTGTAGGAACATGCACTACGGGCGGTCATCGCCTATACAGCAGGTTCACGGCTCCGGCGGAGTCGCTAGCGCGGAGAAAATGCACGTTGCAGGGTGTATCCGTAAGGCTAATGGAAGTTTGGTCATCCTTATTTCAATTGTCAGATTGAAGGGTTTTTTATTATTCACCTTCGGTGACCGCGCGCTGCATGCGGGATACCTCGGGACGTGTGTTTACGAAGGTGACGATATAGACGGATTTCGTGGTGAATGGGATCGAGGCTCTGGTCTATCGGCGTCCGACGGATGATGACAAGTAGATGCAAAGATGCCTTGCCACACCAAGACCTCGAGGCTTTGGCCGAATTTTGATTTTTAGGTATTAGAGAGTGCTGCGATGCAGGGCCGGTTGCAAAAGTGGACAGGACGTACAACACAAAATACGTTAGGCTGAGCGTTGTCATTGTGTCCGACGGAAAGCGCATCCAGCCACGAGACGGATTACGTATTTACCGCAAAGCGGAACCGCCAAATAATTCCCACCGCCCAGCCTATTCCAGGATCTGACGATCAAGATCACCCAAAAGGCACTCAGGCTCGTGTGCATACAGGCAGCATCATGTTGGCGTCTCATACCACGGGATCTTATGACCCATGGCATATAAAGTCGCGCCATCACGCAAGTCTTCGTTGCCGTACTCAAGTATTATCTTTCGCGTCCGACAGCTTGTATCATGTATACAGTCGGCCTACAATCCGCTGCCGACGCATTTCTTCTTTCTAGTCTAAAGGCCCAAGTGGCCATCGCTTTGCTTGTTCTCTTTATTCTTCTATTTTTTGGTCTTGGTTCTCAAAAAGATTGTGTCGTTGACGGCGCCCCAGTATTTCTCCCCGGCTCTCATCTCCTCGCCATCACCCCATTCTTCCGCCGACGCTTCGAATTTCTGAACAATGGTTTTCATAAAACTGGCCAGTCTCTCTTTCAGTTTAACATGCTTCGAGTAAGCGTTATAGTACCAAGTCTTCTCTCCAGCGACCACTCACTACAGTGACTACAGGAGACGGTCATTGTTGTTTCCGGAGAGTCAGCCCGGAAATCATTCTTTGCCAACAAGCACTTCGACCTCACTGAAGGCTTTAAAATGCTTTCCGGAGCTGTCAGCATCTTTCTCTATCATCGAAGACATGTACGCTAATCCCGACGCTAATTAGATCCCTGTTGTCAAAGGGGTGACTTCCAACCTTCAGTCCAAACGCATTGCCCAAATTCATAAGCGTCTCTCTTCCGTTCAGCGAAATGAACACCTTAATGGCCGTACGTTGTATCTATCCATTTACTGGTTCTATCTCATCCTCATTTTATTCTAATACGTAGTCATTGCTCCCATTCTGGAGGATTGCCGAAGGGTAATGGAAACGTGGGGACCATCAGGAACGTTTGACCCATTTGAAAAAATTTATGAAGTCGGTTTTTGGATTCAATAGGCTCGTTTCAACTCCTGACCATGTACATTACAGCTTTTATTCCAAATTACTGTACGATCTCTCTCCTGCGAGGAGTTAGCAGACGATTCTGTCCAAGTTGCGCGTCTCAAGGGACTCTACGACACCTTGGACAGTGGAACAACCCCAGCGACTGTCTTACTTCCATGGCTACCCGGACCTAGCATGCTTAAGAAGCTGTGGGCGACCAAAAAAATCTACGACATCATCGTCCGTGCCATTGATCAACGGGAGCGTAGTGGACTATCTAAACCTGACACTTTGCAAATGCTTTTGGACGAAAAAGACGAAAGGCTTGTTGTCGTTGGTGTAAGCTTTTCCGTTGAGCATGGGCATTTTGAATCATCTGACGTTTCAACAGTTCATTATGGGTCTGCTAGTCGCTGGTGCACGGGCTACTGGAACAACGGCATCGTGGCTTATCACCTATCTTGGTGATCATGAGTCCAAGGATGAAGTTATTGCCGAAGTCGAGCAACTCTTGGCAAATTATGTCTCCTCTAACGTCTCCCATTCTTTGTCACAACAACTTTCGTCCATTCCACTGGAGGCTTGGGAATCTGAGACACCCGTTCTTGATTCTCTCATTCGTGAGACTCTTAGGATTGCGCAGCCTCATACTGCCATGCGCCGAAACCTTGGACCTGATGTGACGATTGACGGAAAGACTATACCATCAGGGGCATATGTATTATATCCTTTCTCGGACGTTCATCTCAATCCGGACCTCTACCCTGATCCATGGAGGTTCGATCCTAGCCGCGAGGAGGCGACGGCTCCGTTCGGTTACGTCGGTTGGGGAGGAGGTAAGCCACGTTTTTTTATTGCGCGCTTGTCAGCAAACCTAATTTCCGGATAACAAGGTAAGACACATTGTCTTGGTCAGCGCTTGGCCAGACTTGAGCTCAAGCTTGTCACCTCCATGATGCTTCTTGGCTTCCGGTACTCCCTTGTCGACAAGAAAGGCGAGCAACTCGACACACCCCCTCAACCCAACTGGAACGATATTCTACTTTGCCGACCAGAACAAGGCTCGTGTTATCTTAAGCACGAGAAATCTGTGCTCTCACTTTAAGTCAAGCTGGTCTTGACTTATCGGACAACCCTTTGTCTTATCCTACCAGCAAACTACAGCCTTTTTTACATTACCCACACAGTTCTAGTCACAGTCCCATTGGACACATCATTTATTTACCTTATACTTCATTTCAAAAACTGTACCGGCTCCCATACTATGCCCATAACGTACTCTGTTGCCCACCATCGCTCCCTTCCCCAACCTTTCGTTTGCTAGACATATGGACGTGTGACTTAATAATCTAAGTTAGATACATAGAAGTAATATGCCCGTTTGTCAATTTCCATGTAGCCTTATGATGCTCCATTTGTGTGCAAAAGCCTTCACATGGTCCTCTGATCGATAAGATAAACGTACAGCCGTGAACAAGGCGTGGACATATTGAGCAATGCCAATCTGTCGATCCCAGTAATTTTCTTAACCAAAGTACAGCCTGTCCTTCGAATTAATCCCTTTTGGCCGCTCATCTCTCCGATTGGGTCTCTCTGACTTTGTGGCAGCCTCAGATAACAGCTCCATGCTCTGCTTCTTCTCTTCAAGCCTACTTTGCATCTTTTGTTCCTCCCTCAACCGTCGCTCCCGTTCCGCAAATCTCGCTCGTTGCTCTCTCGACGGCTCCCATTTGCTTCGCAAGATGCGGCGGACAGCCTCTGGGCTGATCTTGAATTTCTCAGCAAGCACCGGTGTGGAAAATGTATGCTTGTCATATATATGCATGGCACGCATACCGTCCATGGCTTCACGGGATAATTTACGTGGAGGGGACCACCCCTGAGGAAAAGCTTCCTTGATGGCGAGACGGTGGCGCTTCCACTCCTCTGGTGTGTTTTCCACCGGCGCGCGCTTCCGTCGCCTCGGGGGTGGTTCATCTTCGCTCAAATCGAGGGTTCGTCCCTCCGCCAAGGACAGAGGCGCAGGGTGTCCGGCCAGTCTCCAGTCCCTTTTCTTTGGTTCATTAGTAGAGGAATAGTATCTATAGAGCGAGGCTTTTGTGAAGCCAATACTGCGCGTGGTGTGAAGGTGTATGAAGTAGTGCCGTCAACTTAAAATAGTTGAACCTCGTTGTAAGATGGACGCCCTGCATGATTATTCGGGAAATGGAAATGTAACAAAGACTTCAAACCTAGTGAGTAAAATTGGGTTGTCACGGTACTTGCCGAGCAGTTTCGTGAGTGCTTCGACTTTCAAGCCGTCTCTTAGGAAGGAAGTCACTCCCATCAGTTCCCAGCTTATCGTATTGACCTAACGTTCTGTTCTCTTCCCCTCCTTCCCTTCTGCAAAGATTTGTATACGATTTATCGCGCTTCATTATACCCGATGGCCGACCTATCCGATCCCAAAATCGACGAAGGTTAGTCTGCGAAATTACAGCGTATCGCTTAGTGAAATTGGGTTAACTAGCAGCGTGGTGCTGATCCTTATAGCTTACCAGGATGTTCGTTCCGACAAATCCGACACTAACTGGCTTTTACTCGACTATGAGGTCAGAATTCATGCTTCTAACCGGATTTGATTACCTTGATGCGTTTAGGTCCTCCCTACGACAATCACACGCTTAGTCTGACCGGTCTGACAAGCTAAGAGTCACACAGACGGGAACCGGTGGTCTCGCCGAGTTACGCGATGCACTTGGCGATTCCAAGGCGTCTTACGCATACGTTCGCGTCACCTTCTCCAATGACAAGGAATCTCAGCGGGAGAAATTCATTCTAGTAGTGTGGATCGGTCCTGGGTGTAAAGTGATGCGGAAGGCCAAGGTTAGTCCTTAGTCTGTTTCTTTACGTGTGCTGCTGCGTGTATGGATATCTTTATTTTTCCAACTTTAAAAAAACACACGCGGTGGCGGCGGGCTACGTCTGCACTGCCTTTCAGCGGTGAATCAATGACGATGATTCGGATGATGTAGTACTTAGTCTGACATGACTCTTTGCTATATTATCTCGCAGATCTCCGTTCATGCAGCCGATGTCAAGCAGGTATTGCGTGTCTACTCTATTGAAGTTCCGGCTCGGGAAAAGGATGATTTAAAGGAGGATCCGATTGTGGTGAAGCTGCGGAAGGTGAGCGGTCTAATACGATCTAGAGCGGGGAATATCCATTAGCCTCACACATTAATCTTGTCAGGCAGGTGGGGCTAGTTATGACGGGGTGTAGCTTACATCATACAAAGTCGTGCTCTCAATTTCCTGGCCCTGCACTTGTACGCCTTGTGTGCCGTCGGATTTATATGACTCATTTACCACCTGTATTGCGCATCAACTGTGCCCGAGGTCCAATGAGTATTTCGGTCAGCTCGTGTGTCATACAGAGAGACCCTGACATCGCATTGCGCAATGGTACCTATGCTATTACTTGGCCAGGATATAGAAAACCCCGTTTCATCGGTTTCAGGCCGCGTGGAGGGTGAGCTTCTGCAGATTCTCGATCCCCTGTTCCTCCAGCCGCATACCCATCCATTCTTCCATTGCTTTAGCCTCCAATTTTTTTTCATAAAATGCGATCGATGGAGTGTTCCACTGAATGAAAGAATAATATACAAGTACCAGAAAAATTAATGCCCTGGAACACTAGTGGCACGATCAGCCAAGTGTGACTTACCTTGAGTACCGACCAATCGAGGCGTGCGCAGCCCTTGTTGCCAGAGGTTGCATTAGCCAAGGTCCTCGGAAAGAAGCGTGTGATGTCACCTTCTCCTGTGCTATCTTGCCCAGCTCCGCGAAAAGGGCTTTGCCTATGCCCTTATTTCTTGCTTCCGGGGATACATACAAATCCTCAAGCTGTATGCGAAGTGTTAATAGAGAGGCAGCGTCGCGGTGCGGCGTAGGCGAATCAGAATTAAGACGCACAAAGAGGCCAGGCTTGCCTGTCCATGTTGAGAAATTGAAGAAATAAAGCGCCATGCCCAATGCGATTCCGGGTGCCTCGGGCGTTCCCTCGAATGCGAGGATGGTGTGAGCATATTTCTTTTCGAATACATTTTCTCGAAACTTGGACGGCATTTGAGTATGACCGCTCCGCGACCTTTCGGGCCACTCACCAGAGCAGGGGTAGCCCTTGCGGACTCGGGTTCTTTTTCATAAGTCGCCTAGATAAAAGTGGGAAGTTTCAGTGTATGAAAATCTCGAGGCAAAACGATTACCTACAAGGTCTTGAACCAACCTGAGCATGGAGTCCTGAGTCATTGATCTTATCAGCGCTGATAACAATGCTCATCAGCAATGCGTTATATGCTCACCACATCGTCTACGTTAGCCGGCCGAATGTGAAATGTAAGAGTCATCTTGGGTATATGATTCTTCTAAAAGCTTCCTAGCGGACTTGATGTTAATTGCAAGGATATGTTATGGTCAAGCACTTGGGGAATCCCCAACTTACTAGTAACTGGCGATCCGGACGTGGTACCCAAATACGTATGGGGTTACAAATTCAGGACCGCTAGTGTTTGTGTACGCATATTTGTGCGTAAACCTTAGTCTCCAACTTTTCACCGTCGCATCACACCAAGGGTATCGTGAACCCTCGCCGCAAAACAATATGGATCCCACAAAATTGGCGAAACTCCAGGCGCAGGCTGCAGCCAACAGGATTGGTAAGTGTTTTCTATCACACCACGGAGTTTGTAGCTTTCATTTTTTCTTCCTTCTTCACATATGTGTACTCAATCAAGGCTGACATGATGACATACTGTAGGTGGTAAAGGAACCATACGTCGGAAGATCGTCCGGAAGGCTAAGCCCTCTGCTGCACAGGATGACAAAAAACTCCAAGGTGCCCTCAAGAAACTGAATGTGCAACCTATTCCTGGTGTAGAGGAGGTTAATATGTTCAGGGAAGATGGAAACGTGCTGCATTTCACTGCCCCAAAAGGTGTGTACGAATTTTTACGTCGCTTGCGAGTAGATAAGCTCGCGTTCGGCGCTCCGCCAGATAAGATTTGTGTTAATTTGAGTTTTTCTTCTTGCCTTGTGTAGTACATGCCGCGGTCTCCGCCAACACGTTTGCGATCTATGGAACTGGTCACGTCAAGGAGTTGACTGAGCTCGTGCCTGGAATCTTGAATCAACTTGGCCCTGATTCATTGGCATCGCTCCGTAAACTTGCGGAATCATACCAAGCCATCCAGCAAGGGCAACAGAGGCCACCTACCGGTGCCGCTGAGGATGATGATGACGAAGTTCCTGATCTCGTTGAGAACTTTGATGTTGAGGGCGAGCAGGCCGCAGCCGAAGAGAAGAAAGACACCCTCGAAGATGTGAACTGAGTGCGCAGCCTTCTTGGTGCGCGTAGTTTGGAGGGGAGTGTTTGTCATATCGGTATTGAGAGTTAATTTGATGGGTGGTGGGAAGAGTTGGGATAAAATGACGGACGAATATCCGGGTGACAGCCAGCTCATTTGCTTTACCATCAGTTTCCATTCATGCACTGTGCCAACAAAAGCCTTCATCGATCTTACTCCGATACGTCGCTCTTTTCATGTCTTTATCTCATCTCTGTGCTCTGTAGTTCCTATCCCCCCATGCCATCGCACATTACTGCATGCTAGCAAATATTGTTAACTGGTATGGCTCTGTGACAGGCATGTTCGCAACATGGACAAGTTTCGGTGACGTATTGCCAGCAGGTCGATCCCGAGTTCAGTTATTGCATTCACATGTACTTTGCAGCTCTAGCCAAGGTGCTTTACTGAGATGCAAGAATCGTACTACGCACTCGGTTCAGATGCGAGGCCTTTGGGTCTGTGACAGCGGTTGTGATGATTATAGTCGAAAAGGCCACCAACCGAGGTCAATAAATCCAATTAGTTAATCAGTGGAAGTAGCAAGCGTCAACCGTTTGCCGATTTTCCTTGTCATATGATTCAAGTTAGAAACGACAAACGCAAACTGTCTTATGAATTAAGCCTCCGCGGTAGATTAAACTTAGAGAAACCAGCTGTCCTCCAATTCTGTATGTCTGCTTAGAGTCCTATACGCTATAGGCTATATGTGGGGCCAGTCTGAGACAGATGGGCAGAATAACCTACTCCAACATTGAGACTCCCCGGGCCGTCGACTGCGGAAGTGGGTGCAGTCTAAGACTGGGGTCCATTAATTAGCGCAGCGTTTGTCAAGGCCTAGAAAATAAGGTGGTGAGCATATGTTTTTAAGAGTTTTGTACGGGCCGGCGGACCGTGTAGCGCATACATAGTCTGGGTGCCAGCATTTTGTCCGGTTCACCACCGCACATATTGACCAAGCTTTGTGTTGCTTCCTGTCTTGTGATATATCCTTGTATGTGTCTATGCGTCACCTGGTCATCCAGGCTCAGCGTTCGCACCGGTAGAACCTCTCAGCACCATCCTCAAAGCTCCATAAATACAAGACTGCGTTGGCACGTCCTCAAGTTCCGCTGTTCTTTCTCTCGCTCAAATCAACATCGGCAACGCTAAACACTCCTACAATGACTACCAGAATCACACATTTTGAAACACACGGTGAGTTTCGTTGCTGTTCCCTGTACTACGTGTGCATTGATCATCTTGTTTGCCGTCGATAATAGATATTCGATTTCCCACATCCCTGACGGGTGATGGCACTGATGCGATGTGAGCCGACGTTCACGTCGTGATCTGCGATAATCTTCTACATAACACGTGCCTCAGGAATACAGATTGCGATTATAGTTCAGCATATGTTACCATATACACTGACAATGAGCTTATCGGTCATGGAATGACGTTTACCATCGGTCGTGGTACTGATATTGTGAGTGAACAAAGCTTAGCACTTTTAGTACATACTTCTTCGTCGCAACTTATAGTAGATGATACATTTATCATTGCATTACTTCTCTTGCTTTGTTGGAAATACGATACTTATCATTACCTACCTTGCGCCATAGGTGTGCCAAGCGATCCGGGAACTTGCTGGACGCTTGGTCGGACAGGATCCCGAGAGCTTTTTCGAGAATATGGGAAAAGCTTGGGACTGGATGTGCTCCGACTCGCAGCTGCGATGGTGAGTGCTCGAACGTTGTGCTGGATCGACCTAGTTTGTGGCGTATGGCTCGATGGTCGCTTCTACCTAAATTATTTTGTTGTATCTGTGATCTGACCGTGAATTTGTTTTCAAGGATTGGTCCAGAGAAGGGCGTGATTCACCTCGCAACAGCTGCAGTGAACAACGCTCTGTGGGACATGTTTGCTCGTGCTAGAGGCAAACCTTTATGGAAATTAATTGTTGATATGACCCCCGTTCGTATCGTTGTTTTACGGTTGTTCCATTTAAATTGACCGTGAATATATGCACAGGAGGAGCTAGTAAACGCGACTGCGTTTCGTTATATCACAGATGTGCTAACACGTGAAGAGGCACTTGCTATGCTCAAGGCCAAAGAGGCTGGAAAACGTGAAAGGGAAGCTCTTGTTACCAAAATTGGGTAAAGGTTCATCGATGTAAATTTCAATTATCCACATCTTACTGACAAGCGCAGGTATCCGGCATATATCACATCAGCGGGCTGGCTTGGTGAGAAGGAGCCTATTGATTCTGCTGATTTGTTGATTAGTCCCGCAGGATATTCAGATGAGAAAGTATCTCGTCTTACGAAGGAGGCCCTTGCAAGTGGGTTCAACCACTTCAAGATGAAAGTAGGCGCCGACTTCAAGGATGACTTGCGCAGAGGCAAGATGATTCGTTCTATCATCGACAACCCCGCAAATTACCCGTCTGGATTCAAGGACCCTTCGAGCCCAGAGCTGGCTGGGAAGAACGCGGGTCCGACTGGTGCTGTGTTGATGATCGATGCGAACCAGGTCTGGGATGTCCCACAGGCAATAGAATATGTGACTGGGTTAGCAGAAATCAAACCTTGGTCTGTACTATTCATTTTCGTTTCAGTTATGAGAACTGACCCTTGATACTGCCAGGTTTATCGAAGAACCTACAGCACCTGACGATGCTCTGGGCCACGCTGCGATCAGGCGGGCACTCAAACCATACGGGATCGGAGTTGCGACTGGGGAACATGCTCATAACCGTATGGTGTTCAAGCAGTTGTTCCAGGCGGAAGCAATCGATGTTTGTCAGATTGATTCCTGCAGACTCGCAGGTGTCAGTGAGGTTCTGAGCGTGTTGTTGATGGCTGCAAAGTGAGCACGAGGAGACTTTCACTTTTTCATTCGGACGACATGCTGAATGACCATGTTCGAAGGTTTGGGGTCCCCGTTTGTCCACATGCCGGCGGCGTTGGGTTATGTGAATATGTTATTCATCTAAGGTCGGTGTCGATCCTTTTGCTGAAGCAGTGTCCCTGACCAGTAGGTTAAGCGTGATTGACTACGTCGCAATTTCCGGGACGATGGAACGAAATGTGTTGGAATTCGCGGACCACTTGCATGAGCACTTTCCTTACAGGTGTACCATGAACGAAAGGGGGAGGTACAATGTTCCGAGTAATCCAAAGGAAGGATATAGTATTGAGATGTACAAGGAGAGTATTGCCGAGTTTGAGTGGCCAAATGGGTCTTACTGGGTCGGTGCGAGGGGTGGTAAAGTGTCGAGCACTTGATGATGCATAAGTATAGGCTCTTGTATAACAGGAAATTTCAGTCTCCATATCGGATCTAGTCGAAGGCTCGAAGCTGAAAAAATTTCACATGCCGAGCCCGCCGAGTTTATTTTGATATATTTGTGCATGTGATGTACGCGTTGGTTAAATGATGTATGGACAGCCTCTCTTAGGACACGCGGTAGGGTGTTACATTGAACACCTTGAGTGGGTTGGAGGATGGCATACACAACGGCACCACGGGATCCACCACCACAATCTCAAGGTTTCAGATCTATATCACCCAGACCAGGATACCCGATCCAACACCCGACCCAAATCCAGATAACACCCCAGTTACGATACCCCCAGCAGCATCGACCACCACCCACATCTTTCCCTAACCCTACCCCAGTCCGACGTCCCCTTCCAACCCCAAAGTCACGTCCGGAATCACTTCCCCCACCCGCACGTGCCGCTCAGACCCCGGCCCCGTCACGTCCGTCACCTATCCCGGCCCCGGCCCCTTCACGTCCTGCCATTCTCGCACATGCTGCATCCCTCGAGAGCACCCACATTAATAATAATCATACAAGACGCCCTCTACCTAATCCAGGTGCTAAATCAACTAAACATGCAAGCTTGGATCTTCGTGCTCAGGTGGAAAATAATATTCCAACAGAACCAGATCTAAATAGTGCTGTAAGCTCCCAAACCAACTCATCTAGTTTCTCCCCCTTTTCTGCTGCGAGTGGTACTTCAAGCCTTTCTAGTCCTGCAGCCAGCACGGAACGATCATTTGCTTCCCCAAATCAACCCCCATCATCAACCTACTCAAATTCACATCCTTCTGCAAACTTTCACAATACGCCACTCCATAGTTTCACTAGCTCTGTCCCAGCATCTAGCTATCCCAATGTCGCTCCACATATAGATGTGCGGGGTACGTGTGTTCTTTCTCTTATTCGACCTCATTTTTATACACTTCCAGCTCTTCCACTCTCTTCTGCACCAGCCAAATTTATCCCTCACTGGAAACGCGACCTTCCCGGACCTGGTCCATCGCCACAGCCCAGTGAGTCGTCCTCACGTGCGGGTCCATCCATGGAACGCAGGAGCACAGTATCCGGCCCGGCTGCTCCATCAAATCTTGGTAATACGGGGTTTACCCCTCCTGCGACTTCAACCAGCTATTCCTCTGCTCGTCCAGTAAGCCCAGAACATGATCCCACAAGTGTCATAGATCGTGCCCAAATCATTCATCGCGCCCAAACACAGACATCGATCGGTCGCCGTCCTTTACCGTCTATTGGCAATATGTCCCCACCGGTACCCCCACTCCCAGGTCCGTCTTCTAATTATTAAGCATGCCACAGTCAGATTCACGTAGTCCGCCTGAGCTAGGTAATTCACGCTTGCCCCCTCTTGCAGGTAATAGCAATTAAAACAAGTGCGATATTCAATTTAAATGATATTCTCAGGAAGCTCGCGTTCCCCTTCAGCCATCCCAGGTTCCTCACAGGGCCAACCAGTTCCAACCAGTTTGAGACGGCCTCCAGAACTAGGTATTTATTCATCGTTTCAGTACTCTGACCGTTCATCAATCTCACATCTAAAAGGGAGTTCACGTGGTCCGCCTATACCAGATGCCTCTCGTTCTCCAACAGTCATGTCATCTCGTCCTCCGCCTAACTCTAGTAGTCAAAGGTCACCGCCAGCACCAGGTACTGATGATTTATGTTGATCGCCGCATGTACCTGATTGTTCTGATTGTTCCAGCAAGCTCTGTCTTACAGAGGGCACGTACGACAAGCAATGCACCCTCTATCTCATCCACGGTCACAGATTCCTCCTATTCATCGTCTTCGACGATGCGTTTATTCCATACACGGATGCCTGCGACCACTGATGACGAGTCGAATACAAGCGATGTGGGTGATGAATATGATGAGAAAATCGATGGACGCCAGGCGGGAAGAGGATATAGTGACACAAGGGAAAACTATAGTCGTCACTTCGGTAGGTATAACGAGAGGGACGAAGCTCGTGACATACGTAGTGTAGTAGAACCGGGAAGTGTGTCCCCGCAATACGGCATTCGCGACCTTCCTCGGCGCCCTTATCCTTCTCAATCATCTCAACCCCAACCCCATACTCAGGAAAGGCAATGGACTCGGACGCGCCCGACTCGCTCGGCAACTCTTCCGACTCCCCCACCTCAGTCACCCAACCATATCCAGGACAATGAACCACAATCGCTCACACTGCGTATGGCCGCACTTGGACTATCCACTTCTCCTCAGTCACCCTCGTACAACACGCAAAGCGATCTAAACAGACATCCCTCGATGCAGAGTTCAATACAAAGTTCGCGCTCATCTTCGCCGAGCTTCGACCTCGGTAGCCACCCGCTTCTGCAGCGTGTGCCATCTGCAAAGGAAGAAGAACTTGAAAACCTGTCCAAACGCCCATCATTGCAGCGTGGCAAATCTGTGATTGAGGGAATCCAAAAGCATCCTTTTGCATCCGCCCCAATGGAGAGGCGGGTATCAGGCAGGAGTCGAAGCTTGGTGCGTGAGCAGGAACGCCGAAGAGCGTCGCCTACACGTGAACAATCTCTAATACGTGAACCTTCGCCTACGCGCAATCAGTGGCCACGGAACATCCCGCCGCTTCCCCGCGCACCGTTATCGCCTGCTGGAACCCGACCCTTTTCACCTGGGTTTAATGCCTCTGCGTGTGATAATAACATGAACAGCTCGCCTGCACGATCTGCTTTCGCACGTCCTGCATCTCCGCTCAAGAGTTCCGTGCTCCCTCCGTCTGGGTTTTCACGCCCTACATCACCATCAAGATCACCCCTACCGACGCCCCCTGCACGGGCCGAGGCAGGGAGCGCGCCCGTGTTCTCCTCTCCACGAAAAGCGAGCGGCGGAAAAGGCCCATTTGGCCCACAAGATCAAAACTCGCGTTCCAGTTCACCACAAAAATCTTCCAATACGTATGCGTCGCCAACGATACCCTCTTCGTCCTCTCCACCGAAACTAGCCTACCTTAGCAACTCGAACGCGCGAAATGCGTTCCCGCCCACCTCATTCCCATCTTCGTTCCCTACGAGCTCATCTCATTCGACCACATTAAATTCACACATCATGGAGCGTCAGCGCCAAAAGCAGCGTGCATACGTGTCTACATACGACCTCGATGACGAGCCGCCTGTTTCGCCGCTCCGCGAGCGTGTGGGTCTACCTTCACCTAGTGTGTCCCGCTCACCTTCCCCTTCAGATCCTGGGGCACGCATGAGGGGGCGATCTGTCTCTAAAGGCCCTGCAAATAAGGATCAGGACCATAGTTATTGCAATGAGGATGACGGGGATGAGCGTTCACCCTCGCCCATTCGTTTCGCGAAGCGCTCTTCTAATCAGTTCTCCGTACTGGAGATGGGTTTTGTAGGTGAGGTGGCGCCGAGGTGGAATCGCACGCCTGCGTCCAGAGCTGTGGCGGAGCGTGGAGATAATGAGGACAGACGCGCAGATGTGGGCGTGCCGGTCATCTCTCTTCCCGGCGGGCATGTTGATTTTGATCAGGATTGTGATAAAGGTGGTGGCATGGTACTATCGAGCAAGACGCAGGAGTCACCGCCAAGGATTTCTGTTTCGAGCGCTACACCACCGAGAGTAGCGGGTTCGCGTGCTACGCCGCCGAGGGTAGTTGTTGCTAGTTCAACGCCGCCGCGTGCAGCTGTTAACGCATCAACGCCACCGCGTATAGCTGTTAACGCATCAACACCACCGTGTATTGCGGTGTCAGGCTCATCTCCACCTCGTGTGATGGTATCAGGATCATCACCTTCTTCTCCACAAATTTCTGCGACCTCACCGTCCATACGACAAACATCTGTATCATCACCCTCCACACCCCAGATATCTGTATCCGTTCCCAGTTTTTCTTCCAGGCAACATAACTCGTGGAGCACGCCAGCGCCATCCCATGAGCCAAAACGTCTCCCGCCACCTCCAGGCGAAAATGGATCAAAAGGTGCAGGTGGACAGAATAATGTGTTCAATGTACAGAATGGAGGCAAATTATCAGGAGTGCTAAAGGGTATGCGTGGGAACGGTCTATCATGCGCAGGATGTGCTGGTCCAATTATTGGACGTATTGTCAGTGCCATGGGACAGCGGTGGCACCCAGGATGTTTTCGTTGCTCTGCCTGCAATGAGCTCCTTGAGCATGTCTCGAGCTTCGATCACGAGGGAAAACCGTATTGTCATCTTGATTACCATGAGGTTTGTTCTTCCGACACTCCTTTACTATGTAACAAATTGACTCAATGTTACGCAGAACTTTGCACCTCGTTGCTATCACTGCAAAACGGCGATTATTGACGAACGGTTTATCACACTTGATGATGAGGCGCTGGGAAAGCGGACTTATCACGAGCAACATTTCTTTTGTGCGGAGTGTGGGGACCCGTTCCTCCCGCCGTCTTCTGGGAGTGGCGGATTGACGGTCACGGGTGATGGCGAGTTCGATCTTGACGACGATGTGGGTTTCACGGTGTACAAGGGTCACCCATACTGCGAGGCGTGTCACGTCCGTTTGCGTATGCCCAAATGCAAGCACTGCAAGAAGTCAATCAGGGACGGAATGCGCGCTGTTGAGGCTTTAGGAGGCAAATGGTGTTGGGAGTGTTTTGTGTGCGAGGTATGTGATGTCTCTTGATTCCATCTAGTAGACGCTGAGCTCATGCCGGGTTGCGCTGTCAGGGCTGCAAAAAACCGTTCGACGATCCGTCATTCTTCTTGCGCGAAAATAAGCCATTTTGCGAGCCGTGCTTTAGTTTGATATTGCGAAATGAGGTATGAGTTGTGGTTTAAATAATTTATTTCTTGCTATGTGTAGTTTTCGGTTTCTTGCTCGTGAGTAATACCTGGATGTGCAAGCCTCTTTGCAACTTTGGTCTGTCTACATATATTCTACTTATATTGAGATTGCTTCAAATACTTAGCGACCGGGATACAAACTCGGAAAGTTGCGTGATATGGTACATAAGTTGTTCTTTGACTCCCTTAGTGTGGGTTATTTGTCGACCTACTGGCTATAGACGTTTAGACGTTTAGAGGTGCACTATCCGAACAACAAACCCCACAATAGAACACACCTAAGAGAAGTATAAGCATGCCAGAAGTACAGCCTTGCAAACGCATACCATACCATTGGAAGATTTATGGAAAAGACGACTGATATTGGATTTATACCGTCGAAGTTTCGGTGACTTCCCCAGAACCGCTTTGGAATGTTTGCCAATGGCTGCGCAGCATAGTGACCATGGAATCGGGGTCATCATCCTCCAAAGATGTGGAATAGAGGATGGAATAACCCATTAGTGCTAGAAAGCCAGCGCCACCTGATGCCCAAAGGACACCAATCACGCGGGAAGCCCAGAATACTAATTGAGCAACCATAAGTCCCATGCTCCATAAGTACATCGCTTTTGGCATGCTGTATACAATAGATAAGGGCAGGAAACCCCAATCAGACGATTTTGCTGAGCGGAGAAAGTTCGCCTGGAATGATGATGAGTCAAGTTGTGTCGATCGAAGATAGAAGAAAGTGCGAACAGCAAACGAGGCGGTTGTATCTTCGAAACCATGGTGTCTCAAGAGCAGGATTGATCCCGACAAGATGCTTGAAGATGCCGCAAGAATTGGTGCCATAGCAGATGACAAGGACGCACGTGGTAGCATTGAAATGAGAATGCTGGCACTAGATGATCATTAAAATCAAACTCAAAATCAACCAAACCCTGAGGAGATTAGACTGACATAAGAACCGAAAATGCCTGGACGCCAGCTCAGCTATTGAAGCTAACATATTACATGAGACAAACGACGCACCCACACAAGTAATCCTCTCCATTCCGAGATGCATGCAGTGATGAAAGCCTGCCAGTGATCAATATACACCTTGTCATGAACAAACAGGTCATGAAGCTTGGAGTAGTGGTGGTTAGGGATTCCCCACAACGTCAGGTTCGCCAGTGCACGCATCCCGGTGTGATCAACTATGTCTTCTGGCATCGGTGGATGCAATCTGTCCAGTTGAGCATTTTCTTGACCATAGTATGTCATGAATCGTTGATTATCTTTCAAATGTTCAGCACTTATGAAGAAATTGCAATATTTTCACAACTGACTGATCGCACCCCAAAGACGAGCTAAGTTAGGACGTGTCAGCTTGGCATAATATGTGGAAATCATGCTTCCTACCGACAAAACATAGTGTATAGCCATCTAAGGGTTCGCCTTGCATAGTGTTGAGGTCAAGAAATATTATTGCAACAGTTGTCTCCATACCTCGTCGTAAGGATAATGCCCGCAGAAGTTGGTCACACTTTTCCTCAGTATATGGGAATGTGGAGGTCCGCGACGTCATACGATCTTAACGCGTGTCATGTCATAGGGAAATTATGCGTAAAGAGGAGCATGACATACCTGTCATGCCGTGACAGATGACACTGATCAAGTTGTCCAAAATGAGTGGCGTCATCTGTGTGCAGACGTGCATCGGGAAAAACTCGACATGTACCCAGTAGAGTCTTTCCAATGCAGTATCTGTTGAAACTTAACCAACTATGGTTGTAAAGAAACTAATCACGCACCCAAGTGTGAGTCAGACACTAACATACCCATGTCGAGTAGTTCTGATGACGTGGGCTCGAGCCAGAAGAGACAGTGGCTATGATGATCCACGAAATAATATGCACATGTGGACGTTCGTGGGGGTTCATCAAACCGAAGCTCGACGAAGAGTTCGCATGTTTGTGGCAATGTGATTCCGCATTCGAGGATTCTTTTTTCGATTATTGCCAGGTAGCTGGACACCAAATTGTCTGTCTCAATATTTGATACATTTTCCTCTGTGACGACCGAGAAACGGTCACGTTTCATATGAAAATACAGTTGCCCTTCTGGATGGATGAAGGAGAGCCAGTTGGATTTGGTACTGGGACGTTGGTCAAGGTCAGTTCAAGTCCAACCAGCCAGTCGCTGGTAAGTGAGTTCACCTGGTACGAAGTCGCAAGCCAGGTGCAGTCGTAGTGTGGTATGTATCCACCCTCGGTGGAGAATGAACTAATGAACTCCATGCAGGTTGGTTTGCAAGAACTTACCAGGGAAACTTCTCATACCGCCTGGTGGTTGTCGAAGTCGTAGGCCTGAGTGAAGATGCCATATCGTTGTGGTGTGTTGAAGTTGAAGTCATGCCAATTGCCAGTGGCACTGAATACGGCTACTAGTGACTTGAACTTGGGCAATGACAAACGGGGCAGAATGTTCTTCAAGACGGAGTACTATTAGTAGTATGCACGGCCGGACTGTGGCTCGCCGGAGTAATCGATTGACCATTATATCACTGCCGGGTGGCAACTGCTGTGGACTCTAGCCTGAGTGACTGCCGCTCAGTGTCACGGTGACTCGGAAACTTTAAATTAATACCATATCCGCGCTTGTTTCTGAATTTTGACTATATGACGGTCTTCAAGTCGCGAGTCGTCAGTCTCTGGATGTGTTATGATAGCTCGTAGTCGGGTAAGTGTGATCTCCACTCTCGAGAGCCAGTATCGTATTCAATGAATCTATCAGACTACTGACGCTGGTGCCACATAGTGTATCATTAGGCGATACTAGTTGATAGCCGCGGCGGCAGCATGGGACCACGATTCGAACATGTTGAACTCGCCAGTTTCTGCGTGTTAACTTTTCAGGGTGCTGCAATGGCAAGGCAAGGCCGCAGCAACAATACACACCGTGACGACGTGGCTCAAAACCAACTTCAAAATTGACTCGTATCGTCCTTCCAGTATTAGGATGCATTGGCATTGACAATACCACTGGCAAGCGCTGCCAGTAGAAAAACACGGATCACATCCATAACCAAAGCAGCGCTATAACGTTGCTTTACAGCACCATCACCAACAATATCATCCACTGGCAGGCTATGACAATTAATACGGGATGGCCGCTATGACTTTGTTAGTATACCTGACTCAAAAGTTGAACATGCCTATCGCGTCTCTTCCGCACCCTTCGGAGGCATCAACTGCCACAGAAGCTCATTGGACGCGCCTGCTGGCATGCTGTTATTAGCGTGCCATGCGTATGCAGCCAGCCAAGGGCAAACAAAAACGTGAAGGTAGTCAGTGTCCTCATTTCAATGACAAGTTGTTGTCCCCTCACCGGTCTAAATTCCAAGCTATTTTCTACCACCAGAACCAATGTACAAGGGGCAGGGCCATAGATAGATCTAGGCTAGTACCAGTTGGGCCTATCTTCTTCGGCATTCCACTTCTAAATGACGCCTACGGTATGATTCACGAGGCGACCGTTCCGACTGGCGCCCAGATAAGCGGTACTCCTGATATTTTTCATGAAGACCGCCATCTAACAGGCCAAACGATCAGTGTGATAATCAATACAGCTTGGCACTCACCGTCCACCCGCAAGCGTCCATCAGACTCAATTAGTAAACAGGGTGCTATGGGAAACGGCGCTTGCGTTATCAAGATTTAGCGCTCATCCTCATGGCCAAGCCATTACTTACTATGTACTGACGCAAATTTAGCTTTACCCAGCTGATATACACGTTCCTTAGAATGCCCACGCTTTCCTGTCCACTACTCGGCCTTTGATTTCTTTCGCCTCGCACAACTGTACGCTAAGATGGCCAAACGTGTAGAAGACGCCCCCTCCTGGCAAGTGCGCTTGTACTGAACATGATAGATACCTCATGACGATACAGGAAACACGATGAGAACGTTCCGGAACTTCACGATGAATCGATCGAGGAAGATTCAGATGAGGAAGAATTTGCCCCAGGAGATGATACTGAGTATGAGCCCTCTGAGAATTCCAGGTATTTGTTTTTAACTCTAGTGCCAAGTACGATAGTGACAAATTTCCCAGGTTCAGTTCCAGGGGCCCTCCTGATGCGAGGGCTGTATCTCTCAGTACCGCCCGCAGAATCCAAGAGGACAAGGAACGGGCAAAGAAAAATCAGAGCCAGCCCAATAACCAATCCGTCTCTCAGGGGTACGTGGTCTTTATTACATCAGGGCTGCCATTTGACGAGGTCAAATATTAGGAAAACATCTGTTCCGGCTCGCCAGGTCGATGCCAAACGATACAGCAACAATTAAATGGCGTAGACCATCAGTGACATCTGCAGAGAAGACGCAAAGAGAGACAACCAACCATGATTTTGAAGTTGTATGATGTGATCATGAATCCTAAGAAGTTGTATACTACATAAGCCACGAAATATGGAACAAACGAAATCTTGCTCAGCTTGAGAGTCCAGCGCGTCTAGATTTGAGCCCCCAGTTCAGGGCTACAGGATGGTAGGAGAGCTTCCATCACTACAGTGCCTTAGCTTTCTTTGTTGGAGGAAAATAACTACAGCTGGTATTTGTAACTTGCTAGATCCATGTGATGTCCGGGGGGACCTTGGTCCTTCTTGGAGTGAAATGGCCTGTTGTGCAATCCAGGGCTGATGGATTCAATTCGCGCGCGCCCAAGTATGTATTATATCAATTTATGTGTTCAGTTTACATATAAAGTCAGGTTTATGCTTATCGCAAGGCAGACGAGGATAGATAGGCGAGGATCGCAAAGTATTTGGCCGGTCCGAAACAGATATTCACGCGCCAGCTCGGAGCCTACCCCTTCATGCTGTATTGCGCAGCTCTCCGATCATATCATTCAATATATCGATTAGCGAAGAACCTATAACATGCAGGATCGTTCCTCAGCGCCATCAGAAGTATTCCAGCTGTCACTGGTAATGTCATTTGTCACGATGTAAGATATATGCATGGAGAATGAGCTTTGAAACTTGACAGAAAGACAGCAGACAAACTGAGAGCAATCACTAGTGTCGCCCTGCAGGAACGCACATATTGGCGGGGACGGTCTGGTTAAGATCACTTGGCAGTCACCACAGTATTTCCCATAAATTGGCTAGGGACGCCCTGAAGACGGCATGACAGGCTATATATCTGAGGGTTTTAATGGTATGAGATATTTCACTTACGACAGCGCTCAAATTGGCGGGAGGCAAATTTTTCGTGAATTTGACTTGTGCGTTACATTTGAGTGATATAGATGCTGTATCAGGTACGTACTTGACCCACCACTGATAGATGGTCTCGAATTAGAATGGCGGGGAGTTTGCACAATAAACGTCCTACACCGTAGACCAAAAGTCTAGAATCCATTTCAACACTGGTACAAGCGTCGAAATCGAGAAAAGCCTGTGGTCAGCAAATACTGTAGTAAGCAAGTGCCCATGAGGAGCGATTCGTTCCCGTGCATATAGCCCTTCACAGGCGGGCGAGAGGTAACGCATCGTTGTACATAGTGTACAAAATATCGGGTCCTATGGGGCTGCTGGGGTTGGCCCAGGTACGAACGTCGTGCTGAGGGGCTTGAGATGAATCAGTGACGTGAGTGGAAGATTGTACACGAGACGGAGCATAATGAGTAAGGCAGCGACTATCTTCCAATGCATCATCGAAGGGGCAAAAAAAACATGGGTCACGAGCAGCTGGCGGGATTGACACAGTACGTGTTTAATGACGTGGTGATTGTGGTACAAAGGGTGACACCAGGTTGGACCTGCAACCGTGGAAGGTCACGATCGTTGTGGGGGCCTGCCGGACGGTCACTCATCTACATTTCTCAGAAAACATAGACAGTTGAAAGATATAGATGAGATGTAAGTGCTGGAGGTAGATTGGGATGTGGCCGACGAAAACATGATTGAAGAGTACGGACTTGGGTTGCGGCAGCGGAAGCCGCAAATTACTGGGCGTATCATCATCGCGAGAGCCGAAATCATAGGCTGTACGATGGATATCGCATGTCGTGGTATCCCATCAACTATCTTGTATGTGTCAACGCAGCAGTGCTAGTGTATGCTAGTGAACGACGAACGAACAGTGAAATTGGCTGACTACGCTACTGGCAGGCACGTAAATCGGTAATAGCGATTATATAATGATCAGACCTCAGACATTTGCGTCCAATGAATAACGAAGTGCGCGTGTCAACTGGCAACTACCTTGTCCTGGGATTGTCAGCGAAATAATTGCCCTCCAACGCAGTAGCATAATTCCACTGATCAGGTATCACTCTCTGTAATCTATACTTTTGTACAATAGCTGCAATCTTTGCGTGGTTTACATCGTGTTGTTTCAGTGTTTCAGGGTCCGGAATAGGAGGCAATGTTGCAAACGCAAGCCGAGCGATGCCTACTTGTTCTAGGTACAACTTTTCAGAGAGCCGCGGTGGGTACTTGGGTTCTTGTGCGATTACACGCTCGATACTGCCATGTTCACGGATGAACTTGAGGGCGCGCTGAGGGCCAACGTTCTTAATCCGTTGCGAGAAGTCCGTGCCAAGGAGCAAGAGGAAGTCGATATATGCGGATCTGGAGAGTTGGAGGGCGGTACGAACGTGAGAGCCATAAACGAGGATAAGTGGATCGTTTCTATTGGCGATATTTCGAATGAGGGGAGCCTCGTAGACTAGGACGTCCTAGGTGAAGAATGAGTGAAGGTCCATATATAGGATGCTAAAGAAGATGTACTGTATCTTCGCTTGCAACATAATCGGCTATGCCATGGATGACAAGTGAGGATGCAAGAGCTTCTGCTTCAAATGGTCCCTCTGATTCGATGCACGGCACACCCATGGCCTGCAGTATCTCCTTGCTCTCCTCGTAAGTCTGGGTGGTGGGAGGATTTGATCGGCGGGCGTAGGACTCGGAAAGAACACTACTCTTCTCAGCTAGTGTTGCGAGGACAGTTTCAGGAGCGTCTGCAAGTGTATCCCATACTTGACCCTCCTCTATCGTCATTTGAAGTTGGGACTTGGACATGATGTACTCGGCGCGAGTCTCATCTGGCGACTCTGGAACCTCCACCGTTGAGGGTAGTGAGGTAACCTGTGCGACACAGTCGCGATATTCTTGATATAGGGAGGAGAGCGCAGAAATCACATCCTCTGCTGGAAGTACGGAATCGGCGATAGCAGCGAAAACCACGTCCCGAGAGGTTTGTAAATCAGCTTCTCGAGGTTCGCCTTGCATGATGTTTGGGCCAAAAGGGAGGTCTTGCACTCGAAGGTTGGATATCCCTTCAACAAGGGAAGCACCAAGATCCAACGTCGAATTATCTAGATGATTCAGCCACGACTTGGGATCACTAGGCGGAATGACGGCAACTGATTGACCTGTGCGAGCGAGGAGAATATCTTTCATGTCTTCATCCGACATGTTAGCATAATCATGGATTGCCCAAAGGGTATCTTCCTCCGAATGCGATGATAAAGTATTGCAAATTTGCTCAAGTTCAGAAGAACCAGAAGAGCGAGTATGGGAGCGAGTCGTAGCAGCAGTAACTGAGTTCACATCATTCTGAAGAATATCTGATGGTGACAAAGAAGGCTGGAAGTACGTAGGAGTGGTCCTTGGAGACACTGCTACGCGTTGTAACGCGTCTGTGACACGCCGACGGTCTGGCGGTTCCATTGAACGATACTGCGGTAGTAATCGCATCAATTTCCGAAATCTGCTCAGTCTCTCCACCTCAATGGATGAACGAGCTGCATCTAGTCTCCGTATCTCCCTGCGTCGTTCTACCTAGGAATGATGTCCATCTAAAGTATCACGGGCTATTGTAGCGACTGACCTCTCGAGCTTTGGCAATGCTGCGGCCTCTACCATCAAATACGCAAATTGCATGCACATTGCACTCTTTGAGTTCCGTGATTATACGATGCCACCCGAGGATGTGTCTATGAGGATGAGGCATCGGCGCAAAGTGAAGGCGCTGAGTTATAAGGGTGCCATCACTGATTTGGTAGAAGATGAGTTGGAGGAATTAGTCAGGCAAAGAGCTTACATGACAATGGTCTTACCGCAGAGAGATCTGAGGCGGTCTGGAAGTTTTCTAATAACTTCCGGGCTGACGGAGGTAAAATCAGATGTGAGCATAGAAGGCTGGATCGGAGCTCACCAGGTTTTCTGCAAAAATGGAGTCAGACCCAGAACTCCCATGCGCACTGCAACCTTTGTCGCTCAACGTCGAAAACTGAATATTAGCCGAAGGCAACCTCCTGTGAATATTGGAAACAAGTACTTAAGACCGTAGGATTATCAATTTCCTTTCTTGGCTTTTTATAAACTCCGCCACCGCGATGTCGTGGCTCACAACAGCGCCTTGCAAGTAAGTTGCAAGATCGACGACGACAGCCTTTCTTTGTGAATAACCGGGTTCCTTGACTTACCGATATAATCATCTACAGCCTAGTTATTAGACAGGAAATCGTACTCGGTATTGACGCGACTGAAAGGAGTTCACGCTCAAGATGTCGGTGATGCTCACAAAGTTCGAGTCCAAGAGCAATCGCGTTAAAGGTATGTTCGTTTCCCAGCTTGTCACGAGTTCATGACGCAGCTGCGTGTCACAGGGCTTGCTTTTCACCCGACTCAACCACTGCTTGCTGCCGCACTTCACAATGGAAGTGTTCAGCTCTGGAATTACCGAATGGGCGTATTAGTGGATCGATTCGAAGAACACGAAGGTAAAGCTCATTCAAATTGCAATGACTGCAATATCTTTCTCATTTAATTGACTGTTAGGACCTGTACGAGGTGTCGCAATTCATCCGAGTCGAGCACTACTGGTTACCGGAGGTGATGACTACAAGATCAAAGTATGGGGTGAGTGCAGTTTCTATTTCCTAAACATCACACTCATGAGCATGGTAAGACCTGAAACCTCAGAGCAGAAGGTGTTTATTTACTCTTCACGGTCACCTCGACTATGTCCGAACTGTTCAGTTCCACCACGAAATGCCATGGATCGTAAGTCATATTTTACTTTCCATGGGATACTTTGCTGAAAGTTGTCTGAATATGCAGTTGTCGGCATCCGACGATCAGACTATTCGGATATGGAATAGCACCTCGCGGCATTGTGTTGCAATTTTGACAGGGCACTCTCATTATGTCATGTCCGCACAATTCCACCCAAAAGACGATCTCATCGTCTCAACGTCGATGGACCAAACCGTACGAGTTTGGGACATCTCCGGCCTGCGCAAGAACACGCCAAACAACGGCCCTAACAACTTTGAGACGTTCGACACGTTCTCTACGGTCAAATACGTGCTAGAAGGTCACGATCGTGGTGTAAACTGGGCTTCATTCCATCCTACGCTACCGTTGATCGTGTCTGCAGCTGATGATCGAACGATCAAGATTTGGCGAATGAGCGAGACTCGGGCATGGGAGGTTGACTCATGCAGAGGTCACTTCAACAGCGTGTCAAGTGCGATATTCCACCCTAAGCACGAGTTAATCGTGTCTTGCGCAGAGGACAAAACTGTCCGAGTTTGGGATCTGGCCAAGCGGACGGCAATCCAGACATTCAGGCGGGAGAACGACAGGTTCTGGATATTGGCTGCACACCCAAACCTCAACTTGTTTGCAGCAGGACATGACGGAGGTCTAATTGTGTTCAAGCTTGAGCGCGAACGACCCGCCTTTACCGTGCACGGCGATATGCTTTACTACGTCCGTGACAAGTATGTACGCACTTACGACTTCAACTCCGGTTCCGACATCGGCATGCTGAGCGTAAGGAAGTTCGGAAGCCCGTATGTTCCTCCACGTACCGTGAGCTACAACCCTGCCGAACGTGCTGTCGTGGTCACCATCTCCTCGGATAACGGGTTATTTGAGCTCTCTTCATTACCGACGCAGTCCAATGGCGAGGTTAAAGACTCAGTCTGCAGATGGAAAGCGCGGCTCGGCTCACAGCGCGATCTTTGTTGCAAGAAATCGGTTTACAGTACTCAACAAAACTTCCCAGGTAGTCACTCTAATCTTGCAGTTGAGAATATTACTCTAACGATCTTTGCAGCTTATTGAAGTTCGCGACTTGTCAAATTCAGTCGTGAAAACCATCAAACCCCCGGTCCAGACTAATGAAATTTTCTACGGTGGTACAGCTTGCCTAATTCTCAGTTCAATAACAACTGTTGTGCTGTATGATATCCAGCAGCAGAAAACGATCGCAGAATTGAACAGCCCACCTGTTAAATATGTCGTTTGGAACGCAGATGGGTCACTGGTCGCGCTGATGAGCAAACACAGTGAGTCCATCCTACGCAGTTCTTCAGACTGAGTTCAAAGTCATGAATAGCAATTACTATCGCCAACAAAAATTTCTCGCAAAACAGCCTTATCCATGAGACGATACGGATCAAGTCCGGGGCTTGGGATGACACAGGCGTTTTTATCTATTCCACGCTCAATCATATCAAGTACTGCTTGCCTCAAGGGTACTGAGCTTCCTTCCGCTAGCTTACATACAGCTGATCTATTCGCCTTTTCAGCGACCATGGCGTTATCTGCACACTCGATAATCCCGTCTACCTTACCCGTGTCAAGGGTAAAACCGCGCATTGCCTGGACCGATCTGCACGCCCACGCACTATCACGTTTGACCCGACTGAGTACCGCTTCAAACTCGCGCTCCTGCGCAATAACTACGACGAGATGCTCCATATCATCCGTACGTCGACGCTGCTTGGGCAGAGCATCATTGCCTATCTTCAGCAAAAGGGCTTCCCGGAGGTTTGTTTTCTAATGCAGGTCCTTGAAGTATGGAGAGTTCATACAATGTATAGATTGCACTTCACTTTGTGCAAGATAAGAACACCAGATTTGACCTTGCAATCGAGTGTGGAAACTTGGACGTTGCACTCGAGACTGCAAGAGCGATCGACCGACCTGAGTGCTGGGAGCGTCTAGCACAACAGGCCCTGAAGCAGGGCAACCATAAGGTTCGCTTCTTTCCTTGCGTGTTATTCAACGCTAAACTCATTGCATCTCAGATCGTTGAAAAAGCCTACCAGCAAACTAAGAACTTCGACCGTCTGTCGTTTTTGTATCTCGCCACAGGCAGTACAGAAAAGCTTTCCAAAATGCAGAAAATCGCAGACGCACGAGGCGACCCCATGTCACGCTTCCACAATGCGCTTTATGCGGGCGATGTTCTTGGACGTATTACTGTGTTGCGGGACGTTGGGCTTCGTAAGTACACTCCCTTAGTCCGGTTTCAAGATTTTACACTTCGTCCCAGACCCCCTGGCATATCTTACAGCAAAGACGAATGGTTTGGAAGAAGAAGCAGCTGAAATCCTTGAGGTGGCTGGTCTTACCGAGGCTGACGTGGACGACATCCCTGTATTTGGAAAGTGTACCCTCCAAACTCCGTCTGTTGTCACTCCTACATCCAACCTTAATTGGCCATCTATTTCCATGGGAGAATCCTTCTTTGACCGTGCGCTTGCCAACGGCCATCTTGACGGGGATAGTGATATACCGCACATCAATGGCAATGGCTTAGACTCAGGTGCAGGCGCCTCTACTGCTCTGGATGACTGGGCGAAGGATGAGGAACCAGATGTAGAGGAAGATGGATGGGAGCTTGACGCAGAAGCGGAAGATGATGAAGAAAAAGATGTAGATGAAGAATTTGAGGATGCCATCGAAGAGGAGGACCTTGGCGCCGGCGCTGCACCTGGTGTGAGCGAGAACGAGCTTTGGGTTCGGAACTCACCCTTCGCAGCTGAACATGTTGCAGCTGGATCATTCGACACAGCCATGCAGGTGAGCTACATGTTACTTCCCAGTTTCGAATAGACATTCAATTGTTCTATGACTAGCTTCTCAACCGGCAGCTGGGCGTTGTGAACTTTGAGCTCTTGAAGCCATTGTTCTTGTCTATCTACCGTTCCTCACACGTATACGTGTCCCCGATTGCTTCGTTGCCGCCGTTGCAATTGCACATTCGGAGGAACCCTGAGGAGACCTCACCTGGACGGGTGCTGCCTGTTACTGCTCGTACACTTTCTTCGATCCGCACAGAACTGTCGGAGGGATATCGCTTTGTTTCCGGAAACAAATTGTCAGAGGCTCAGGCAACGTTCCGGTCGGTGTTGCTAGCATTGCTGCTTATAGTTGTCTCATCAGATAATGAGGCCAAAGAAGTAAGTGTTATCAGTCCACTGGATATGAACACTAAGTGATTATACTACCAGTGGCGAGACACTGTGACGACTGCCCGAGAGTATCTCATCGGCGTCTCCATTGAGCTTGAGCGGCGACGTATCGCACAGGACGAACCTGACAATGTTCGCCGGAGCCTTGAACTCGCCGCATATTTCACGCACTGTCAGTTACAGTCACAGCACATGCAGATTGCACTACGGAGTGCTATTGGTGTGTTCGCTAAAGCTAACAACCATGCAACCGCTGCCAAACTGGCACGTCGCCTTCTTGACCTTAATCCCGATCCCAAAATCGTTGCACAGGTATGTTCCAATTCTTTCAGCTTGTTCGTTGCCTTTCGCTAACTCGTATGTAAAGGCTCGTCAGCGCATCGCAGCAGGGGACCGCAATCCCCGGAACACAGTCGAGGTCTCATACGATGAATTCACAGAGTTTGAAATCTGCGCAGCTACATACACCCCCATCTACAAAGGCTCGCCATCTGTGCGCTGCCCATATACCGATGCGGCGTTCCTGCCTGAGTTCAAAGGCAAGTTGGACCCGTTGATAGAGCTAACTGAGATTGGGGCAAGTGCGAGTGGGCTGCCTGCACCACGGTAGAATTTTGCTAGATGTGGATGGACAATACTGTCGATTAGGAATAATCGAATATTTGCATACTTTTTTGTTCTGATAATTGTTCCAACATAACAGCTAGAATGCTGGGGTGCCATAAATGCACACCAGCACGGATTTACGCATGATCCTTCCAAATTAAAGTATCATCTAGCGCTATTTGGTTGATAGGTAGGTAAATGCGAGAATTAACAAGAACCCGTGCACGTGGGCCTTCTGTTCTCAGAGCCAAAAGTCAGTTATATATGCATTGTGATATCAATTGGAACGTGGACAAGATCTTGATCACTTAGGATAATTAAGGCGTCCCAGCTGTACTGACTCGCATTGACAATGATGATAGGACCTTCTTCTGCCGCCTTCTGCAGGTCGGAGAACAGGGGGGGGTAGGATAAACGGAGAAACGGCAGGAAGTATGCGGATGCGTGAAACTATGTCATCCCATTGCATGGTCAGTTAGCTGATGCAAGAAGACTGGTCTGATCAAACGCACCAAGGCTGCGATCTTACAAGCCAGAAAAATTCATCAAGTGTTGTGCGGAAGCGTACCAACTGGGTCCAGAATACTGCACGGCCTTGCTCCACCAGTTCCAATGTAGGAAAGATGGCTAGAGGTTTCATCAGGGTCAGATCAAACGCCCCGCTGCGTGAGGCGAGGTTGTTGGGAGATAACGATCGGAGATAATGACCGGGGGAAATAAGTAGCCTGATGGAACTCGATGCACTCGGCGTAAAGAAGGTCAGACAGGATGCCCCGTTGGATTAATCTGTCTGCAAGGCTGATGACGAGAATGATCGGGGGGACGAAGCATTGCGCACAAAAGGAGTTAGTATAAACTTCGCTTATAAGAACAATGTGCCACATCAACTCTGTTGTCCCGAGCATCATATACACCCCTGGATTGTGTCGGTGGAGACTGAACTATAACAATTGTAACTTGCCGCCCTGTGTTATTAGCCATTGTGACGGTATTTGATACGCCACTCCGGAGCTTCCACTGCAAAGGTTTTCACTTGCCAGGAATGCTCAGGAATGCTTGTCGATCGACGCACTAGACGATTTATTTTTCTGTTGATTTCTCGGTTGTAGCTATGACCCTCGCGGGGCATATCTCTGTCCAGTTGGCAAGGCTGAATGTTCGTACAGGCACTTTTCTAGAATCAGACAGCCAAGTTATAAGAAATCCTTGTCAACGTACTTACATATAACACCTGTATACTAGAGGCAAACGAGCTGCAGCGTCGTCGGGTGCCTGTCATATGACGTCATGGCCTAGAGTCTCCAGAAACTTTCGCGGAGGAGCGTAATTTCGGTGACTGCAAATCATCACGTGATGGTAGAATGGGATTCTATCACAGGTTGACCAAAACACTCAGTCACAAGCGGCGGTCGATTGGGAGCCATTCCTGGCTCAGTCCATCAGCTATTACTGTGATAGAATCATGATCGCTTCCTCACGAAATGGCAGGATCATACTAATTCAAATCGGGGGTCATCTTATCGTTGACTGGACCAGGCAACAGTCTACTACCGTGACGGTGGCCACTGGCAAGACAGTGCAGTGTCTGAACCTTCTCTTAGTGAAGACGATGATCTAGCTTCCTCTTCGGACGCGAAGAATTCATCACGTTGCGCTAATGTTTATTCAGACAAAGTTTTCAACGGATATATATCATATATAAAGGTATAGCGTTATGTCCCTTTCATACATTCCCCTTCGTAAAAATGACCGTTCAAATACTTGTAAGTGGTTGATCTTGATTGTTTTGCCACGACAAGCTAAAATACAGGCTAGCCGACTTCGACTGAAATACTTGTTGTCGGCGGCGGACCCGCTGGAAGTTATACTGCTGCTGCTTTAGCTCGAGAAGGTTTTGATGTCACTCTTCTCGAAGCTGCGAACTTCCCTCGGTCAGCACTTCTGATATATGACATCCGCATACACAGTTACCGATGCACGATTGTGCTAGATATCATATTGGCGAGAGCTTGCTCCCATCGGTCCGCCCATTCTTGGCATTCGTCGATGCAGAAGAATCTATCATGAACCACGGGTTCACAATTAAGGTGCGGATGGTCTTCAATGCACAAAAGTACAGTACATTTTATGGTCTCTTTTTTATAGCCTGGTGCTGCTGTCAAGTTGAACCAGTACAAGCGAGAAGGATGTGAGTCTCAGTCGCCTTGTTCGCCGTCGTACTAACATTAGTTCTTCGTTCCAGATACAGATTTCATTGCGCTGGACCCAAACAATGGGTCTTGGAATGTGGTCCGTGATATATCGGAGATATTCTTCCTGTCTAACCGTTTTGCAGATTCGATCAGAATTTGACTATCTGTTATTTCGTCATGCTTCGAAGTGTGGTGCAAACGTGTTCGACAACACAAGAGTCTCCGAGATTCAGTTTGAGGGAGAAAAACCTGTTTCAGCTGACTGGAGGAATGCGAGCACCGGGATACAGGGCCGAATCTTTTTCAACTATTTAGTCGATGCGTCAGGAAGGAGCGGGATCATGTCCACAAAGTATCTCAAGAACAGACGCTATAATAAGGCCCTCAACAACGTCGCATGCTGGGGATACTGGGATGGAACCGAGTCTTACATGCCGGGTACCACTCGCCAGAATGCTATCTGGGTCGAAGCACTTGAAGGTATGAAATTTACTCGAAGTAGTCATGCTGAGCTGAATGCGCGCAGACGAGTCTGGATGGGCTTGGTTTATACCTCTTCATGATGGGTCTACATCTGTGGGAATCGTGATGGACCAAGAGACCAGTAACCGTAAGAAGAAGGCTTCTCGTGAGGCCTCAGGAACATCAGGCTCGAATCTTCAGGCTCATTATAAGAAAGAATTACTCAAAGCTCCTGGAGTACTCAGATTGATTGGAAATGGCACTCTTCGAAACGACGGCACACCGGAAGCTGTTAAATCTGCGAGCGACTTTAGTTACTCAGCTCCCTCTTACGCCGGGAATCATTTCCGCCTGGCGGGAGATTCTGGAGGTATTTTTCCTAATGTTTTGCAGTACTCGCAATTGACGACCATCAAGCGTTCATCGACCCGTTCTTCTCCTCTGGTGTGCATCTGGCCTTCACGGGAGGACTTTCGGCTGCCATCACGATAGCTGCGTCCATTCGAGGATTCTGCAGCGAACAGGATGCCCAACGTTGGCACACCTCAAAGATTGCCACCTCTTATACGAGGCATGTGAATCCGGTCGTGCGGGCGATAGCAACTGACGCGACGGATGTTGTAGGTTTCTTCTTGTGGTCCTTGGGACCTACAAACAAATCCGCAATCAGTCTATGCCAGTGATGAGCGATGTGGACGAGGACAATTTCGACAGAGCCTTTGATCTCATCAGGCCGGGTAAGAATCGATGTTTCCTCTTGTCGCTGCAAATTCTGAGACTCGTGTTTAGTGATACAAGGAACAGCTGATGTTGGCAAGGCTTTAACAGAAGACGAACTCCAGGTATGTGTGTTGTCCGATCATCCTCCATAAATTTTCAATGCAATTGACAGAAAACTATGAATTTCTGTCGTCATCTATTTGCGCCCACCGATCCCGAGATGCATTCTGCAGTCAAAGCTAGGCAAGGATTTCTCGTCTGTTCAACTGGGTCATATGATACTAAGGTCAATAGATTGGATCCTGCTCTAACATCCCCAGATGGACCGGTAATGACAGAATGCGAAGTGGATTTATTGCTCGGAGATGCTGATGAGGAAGCCAAGGTTGTTTTGAAGGAGATCAACGCGCGAAAGCCCATCCATACGATGTATAACCCCACGGAGAACTTCGGTGTGGAGGAACACTTTGGTTTCAAAGCTATCTTGGAGCGAGGGAGATTGGGCTTGGTGACTGCGTAGCTTGGATGTCACTAATAATACAGAGTTACTATGTTAGATGCTTCATGAGTCGGTTATTCATCGTGGATTTTGCAGAGCTTAACTTATTTTTCCACTCACCGTCGCAATCTAGATTGAAACTCGTGGTGTCGTCGTCATATTATTCGCTTTGCTGCCACCCCAGGTCTGATTTGCACCGAAGTTTGAACTCGGTGATCATATTCAGCCTGCGATCATAATAACCTATATGGTAATCTAAACTTTCCCGCGCCACGGGCAAATACAATTGGTCGACCCGCTTTCTAGACCTTCTACCATGGATGTCTCGTACAGTTCGTCTCCAGTCCAAGTCATTGAGATCATGTCGGCCGATACTGAAGACACATCTATCGAGTGTCCTCGAACACCTGAACCAGTCCAGCGTCCACCACCAGAGTCGAGCAATGGCCAGAACCAGCAACCTTCGCTACAAGAAATCCTTCAAATGACATCTACCACAGTCAACTTCATATCAGCGATCACAACACTCTTCCACGAGAGAGGGGAGCAGAATTCTAGCTTCCGAGAAGGTAAAACTCGATGTTCAGAGCGCATATATTCAAGTAGACGCGATCTCCTCATAAACACAGAGCACAGAAGAAAAGTCCTCTTCACCGCGATGAATGCATACGCCTGGGCGAGCGCGAGGATTGCGCACGAACACACAATCGCACGAGACACGCTACAAGCCGAGATTCAGAAACTTTTAGAAGACGAAAAGAATCAAGGCAGGTCATCTCATCCCGTTTTCAAGTCGACATTTGGTATGCACGCCATTTGTATCACCCACTCTAGGCTGTGTCGTTTGCTAGTTACGATTACTAATTATTGTTATTTTTCCCTCAAGATCGTATACGCGCGCGTTTGTCGGAGATGTTTGAGGCCATCAACAACACTGTCGCCAGCTTGACGGGCCTCGGTTGAGACGGGACCTCGTCGTCTGATATGGTGCGCTTCCTGTGTCCATCACGTTAAGTACCTTGTCAACGGCTCTGCTCAATTCGAACTTGTTTTGTTGTATTGTTTTTGAAGGGTTCCACTTGATGGACTAATATATTAATCTGATGATATCCATGCAGCCCTGCAGTGCTGCTAATGGCTCAGCTGATCAAAACCGCTCTATTTGATATCTCGCAGCGGCAATGTTCTGGTAGCACTACTACCCCCGCTGTGAAGTCTGTTTGGATCCATAATCAAGCCGCTCTTGCCGCTTCAGCTTGATCAATGATTGAAAACTTCTACTGCCATCGCATCGCGCAAAGCACATATTATTGTGAATGACTATGCTCAGAGGAGAAATAGCACGATGTCCACTATACTGGGTCATGATTACATAATATCCTGTTACCGAATAATTCTTCTCAACATTGCCACATCATCATGTACATATCAACGTTCCAAAAAAGGCAAATTTTAAGCAATTATTCGAACTTCTTCGCCCAACCCTCCCGACAGCAAGAATACCCACTCAGCCAATAACCAGCCGCAAATCAGCTTTGCCGGCGATAATAATCAGACATGGCCGGCAAAGGCCCACATTGCTCATTCGTCCTTCTCGCCGAGTTTGACATTGATAGTGGTGCCCAGCTCACATACCAGTTTCCTCAGCCGCTAGGAACAGACGAGGGGTAAATTTCCACTTGACTTGACCCGAAAGACGTATTGGTTAACTATTTTATATCAGTTTGCTTGCAAATCTTATGCTTCCAGATGGAGCAGAAAGGCACCTCGAAGATTGGACCATCTTCTTCCTCAACCAGACGCCGTTCAATACCATTGCACCAGTTCTTGCTTTGGAGACGGAATCAAGTGACAACCAGTCAAACGGAGAGGACGACCACCCGGAACTGCTATATGTCCTCAACCTGGTGCGGACGAAGCATGACAAGTCGGTTCGGAGGTGCGTAGGTAGTTTTTGACTCTCTGCACTCCATCCACATGCGTCGCATCGCAGAGGTGCCGTAGTGAAAGCGATGGCTATTTGCACACGACATCCATTTATCCAAATATTTAAGGTATATCTATCCTCGTGTCGCTTGACCGATTACTCACCACGTGCCAGCCTGTTCTCCTCCTCGCACTTGACGACTATTTTGCAAACCCATCCCAAGAATGTCTTACGCGTCTATTTGATGCGATCAACTCGATGAACATCAGTGCTGCGCCTGCACTTACACGATGTGAAAAGCTGATCATGCGCGCCTCAGAGCGCAAAGACATATTTGCGGAGAAGTTCACTCACATACCC
Organism: Suillus bovinus; assembly: GCF_016758785.1. Classification (NCBI taxonomy): domain Eukaryota; kingdom Fungi; phylum Basidiomycota; class Agaricomycetes; order Boletales; family Suillaceae; genus Suillus; species Suillus bovinus. Next base: position 478,343 of record NW_024542070.1, read on the forward strand.
CCGTTTCCTCTTAAAGCTGCACACAAGACGACAGGCTCGAATGGCTCACATTCATCTGAAGATGGGGTTCTCATCAATGCTCGCGCACGCTCTACAACAGCTGCCTCTGATCATAATCCTACCCACCAGTCCTCTCCGTCGGACAGTTCGTTCAGCCTTGGTGGGAGTGCAGTATGGGTGAATGATGACAGCGTCATAATTGATAGTCAAGTGGGTGTTGCAATAGGTGCAGGCCCAGGAAGCGTCGGTGGCGCTTCAGCGAGCAGTAACAGTGTTCTCACTAGCCGCGGGCGGCGTAGCACTGATACAAGCTCGAACTCGAGTCACGCTTATAGCGGTGGCGCAATACCTACATCATCCGACACACATTTGCGGCTCGGGGATATCCAAAGATACCCATTTCTTTCAAACAAGCATTGCATACAAAGGACATACTTTGCCAATCAAACTGCCTCTGGCCACCTTTCCTGAGGAAGTCGGAGAGGTGCGTCTCTTGATGACAATGCAATTGATATATAGTTCTGAATACGTGGTTTTTCAAGTATTCCCTAATTCAACTAATACAAACGTTTTCTTCGCCTCTAATCACAATCTCGGGACCACTACACCCACATCTACACACGAATGGAATTCTCACGCACCCAATCACGATTCTCTTTAACGCACTTGTTACTGGCAAACGCATCCTCTTCCTTGGACATAATATTCCTGCCGGACAAGTCGCCAATTACGTCTTATCTGCTTGTGCCCTGGGCTCTGGATGTGGTGCGATACTACGAGGATTCATTGAGCGGTCATTTCCTTACGCAGGACTTGCGGGAGGCGAGGACTGGGTTTCAACGTATGCATCTCCCCACTCTTTCTCGAGGAAAACGTTCAATGATATCTATTTCACAGGCCGGCATACATAGCAGGCGTAACTAATCCTATCTTCGAAACCAGTGCATCCTGGGATCTCTTGATGGATATCGGCACATATCGTGTTGTCGTGCACAAGGACATACATACATCTTTCCCAACAACGATGACACCGCCTGCGCTTGTCAACCCAACGATGCCACGTCCAATAAAGGCGGAAAACTCGACTGGGAGCGAGGACGACATCCAGCGTATCGCGACTCGAGACGGGAAGGATGGGAACCAAAAGAGCGAGTTTGCAGCGAGGCAAGACAACTTGGACAACATGTTCATTGAGGATGTAGGTCTTAGTGCCGTTGTCGCATTGCCTCGATCACGTCGGCAACTAATATTGCTCGGTGTTTAGCTGATTTCGGCAATCACATCGCACTTCGGGGAGACGCTGGTGCGGATGCGATTTACGGAGTACGTCGTGCGCTTTGTTCGGCTAGCGTCGCGGTACGAGGAGCTCGTCATGGGGTCGACGAAGCTTGGATATGGTAGCACACCGTTTACAGACGGGTCCCTAGGCAGCGGTATCGTATTTCCCGACGAGGCAGCTGCATTTAAGGAGCTTACTGCGAACGCAAGTCGGATCGAGGGTTGGCGGAGGAGCAAGTCCTATCAATACTGCGTCCAGGTGTGTAGTTCCTCCCCTAAAGGGTATGAGCCTCAGGAGGTTTTGATCTATTTTCCGTACTGTGCAGGATTTCAAAAAATATCAGGCAACCGCTGCTATCCAGGGATTCGACCTATCTCATCAACTTTTAAGATTGCGGCTGGTGAAGAACTTACCAGACGCGGAAGTCGAGCTCATCGTGCGCTCAATAGCAGACAACTTGCGGACATACGAACAAATGGTTGAAGTGAGCATTCTCACATTCTGGACTGGGGTGATCTATAATTTCTGGTGCAGCTGCTCGCTCACATGCCACCACATGCCGGAGGATTACAACCTCTGAGTTTTTGCCTATTCCACCATCAAGAATCTATTCGGGAAGCCACCGTTGACATTTTCAACGAGCTGCGTCAGAATCCCGTGCGTGGTTTGCTCATCTTTTCATGCCCGTGTAAAATCACTCACTTTTTTGTTCCATAGGTTGGGGTGATTTTTCTGCAAGCTCTAAATCACTTCCAGAGGTATGCCTATGTTCGGCAGGCGCATGCTCGTGAATCACGCAGAAAGGATTCGAGCCATGGTCTGGCCCCGCCACCTCACTTGGTATCACGGACGCCGTCTAACCGTAGTGAAGTCAGCCTAGGGGGGATGTGAGCGCGAAGGAATGTCACCGGTTGCAAGTTCTCGTCTATGCGGACTTACAAAAATAGTTCTTATATTGGCCTGCGTTACATGTACATAATATAATATACAAGTACCTGTGTTGGTCCGAGTGCTGCACCTCTCGAGACCCACCTTCCTGGCATAACCAGTAGGGAAGGGGCGGGACAGGTGCCATCGTCATACGGATGAACCTGCCCCGTGAGTATCTCCTTGAATAGAATGCCAGCGACAGAGAATTTTACTAAGTATAGAACTCTGGTCGTACTCATCTGGAGATGTAGCGTACAGCGCAGCCCAAACAAGCAGTATCAAAAAACATGCGCCTCCAAACATGGCGAGTCCGCCGACTACGTGAGACGCCAGTAAGAGAAAGTGAGCCACCATGAGGACGATGCTCCATAGATAGAGGGCTTTTGGCAGACTAAATACAATGGCGGATGGAAGCATCCCAATGGAGCGTGACTTTGCGGCCCTCAGGTAGCGTGCCTAAAATGGACATGGTCAGCTGAGTTGTTGGGCGTAAGACAAAAGACGGTGCGAACGGCGAATGATGCAGTAGCGTCTTCTAGGCCGTGGTGCTTAAGGAGGAGGATCGACCCTGTGGCGAGGCTCCCAGACGCTGAGAGAATCGCTGGCAAGGCAGATGACAAAGAAGCACGAGATAGGAGGCAAGATAGGATGGTAGCACTATAAAAAGAATGGTCATGATGCGTTCTTAATGTCCGACAATCCAGGCTTCTCACATCGTTATCGGAAATGTCTGTCAGAACTATGAGTTAAAATTTTCCAAAATTATCTGAAATGAGCGCACCCAAACAACTGCCGTGTGCCACTCTGAAATGCATGCGGTCATGAAAATTTGCCACTGGTCGACGAACACCTGTTCGTTTGCAAATAGATCATGGAGTCCAGAAAAGAATCTGTCCGGGATTCCCCATAATGCTAAGTTTGCGATGGTTTTCACCCATTGGTGATCCATATCTTCCTCGGGCGTCATGATTTGTAGCCTATCCAACTGGGCGTATTCTTGCCCATAGTAAGTCAAAAACCGCTGGTTGTCTGCCATGCACCTCAGTATATTTGACAAAGACGATTTGAGCATGTAACAAACCTATTGCGCCCCATAGACGAGCTAGAGTATTCGTGAGCTCGATTCAGGAGAGAATATTGGGATTCCCACCCACCAACAAAACATAATGTGTGCCCATCAAGGGCCCGACCTTGAGGAAAGCGTCAGTGAAGAATATTCAAACCTCTCGACATGTTTCGGACGTACCTCGTTGCAGAGACAGTAGCTGCAACAGTTGGTTACATCTTTCCGCAGTGTATGGAAATGTGGATGATCGTGAGGTCAGCCGGTCTTTACTTCAGAGTTCAGAATACGAGAATCTGTGAATAGTAGAGTAAATACCTGCTACGCCATGAGACATTACGCCGATCAGATCGTCTATCACCTGAGGCGGTATGTGTGCGCATATGTGCATTGGGAAGAATTCGACATGCACCCAGTACAGCCTTTCTAATGCGATATCTGCTGACATGTGAGGATGTATGATGGATTATAATTAGGATACACACCAAGATGGGAGTCAGAGACAATGGTTCCCATGTCAAGGAGTTCTGTGGAAGTTTGTTCAATCCAGAAGATACGCCGGGTATGATGATCTACGAAGTAGTATGCACAGGAGAATGGTGATTCATCAAGCTCTATGAATAGCTCCGACGAGGGCGGTACTATAATTTGCTGCTGGGAGATTGTGTCATCGATGAATTTGAGGCAACCAATGACCTGGTTCTCTGTCTCTTTGGTATGAACATTGGCTTCTGTCACGACGACGTAGTTTGGAAGGCTCGTTTTGAAGTACAACTGGCCCTCCGGATGAGCATATGAGTTCCATTTCAGTTGGATGTTGAGAGAACTTGATGAGGTATTCATTATTGCGCAGATGGACGAACAAATAACGACTAACCTGGGAGCGCTAAGGTATGCTGGGGGTAGGACGGTGTGATAAGAATAGATGCTAAAAAATCAAAGTCAGTGCCATGTATGGGCTTTGATGGGCAAACTTACCTGGGCGACTTGCCATACCGTGCAGTAGCCACTGATGTTGTGGGTCTCAACATCCCCGTCGGAGACTCGGAATGCATAGGAGCTGTTTGGATAGATTCTGAACCGCATCTTGTTTGAGTGTATTGGTTCATCCTGGATATCCTAAAGCACGGAGAATTGTGGTATTCGTTTTATAAACTGAATAGTTGGCTATGCAGTGACAGCAACGTGCGGCCTTCGTTTTAGAATAGTCAGTTGGCTGTACGGTAGAGATCTGGGATCTCAATTGCCGAGGGGTCAACATTAACCAGAAACCAGTGTAGTACTATTACGTGGTGGCCCCCGGAAGCGACCGGTCATTGGCGTCGTGATTTCTCACGGCCTATTTTAGCTAGGTGTATCGTGTACCTTGGCAGACTCGCACTGGCGTCTATGATCTACTAGTGGCGTTTGTTGGACGTAGCTGGCCCTTGATGGGCTTATGCTTCTGATCGCATATGGTCCACTTGGCCAGCAAAGGCTGCTAAAGAACTTACCGTTATCTGCCGCCCTACCCTCATAAAAGCTGTATTTTGTTCCACCGTGCTTTCTCATTCTGCTGCTATGTCGTATCCCGACCCAGAAGATCGCAAGCATGTTAACCCACAACGGTATCTAGTTTTCTACCATATATAATTAATATATCATCTAAATCATCTCAGAAAATCCGACGAAAAACCTATTCGAAAAGTTCACAGATCCAAGGATGTAAAGGATTCTGAGGAGGAATTCGAACTACCTAGGGAATTTGTAGGCAGTTCCTCGAACCACGACAGGTACAATTTTACCCCTGACTTGTAATGCAGAGACTGATTGCAGATCAGGTTCGCAAGTCGTGGAAAGCAGGATGAGCATCTAAGACGAATGCCACAGGCACAAATGCAATCGAGCATCTGGCCAAATCCTCCTACTCAACATTCCAGGTACGTTTGCTTCAGACCAATATACCATACTGCACACTGACAGGGTGTGCAGTATACAGCCACCTCGTCAGGCTGGCAATCATTCACACCATTCACCTGTACAACATGCTCCCGTGCAACATTTCTCTGCACACCACGCTCCTGCACAACATGCTTCCGATCCGTACGCTCTTGCACAACTTGCTCCCGCGCAACACACTTCTGCGCATCATGCTTCTGCTCAACGTCATTCTGCTCATCCTGCTCCCACGCAACACTCCTCCGTACACCACGCTCCTGGCCAACATGCTCCCGCGCAACACTCCTCCGCACACCACGCTCCTGCGCAACATTCCTCCGCACACCACGCCCCTGTCCAACATGCTCCCGCGCAACATTTCTCTGCACACCACGCTCCTGCCCAACATTTCTCCACACACCACGGACCTGCCCAGCATGCTCCCGCGCAACATTTCTCTGCACACCACGCTCCTGCACAACATGCTCCCGCGCAACATTTCTCTGCACACCACGCCCCTGCCCAACATGCTCCCGCGCAACATTTCTCTGCACACCAAGCCCCTGTCCAACATGCTCCCGCGCAACATTTCTCTGCACACCAAGCCCCTGCCCAACATTTCTCCGCACACCACGCTCCTGCTCAATATTATCCCGCGCAACGTCCCCCTGCACAACATGCTCCCGCACAGTACCCACCTGCACAGTACCCCTCAGCTCAGTTTCCTCCCGCACATTACCCACCAGCTCCACCAGGCCGAAGGTGAGCAATGGTTCAGGCTCTAGGTATTCATCATTTGCTGTGTGACTGCTACGAATCCTGTACTACGTCAGATGTAACATTAACGCATTTCCGGTTATTCCAAATATGTACAACAAAGAAAAGTGATGGAACGTTGATTATGATTTGACAAAACTTCACATGTTCCTCAAAGAAATTCATCTCATGTCTACTTAGCGCAATGCAGTGTTTGTCTTCCGAAACTCATAGCCAGTACGTGTTGAGGAATTCTCAAACATTCGCTCGCACAGTATCGAGATCACTACTAAGAACACCCTAGGGCTAGAAGTTAATAGTACTTGCTCGAGCCGACGGTACACCGGATTAATATATATAGTTTCACAGCCTTGAGCCCTGCAGTGGCACTTATTTGGTCACATAGGATGTTCGCTTCAGAATCGTTGCCAATTTCAAGGGCAGTGCTCTAAGCGCTTCAGCCTCCACAGCATCGCTTTGCACACCGTACGTGTGCTCGCGGGTATTTAATTCACCCTTGAGAAACATCAACACACACTGCACAATCCGTGAGATCATCCCCAGACTCTGGCGGCCCTTTGCGATAATTTTGTCTAATCAATCAAACAACAAGGCACGTAGTAATCGAACTTTTGGGCCATATCAAACTACCCCAGACTGTTCCACAGGACCACAGCAAGTAGTACAGCAGTGAGTTGATTGATGCCCAGGACTTTATGCGGACTAATGAACGCTTCGCGCGCTATACCAGTAGTAGACAAAGAGCACTTTCTGCTACGCCATAGTACAAATACCAGTGCTATCCCCCCGTGTCGTCCTTCCTGTATCAAATCTGTTTAAATAACAAGCTCATTTCCAACTGCTCTAACAATGACTTCGATGTCTTACCACGTCACAGAAGCTCTTCTCACTCAGAAGGAGGAGTAAGATGATCCATCCACCTCTGGTATATATTAATCACATCATTTGTTGCTTCCAGGTTTCCAACCGACGTCGACGCAAATGACTCCGACTCGGATCTCTCAGAAGAAGAAGAATATAGTCCAAAGGAGTTAATCCAGGGTCCTTCAAGTTCGACTGATCGGTTCGTTCACTTTATATACGTTTTCGCAAGCGGCGCCCAGGATCTTACACCCGACCGCAGTTTTTCTAAACGCGGACTGCAGAAACCAGATTGTTCTGGACCAAAGAGGGATCCAAAGAAAGACCAGAACAATCCTCCACAGATCTCCCAGTACGTCCGAATATTCTAAGCAATCTAGTCCCATGATAACAAATCGTTACTAAAGGTTCAAGACCAATATACCGCCTCCGCCAAACAAGCCTAACGCAGCTAATTATCCAGCCAGTAACTCAGCTCGCAAGTGACGCATCGTCGAATTGTCTCCTACAGTACTAGTCATATACCATTTTTAATTTTGTTGCATTTTTCCTTCCTGGTTTTATCATCGACGTAGACATCCAATGTTCCATGCCCTATGTTAACCCTATGTTTTCGTAAAGACAATAGTTTCTCTCAAAGCTATGAGACATGTCAGTTAGTGTCAATACAGTATGCAGTGCCAACACTTATTGCCTCTCAACGAGAGCTTGAAGTCTGAGGACTTGAGGGCGGGTGTGCCACTGTGGCGTTCTACTAGTGTACCCATCGCTTGGCATAATTATTAGCACAAGGCTCTTCAGCACGACCAACCATTTGTAGAGGCCTGCGGCAAGTTAAAGATTCAATGAAAACCGGCTTTCCACCATGTTCCCGTCCTTTCGTAGGGTCCGAACCATATATGGACAAGTATCTTGTGACTCAGAGTCTAGCAACAGACAACCTACTACTGATATCTCGTGGAAGAGCGATCAAAAGAATGGGTAATGCCCATCAATGATCGACCAAGTCCTCGGACGCAGAGATATTAAGCAAATTGGCAATAGTCACTATGTCACCTGCAGCCAACACGTTAGTGCCCAAAGCTCCGCGATTTTGCCACAGAAATGGACCGGCGCCATGACAGACCTGCAAGACCCATGCAATAGCAGAAGCGCACACTAAAATGTAGATTTCATCCGCCTGAAAGACCGGACAACAGGCGGATTTTTAGCTCTGAACTAGCATTGTGGTTTGAATCATGCCTATAGATAGAAGGGTTCAGGTATCCGAAATCCACAGCATGAGCTTGCTTCTTCCTGTGATAAGACGTACTCGAACTTTGCGTACAACAGCCTCTGATGAACGCGTAATGTGAAGAGGTCTTGTTAAAGCAAGAACGAGGCAGAGTAAAATGAATCTGGCTCGGTTGAAATCAATATCTGGCAACGATGCAATTAGCTCACTGGCAAGACTCCTGTCACTGTCTCAAACCTTTAAAAATGAAACCCCGAACCACAATCTTATATACCAAAAAGACCCATGCTACCTTTTACGAGCCATAGGTGTCCATGATCGAGGTTCATCAGATCCTTTCAATGCCTCTGCCCAAGGATCCCGTGTCTGCGCTTTTGGTCGTCGATCGGATTCTGGCGATTGCAGTTTTTGTTCTATAGTCACGTTCCGAGACTGCATCTCAACTTCAGAATGGTGGCTGGGTGCTTCTAGTCGTTCCCTAATGGCTCTTTCTGCTTCATCTTTCGCTTCCAGAATCGCTGCATTCAACTTAACCCGTTGTTGACGCGCTAGATCCGCTTGTAATTCCTGTGAAACGATATATAAAAGATTCACGTAAAATCTCAGCATAAGCATCACGTTAAATTAGTGTGCCTCCTACCCCCATGCTCGGCGGATCCGACCTAGTATGCGTCAGCCATGATGACCATTGCACTGCACATAATAAACACGATAAGAACGAGTAAAAAGAGTGATTAACATCAGAAAAAAGAACGTAACAATGAAGGTACAAACCTGGGAGGCGCTTGCCACTAGCAACGTACGCCCACATGTCTTCACTTTTCCTGTATTTCACTGTTCGTTTGGAACGTCCTTCATACATAAAAAGTTACACCATAGTAAGTGGGGACCCGACAGAGGTTCCGTTATAATCGTACCATTGTTCGCGTTTGGATACTCAAAGTACTTGTTCCCTAGACTATCGGATCAAGAGACACAGGGCAAGGATTTGTATCATGGGTACCTTCCATGTCCTTTCCAACAAAATATGTCTATAAAGAACGGTTAGAAGCGGAATGTAGATTGCGGTCTGGGCCTGTCCATCACATACTGGTTTCAATATTCGCTGCCACAAACGCCTCACAATTGACATCGTACGGTAAGCAGCGGCAAGAAAGGAGCAATGAAAATTTGAAACAGCTATAGCCTCTCTTGAGGCACAAACGCCTTCCGAGTTCGGCGAACGGAACTCGTTTGTTTGTAATACTCCAAGTGCCGCGGAGATTAAACCCATAAACAAAAGCGGAGTTTATATTAGTCAGCCCTGGGTTTCGGCAACACAGTTGCCGGGGAGCATGCTGGAGCACGATGTAGGGAGCCGCTCCACACTAGGTAGTAGTACCAGCTCGAATAACTCAGTGAGATGCATTGGATTATTTCTACAAGGGGAAAGAAATTTTCTAGTAATCTCCAAGACCCTCATCGTCATCCAAGTCTCCCTCTTGGATTTCCTTTGCGAGCTCTTTCTCGCGCTCGCGTGCATCCTGCGCCGCAGCAAGCTCCTTGCGGTGTGCATTAAGAGGGTAGCGCATAGCCTGCAAGATCCAAGTATGAGACATGTCTGACGTGGAATTTTCCAACGGAAAACATTACCTTGACACTCTCATTATGCAAATCCAAGCAATATCCAATTCGTCTGCCAAACACATCGCTAGCCTCAGGGCCGTAACCATCCTTCTGGCTTCCGCATTCCATCCAGCCTTTCTCATGGACGATTCGACCTTCAATCACACCGTCCCGAATGGCTTTTCCAACAATATACTCCGCGTCTTCCTCGGAATCAAGGTGGAGTTTCAAGCAGATGTCACGCAACGAGATCCTCGAATATGATAAAGAGAGCCTACGAATACCGGTCTTGATAACGTTTTGCCGGAGCCGGACGATCAGGGTATAAGTCTTGTCAGCCTCGAATTGTGCGGCGTGTTTGTTCAAAGTCGTCTGGAACTCCGATAGGGAGCCTGTCCGAACAGCTAGGGAGATACGTCAGCATTAGCATTGCTTTGGACAGCAGTAAATTTTAATACCCTTCACGATGTCAAAGTAAGCACTCAGGGCTTTTTCTAACACCGGATGCCGGAAAAGACTGCGATCCGGAATATCACCCATTAAAAGTTCAAGCGACCACAAAAAGTTTGTGCACGACCTGATAGAATCCTGGCGCGGTTTTTGCGGCAGGGGCGCGACGGATAGCTTGTTGCAGGTTCGTGTGTGCCGCAGTATAATTCAGTTGCACCGCTTTAATGCGCCCAAGGAAATAGTGGTAGCGAGCATACTGCGGGTTGCCCGCCGAGGCAGGGAAAGTAGTCTTGGACACTAGTTTGTCAGCCTGGTCGTAAAGGTTATAGTGAAGATAACCCCGAAGTAGGCGATTAATCAGCGAGGCTTGCGTGTCATCATCGTGACGAAGGGACGCAGTGCGTTGCGCAGCGAGGAATATTCTGGAAAGTGATAAGTTAGGAGCATGCCAAATTTACTTGGATCTGAACTCACGGACGGGCATCTGCCAGCTCTCCACCGAGCTCATACGATCGCTCCACGGCAAACCATATCTTGGCAGCTATTGGATCCATACTTCTACGGTTCATGGACTGCATTTTGTCAACAGTTTCGTGAGAGAGCTCTATGGACTTGGAGTATGTGTCTTTGGACGTGTGGAGATGATGAATGATGAGCAGACGGAAATAAATCTCGGCTTCTGGTACAGGATCAGAAGTTGGCTTCGATGATGGAGGTGGAGAAGCAATAGCATTTGTCTCTGATGTTGTATCTACTTCCATAGACTGTTCTGCAGGAGGAGCAGGAGGAAGCCATGATAGAAGAGAATTCTTGGCAGCAGAATCTGCACAAAGTTAAGCGGACGATCAGAAGGTGTGAATGCACCACACACCTTTGGGATAATTCTCCTCGATGGCGTCACGTAGAACCTTGTCATTTATGCGCTTTCGCAGCGCAGTAAGTGAACGTAAGACGCGATGAGTGAGACGGGTTTCGAGGTCATTAATAGCACGGTCGATGAGCGCGATGTTAGCTCTAATCTCCTGCGTCGGCGTCGGGCGTTCTGGCTTCTTGTCATCTTTCTTTTCGTCCTTCTTGTCGGTAGCCTTCACCATCTCGACGTCAGGCATGATGCAAAGGATAGTTAATGACGCGGTGACGCGTCCTGTGTTGATGGGTCAGGATTATGTAAGTGTAGGAGAAGGCAATAAATTATTTAGGTGATCAAGTTGCGACATCGACTCTATAGCTCAGTGGTAGAGCATACGATTGCAGATCGTGCGGTCCCGTGTTCGAACCACGGTGGGGTCTTTTTTGCCCTTCAAATTGATTTTATTATTATTGCGCAAAGGACTTAGCTGACCTTCAAGACCTAACACGTCATCCAAACTGGGACTGCAGCATGTTAACCAAAACCATGAGATGGCAATTCTCTTGGCTGCTTCTTGCAGCAACGGTCCAAGCGGCCTCTTTGTCCCTTCAGTCTCCTCGTTTCACAATCAGCGCGTCGGATGCGAGCCAGCTGCGCTCGGACACGTATGCACTAATTATCACATCACTGCTGTAGTATAACTCATATGCCATATAGCCTGTCCCTGATCAAAAAACCAGAGCCTTTGACCCTTGGCCCAACTGACACTCTTAAACTTACGTTCCAGATAACAGAGAGTGACGAGGGCAAAGGCGTTCAACCACACCAAACCTTTCTTCGATTCTATGACAAGGCGTCGGGCGAGGAGGGCATCCAGCCTGTTCGCGTGACCCCAGGAGGAAAGGCTAAATTTGAGCTGGTGCGTTACATCGCTTTTGCAATTGCAAAACGCGTTAGACTTAGTCGTTATGTTAGAACATGATGCGCCCACCTGCGTCTATTCCACCAACTACGCACAACCCCCTTGAGGTCTCGCTTATCCTGGGCTCCTTCGTACATGCACCTGCACAGTATGACCTTTTTGATCTCTACATACCTGCCTCCCAAGCTCCGGCTGAACACCCGGATGAAGCCTCGTTCCATATCCTCCCCACTATCAAGCATACCTTCCGCCCTGAACAAAAATCACCTCCCCAGTTTATCTCGGCCGTATTTGCAGCGGCAGTACTGTTGCCTTGGCTTGTGTTGATCGGATTGGTATGTTTTTCCGTGTTAAACCAATCCTCACTGACGAACTTTGTTATAAAAGTGGAGTAAAATTGGCGTCAGGGTCCCGAACCTCTTTTCACTTAGCATCATACCCTTCACTGCCCTCCTCGGTGCCTTTGAAGTGCTACTTGTCTGGTACTGGGTAGATCTCAAGCTTGGTCAGGTACTGTTATACGGAGGTATCCTTGCCATTCCAACCGTGTTCGCTGGTAAGCAAGCTTTGTATGCGACTGGAGAATGGAGAGCCGGTCGGAAGTAAAGATTGCATACTTGTGGCTTTGTACCGTCTCAATTACGGCACCCCTGATACGTATGGTGGCTTTCCTTTAAGGATAAACGATACTCTTAGCATTATGAGAACATGTAGGCAAGTGTAGTATGTGTTGTCCATCAAGGCAGACGATCACTCTCTATGCTCTTGCCTCGAACATAATTTGGTTGTGTTTGACATCTGCTGGCGTCAAACATCGTCGTAGACATACATGCAGTCATTCACGTGCATCCACATTCTCAATTTTACAGGATTGTCCAGCAGCTGCTGCAAGATATAAGCGACCAGGCAAACCTTGCTAGTGGCATTTTCCGTCGCAATCATCACACCGTAACTTGCAGGTAAGGGCTGGCTATAGCCAATACTCGGCGGCTTCTGAATCCAGCAAGCAGTTGACGCAGGACCAGATGCTCCCATGTACTCCAAAAGACCGTCTGACTAAGGTCAAGTTCACGAACGACGGCGGAGGTCAGGCAGCGCGACAGATCAGCCACCGCCGGAGTATATTCCCGATTTACGAGTTGGAGCGTGGTTAATGATAACAGGCGCCGCACTGACTCACATCAGTGAACTGGCAGAAAAATGAGAAGACGATATATAATAATTCCCGCTACCTCTGTAGTGGGTCTTATACAGTATAGGACCGGTCCTTTACCCACCACATTTTGAAATGCATCCCACTTTACAGTGATTTTGTTTTTCAAAAATCGTAGTAGACAGTAATACTCCAATGTACATGTAAATACTATGAATCAACTTTTAGAGCTATCGGAAACGATGCTGGTGTGTTGCAGCAAAATCATTGAAAACAGCGTTATCTTGGACTTCACCAGTCCTTTACCCACCTCGTTTTAGAAATTTTTGATGTCACACGCCGTAAATTTGTAATTCAAAAAGGCAATGATAAGATCACAGGATGCGACATTGATGCGAGATTAAAAAACACACGCTGGTGAAATCAACCATCTTCTTCTCCATCATTGTCTTCTTGCTCGCTGTCATAAACCTCTGGCTGAACTCACTCTGGCCTCCGCACAGGTTTCTCAATTTCTGCCATCTTTGGTTTGTTCCACCATGGCCTCCATTTCTCCAACTTTGCCAAATCTCGCTCTGCCTCCCACTCAACCTTCTGTGCCTCAAAATTTGCTCTCGTTGCTTTGTTTTGTTCTTTCCACTCTATCTCATCCCTTTTCCAATGTGTGAGCTCTTCAGAATGTTCTGCCCTTCTCTTGGCCCTCATCTCTTTTTCTCTAGCTTCTGCCTCCACTGCATTCTCGTGTGTGATAACCTGTGCCACGAAGACATCACCAGTGAGCATACAAGGTAAGCCATCACCAACGAGCCTTGTACCCTTCTTCCTCCCTGCTTTTTCTTCTTGCGCTGCGAGCTGACCACGTACTTGATCACAGTATTGGATCTGTAGGACAGATGCTGCCTGTAAGCCAATCATTTGATGTTTGGTTTCCTCCTTGCATTGTCCTGACTCCTGCAAAGCAACTTGTAGCTTGTGCTCAGCCTCGGTTGTGGGAGGACAGTTTAAAATTTCCCTGTACTGTTTGTACTGCAGTGGTGATACTATCTGTGGTATGTACATAGGTACTTGAGATGTTGAGCAGACGGGGCTGAAGGTAAACAGGAATGCTGCAGATGTTGTAGCCAATCTATTGACTGTCATTTGCGCAGATTCATGCCATGGAAACTGCTCTGTGTGTGACGGTGTCAAAGGTAAGGGTTGTGGAATTAATGAATCTTGGTTCGAGCCTGACTCAGGTCATGTGGGACTAGATAACACTTCTGTTGCCCTGCGAATCAATTGGGACATGAGGCAAACTGGTGTTGTCTGAATGAGTGGCAGGTGACCACGACATGATGTCTCCTGACTCGGTGCCATGACGTTGTAACGATGGTCGCAGCACTGGGCTCGGAACCAGGCAATCCAACACCTATGTTCATACCATTCCCCGACCTCCCTCGACCTTCCGAAGGCCGCGCGCACTTGTCCGAACCTTCCACAGGCAGTTCTCGTGTTCCGAGACCTGTCCGAACCTCGCAGGTTACCATACCATGTCCTATCCTCATCCTTTTGACTTCGCTGGTGTGTTTTCCTTTATTCTAACTATATGTTGACTACATCTTAGTGCTACACGGATAACATCGGCATCCTGTCGGGAGTCTCGATACATATAAGCAGTACGCATTGCAGCTTATTACATAGGTTCGGACTTGCTTATCTCGCTACTAGTTTTGCCTATGGATTCCGGCCTCTCACGGAAGTAGGATATAATCTTGCTTGCTGGCTACTGATAGGGCACTTCACTTCCTGTACTTCGAATAGTAATTAGTAGAGTCACCTTGGTATAATTGTAAACTGCGCAATTGATCCTTGTTCATTCAGAACGATTGTCTGGCTAGACCGCTGCCAATTTCGCACTTCGTTTATTTTCGAGTCCCGATAGATTAGCGTTGTTCCGGACTTCGGACGTTGCGCAAAGTCTTATACTGTTATTTGACACACCAACATATATAGACCTTCGGACAGCCTTCGCAAGCCTTGGAAGGCATCGCGCTACTTCGGACAACACTTTCACAGCCTCAGACGACCTTCGGTCGCATCGGACAAGTTTCTCGGTACTTTGGAAGTAGTCTTGGAACTACGGACAAGCATTAAAGAGGTTTTCTTCCAATATCTTGTCTACTCTTTAACTGTATAAGACTTCCCTTGCATTATCAAGGTAGTTCTTAGGTTGTCTCTTGGGACGAAGCATACTCGCATCTCTCAGGACTAGGGACTCACATTCAGTAGAGCCCAGCCCAGATCTACTCTTTACACCGGACAGAACAATCACTCATTCTAGGCATCTTGGACGCTACTGCCCAGGTGCAAGTCTTGCGCCTGGTGACGCACATCTAGCATGCGACCTCCGGATCCGCCGGACCGGAGGACTACAACTCTATGAACCTCCGGAAAACATAAAAACAACTCATCCGACTCACCTCCGATGCATTATCCGCCCTAGCCTTTATCAGGCGCTCCCACTCGTGCTCAGCCAACCTTTTCCGAGTCTCCTCGATATCCTTCCGCTTCTGTTCCTCCATGCGCATCTGTTCCTCTTCCGCCTCCTTGCACTTGCGCTCTTCTTCCTCTGCCTCGAGCTGCGCGATTTCGGCTACCATTTCAGCCTGCCTCTCTTTGAGGAGTTGCCGGAAGTAGAGTTAGACATGTCAAGCAGTAATAGGAGTGAGGGGGAAAGTTTTTAATCTTCTCATGGGCGCCCCGGCCTACTTATATGCTCAGTGCTATTTTTATGAGCTCCGCCCATCATCCTGCATTCATACAACTCCAGACCGGACTTCCGAATCAGAAGCCTCGTGGGCTCGGCCCTAAAGGGGGGATACTGTCATATCCCGTGTTCCGGACCCGGACGTGTCACACACATCATTTCCAGATATCCAGATCTGACTGACTTCTATCTATGTCTGGATCCAACCTGCATCTAACTTCCGTGCCTAATCCCTTTGTACGTTCCTATTCCAGTTAGACTATATTATTTTCCGTACCTCATTTCACTTCCGTCTTTATTTTCCTCTGTTCTCATCTCTGGGTTCATTTACTATTTTTGATAGACTAGCATTTGACTTTTCTATAACCTCCGTCCACAGCCTCGCATAGCTTCGGACTGCGCTGGCTTGTCCTCCATTAAGTCCTCCATAGTATATAAACCCTGTAGAATCTATGTACATCTTTAGTTCGAATATTATCTTAGACTCTGCTCATTCTCCCCTCCATTTGACTTGAGTTATTCTCTCGTCGACCTCCGCTAGTCTTAGGGTCGATCCCGATAGACTTATCACCTCCGCCTCTACCTTTGGTAGTCCTCCGCTGTTTCCTTTCTAGTTCGGACATCGTTCGGATTAGTCTTATCACCTGTTCCCGAACGTCCACCGGAATTCCTGTGCATCGGACAATTGGAATCTGGACATCGTCCAATACTTCCGGACATTGTCCATTAGCCTTCGGAAGTTAGGGGCACGTACTCGGGTAAGGGGCACAGCGCATGAGCTGAAGCCAAGCCCTTTGGATTGAACCTTTGAGCACGATCTTAACACAGGCCCCCTGTTGTGCTGCACCACTTTCCCATGTAGTTTTTTTTCATCTTGTCCGGTGGTGATTCTCTGTAAGCGTATCTATACTGTTCGTATTATGGCACTGAATTAATACTTAAACTGATCTAGTTTTCAATTATGCCATGTTTTCAACAGATACCTTGTTTCTTCCATATGATGTATTCTCTTTTGGCGCACATAATTCATGAACTGTTGTTTGGGCAACACTATGCTACTGATCAAATAATCTGTTTTAAGTTGACCTGAAGACAGCATTTTTTAGTAGTCACATGCTTGACCCCAATCCCTCAGCCCAAACCAGAGTACCTTGAGCTCATACATAGTACATTTGCCTTCTTCGGGATGAAGGAGGATAAAGAACTTCTTCTGGACAAGGAGAGAGTAGTGAAGAAACCCAAGGTCAAACCTGCCAGCCATATCATTGGACTGAAGCTATGTGCAGGAGATAATGGAGACTCTGGCTTTCCAGCTGCCACTGTTGATGTGTCTATCTGAGTAACTAACCTAACCTTCCATTAGATTTTTGGCCCCGATTCCTCGGTCCAGCCAACCAGTCTTGTCTTTAACTCAATATGGACCATTCAATGTTTTCTAGAACACATGAAACGCGCATTCTTTACATGCTCCAGGTGATTTTTTCCTCTTTTTCCATCTCCATTTTTGTTCTACTCGCATTGCTCTCAAGTCTGACTCTGTGTCAACTGTGTTTACTTCCTGTGATTCCGCATCCTGGAATACTTGTGCCTTCAGACTACGCGTCTTACAGTGCCTTTTATATAGAAAGAAACAATGGCAACTTGCAAGGTTGGTCCTCGTCGCAAGGTTGGCCCTGCCCACATCATGAAGACTAAACATAAATTTTTGGAGTCCAAGGTGTGTATTCTCTTTACCACCGAAGATGATTTCTCACCTTTAGCTGCTTCAGGACCCAGAAGCCTCGCCTGTCCCTGAAGGTTCTGTAGTAGATGGAGGTGGTGAGCCCATCCCTACTGATGATGATTCTGGCAAACTTGCTGTAAGAAATCCATGTTGAATATATCGCAAGACTCATCGGCAGAACTCTTTAGGATGATACCACTGTGGTTGACTCAGAAAGACCTCCCATCAGGCATTCTGACGATGAAGATGTTACACTAGGTATGACCTTGATGATTTTGTCGCGTCTTTCCACCTATAGAGTTTGATTATCAAGGTGGTCCTGATGTCCAATTACTGCCCAAAAAGCGCAACCTTCACCAGCGTGAGCAGGCGTCATTGACAGTGCGTCAAGGTGGCGAAGGTACATTAGGAAACTGTTAATGTATTGTAGGACACTAATGCCATACCACCAGAGTCCTTGCCTGACAGTAGTGACTAAAATGATGCTGAAGAGCATGAACTGAGCTCTGACAGTGATGCTGCCAATGACCCACCCGCTAAGTCAAAGCAGGGTGCCACAGGCAAGACATCTCTGCCTCACATCTCACCTGCACTTCCTGGTCGAAAGGACAAGGGTAAGATGAGGAAGCTACCTCCACCCACTGAAATTGAAGACCTCAACAATGACCAGAATGACGTCAACATTGACAAGAACTCTGGTGATTCTCTTATGTCTGGTCAACTCCCACAGGAAGCAATCAACAAGGCCATTGCCTTAGGCAAAAAAACAGTTGAAGAAGCAAAGAATATTGCCAATGAGTATGGCAAATCTGTCTGCACAATCCTAATCCAAGCCAGGTTATCAGTGAAACCCACCCGAGCCGAGAACAGCTGGAACATGTACCAAGTGTGGTATAAGATGCAGCACCCCAAGTCTTCTGATGGTGAGTCTTGTGTAGTATTCATTGAATATTGTACTTATACAATTTTGTCAAGTATCTACAGATGATTAGAAGGAGGCACAGCATGACCATTGGGTCAAGCATTGTGACCAAAGTGAAAACCCTGAACTGTGGAAGGAGATCCATGAGTTCTGGGAGGGGATCTCAAAAAATTCTGACGAGTCTCCAAAAACAATATACAACCATATCATGGCCATACACGATGCCTTTGCCACAAGTGTAAGTCTATATCATTAATATATTTGCATGGTGTCCCAAGTCATTTTGCAGTGTCAATCTTATTCATGCCTTGAAGATATTTATGTTGGGGGATTTGTATTATACACGGGTACTGAGGAGGCGGGTCAACGAGCTGTGGGAGTGTTTGCTGGATCACCACTTATCTTGGACCTTGTCAATGAGAAGCAGGTGGACATCAAGAAGCTTGTTGATTATTTGACAACTGTAATTAAGTAATTGTCTTTTTGTTGTTTGTACTTCACTGTGCTAACATGTGTACTCTGGGACTTTCCATCATGATTACATGGACACTGGGAAGTCCTGCCAGCAGAATATATGACTCATGGGCTTTCCCGACCAAAGAATATTTATACCCTGGAACTTCCCAACATGATTATATGGACACTGGGAAGTCCCGGCCAAAGAATATTTACACTCTAGGATGTCCCATCATGATTACATGAACACTGGGAAGTCCTGCCTGCAGAATATATGACTCATGGGACTTCCTGACCAAAGAATATTTACACACTGGGACTTCCCAACATGACTATATGAACACTGGGACCTCCCGACCAAAGAATATATGACTCACAGGATTTCCCGAGTAAAAAATATTTGCACTCTAGGACTTCCCAACATGATTATATGGACACTGGGACGTCCCAGCCAAAGAATATTTACACTCTGGGACTTCCCATCATGATTACATGGACACTGGGAAGTCCTGCCTGCAGAATATATGACTCATGGGGCTTCCCGACTAAAGAATATTTATACTCTGGGACTTCCCAACATGATTATATGCCCTTTGGGACTTCCTGACCAAAGAATATATGACTCATGGGACTTCCCAGCCAAAGAATATTTACACACTGGGACTTCCCAACATGATTATATGGATACTGGGAAGTCCTGCCTGCAGAATATATGACTCACAGGATTTCCCAACCAAAGAATATTTAGCCTCTGGGACTTCCCAATATGATTATATGGACACTGGGAAGTCCTGGCCAAAGAATATTTATATACTAGAGCTTCCCCATATGATTATATGGATAGTGGGAAGTCCTGCCTGCAGAATATATGACTCATGGGACCTCCCAACCAAAGAATATTTACACTCTGGAACTTCCCAACATGATTATATGGACACTGGGAAGTCCTGCCTGAAGAATATATCATCCTGGGAATTACAAACTAGAGAATATTTACATGTTGGGACGTCCCAACATGATTATATGGACACTGGGAAATTCTGACAGAACAATATAGGACCCCTGGAAAGTCCCAATCAAAGACTAGTTGTAGTCTGGAAGTTCCCAATACACTGCTTATATGCTCTCTGGAAATTGCTGGAGAAAGAATATCTGCACTCTCGGGTGTCCCAACATGATTATATGATCCTTTGGAAGGCCTGACCAAAGAAATTTGTAGTCTGGGACGTCCCAACATGATTATTTGCCCTCTTAGAATTCCTGGGGAAAGAATATTTGTACTCTGAGACCTTCCAACATAATTATATACCCTCTGTGAATCTCTGACTGCACAATATATGTAGTGCTGCCGTGGTCCGGTTCGGTCAGGTTCACAGAGGGATGAGCGAGAATCAAGAACTGGACCTAGGTCCGGTTCTACCAGACTCGATGAACCCCAAACTGGACCTTTACGAACGGTTCGGAATGGTCAGGTCTGGTTATTTTCATGTTCGGATGTGAACTGAACCCGATTTTTTTACAGTGAGCAAAAAAAAAACGTAGATATTTTACAGTGCGCAAAAAAACGTAGATAGAACTTGTACTCGTAGCTACATATCCAACATGGCTGCTTCTGCCTCAACCTTTGCGGAAACATGGCCATTCTTGTATGCTGCCTTCAATAGCTGCAGCGAGCTGAATGTGGATGCTGCAAGTCCATTGCATCAAACAGTAGAAGTGATCCCTCTGCTCGAAAAGCCTGTTCGGAGGGGACAGAGCTTCCTTGAATGGGCAAGTAGTCTCATGCAATGCATGCTAGAGTAGGATACTGCAATGAGTGAAGCTAAGGAACCATTTAAGTAGCAAATAAATAGGTCATGATGAGATTATTTACGCTCCACCAGGTAACAATGTTGTCAGCTTGCTCTAGCGGCGAAGACAGATACATCGTGAGTTCTTGATGAGGATTATGAGCGCATTGGTCTGCGGCTTGATGGGTTTTGATGGCCTCGCGCATCCACGCGTCACCGTACCAATTTTCATGCAAGGGTCTTGTTGGCGGAGCGGGTTCTTTGGCAGGTGCCCGAGTTGGCGGTTTATAATACTTGTCAAACTATAAACATAAGTTCAGGAATGCGAACGGATCGTCGAGAACCAGCTATAACTGGCACTGGTTTGCAACCTGTGAGAGTAGGCGCAGAGGAAGGAGTCAGCGCAGAGGAAGGAGTAGATAGTGGGACAGTATCATCAGGATCATGATAAAAGATGATGTCCTTAGCATCCTTAAGAGATCCATCAGTATTGAGGGCGCATGCGTCAGATTCAGACATGATGATGAGTGAACTCACCTGGTGCTTGCTCCTTTTAACTGCTAACAAAGTGAACAACCGCTCTCCAAGGCCATATACATTGGAGGGTCGCGAAAACAGCCCATTCGAGAGCCGGGGTGCGGGATGCGAGCCTCCGGAAAGAATTCAAAGTCGTCGCAAATCCTGAGGATCCCAATGACCATGGGGGCAGAAGTTGAAGTTGAGTCGAAGTTGAAGTGACCATTACTAGTAGTGTGTGCCTCACCGATAACATGAGGATGCTGCGGTTCGGGGTTCGGAACGGTTCGGGAAGGTCCGAACCTATGTCCGAACTGTTCAGGTGATGGTGGACTGCGAACCTCTTTCAGGTCCGGTCCGTCCAAAACTTGGAACCATGGACTGAACCAAGGACGAACCTGACCAATGGTCAGGTTCGAACCACGGCAGCACTAAATATATGGATGTGTGGGACATTCCAACATGACTATCTGCATCCAGGGAAGTCCTGACTAAAGAGTATTTATGCCCTGGGAATTCTCATCTCAAGAATATATTATACTCTGGGAATCTCCAACATCATTATTGGTACTCAGGGAATTTCAAAACTATAGAATATCTACTCTCCTGGAACATCCTGCTGTAGAATCTGAGTACTGTATGAAACCTGATCATGATTATTCATCACCTGGAAATTCCCAGCTAAAGAATATATTCATCTCAGACATTCCTTATGTGATTATATCTGGGGTGAGAGGGCAGTACAGTAACCCAATAATGCTGCTAAAATCTTCAGTAGTGATTCATATAATACCAATCTCCATGCTTCTTCTAATGGTTTCTAAATTGTCCCTGATGGGCCCTATTATACCCCCTACCAGTCCCTATCATACCCCCCTAAATTGCACAAAAATTGGCTTGAAGGACCCCTGACACCACCCACGTGATGGGAAAATCCCATACAAAATATCATGAAAATATATCCCAGACAGGCTGGGGAAATAATTGACTTGATCCCACAATACTTCCCATATAGTTGTCCCAGCAGGAAATACAACTGGAATCATACCTCTTAGGCCAATACTTGTATAGAGAACTATCAACCTAATAGGTATATTTTTGGGGGTGACTGAAGTGGCAGCACAACCATATGTTCTCCCACACATACTTGCTAATATCAGCGGATTGTGATAGAGATCATTGACTGCTACCAAAACAGACTGGAATGAATGTCCTGGCATCTGGCCTCCAGCAAAAGCCTTCACAACAGTGCTGCTCTTCATGTCAAAAGATGGTTTGCCACGATTCTGATGTTCTACTGTCTCAAGCTTGTCAATTGTAAGTCAGGACAGAGTATGGATATATACTAAAAATCACAGCAGCAGATATGAAGGCAAGGAGAAAAGAGTGGTAGCTTTCGATCATTCTCATTCCAACAAAGTACACTGATCGATAGCGTGACCGACTGAATGTCCGATTTTCTGGATAGTGCCTGATCTGAATACAATTTGGTGGTTTTACACCTGTCAGTGGGACACTGCATAGACACAAATGAACATCCACACAGTGATAATATTCAGGGTAGTAATCTAGATTCTTCATCAGCATTTGATTGCAGAACTCCCACTCCTCAAGGAGCTGGCACTCTGAGAGAGATTAAGTCAGTGAAATAGACGGTTAGCAAAAATAAAATTGAAATATATGGATGTGGTGGAAAGGGAAGTGATACTTCACTACTCAGTCTCGGGGCAGGGACAGGCCAAACCGGACTTCATAGGGAGGGGAGTTCAAGTTCTACAGGTATGTAAGACAAAAACTTGGTGCCTACCAGGAATCGGTGTGAATCACCATGTTGACTACAGCATGATAAAGGTGGAAAGAAGCACAGAAATGTGAATGACAAACAAATGAGAAGGGAAACCAAGAAGTTTGCAGAAAAATAAGGCTATCCCTGCTATACAAGCTGAACACGAGGGAAACAAGTACCCTGGGAAGGAAAGCAAGGTGTGTGTGTGAGTAAGATTAAAACAAAGAACAACAATGGTATTAATCGGGAAGGCACAGTCAGGGACTGGCGGCTCTCCCACCATTATATTTTAGACATCTGGTGTGGGAACTTCTCCACAATACCAAAAACATAGCCTATTTTGGATGTCTCCACAATATGAAACCTTCCCACACTCTCCCCAGTCAATCCCTGGCTCACTATAACACCACAATTAGATACAGCTTATAGGTAAGTAGTATCATATGTTATATATATATAACAGAACATAATAGACCACTTTTTCTGTCTATTTTTTTACTAATGGCTGCTCCAGGGCCTCTGCAAATGTGATATAATATAAAACATATTAAAAATAATTTCGCAATTTTGACCATTTGGTATTGGATTATTGGAGAGTATTTATAACATATTTACCCACATATATGAAGCTATCCCAGCCCTTATTTGACCTACATCAATTACTGTACTATATCAACATAAAACATAAAACAGGTTCACTTTTTTTGACCTTTGGGTGTATGGACTCGAAAATTTGGTTCCCAACATCCCTTCAATGATATACATAACATATCAGGTGCCTAGGTCAACAAAATCAGTCCCTGTGGTGCTACATACTTATCCTCTCCTGGTGGTTCATGCCCTGGGAATTTTTTTTCCTGCAGCTCCAGCCCTTCAGGATGATAGGGTGTTTGTTCCTATTGGTATTGAGAGTATTCTGGTTATATAGCTACATTATAATATCATCAGAATCCCTCTCTGCAATGAAATATCTCCTCCTACCTATACCACTGCATATTTTCGCATTTTTGAGGTTTTCACTATATTACTCTTGTTATATGTATATAACATATGATACTACTTACCTACAAGCTGTATCTAATTGTGGTGTTATAGTGAGCCAGGGATTGACTGGGGAGAGTGTGGGAAGGTTTCATATTGTGGAGACATTCAAAATAGGCTATGTTTTTGGTGTTGTGGAGAAGTTCCTACACCAGATGACTAAAAATGCGAACATGTGACATTGTCAAAGGCTGTACTAGAGCACAAAATGAGGATTTGCACTAATATATCAGCCAGTGCTGATATCTGTTGGAGGATCTGTACTGATACATCACTCCCAGAGAGTGACAGATTACACCATTTATGTATCCGAGTTATATGACAATTATCATGGTTGATACATCAGAATGCCAGGAGCAGGTAGTACAACCGCAGCTCGGCTACGGCCCACTCTGGCTTGGCATTCATCGGTTTGCCAGTATTTTGGCTATCCTAGTGAGCCAGGCTACTTATATAGAGTTTGGTCCGGTTCGTTAGCCATTTGGAGTCCCATGAACCAACTATGAGCCAAAAATAATCAACAGCAGCTCAAGCTAATTTATAAATATGAAATCACGTCTCTGTTGAAGTCTCATTCCCAGTTAGTTTGACTGTTACTCCTCGAGGCCTCAAGGCTCAAGTTATCTCATAATATACCCACCATGAACCCTAAGGTCCCAATACAAGTTGACGGTAGATTCAGACTTGGAGATGTTTTTGGATCTGGTTCATATGGTGTGTTGTTCACAAGCTGACAATAATTATAAAAAATTAACATACTATGAACCCTACTTACTACTTAGCTGTTGTGTACCATGCTCAGAACATCATCAAAGATGATGCAGTTGCCATCAAACTTGAATCCATTACAACCCAGCCATCTTCTGTACAGCATGAATACGACATTCTGAAATGACTTGAAGGTGGAGTTGGGATACCCCGCGCTCTCTGGTTTGGTAGAGAATCAACATATCATGCTTTAGTTCTTGGCCTCCTTGGGCCGTCACTACACAATCTTTTCCTCGCACATGATCAAAAATTTAGCCTTCATACTGTTGTAAATCTAGGAATCCAACTGGTCAGTCAGTTCGCACTGGGTTGTTGCAGATAGGCTAACCCATTTTCCAGCTCTCATGTCTCGAGTACATCCACTCACACAATTATATCCACTGTGATATCAAACCACAGAATGTCTTGGTGGGCCTTGGCCATTTGAAGCACACTGCATTTATAATTGATTTTGATATCACGAAGGAATACTGGGACACTGCAACCAGGGTCCATATTCCATTTCGTCAGAATCAACGATGTTGATCTATCTGTTACGCGGCTCCCTTCCATGGTTAACTTGTGACCACAAGAAACTCTCCAGCTCTTCTATACTCGAGCGCAAGGTCAACACCACCATTGAAGTCTTATGTGATGGAATTTCCATCAAATTTGCAAGTGTTCTCATCTACACCTGCTCTCTTGCATTCTCAGAAGACCCTGACTATGGGCATCTTCATTCATTGCTTTGTGGTCTTCAAGCCACCTTGGCTGTGCCATCTACATGCTCACAGGATTTCAGCATGCCTGATAATCATGTCATACATTACCCTCCAATCTCTGATGAACACTGGATGGCCGAGGCAGCCCCATGTCTGCCAGATGCAATGCCACTTTGCAGATCTACTTGTGTGTGAGTAATCTATCTCATTTTCCCATTCACATCTGAAGTTCATGTGATTTCCAAGTTTACACAAATGTAATGCCTCTCCCATGCACCCAACTGCACTGTGGAAAAGCCATTAGTTGCTAGATCATGTTGTTGAATATGTCTTTCTATCTCTACATAAACTATACAGTGTACAAGTCTTGTGTTTCTCATAGGTTTCAAACCGCTCAATGCAGTCAAATACATGTCATTCTAAATCCTGACTCATGAGGGCTGACTCTCATGCTGAGTCACACAGCTTCTTATCTTTTTCTCACCCTACCATCTCCTTACTCATCCTCCTTGCAACTCGCAAGTGCTGTTTTTCTGCAAATCGGTCGGCCTGCTACAGAAACAAACTTGTCCTGGATACCTATACCTTACTCCTGAAGACTGAGTCCCAATATCTACCAGTTTTTTCCTTATTGAATCATATACCATCATGGCCAACCTCCTGGATGACACATGGGGGATTTTCCACAAACACTCCAATCCAATTGCACCATATTGCAATTAAATGCTCAATCAATCAGTATCGACTCCTGGAATGAAGGTAAGCATTAACTCGCTTGAGCCACTGGTTGATATCTGAAACATGTGTTCAGTGACTGTCAAACCACCCATCCTAACAACCATGGCAAACCCTCTGCAAACATGAGATGTCCCTTTCACTGGATGTCCTTACTATATTGCAATCTGGCTTCTGGACAGCCAGTTGACTCTGAGGATGTAGGTAAGCTTTACTGTGCTTTATATAACCAACTGATTGCGAGATCTAGGGCCCATCAGAATGCACATCTTATGGTATTGGTATCCCTCTCATTGAGTAAGGTAGTGAGCATCGGGGAAACCCCACACATATAATGTGCTGCCTAGGACCATTCAAATGAACAAGATCTTACGGTACATACCCTGGGCATACATTCAGTTGTCCCCCTTGTGTCATATCACAATTAATAATGTTGTTCAGACCTTCACTTGTGTGTACATGTTGGACTTGTTATTAGTTGACTCAGCACTGGTGTTTCCCTACTATTTCTCATGATGAAAATACATAAATAATATGTTTTTTGAATCTTTACTGTCACTCAAACATGCCTCCTTGTTGATGAGGGCAGAAGTCTCAAGTTACTGCTGTGCCTACTCATGCTGCTGTAACTCCTACTGCCGCTGCTCCAATTGATGCTACCTCCATTGTTGCTACCCCCATCATTGTTACCACCATTGCTGCCACTATTGTGCCCATTGCTGCCACTATTGCATTGAATGCAACTATGCTTCAACACCCCCATAGGCAACGGCAACTGCCTCTGAGGTTCTGTAAAAATAGCCCAGTTCGTACTGGCGCTAGTCATATGCCAGATGATGAAGAGTACATTGACATCGGCAATGTCTCTGGGGATGAAGAAGCTAACTTGCCTGCACCCACCGTTAGGGCTCCTCCAGTTCCTAGCCCTCTGCAGACAGCTACTAGTACCATCTACTCCACCCAAGTTGATCCCTTGGCTATAGGTGTTCGAGGAACACAGCCTAAAAGTACTGCTGATATCAATTACTTCTTTAGGGAAGATTCAGCTACTAAATGCAAGATTTGCCGAATCTGTGAGTGAGTTTTGCATCTGCAATTATTTTATTCTTACAGCCTTGTCCAGGGAGTTGCAGAAGGTGGACAGTTCACACCAGGTTATGTCCTACAAGCACTCAACCGGCACTTTTGCCTGTCGTACTCATGCTTTCTATCACCACACTGACATTTTCCTGCAAGAGCCGGAGCGCCTACACTGGTCTATCTACGTACAGCCTCTCAATGAGCGACTTGCTGAAGGGTGGACTTTGGCAGCTATCTGTGAAAGACTTTGAGACACTGCATATCAAATTGAGTCACTCAGTACCATCCCTAATCAGGGACACAACAATTTTCTGCCTAGAACCACCTTATCTCCAGATGACTATATTCCAGATTTCAGCACTGATGAGATGCACCGTCAGTTGGTGAAATTTATAGTTGCGGATGATCAGGCAAGTTGGTATTTACTTTCTATGTGCCCTTGCTAATTCATTTTCTGCAGGCAATAAACATAATTGGATGTGTGAAGTTTTGATGCCTGATACAATTTTTGCGGAAGGATTTGGCTGATTCAGACATCCCCCACCGCACAAAACTTCGTGAGCTCATCATTGTCGCGTGGCAGGAGTATCTCCAGGTATTGAAAGGTGATCTTGCCATGAGTGTCTAGTTATTGAGAATCCCATCATATGTTCTATGTATTCTTACAGAGGGCACAAGGAAAAATATTTTTTACATCTGACCTCT
This sequence comes from Suillus bovinus, assembly GCF_016758785.1. Lineage (NCBI taxonomy): Eukaryota > Fungi > Basidiomycota > Agaricomycetes > Boletales > Suillaceae > Suillus > Suillus bovinus. The sequence goes on from NW_024542070.1 coordinate 506,353, forward strand.
GGTCTGATAAGAAGCTCTGCCCCTTCATGGCACTCACCGCTCACTGGATTGCCAAGGAAGAGCAGACATCAGTACTCATCTTAAAGGCAGCCTTGATTGCATTTCACCATGTCCCAGGAAGTCATACTGGCAAATCTCTCGGATCAGTAATACTGCATCTCCTTGATTGTGCAGATGTTGCAAAAAATGTTAGTGTTTAGCTGTATAATATGATGTACTCTGACTTCATTTAGCCTGGACACTTCACTTTGGACAACACATTGAATAATCAAACATGCATGCAGGAGCTCTCCCACTAATGATGCTCTTGTGAAAAGCAAGGTGTGTCATCTATCTGAGCATCAAGCTGTGAAACGCACATACCAACTGCATGGACAAAGTCGTTTCCAGCTCCAGCAATGCCTCCAGCGCTCCCAGCTTGCACATCCACCAACTCCATTGCACAAGAAGTCCCATTCGATGACCTTGTCAACGATGCTCCTCTTGAGGAGGACTACATGCTGAACATTGATGCCAATGGGTGCATGCAAGCCACTGTAGCACCAGACTCGGGGAAAACTACTAGCACTTATGCAGCACCAGACTTAGGGACAACTACTATTACTGATGGACACAAGTTGTCTCCTCCTGCAGGCAGGAAACCTCACACACGATTTGGATGCCAATGTACTCACAACAAGCAGCTTGTCATTGCTCCATGTGGGATGATCTTGGCAAGGGAGACATTGTATGGGGCAGAGGGTGTTGGCAGTGTGATTGTTCGTGGGAAACTGTCTATGCTGATGATCTGCTGACTGCTTTCTACAGGAAATGATCAAGCATGTATTCCATACTGACGATATCAAGCCCCAACACATCTTCTATAATAATAATAATAATAATAATAATTGCGCACTCTCCAAGATGATGAAGGATGATCCATACTTCCAGAACATTGGCCCATCTGTTGATGTATTTCATTTTAACTGCAAGCATGCGGTCATGGATTGGTGGTGTCAAGAGAATTGCAACCCTGTAGCATTCAAAGATCTTCTCGGTGATGATGGTGTTGGCTGGTACTTTAATTTGTCTGTCGCAGAGCAGACAAACATATGTTTTGGTAGTTATCATGCTATCTGTCGTGAGATGATTGTTCATAGATACAGGTTTTTTCTTGATGAGATGGTCATGCAGAAAAATAGGCTTACAAAAGCAAAGTTGGAGAAGGAGGGCAGGTGCCCTGGTAATTGGCCGTTAACTTAATGCTCAGCGGAGTCAGCGCTGCTACACTATCTTACATCCAACTTATTTAGGTCTTCATCCATACACGAAAGTGTTGTGCAAGTATATCTTTTCACATGAAATGCATCTTCTTCGACAAATTAATGTGCTTATCCTTGAAATTCTTCCTCCAGTGTTCAAGGTCAAAGGCATCATCACAGACCTACTGTTTACCCATGACTATGAATGTAAGCTCGGGTTTCAGGCCTTTGTCCTGCCAAACTTCAACAAGAAATGGCCATCGCTAGACTTACAACAGGTCTACTAGCGGCAGGATTGCCATAGTGTATTTTGGGCATCAGGAGGACACATCTGTTGATTGAGATAGGAATGATTCTTGCCACAAGAGTTGCTGCTTAGTGTCAATAACAAAACTTTGTATAACAGTTACATATACGAGTGAAAGGGAAATACAATAATCTATACAAATGAAAGAGAAAAATTGAAGAAAAACTATTAGGTAGTGGTGCACGAAGAGCATGAGAGAATATAAGGTCACCCACATGTAAGGTGTCTCTTTGTGGCCCTTTCTGCAGCATTTCTAGCAGGGTGTGGTGCCATGACCTCAGACCACAAGCCGCCAGCTGTCCGCCCCACCTCAATAAATGCAGCCCTTGCTGAAGGTCCTGCATGTTTCCAGCGCAGGCAATCACTGATAGTTTGTGCACAATAGCGGACCCTAGCCCCAAACACACTAGCAAAGGCCTCCTTCACACTTTGGCCAGATTGCCTTGCATTGTCCATGACAACAAAACCTGCATTGATGTCAACAGCATAGTACTCTCGTGGCCAAGAAAGTCGCAAGAAAGCAACTTCAACCTCAATCAGATGATCATATGATAGTCCTGGAGAGCTCATCTCCCCATCTGTTGTAGAGTCAATGCTGATGACACTAAGAGATGGCTCATGTGTGATGTGAAGGGGGTGGCGCACTTGGGTGGTGGCAAGTGACTCTTGTTTGATGTGACATAGGGTCTTGTTGTCTGGGGTCTTGTTGTCAGTGATGTCTAGCCCCAAGGAAAGGCTGATGATTGATGGCTGCCGCTTGATGGGAAGGTGGGCACTAGTAGCAGGCTCTTGCTTAACATGTCAGGTCTCATTATCAGTCGTGTCTAGACCAGATGAAAGACTGATGATGGATAGCTCCTGCTTGATGTGAGAGTGGGTGGGGACACAACGGCATTGACACTGGGAAGGACTAACGGAAGGGGAAGCAAGCTTTTGCTTGTGCACAACAGAAGGACGATCACTCTCTGAGCTGCTGCTGTGTTGAGGATGGTTGTAGTTTCTAGCATGGCGGATGTGTGCTTTCTCACCCTTGAGGTTTTTGCGGATGTGAGGTAAAGCAGGTGGCTGTTGATCGACATAGTATTTATCAAAGTCGTGTGTGACCTTCACGTCAAGGTTCATGAGATAGACATACGTGCCTGAAAGGGTGAGGACATGGCTGGCAGAGATCTTATTCCAGCACTGATGCATTGAGTTGAAGTAGTGGCAGCCATTGTTGACAGAGAACCAAGGTTCCAAAGCCATTCATTGGTCACCCTAACACATGGTAGGACAAAGCCACTCTGGAACTCACAAATTGTTGGTGACTCGTCAGCCTGGACAGATGCATAAGCATAAATTCATCACCACAATAAAACATGTACTACAGCCCAACCAAATGCCATAACTGTATTCTTGGCAGTAACAGCGAGCTCATGTTTGAGGGTTTCCGCTTGGTGTTTGTGAAGGTGTTCCTCTTCTTGCATAGCATATGCATTGGTGAAAACAGGTGGCAATTGGGAAGGATATCCCAGATTAGCATAGAAATCACCATCCTGGACCGGGGCTGTGGCATGTTGTTTGCCTTTACTCTTGCTGGTAGCAGAACAGTGGTAGTAGGGTGTAGAAAAACTGCAGACTCAGAAGTACTGGAGGCGGGTGTAGTGGATGTGGAGTAGGATGGTACAGATAATAAAAATGAGAAGGATGCATTAGATGACAACGATGGTGTTGTTGTACTCATGCCTGGGAGCGAAGCTTGCAGTAAGACCGGATTAATTACAGGTGAAGGAGGTCATGCAGGTGCAAGGGTAGCCTGCACAGGTCCACTAACAGAATAGCCCTTGGTGTCACATTCCCTGATGACCCAACAGTATTTTTGGCACATTGTGTTGGTACATAGAGAATGTATACATGTTGATGTACACTGGGACTCAGTGTAAGACACAGGCACTGGTAGCACAGGCAGCGGAGGTGCTGGCACAGGCGGCGGAGGTGCTGGCATTGCTGGTGGTATTGATGGGTTTGGGGATGACGTCGGACTATGAGATCCCCACCAGAAGTGTGAGCACTTGGTGCTATCAGGTCCAATAAACAGACACTAGGGAGTATAAGCACGGGTGGTCAATGGTTATTGATAGCTATACATACAGATACCATCCAATGATCTTGGTTGTCATGTGCATTGGATGCAACGACTTTCTACTGGAGCTCACCATGACTATTAGAGCACATTGGAGTGTAGTCTGGCTTAGGAAATGGTGTGTTTGGTGTTACAACTTGGATGGTATCTGTTGGCGATGCTCAAACAGAGCGTGTGTCGTCAACGGTCGAGGACGTCCTTGGGCTAGCCCAAGGTTAGGGGTCTTACTTGGCGAGGCTTCGGCAAGTAAGATTTGATGCCTATGTCCAAATCGGGTAGCTTATGTCAAGCGGGTGCTGGACGATAAGCTATATTGGCCAAGGCTTACGACACCCGAAGGTTAATTGTAAGATCGTCGTTAATTAGAAGGACAGAAGTCCAACTAGTTAACAGGGGCTTTGCTCGTCGACGAAGTCGATGAGTAAAGATCGAGACTAAAGACTTATCCGCGAAGAGCAGATAAGAAGATAGAATATAGACTGCTGGCTAGGCAGAAAGGATCACTCTGGTGAGAGTAGGAGGTCAAGAACCAAGTAGATTCAAGTTAAGGAATATGGTACATGGTAGCGAGTTTATATAGAGGACAGGAAGCATATTAGTGGGTGATAACTCATACTACCAAGAGAGGTAAGCGGTAAAGGGTAAGGCTATAAAAGGAAAGCACGTTCGAGGTGAGACACGAGTGAACATGAACGTGCAGATAAGAAAGTGAGTCAAAGATTGAAATAAGAAGTGAAACGCGCAGGGGCACGACCATGCAACTGCGGAGCTAAGTATAAGTACACATGCGCGACTGCGCACCGAGTCATAGATTGAGAAAGGGAACTGGGCAGAGGGGACGCAGCATGCGTTGTATCATAGGTTACCGTCCGGACTGTAAGAGTAAAGGGACTGTCCACAGGATCAGTCAGGTGGTGGGACGGAGCATGGGTATGCTTCATCAGCAAAAGGATCCGGCCAGATGTACTGGCTTTGCTGCAGCAACAGGTAGAGGGTGAAGGGGAATGCGAGGATGACCAGTATGACGAGAGTAAGGTCGGGGTAAGGGTGTGATGCGAGGGCTGATACAAGGAGGATGAGGAGAAAAATAGTAGGGGCCCAAGCATCAAGATGTTCTTGTAACATTTGGTGGTATGTCTGACATGGTGAGACCTGGACATTGTAAGATAATAATCAAAAGGTACATAATAGGCTGCAAAATTGATTTAGGTCAACCACCATGATAAATGACACCATAAAACCATACCTGTGGTTATAACATGGAGGACATACCTTAAGCAGGATGTTGCGGGGTAAGAGGAAATAGGAAAGAAGTTTTGAGGCACCGATGTTTGAGATTATGTATTACGCTGTATGCACTTTGTTTGGGGTCGGATGGGCCGGATGTTCAGATGGGTCAGATATTCCAGGATTGAAATATTCTGGTAGGATAGACAGTAGTGCTTCCTATTTCAGAACATGGGCCCTGGGCCTTGGCTATTATTATCACAATGTATTTATAAATCAATGCAAATATAATTTATATCTATTCTAATTTTAAACCTGGCTGGAGCTGGCTTGAAGCCTATGAAACAGCTCAAATGACTGGACCAAGCCATATATTATGTAAGCCTCAATAAGGTACATGGCTAGCCTGATTACAGTTCTGCTCTCAGCTAAAGCCGGTGAAGATGAGGAATCTAAACTGTGTGGTAAGTTGGTGCTGAGCTAAGCAAACACAGCTAGACCTGGGCGCAAGTGAAATCATTGTCCCAAGGGCAGCTAACTGAGTGAAGGGAAACCACTCTTGTAAAAAGAGGGACACCAAACAACTAATAAAGTACTAAGGCTAAGTAATGTGCGAAGCATGAGGCGAGAGCAATGTGATTGACGATATGCAGACGCACAAGTGCAAAAGGCGAAGGGCAATGTGCGCGACGTGAAGGTAGCGCGCGCAAGCGAAGGCGAAAGACTAGCAAGTGAGATAGACGAGAGAGAGACAAGGCAACATGACTGTTAACACCCCAACTAAGGTTGGCTGATGCTAAAGCGAAAGGCGGATAACTGAAGTGTGTGACTTTAGATAGTCACTTGCAAAACAACAAGTAAAATTCCTAGTATCTAGAGACAAAGAAAGTGGGCGGAAAATCGACCCAGTACATAAATAATAGAGGGGTATAAGTAAAGTAGCTAAGCAGTGCTAGGTGTGCAGGTCCAATGTGATGAGCCGAACAGGCTAAAAATAGTATGTGATGTATGTAACAGGGTCTCAGTTATGCGCCAAGCACAGAGCTGAATATTAGCAGTGGAAACCAATTAAGGAAAAAGGGACTATGATAAGAAAACGCACCAATGAACTTCTAAGGACATGGGATGGACAGACAGACAAGTGCACAGATAGTGCAAGTGCGGATCCGTGAAGTGCGTGAACACGTGAGGCCACACACGAAATCTGCGAAATAAAATAAGTGCACTAATGCGCTAGACGTATCCTGTGGATTAAAGCTGGAGTTTGTAGGGAAAGTGGGAGAATTCAGAGGGAAGTGCCTGTGGAGACGTGAGGCTCTACAACAGCAGGAGACTTTAAAATCTGTCCCCAGTCAGTGTGCGCGCACATTCATGCGAATGGACTTAGAGAAATTTCGATGAATTGGGGTCATGTGCATACGGTCCGTACTCCGAAAACGATGTGCCATCAGTTGGCCTCATGACTTCGGGAATTAGCATGAATACTGACATAATTGTGGTTAGTGCAGTTAAAAGAGTGCTGGGTGGCAACACATTGTCTTCCTATCTTTTGCCACTACCGTGATCACCACTTTAATCTTTTTACCATGTCCTCCTTCAACCTTAACATGCTCGATGCATACCGCTCTCCTGAACCTGAACCTGAGGCTCCTGTCGGTGATGTGGCGCCCGAGGAGGGTTCAGCGTGTGGTAGTCCTGCACCCGAGCCTGAATTGGATAACACTCGTGTTACCCGGGCATGGACCTTGGTGTTGGAGTCCCTCAATGCATCAGAGATGACATGACTGGACCTCAAGCAGGAACTGTTTGAGGATATAGAGACATGGTTGTGCACATGGGATGCGCTTGAGGTAAGTGTTTCCTTTCGTGTCATGAGTATCTTACAATTTGGTGTTGTTTAATAGAAAAATATTTGTGCATGCTATGACGATGCGAACAACATGGGTGTTGCACTCGCCGTTAGGGACGATCAAAAGGCACAGCTTGCAGAGACAAAGAAGTGGGCCATCATCGCCCAGAAAACCGTGAAGAATTGGAAGGCAGCAGCAGAGAAGCTGATGGAGGAGTCGCATGTCGCATGCAAAGCTGCACAGAAGGGGAAGGGGAAGGAGAAGGAAGTGGACACGGTCCCTGACATGGGGAGACTGGTGAGTACTTTTTCATTTCTTTCTGTTTCTGTGTGCTGACAATATGTCTTGATATAAATTGGGTGGACGCATGTTGGCCGAGTGCACGAACGACCTGAAGTGCGAACATTGTGTGATGCTGTCCTGCATGATGTGGGAATCATGCATGGACATGAATACTAGGTGACCCTCAAAAGATAAAGTCTGCTAGCTTAGTCCTCAGACTAGTCAACCCATACCTTGGTTTCAAACCATGGTCCATATTTCTAGTTTTCCCCAAGTTTCATGATCTGAATACGTTTTGACGGAAAAAGTCTAATGTGAGATGGGAATCACATTTAGACCTAGTTGATGTGAGAAGGGAAATGAAGGTTAAGGTATAGCCTTGCCTTTGGCTTATTCACTTTGGCTAGAGAAAACCATAGAGAAAAGTGCAAAGCCAATAAAAAACCTATCCAAAAAGACCGTGTTTCAATTCCTGCCAACTGCATTATTTTTTTGACTGTGTTTCAATTCCTGCCAACTGTCTTATTTTTGCTACCTACTTTTCTCTAGTGTTTCTTTACTTTATTTTTTCATTAGGATGCTTTGACTCACCTGACACTTCATAAAATTGTACCCATAGGGTATGATGTCATTATGATGTCATAAGACTCCACAGATACTCCTGCAGGTATTCTGTTGAAAGATATTATGTCATCAAGCTCTAGATTATTCTACTCTACAATGACATCATTCATGATGTCATTTCCTTCTAGAATATTCTGCTCCACAATGACTCACTCTGACTCACACATGGAAGGTTCTGGAATCTTTTGCTCCACAATGATGTCATTACTCCACATTCCAGAATGTTCTGCTCCACAATGATGTCATAGCTCCATCTTTCACTTGTATTTTATTCTTTTATTGGGTTTGACCCAATATTTTGATTGGTCCTCCTTATTTTTTATTGTTTGTGAACCTAGGTTACTTTCCCACACAAAATGTATATAAGGAGAGCCCATTCTCCCCCAAAAAAATATGATCTCCCATTTGTAGCAATCTGCCTCTCAGATATTTCACTTGCAAAGTTAGTCCCTTTGAAGTGAGACAAGTGCAGGGAAAAGAATTCCCTTGAGATTATAAGTTTCTTACCTTAGAAACTTATTAGTGCCATAGACCAAGCGTTCTTGGTCACATATATTGTCTTTGAGACCCCTTTGTCTCATTGCTCTGTGCCCTTTGACTAAGCGATCTTAGTCATCTATCATATTGTTGAGACCACGTCTCACTAGTTGTCCCATAGACCAAGCGATCTTGGTCAAGTTATAGTCCCCTTTGTTCAAGCGATCTTGAACATATATCGTATATTTGAGACCATTGTCTCACAGTCAGGTGTCCATAGACCAAGCGATCTTGGTCATATTTCATATATTTGAGACCACGTCTCACTAGTTCCAGTATCCAAGTCCAGAGCCTAGAAGGAGATTTCCTAGGCAAATACATTCCAGAAACTGAATTACGTGTCTAGAAGCTTATTCCTAGACAAGAGATTTGAGTTTCAATAAAGAAAAGTAAAGCTCCGGCTAGGTTGATCTTTATAAAAAGATTAGTTTAGCGAGCCTCCCAAGAACTCACACGTTATCTACCACGAAATAGGAAAAGTCGTAGACCGTGTTAATCGAGGACTGGCAAGCAGTCTTATCCAAAGTGTAATTGTGGTGTCATTACATTTACACGACTTTATATAAGACCCTCGGTTATTAAGACAACGCGCAATGTTTCCTGCATGGAGGGTCGTACCTTGCGCTGTGTGCCATGCGACAAGTCGCACCTTGCGTGTTCCTTCAGTAAGTCTTGTTTAATATTTATATGCTAACCTTCTTCTGACTTGTTTACAGCTGTAAAGCGCAAGGCTGCTGGTACCACGGGTCCCGCTTGCAAGGCGGCTTGTATGGCTGGTGGTCGTGCTCCCACAACTGGGCTCATAGATGATGCTGACCCTACTGGTGAGTCCGAAGTTGAGGTTGAGGAGATTCCTTTTCCACCTCTTCCCGATTCTCCTGGTAGATCACTATCCTAGGCGTCCATTTCCTCCCATCTGTGTCTGGGGTTGATGTGCCCTATGTCTTCCAGGAGACAAGCGAGTGGAATGACCTGATCTTGCCATGGTGACTTCGATTGGTAAATGTGCTGAGGGTAAGCAAGGCGTAATTAATATTGGTTTGAAGTTCAACTTTGACCAAAGCCTAACAGTTGGTTAATTAACCCAATCGGAGATGATGTCATTAATAAAAATAAATTTGTAATAAACAACCAATACTGCAAAACATTGCATTGGAATAACAATCCTTGCTACCTTCCTGAGCTAATGCTTTTCTTGCAACATTTAAAAATAAGATGAAGATAGGTCTATGCACCCCACTGCAAACATCCCACAGGGTAGAAGCAAGGGGGAGGAAAGGTAGGAAAACTTGGGTCAAGGTCCTCCTTGCAAGCACAAGATGACATGCCTACAGTCCATGCCTAACTCTCCCCTGGAATAACCAACACTTCACCCTGTTCAGGCACCACCTACTTGGGAAGACTGTCCTGATAATACTTATGAGCAAGACCAAGGCTCATTTAAGCCTTTGCAGCTTCCAAAAACAATGGCAAGTTAATGTAAACCATTCAAGTGTCGTTCAAACCTTGCCAAGTATAACAAATGCAGAGCCAGAATAACTACCTAAGGCAATGGCTGCCAAGGCAGGAATCATATCTGCATCACCTCCTGGATTGAGAAGCTCCTCAAGAAGATAGGAGATGCATCGTCTGCAACCAGGATGGGGTCTACAAATGTCAAGATTGTCTTGGGGAGCCACTCTATTGCATGGGATGTTGCAGGAGTCAACATCATCACAATCCTTTCCACTGGATCACTCAATGAAATGGTCAATTCTTCGAGCAAAGTTGTCTCGCTCATGTCGGACTTGTCATATACCTCAGTCATGATGGCAAAGAATGTCCTGCACTCCAAAATAGGTGGGATTTGTTTGAAGGAGACGAACTGGAAGACCAGCTTGAGCCTGAAGATCTACGATCCATGTTGGGACCCAAGTTCCAGCCTAAGGAAAACACCATGGTCATCGTCAACAAGTCCAGAGTTCATCGCATCAAGGTTCAATAGTGTGATTGTCCAAATGCGATGAATCCAGAGATTCAAATGTTTTGACATGGATTTTTCCCTGCATCATTCAACAGGCCAAAGACTGTGTTCACCTTCAGAGTGCTCAACAATTTTCTATTGGACAACCTAGAATGCGGCACCTCTGCAATGAACTATTCCAGCAAGCTCCAGCGAATGACCTCCAGCATGTTTCCTCACCTTGTTCCAGTAATGATATATCTCCTTCATCTAAAAGACATTATATTGACAAGACACTTGGTAAGGACTGATACAGAGAGCTCATGAGAGTCGCTCAATAGTGGAGGCAGTTGAAGACCATGAAATTGCATGGCTTTGGCCATCATTCCAATGCCCTGAATGCTGGTGATCTCGCATTGTTTTGCCCGACATGTCCTCAGCCTGGGATCAACATATCATTGTCAGGGAATGAAACACTTGATGAGTGAGTCTAGTTTCATACTTAAGTAACCTAAGTGATGATAAGAACTCCAAGCTGCAAATATACCCGGTCATTTGTGATGGACAGTAATTTCAAAGCTGAACACTTGCATCCCATCAAGCCATTTGATGAAGTATGGCTTGCCGATGGGCTGGGGTTCATGGTGGGAAAGGACAGGTATAAAGCACATCTTGCAGAGGCTGCTGACACTTTGGAAAAATTGAGCTGCAACAATCACCGGGCAGTGAATCAAGCAAATGTGGCTCAGCACAAGCTGGAGTCAATGGGTATCGGGGGGGGGTTGCTTGTGCCCGCCATGGTTGCTTTCTCCCTCATGTGATGGTTGATTTTCAGAAAGGTGAAAGGTAAGCCGAACATGAAGTTCTACATTTACAAGTTGATCATGCATCATTTGCAAACAAATAAACATGGACTACACCCTTTGTGAGGCTGCCCAGCACAACATCGAAGGCATTACCAGGGCTGTCACCTTTTATGACATCAACTGTCAATACAACAAGCACCTTCATCTTCAGGTGGATCAAAGCCAATTTCTTGAAATGGTACCGGAATTGACCATCATTCCTGGCATTGGTTTGTGGCATGTGCATGGACATCAAGACAGCTGCTATGTCCGATATGTGTCGAATTTCATTGAAGGGATTGGCTGGATACATGGAGAGATCATGGAGACTCTCTGGGCACGTCTCAACCTAATTTCCCCTGCTGCTTGGGGAATGTCTCGATTTTCAGATGAATGATTCCAACCTCTGCAAGATGATCTGCATGAAAAGGACCCTTTGCCATAAATACAAGCAGGCGAAAAATTGCATCGCCGAAAGTGAAAAGGCTTTTGACAGACTCGATGAAGCAGCACCCACCAATTTGAAGACAGAATGGTTAGCCAATGAGAGGATCGCTCAATCTGGGAGAATAAATGATCCCACGGTGATGGATGTTTATGAGATAAATATCAAGAAGGGTAAGCTGACCATGTCTCCATAGAAGTCCATATTAATTTCGCACTCAGCACTGAGCAAAAAGGAGATTGAACTTAGACTGCTAGAGCAGGGTAATGCCCATAATGCAGCACCATCTCAGAGATCTGTGGCAACATGGATATCAATGGGGTTGGCAATCAAGGAGGCTCAAATTGCATTGCTCATTGAGGTCTGAAGAATCGGAAAACAAACTATGGAGACACAGAGATTAAACATCACCCGGCAATGAGATCATCTCCAAGGCCAGATAGATGGATTTACACATTCTGCTGTCATGCATCTCGGAGAGGGATTCAATGCAGATGACGATCCTGACAACTTGAACATAGACATCCTAGATGATCTTGATGATGACCCGGAAGATTTTACCGAGACATCTGATACATGGATGAACTCCCCTGAGCTCATTGTGATCCCATTGCCATCAAACCTCGGGGTAGATCAATGCAGACACTTGATGGCAGAGGATCTCATTCTGCTGGAGATGTCCCTTTGCGAAGGGCAGGCAAATGATGCACTTCACAACCTCTGCATTCACTTGTGCAACAAAGCAGTCCTATTCTGAACGACGGTCAGGCAAGCCAAATCTCAAGCCCTGAAAACTCGAGCTTGGTCGCAGGTGATGTCAGTGCAGCAGGCTGTCTCCCTACATGTGAGTATATATACCAAGATCAGGAAGCAAATGATGAAACTTGACACGATGAAGGTGAATCAACTCAGCTGTTGGTCAAATGGTAAATGCAAGGAGAGGGACACAAGAAGCTGATATAGTGATCAGTGTGATGCCTAGTCTGCTATGCTTGCAGGGACAAGCGTGTTCGATCCAAGGGGAGGCAAAGAAGACAAATCCACAGTCGTGCAGTGGCTGTGTGAAGTGAGCGACATGCGCGCAAGGCGTGGGAATGCGAAATGCGAAATAGCAAAAATGGAAAAATGCAATGAGCAATAAACGAGGGCTCAAATGAAAACAAAAGAGTGCTAATAAATTCTGAATCTGGCTATGGACATCATGAGGGAACTCCACTAAGGTAAGGAGTGGTGTCCTATAAAGGGTGAAAAATGCGGACCTATATATGTGTCTCACTAAGTGAGCCGGGTGTGAGATAATGTGTGTAATAAGGTATGTAAGTCAGGGTCCATGCTCTAATATGGTGCCATATTGAATAAAAGTGAAAATACATACCAGAGAGACTTGCTGGACAGTGGATGGATGCTCCTGGATGATAGGGCAATGAAAGCGTGGGAAAGCGAGCAATGCGCAAGCATGAGAATGTCATGCAAGGGTCGCATGTATGGGAAAGTGTCGCCCAATATGGAAATAGCTGGGAAAAGGCTAGGGAATGATGCTGCGAGTTGGTGCTGCGAACCCAGGTGGTATGCACTGAAGTATAACGTGTTGCAGACCTGCAATAGTGCGAATCTCTACAACAGGGCATGGCCAACTTCAGAAATACAAACCCCTGCTTGGCAAGCAGCTCAAAGTCAACACTGCCTGGGTGATCCAAATGCCCGTGGTCAACAAAACGAATCCCTTGCGTGGTTCTGGTCTGTCGAGGTCAACATGCAGGGTCCGGATCAATCATGGAATGAGGAATGTGAGTTCCCTAATGCTCAACACATCCGACATTGAGCTGACTGGACGAATATGAAGTTTACCAAGTTCACTGGCTCCGGGCAAAGGCACTATGGGATTGATGGAAGGAAGAGCTGATGTTGGTCTAATTCGAGATGGATTGGACATGTAACTTTTTCTTGTAGAAAGCAACCAAATGGGGCGACCAGATGCAGGAATCATCCATAAAACGACTTCCGGGTCATGCATGCTACTCCAGAAGGCAATCCCGAATGTATTCATTGCTGGTGCAGGACACCCAGGCAGGATTTCAACACCTGCAGACTGTTTTGACAGATTCCCAAGATGAATGAATGGTTTATTGCCGATGAGATATAACACCCATTTCGATATACAAATTTAGTCTTGGGAATTGGCCAGGTCAGCCCATGTCGGAGTTTGAAAAATTTATCCATCCATCAGTGGATGATATCTTCACATCTGAACCAACTGTCATTGTCATTGCCAGTGTCATACTCCTGCATTAGCCATGCCTGAATTATATCCTTCTCCTGCATCTACTTCTGACAATCAGAATTCCCTCAATGAGTACCGGCCCCTCACTCTCACTCCTGCAGACATTTCAGCTACCATGTCAATGTCTACATCGTGCATCCATCTCCCAATATCAGGCGGAGGCTGCAAACAACAATCTTCCCCCATCGGCTCGGATCAGGCACTTCAAAGCCAGGCTGCAATGGAAGATTACTGTAAGACCCTGATGACACTGGCAGTTAATGCTGACATCTTCCACAGACTTTTGTCACACCCATCCTCCAGTACTCAGCTGCAAGGAACATCATTTCGGTCATTCCCAGCCCTATTGCTCATATTTTCCATTTGATTCCTGGTCACACCTGGAACATGGTTCTGGATCACATCTTTTCATATTATATCTGTTTGTTTCATGATGTCGCAGATCCCAGAGATCCATCCCAGATTGTATCCAGCTATGATACCCTATGGTAGATGGGAGAAACTGCAATCCTGAATGAACCATGGCAATGGGATCGGGTGATGACTTGCTGTATCTTTCACTACCAGAATTGGCTAGTAAGATTCTTATTCCATTTCCTTGATTCATGACTGATCTGTTCTAGGATGGCATTGATAATGATGGTCTGACAATTCCGGAGCAGGTGGATCATACCTCAGTTCCATCACTGATAGGACTGAGGTGGATTAGAGAACACCTCCTGACATTACTTGAGGAGCAACGTGAGGGCATCCGTGATAAGATGGCAGAGATACAAATCTACACTGTTATTCTAGACAGATTGAAGAGAGGCAGAGGAGAGTAGCTCTAGTTACTCAGTTGAAAATGTTGAAGTGCAAGTTCCATATGTGATTTTATGAGTACTGAAAATCACATGTAAATATTGAATATCTAACATAATGTTATATGGAGAGTCCCAAAATAAATGGTGCAGATGTTGATCATCATGTCCTGATCACCGAGGTCCAGATATTGAGTCCTGATTACTGAGATCTGATTATCAAGCTCCGAATATCAAATGCTGAGTTCCAAGCGTCAAGTACCGAGTATTGAATACTGAATATCAAATTCCGAGCTCCATATTTTGAGTCCCAATTACCAAGACCCGATTACCAAACTCCGAATATCGAGTTTTGAGTTCCAAGCGTCGAGTACCGAGCGTTGAGTACTGAATGTTGAATGCCAAATATCGCATTCTAAGTTCTGGATCTCAACTACCTACTCCTGACTCCCAAGATCCATCTACTGAGGTCTGAATATCAGGACCCAATTACTGACACCCGATTACCGAGCTCCGAATATTGAGGTTTGAGTTCCAAGTGTCAAGTACCAAGCGTCGAGTACTGAATGTTGAATGCCGAATATTGAACTCCGAGTTCTGGATCTCAATTACCAATTCCCGACTCCCAAAATTTAACTACCGAAGTCCAAATATT
Source organism: Suillus bovinus (assembly GCF_016758785.1). NCBI lineage: Eukaryota > Fungi > Basidiomycota > Agaricomycetes > Boletales > Suillaceae > Suillus > Suillus bovinus. The sequence goes on from NW_024542070.1 coordinate 521,511, forward strand.
GAGACCCGAGTGCCAAGACCCGATTAGCGAGCTCCAAATAACGAGTGCCGAGGTCTGAGCATTGAGTACCGATGTTCGTGTTCTGAATATTGAATTCTGAGTTCCAGATCTCCATTACCGACTCCCAACTCCCGAAATCCAACTACCAAGGTCTGGATATTGTATCCAGATCACCAAGTCCCAATTACCAAGGTCCGGATATCAATTTCCGAGTTGGCTTTGATGAACATTGATAGGATCTGAGTCTAAATACAATGATAGCCTTCGCCTCAGTACCATTTTCAAATTTGTACAGCAGCATTAATACTTACATTTCTTTGCTTCTCTGTGCCCTTTTGACTTGTAGGTTCCTTTTGCAACAGATCATTCTTCTTAGTATTGCCTAGGGTAAGGTCGATGATATCTTCTGTCGCCTCCATACCATTTTCAAATTTGTACAGCAGCATTAATACTTACATTTCTTTGCTTCTCTGTGCCCTTTTGACTTGTAGGTTCCTTTTGCAACAGACTGTTCTTCTTAGCATTGCCTAGGGTAAAGTTGATGATATCTTCTGTGGTACTCCAACCCAGGGCTGGCCTTTTGTAACTGCGCACTACAACTGAAACCCCACTCCCTCGTGCTGAATGTGTTGGTGCTTGAGTGTCATCAAGAGAGATGGTTCGTACTTGGTATTCGAAAGCAGGTACTGACATGGGTAATTAGACTTTCTAGTTGTTTCATCTTCCACATGGTGGTAGGGTTCGTCAATCCACCCTAGCCCATCGGCATGAGGGAACCCTGGCATAAATATGAACAGAGTCCCTCATATACCATGCCCACCCAACCCTATCCCCCTCCACCTCATGAACCCCATGTCTGACAATCCTTCAGGAAAATCCAATCGTACACCCGGGATCATACCTGAACTCCAGCTGAAGGCTTGGCATGCTCATCCGAGCATTAGAATAATTTCCCACAGTGGTGAGAATATCGAAGCATTCAGGAATTGATAAATGGTCTCAATGATGTGGGGTTTGATGATTGGAAATGATGGATAGTGTGTTAAATACGGATGCCCAGTACTGGAGGATCTTGGACATTCTTGGCAGTTCCTTGCTTTCTGCCTTTTCTCCGAGGCTTAAAATGTTCATCACCCTGCCCAGTACTGCTCCAGATGCATGATCCTGAGGCGATGGCTGCCGGCCTCGCAATGACATTCAGGATTCCCTCGGACAATGGTCCCTTTAATGATGCAGATACCTCCGGGTCCAATAGATTCTATGGGATTGGTGAGTTAAACTACCGAAATCATCATCCTATCAAATCTTACCTTGTGCCCCTGTTGAAACCATGCTGGAGATAAATTGATGCACCCGGCAGGTAAACCAACATCTTCAGAGCTGTGTTTGAACCACTCTGGATTGGTTCACCAATTCCCATCGACCTTCACACTTTTTTCCAGACTCAGAGACAGCAAATCAGTGGCTGCCCAAATTTCCTTCTGTGGGTACCATTTGTTATTTAATATATATTGAGTAACAATGTATATCACACACCTGTGTTGTGGCTGTCAGGGCGTCTGGGAGGTACCATGTGATGATGGTGCTGGACACATCTAGAATTGTGGCGGGTATATCCATAAACCTTGTTTCCTCATGGTCAGGAGGACATCTCTTAAGCAATTTCTCCTCTTTCTCCTCATTGTGCCTGGTGTAAAGAGTAGATCTGGGCTGGGCTCTACAGAATGTGAGTCCCTAGTCCTGAGAGATGCAAGTATGCTTCATCCCAAGAGACAACCTAAAGAACTATCTTGATAATGCAAGGGAAGTCTTATACAGTCAGAGAGTAGACAAGATATTGGAAGTAAACCTTTCTAATGTTCGTCTGAAGTACCAAGATACTTGTCCGATGCAACTGAAAGTCATCCAAAGCTGTGACAGTGTTGTCCGAAGTAGCGCAATGCCTTCCGAGACTTGCGAGAGCTGTCCAAAGATCAATATATGTTGGTGTGTCAATGTGTTGGTATGTTGATGTGTCAAATAATAATATAAGACTTTGCAAATCGTCCATAGCCCGGAACGACACTAATCTATTGGAACTCAAGAATAAATGAAGTGCAGAATTGGCAGCAGTCTAGCCAAACAATTGTTCCGAATGAACTAAGATCAATTGCGCAGTTACGAATATACCAAGGTGACTCTACTAATTATGACTCGAAGTACGGGAAGTGAAGTGTAGTATCAGTAGGCAGCAAGCGAGATTATATCCTACTTCTGTGAGAGACCGGAATCCATAGGCGAAACTAGTAGTGAGATAAACAAGTCCAAACCTATGTAATAAGCCATGAGGCAAGCAGCAATCACTGCGGAAACGAGAAATTGACCAGACCCTATCTGGATGTGGTTAAGCCATCTGCCTAGATGCAATTCGTACTTAGTAGTCTATCTGTACTTGAACTAGACATGAGGAATTTGGATGTTAAAGATTTCAGACTTTGGAGCAAACCGGACCCACAGTTAGAGGCAACACCAGGTAAACATACCCAAACTAGAACTCAGACATGTGTTCTTACCATCAAACCATACACATCCAAGCAGGCTTCAAAACCAGACATTAACCATGGTCTAGGTACCCTCACAAGGTGTATCTGGACCTTGGGATAGCCCAAAGGGTCAAATCACCACAAAAAATCATTAAGTCTTTTCTTTACTACTTACTATTCACATCCAAATCATGCTCATGTTCGAAGACAACACTATACACCTCGAACTACCTCTCAAGTACCCAGAAATGATACAGGTCACATTTATTCCAGACTTACCTGTCCCTACCTGCCTGTCAATTGATTAGTATGTTGGTTTGTTGATATCTTTGCTTGTGCTCATTTTTGTCTCCAATCAGTGCCCTATTTTCTCGCAGGACATTCAATTTTTGCATCGTTGACAAAGCTTCTCAGATTACTCTGCCCACATGTCTAGGTCCGCTTTGGTTTGCTGATAAATTTGTTTTGGTTGGAGATCATTTCCAGCTTCCGCCACTAGTGAGTTTCTTTTGTTGCATATTGTGATCTCCCCTTTATGCATGTTCAGGTCTGCAATCCTGCTGTGTGAAAAGGTGGTCTGGAACTTTGATGATGATCCAACAGTTCCTTCTTGTATATTAGTTTCCACTACTCCACTATCTCCGCCAGATTTGCGATGCTGGATCTCATCTAGAACCCACAGAAATGTGTTGTACTATGGGTGATAAAGGTAAGCTGGTCCTGATAAAACTTGAGATCTTACATTTGGTGATTGCCACATGCCACTCATTGTCCACGGTCACATGACTGTTGGTTCAACTGGCCGGTTCAGTTTCTGCGCCTCACACCTTCCTTCTTTCTACTAAGTCCTTCTTTTCAGCACTATGACTAAGAATACTGCCAAAAAGCGAGCTGCCAGCGGTGTTGCTAGGCAACTCAGTGGACCTCTGGGATCGCTAGTTGCCTCTCCTCCTCCAGCAAGCCCAAGTAGTGAGGGGGAGGTTGAGGTAGTACAACCAGATGCCCACAGCTCAGTAAGTCCTTTCTTCATGCATTTATTGTTGCTAATATTTGTTAGTGGTGTCTTATTTGCCGTGACGGCGCCGAGGGGGACGTTGTGCTCTATGAGTGCAGTGCTTGCCCTTGGGTCATGTGTAGCAGGTGCCTTGATGTGCCGTCCGACTCTTGCAGCCTGGTGGCTCAACTGGACATCCTTTTTTGGTGCCTTAGCTGTCATACTGGGCGCACCCATAAGGTGCCTGCACCTTACTATGTGAGTCCTTTGTTTTATTTCATTTTCAATTTGAATAAAGCTAACTAATGACTACAGGGATTCTACAGAGGGAGCCTGCCAGCTCAAGGAGGAGAACCTGCTCTGCAGGGTTACCTTCAATTGAACGGCAGGTTCAAGACTGCATCATCTGCAGCATTGGCTGCTGCACCCATTGCTGTCATCCACTTCATTCTGGGTGGCAGTAATGAGGTTGTGACACCCGTTCCTCTGCTCTCTCACTATTTGGAGCACTGCTTTCCCAATGGTGGGTACATTTATATCGAGGTCCCATTCGACATCACCACACACAAGAGCATTCACGATTACATGCGCGCGCAGGATGCCCGCATCACCCAGCTCAAGTCTCATCTTGCGCATAGCAGACGTGTCTTGGCCTTCTTCTCCGATCACTCCGAGGAAGATAGCGGGTGGCTTTTTGCTGGGAGAGAGAAAGGTAAATTTGTCGCTATGAGCGTCTCTCAGGTAAGGTCTCTGTTATTTTGCATTTTTCTTGACTTATGTGATATTTGGTACTATCTACTGTCCTAGGCCCCTATTGCGGCGTCCTTGGTGGCGCCATCATGATGTTCCTAGTGTGCAGCTCGGTTGTGGCCCATGGTGACACCTTTAGTGAGCTCCAGGAAGCTCTACTCAACTACGGTGTCGCATCCTCCATCATATTCTCCACCAAACGCTTTCAGCCTCTGGTTGCCACCCACTTTTTGCTCTCTCTAGCGGAGCAAGTGATAATAGAGGACCTCGACATCTGCACTGCATTCCCTGGTCTTCTCTCCCTCTCCAGTCGCCTTGGACAACACAAGTTCCACATCGACAAACCACCTGGTTTTGTTGTCAATGCTGCTAAGACAAAGACTACTGGGTGGTTCCAGTCTCCTTCCACAATTTTTCCAGTTAAGTTAAGCACACAGGGCAAGCATCAGAGGAGTATGGATGGGGAAGGGTCTGCTAAGAGGATGAGGATTTGATTTATCTCACAAATAGTTAGTTTGGTAGATGTTCATTTGCAATAATTTGACTTGATTTTGTGTGCCTACAACGTGGTTCCAGAGTCATGTAATTGTGTTTGCAAAATTTATGTTAGAGTCATCAATGGCCGACTCTTTGCTATGTCACACATACCTTTCATACCATTGACCCTTTTCTCACACTAATCACTAAACTCATCATGGCTGAATGGCAGGTATCTTTTGAGGGCATACTTGCTCTCCATCAGACCGAATGTTTGGCTGCATCTCAGGACGCATGTCGAGGTATTGTGAGGACAGTCCAGGACCATATTATTGCCAAAAACAAATCACAGGATGAATTGGTTGAGTTATCAAAGGCATTGAAAAAAGTGTGATCAAATTTTTGTGTATTTAATAACTAATTTTACAGTAATACGAAGGCTATCAGGCGATACTACCTCCAATTTTTGACTGACGAGGATGACTTACGGCTGGAATAAAAGCTTTTAGGAGATGAGCCAGAGGATGAGATATCTACCTTGTCCCCCAAGGAAAGAGAGGCAGCAGCCTGTCCTAAGGATGCAGCCTTCTACAAGAAGGCAGTTACTGACTGGGACGTTGCCCAGAAGCTATTTAAGCAGGAGATTGACGAGTATGACAAGGAGGAACAAGCGAAGTTAGGGGTGAAGAATGAAATCAAGTATAGAACCAGTCATGCTAGAGATTGGTTCAAAAACATGACCCCTGCACAACAGAAGGAGGTTGAGAATGCAAGGGAAAAGTGAAATAGGGATGGTGCTCCTCTGGAATCCCAGACGATGTGAGTATCTAAAATAACTATTCTAATGCTCGGATTAACTGCCTTGGCAGGTATCGAAAGAGGTACCTCAAAAGAATTCTCGATGACTTCACTGAACAAATGTGTCGTACTATGGGATGTCAGGTTATGATCCTAGCTAGTCACAAGAAATCTGCTGACCAGACTCTAAATGTCATCGTGTGAGTGTATTTTTAGCACTTTGGTATTACGGTATAATGACACTTTGCTATTATTATTTAGTCATGAGTCGAAGCCTGTCAACAGTAAAAAACCCTTTACTCAGAGTTCATGAGGGAATAAGGAATGGATCTCTGAAGGGTTTGAAAAATTTGCAGAATGGTCTAAGTTAGAATTTTGTGAGTGTCTATTGTTCTAAGAATTTTACCTTATTTAAGAAAAATTGAGACCCGGATGAAAATGATGACCAGTCAACTGATGATGAGGAGGATGACGGCAAGGTCAGCCCACCTGAAGTCATTTTGGACAAAAAAGGGTACCCGAAGCTTCCCTCCTGAGCTGGAGTTAGCACCAGAGGGCAACAAGAATTGGTGCATCAGATATTCTGTGCATCATACAGTGAGTATTTGTCTGCTTCACTGGTTTTTGTGGAACCTATGATACATTATACAGAGGTCTTTACCGACACTAACAAACTGGTGCCTTGGCGCGAGGTGGTGGCAAAGCCCTTTCTCTACCTGGACCTCAATTCGATCCCAGAAGGCTTCATCTTGAGAGTTCCATCTCATATGAGGGCCCTGGGCTCACTGGCAGGCTAGGAAGGAGGAAAATAAGAAAATGGTGATATTCATTGCAGGTAAAATAGGTGATATGAGCAAGGAGCTCCTTAGGGACGCGGTTCCCCACCAGGAGAAAACGAAGAAGATGTATGTCAAAATTGAGCCGGTCAGTTCCTCCAAAAGCAAGTCGGGTGGAACACCATCTACGTCACGTAGGGCAAACCTAGTCAAGGGTGCAAATGAGTTGGCCGCAGCAGCTTCCACGGGTCGTACGACAGCAATGGCCAGCCGACCTTCAGGTGCTCAGGAGGGTGCTCCTGCAATGGTGCCTATGAAGGATCGAATCCCATTCTTGAAGTCTCTGAGCAGCAACAATGAATACCTTCTTTTAGTTGAGGGCATCAGAGACTTGGGCAAAGTATGCTGTCAATTGACCGAGTGATACTTCATACTGACTGAGTCCAGGAACCAAATTTTAACCAGCAAAAAGAATGGCCTGCCTGGGCAACTTGGTCCTGGGAAGAGTCTTACCTTCCGAATGATGTGCACTGTGTGGATGGTGAGGTGCAGAAGTTTTTAGAGACAGTTGCATCTATCAAGATCTCTGGCTTGCCATCCGCAATGCGAGTTACACTTGGTCTTGGATTGCTGCTTAGGGAGTGTAAGCGAGCCATTGAATATGAGGCTGATGAGGTCACCTTCCAGACTCCCAGTTACATTAGCACCTTGATCTTGGATATCAAGGTGCTTGACCTGGTCGTAGAGTCGGTTAACAAGGTCAGAGGCAGACTTATGCATCTACTGAAGTCGAAGGATGTTCAGCAGGAAAGTTCTATACTCAATAACACTGCTGGTGGAGGTGGACTTGGAGCTGAAGATGATGCTCATGATCACGAAGATAGTGTGAAGGGAGTTGTCGAGGCAGAGATGAGGCAGAAGCTAGCAGATGAGTTGCAGATGCTTGAGGAGAATACTTCCAGGAATGAGAAGTTGAAGGAGGAGAATCGGATGCTTGAGGCCACCATGAAGGAGCTGCAGGACACCAGTAGGCTCCTAGAAAACCAGGAGGAGGAGGACGAGAGGCGGTTAGCTGAAGAACAGAGAGTTGAGGAGGTGGAGAAAGATGAGGAGGGCAAGGAGGGCAAGGACATGGAGGTGGAGGTGGAGGTGGAGGTGGAGGTGGAGGTGAAAGAGAAAAAAAAGAGCCAAGTCCAGTGGTTCTCGAAAGCCATCCAAGAAGGTCAAGGTTGATATCCATCGATCCTCCAGATCTAGGCAGCCCACTAAGAAAGCCATGAAACTTTAGCATTTTATCACATGGCTCATGTTATATTGCTCACACCTATATCACCTTGTTGGTATCAATGTATATCAAATATAATGATATTTTGCTCTGTCTAACTGGAGATACATCTTAGAGATGTTTGATATCTGGGCAGTACAGGTCCTACACCTCTGGCTGGACAGGGTCTACGGGCCAGCTCCCTCTCATTTGATGTCTGGCCAGTACAGGTCCTACCCCTCTGGCCGGACAGGGTCTACGATCCAGCTCCCTCTCATTTGATGTCTGGCCAGTACAGGTCCTACACCTCTGGCTGGACAGGGTCTACGGGCTAGCACTGGTCCTATGTCCATAGCTGATACCTAGTATATAGCTAGTCACATATTACTGTACATGCCTCTATGTGCTGGCCAGTACCACATATATGTGAATTTAGTACAGCCGGCCAGCCTCTGGCTGCACAGCTTCTATGACCTTTTGGCATGTCCGGGGTACAGGTTCTATGTTGGGCTTTGACTGAACTATGTGGGAGACGCGAGGCTCTACAACAGCAGGAGACTTTAAAATCTGACTGTCCCCAGTCAGCACGTGTGCGCGTTCGCGCGCATGGACTTAGAGAAAATTTTGATGAGAGGTGTCATGTGATTGCGGTCCATATTCCAAAAATGAAGTGCTGGCAATCGACCTTGTGACCTCGAAAATTAGCGTGGATGCTGACATAATTGTGGTTAGCGCATTTAAAAGAGCACTATGTGGCAATGCATTGTTCTCTCATCTTTCGATTAACCACGACAATCCAATCATCCTTTTACTATGACCAACTTTGACTTATCTTTGCTTGACCCTCCTTGCTCACCTTTGCCTGAGGCTGAGGTGCCTATCGAGGCTGTGCTGGTGGTTGAGGAGCTGGCTCAGGAAATTCCTGAGGCTGCGCCTGTTGTCGAGTCCACTGGCGACCATGTCCTCCGCATTGGGAACGCGCTCCTTCCATCAGTGGGCATGTTGTTGGGCTCACGTCCAGAGCTCCTCCAAGAGCGTCTGGAAGATATTGAGTTGTGGCTCTGCGAGTGGGTGCACTTTGAGGTGAGTGGCACACGTCTTTTCGCGTCTTAGTCTTATTTACTGATTGACTGTACTAATCTTTATAGGCTAATGCGCACGTCTGCACGTGCGATGCGCTGGAAGCTGAGGTGCTCCTTCCTATCGGTGATGAGGAGAAGGAGATTCTGTGGGACCTTAACAAGTGGGTCGGAGTGGCAAGGAAAATGGTGAGCAGGTGGAAGGAGGTGGCAGAGAAGATTATGGCAGAGGCGCGCACGGCTCACGCAGCGAAGGAGAAGGGGAAGGGAAAGGAGAGGGAGGAGAACCCAGACATGTGTAGACCTGTGAGTGTCTTTTCGTTCTTTCCCTCGCATCTGGCTAACTTTTGATCTGCATTGACAGAAGGCTGGTGGGCATATGTCAACTGCACAGAAGACACTTGACCCTCCCTGTGAGAACTGCATGCAGCATGGGGTCAAGTGTTTGCAGGGCAAGAACGCGTGCTGTGGGCCTTGCGAATGCTCACACCAAGCATGCAACTTTGGTGAGTGGTCTTGTTATGTTAGTTTGTGAATGATCTAACATTTGTGATAGCTACCAAGCGCAAGGTGTCCAAGACTGCTGCAGTGCCACACGAGGTGCCTCATGTGGCCAAAGAGCGCATTCCGATGGTCGAGCTGACCACGGCTGATGATGCCGGCGACTCTGGCAAGTCTGAGGTGGAGGTCCAGGAAGTGCCAAAGAAGGTGTGCCCTGCACCCAGGCCGGTGAAGCCTTTGCCCGTGCGCACCACTGCAGGGCCTTCGAGGATTCACACTGATGATTCAGACGACAAGCACCTTCGCGCCGACAACAAGTGTCTTCGGGCAGACAACGAACATCTGCGGGAGGAGGTTGAGAAGTTGCGCAGTTCGCAGGACGACTACAACCAATTCATGCACAACCTGAACTATCAGGCGCGCAAGCAGCAACAAGAGCTCATCATGATGAGCAACCACCTTTACTCTTTCTCAGATGAATGGAGGGTGATGGGGCAGGAGATGGACGATTTTGTTGTGGGGCAGGAGTGTGCATGGAAGTAGATAGATGCTACTATACCCTTGTTCTTTTTCTTCTCTGCACGCCGCCTTCACACTTGTACTATACATTTATTCACCTGTGCGCAAATCACGCTTACTATACTTTTTCCTTGCATGCTGTACAATATAGTCGTTTCGCATCGTGCCAATTATAAGTCCATGTGATCTTCCCCTAAGTCCTAGTCCGGTTCCATGTCCATGTCCAAAGAGTCCATTGGGCCTGGATATCAATTAAATAGTACTTGTGAGCGAATGTGGTATAGTTAGAATGAAAAGGAAGGATAATTAGCGATATATGCGTGATTGTGTGAGCTTCGCGCTCGACTTGTCTTCTTTGTGCGACTGTCTGTGTCTATTCCTGCTGTGTGTCATATCCCGCATTCCGGACCTGGACGTATCACACACATCATTTCTGGATTTCCAGATCCGACCCGCGTCTAACTTCCGTGCCTAATCCCTTTGTATGTTCCTATTCCAGTTAGACTATATTATTTTCCGTACCTCATTTCACTTCCGCCTTTATTTTCCTCTGTTCTCATCTCCAGGTTCATTTACTATTTTCGATAGACTAGCGTTTGACTTTTCTATAACCTCCGTCCACAGCCTCACATAGCTTCGGACTGCGCTGGCTTGTCCTCCATTAAGTCCTCCATAGTATATAAACCCTGTAGAATCTATGTACATCTTTAGTTCGAATATTATCTTAGACTCTGCTCATTCTCCCCTCCGTTTGACTTGAGTTATTCTCTCGTCGACCTCCGCTAGTCTTAGGGTCGATCCCGATAGACTTATCACCTCTGCCTCTACCTTTGGTAGTCCTCCGCTGTTTCCTTTCTAGTTCGGCCATCGTCTGGATTAGTCTTATCACCTGTTCCCAAACATCCACCGGAATTCCTGCACATCGGACAATCGGAATCTGGACATCGTCCATTAGCCTTCGGAAGTTAGGGGCACGTACTCGGTGTAGCGATGGTCGTGGTGTTGGGCTCAAAACCACGTATTTCCATACTCGCGCCAACACCTGAAACATATGCGCACATGTCTGACGCACTTTCGCACATGTCCAAGCCACTCCGTATCGGATCTGGCACATCGGACATTCGGACATTGCATCGGCCGATCGCACTTCGCGCGCACTTGTCCATCCCGTGTCCTGTCCATCCGAACTAGCCTCACTAGGTGCATAGTTATTCCCGTGCACGTTTTCTGACACTTGTACCGCGTTATTACATGTCCGCAGCACCTCGTGTCTTATTACATAGGACATCAGACCCAAAATATATCGCTACTATCTTCGCCTGTAGTTTTCCAAATTTCTACATACTTACTTAAATACTCTGTAGTGACCCGTAGCAATCATCATCCAGGAGTTAGGAGCCGTTTCCTGACTCTGCGGATCACCCAGAATATTCTCGTAGTTCTTAGTTGCAATTGCGAAATATTACCATTTGTTCACTGTCATACTCCATCACTTGTTATACTTGCGCATACCGCTTGCAATCCAACACTCGTTATAAAGTTTCCAACCCATTATTGTGAAGTCTGAAAGTCCGAAATCTCAGACATCGCACTTTGGCTTTGGACATCAGATAAGTACCTTCGGACATCATTGGATTACCTTCGGACATTGTTTCGCACCATCAGACATTTAGTTATTTGCATTACTGACGCATTTTTACTACTAATACCAATTAGCAATCCCTTTAGGATCGAACGCACTTGCTCTGCAAGTATAGCAGCATAGGTCATGCTAAGATCTACCTAAATATTTGTTGTCTAGGTAGTACAATTTCTGCTGAGCCCAGCAGGAATCAGCTTTCTACATCGGGTAAGGGGCGCAGCGCACAAGCTGAAGCCAAGCCCTTCGGATTGAACCTTTGAGCACAATCTTAACACTGTGAGTGATTATAGTGATCAGGTATAGTCTACATAAAATGTGCGTGGCACGGCTTCACGCATTCGAAATAGAAGGTCTATGTGGATGGTTATGCGCACGTGAGTCAATTAGGAGAACCTATCTGTATATACTGTTTTGGGTATTACGCGTGATGCACGCAATATAATAGAGTCTGTTTGTGTTATGTTCAGTGAATGCATGGGTTATATGCGAGATGCAAGAGAGAAACTGAGGTCACCAGACAAAACCCGGGGTGAAACTGAGAGTAAATACTTCTAGTGAGACTGTGTTTTTGTGTTTTCTTTATTTTTGCGATGTTTTTGTTATTGTGATTGCGGTATGATATGTACGAGGGCGAGTGTCAAGAATTTGGGAATGCGGGGGTGCGGATATGAGAGTACACAATGAGCGAGCCTCCGCACGCTATTTGTCCTGCGCGCGCTCGGGTTCATCTTTATCGGGTTCTATAGTTTTATTAGCTTCCAAGTGGTCTATACTTTTGTTGTCTGTAATTGGCGCGCGCACCATGCTATAAGGTCAGCGGTGGTAAATGCGCCTTGGCTCGGCTCGGCAAAGGAGCAAGAAAGGTAGCTTCAGCTAAATCAAACGGAAAAATAGGCTCAACGCCATGAACCATGAAATAAGGTGAAAGGCCCGTCACGTAATGAATAGTCATGTGCTCAGCCCAGAAAACAGAATGAACAACTTGATACCATCGCGAGTCATCACCGTCGCAACTTTTGATGATGGCCTCCCGGACATCCCAGTGTCGTCTTTCAACTACACCGTTCACCTGCGAGTTATACAGTGAAATGCGAATCAGGTGAATCCCGTACTTTCGTGCGAGTTCATCTACCACGAGTCTATACGCGGGGCAGTTATCGGTCACGATCTCAGTGATTGGACCCCATCTGCAAAGGAGTGATTCGAAAATGAAAGCAGTTAGCATTTTGGTATTCTCTTTGTGCAACATGCACCATTTGGGGTACGACATTAGTGTGCAGCGCGCTTGCACAAGATACTCAAATCTGCCCACTCTGGGCATCTTCATCGTGTCAATGTGCGCTTTGCAAAACAAACCTCCTGGTATCGGAACCGTCGGTGGGATATGCAAATTTCGCATCTTGTGAACCTGACAATTGTGGCACGTTCACGCGTACCACTTAATGTCTTCGATGATGTGCAGCCACCAAAAGCATAGTAGCAACCACACACGCGTGGTATAAACACCTTTATGTCCCAGATCATCATGCACTTCCTTAAGAAGGCAATATCGCTTGCGCGGCGGTGCTACTAGCTGGTGCTTTCTGTGGGGTTCTCTTCACCAGAGGTTGCCCTCGAGAACAAAGAAACATGTGGCATAGTTGATGAATGCTGCAAATTCGTGATCTGAAAGGTCAGCAGGTCTTTTGCACGAAATGAGAAACTTTTTGGTTAAGACGAGCAACATGTCTAATGCTTGCGCGGCCTCTGAGCGAGGGATGATTGGCTCTGGTTCTTCTTCCAGCGTGACATCTAGGAAGACGCGATGTACTGGTGCGCGCAAGTCAAAAGACATGTGTGCATTCTGATGCGCATGGCGGATGAGTTTCACGCAACTGCTCACAATGTGTTGCATTCTATCGTTTAGTATTGTGACTCCAAATGAGTACACGCAATCTATCCAATCTTCGTGGTCATCGTCCTCCTCGAGAGGATCCTCATCAGCGAGTGGCCTCCTTGAGAGACCATCAACGCCTTTGTGTTTTGTTGTGGATATGTGAATGAGTTTGAATGAAAATAATAGAATGCCCGTGATCCATTGATTGATGGTCGTGTTAGGTTGCAGATCCGGATTATTGATCATACCTTTGATATATTTTGCATCAACTTCAATGGTGAGATTCTTGACTCCGAAAATGAATACGTGAACTGTGTGAAGCGCATGAAAGAGTCCATAGAGCTCTAGCTTTGCTTGCGAGTATCAGCTTTCCACCTCGTTCAGCACTATGCTGCCAAAATGATTAGGATATTGCTTGCCATCTGCGCCTACTTGCAACAGAATGAACCTGATCGCAATGTTGGATGTGTCAATGGCGAGGATGATTTCGCACTCATTCTTATAATTGAGGCAGCAAAGAGCGGGAGACTCTAATACTGAGTCCTTGAGCATCTGATACAATTCACGTTCTTCAGGTCTGAAGACGAACAGAACATCTTTCCTGGTGAGATTAGTTAGTGGGCGCGCCTTGCACACAAAATCATGGATGAAAATGCATAAAATGCCGCAGGTTCCCGAGAAACCATGGACTTGCGACTGCTTGGTAGGCTCTGGCTAATCTCGTATCTTCTGGACTTTAGTGTCTTTGGGTATGCGACCCTCGAAAGTACACTTATGTCCGATGATGACTGCGCTCGGCATGGCGAGAACAAACTTTGTCGTGCTGACTGTAACACCGACATTTTTGAGCCGCTGTAAGATGCAATGCATGATGGTTAGATGCTCCCAGATGAAGTGACACATGCCGGGGTTTTCAGGTATGGTCTCATAAGTACCGTCTGCGAGTTCATATTGCGTCTCAATGGACTTTTTTTTTAAAAAAAAAAATCCAATTTCTGTCCATTTGGGGTGTGGTACCCTATGTAGGACAATACTAACTAGGAAAGGGGGACACCTGTGTCCCCCACTGCGTCTTTGCAAATGCCCTGGTGAAGGGTGACCTCCACCAGTCCGCCATTCCTGCCGGCTGTTTTAGATGCGCAAGTCTTCCAATCCGCGGGACCATTGCTGTGCAGTTCGTGTTGAAAGGGTCCCTGGCGTGTGCTGAAGATGATACAAGTACTCAAGTCGCTATGTGACTGTGTACGGTGGTAATGATGGAGTGCGGTGCTGAAAGAAAAGGAAGGTGGGGAGGGTGTTTTACAGGTGCATATGGACACACTGATTAGATGAGTGGGCGTCACTGTATTTGTTCAAGTCTAGCCTCTCCCTCGATCTCTAAATCAACATCCTTCTGAACTACCATCTGAACTTCTCCTTGAGTCCTACTTCCCTTCATTGATGAGTGATGCTTCGGAATCTCATCCTGTAAAATAAAGGCTACATCGCCTTGGAAAATCTGCGCTGCATTAGATTCAGTAAGGTGTTTGACAAAGGGGGGTACTGACATGTTGCGAATTGTCACTGCATTGAGCAGCTGCAAGTCATGAACGAGGCGAAGCAATTTGCCGTCTTTCTTGACTACACGAAACCAGCACAAGCGATATGCGGCCATTGAAGCCTCGTATATGCCCGACGTGATTTTCTCTTTAATGATGCACATGACTTCATCTATTGTCAACGGCAGAACCGGTGTATTGCATTGCAACCATGGGAACCTCACAATACCCAATTTATTTCGCATTTTTGGCCATGCTGTGGGAATTTCCCCAGAACACTTAAAAATAGATTGCTCCTCAAATCAGGGCCTTCCCACATTATTCCCACACTCCGCATTTTTCGCATTTTTGGCCACCTACTGTGGGAATTACCCTACAACACCCAAAACATCACCCAATATGGTACACCCCACAATTTTAGTTATTCCCACACCCTCCACACATCATTGCAGCTTCACCACCACACCACAATAGCTCCCCCTGTATATATAAGTAGTAGTTTAGTACATATGTGTATAATATAATATAATAGACCACTTTTTTTGTTTGTTTGTGTGACTGCTCCTCCTCCAGGGGCAATTCAACATAGGATAGGGTACAGAACACTTTCGCACTTTTGCCCCTTTGGTGGAAAAGTGTTCCATGATATTCAGAACATGTTTATGAGCATATATGAGTAGATTCCCATCTTTATTTGACCCCCTGAAGCGTCTGACATCAATCAATATGGCATATATGCAAGAAAACACAGAATATGTTCCCATTTGATCATTTATAGGTGAACAGACTTGGTAAAATTATTCCCAGCATCTATTAAACAATAGGAACAATGTATCAGGAGCCCAGGACCATAGGATCACACCCTGTTGCATGGTGTACCCCCCCTCTCCTTGTGGTTTACCCCCTGTGAAAATTTATTCTGTAGGACCGGACCTCAATTAATGTAAGGAGTCTATTTCTATGTATATTTACAGTAGATATATTATATAGCTGGCGCAGGACACACATAGGATCCTTCTACAAGAACAAAAACATAGAAAATCACATTTTTGACACTTTTGATGTTTTTAATTGCCTTCCTCTTGCATAAATAATACAACCTGTTCATATATCATTATAATATCATATATAATTGCTTTTGATGACATGGATCAGCCATCAATAGGCCGGAGTTTTGAGCTAGTGTAGATGCTTGTAGGGTTGGACAAGGGTATGGGTGACCCCTGGGGGCCATGGATAAGGGTATCCAGGGGTATGGGTATGGGTAGCAACAGTATGACCCACATACCACTGGACTATTTATAGGTACCTTCAGACTGTATGGTAGCACAAACCTTAATGTCTTAACTCTAAATGGATCATATCACCTCATGAATTCATTTACCACATCTTACCAACATTTCGAGTCATGTTATCCAAACGGACTAAGAAGCCCAAGGAAAAACTTCTGGCAATGGCTGCTGAGGGCCAAAACAAGCGGAAGGCAACAGACAATGCTTCTAACACTATTGTTGCACCTAAACATAACAAAATACATAACAAAATAGCATCATCTGTCAACTCAGAACAAGCTACAAAAAGTCCATCCCCAGGCCCAACTTCCTATTTAGCCACAGTACGGACTGAAGAAGAGGAGGCATCTCTCACAGATGCCATTGAAATCCCTGATGATGATGCTGAAAAGGCCAAGGAAATTTCAGTAGAAGATATAGCAGAATCCTTGGAGGCTGAACTAGGTAGTGTTTGATTTCTAAACTCATTAATCAGTACTAATTACAAATGGCTACAGAAAGACTCATGAAGGATTGGGTCTCACCTATATATGCTTTTTTCACCTGACACCGGCAATCAAGTATCACAACCAGCGCTGCTGCCATGTTTTCAAATGTGCAGCCCATGGCTGCAACCACAAAGTTCGGTGTTACCTTAATAAGAAAGACACAAAGTCAACAACCAACATGCGTAAGCATGTGAAGAGCTGTTGGGGTGATGCAGCATTACAAGCTGCAGTTGATTGTGGCAACACAAAAGCAGCACATGATGGGCCAATCAAGAGTCTGCTTGAAACAGGGTCAATCAAAGCTTCATTTGATCACAAAGGCAAGGGAAAAATTACTTACTCACATCAGCAACACACATGAGCAGAATCCTGGTGTGTAACATCACTTGCTACAAGGGTGCCACTAATCCACAGGTAATAGTGCCGAGATTGTGTGATGGGTTTCAGAGAGGCTGCAATCCTTTGAGATTGTCAAGGATCGAGGATTCATCTCTTTAATGAAAATGGGATGGCCAGAATACATACCTACACCGAAAACTGTTGCGTGAGATGTCAGGTTGGTGTTTGTTAAATCATGGAGACATATAGCAAGAATGCTGCAGGTGAGAGTCATCAATGTTGCGCAAATAATTTTGAAGGAATAATATTACTTACTAGGACTATACTGGCAAGCTGAACTTCACGACCAATGCATGGACTTCGCCAAACCATCGTGCATATGTCACAGTATCCGTCCATCTTGAGCACAAGGGACAGCCGCTATCCATGATCCTTGATATTGTTGAGGTTTTGAAGGTAAAAGTAAACAGAAATATAGACATACCTCCCACTGACTAGTTATAGTCACATACAGGTGCGAATTTGGCCGAAGTGTTTGCAGAAATCCTAGAAGAATTTGGAATATCAGATAGGGTATGAAACTCGAATATCAGCACAGAAAACTCACCTCACAAGGACATGCAGATATTAAATGTCGCAGCAGACAATGCATCATCAAACGACACACTTGTTGCAAAGCTCGCAAAGATCCTTCCAAGTTTTGGTGGCAAAACGAACCAAACACAGTATTTCTTGCACATAGTTAATCTAGTGGCAAAGTCGTTACTCCATGAGTTCAAGAAAAAGGGAAATGAGTTGTGTGATACTGTGGAGGAAGGCTCACTCACCGAAGACAAGGAAGACAAGGAAGATCTTCCAGAGCTTGAAATGCAGGAAGATCCGAGTGGTGTTGATGATGAAGGTGATAGAGATGATGATGAGGATGGGTGGGTTGATGAGGCTGCATTGTTGAGCGCAAATGAGCATGCAGAGCTGATGCACAGTATCCATCCAATCAAGGTGGTATAGATTAAGGTGAGTATGAATCACTTACCTTGCCATGCATCTCATGCCCTTGCAGCTTCGCAAACTCGCATACAAAATACTTCACTCCACCACCATACTCCTTCCTGCGTGGAAATCAATCCTTGAAGATCTGAAGTTAGCTGTGAGAATCATGCCACATGATGTATCTACACAATGGAACTCCACTTATGATATGCTGAACTTTGCTCTCAAATATCGGAAGGGCATTGATGTGATTACAGATAAAAGAAAGCTTGGACTAGGTGAGTATGAATTAAAGCCTAATGAATGGCTGCTTGTGAAGCAGCTGTGCAATGTACTCAAGGTATGTGATCATTGTGATGTGACACGTCACATGCCAACTTGAGCTAATAGTAACATTTACCTTGTAACAGATTCTCAAGGACGCAACACTCTTCTTCTCTCGTTCAATGCCGAATCTCGCCATGGTGATTCCTGCTATGGATCACATCGACCATGTCTTCACCAGCGCCATCATCAAGAAGGAACACCTTGACCCTGTAATCTGTGCAGGTCTCAGACTGGCCAAGCACACTCTCAATTGCTATTACTTGCTCACTGACGCATCCAAAGCCTATCACATTGCAATGGGTATGTGGTCTGTATGTTTTTTTACATATATTCACTCATTTTATTGTAGTACTTCATCCCCGCCATAAGCTAGCATATTCCAGATCTGCAGGCTGGCCACAAGAGTGGATTCACACTGCAGAGAAACTCATTCATTTGGAATTCAAACAGTCATATGGTTCTCGGCGCGCAGTAGACATTGAATCCAATGAGCCCGCAGTGGCTGATAATGTTGATAAGGTGTGTACCGACCCTTTTGCTTTTGTTTTGATACTAATTTATTTGAACACTCAGGATGATGAATCAGGCAACATTTTTGACCGGCTCCCCGCACTTGCACATGTCAAGATGAGTGGTGAGGAACTCGAAAACTACCTTAAAACTGACATTGAAGACATCGCAGATCCAATCACCTGGTGGCATGGACACCACAAGACCTACCCTCACCTTTCCCACATGGTGCTTGACTATTTAACGATTCCAGGTATGTTTTGTTTTAATTGTTGGTGAATTCAGTTTTAATTATATTATATTAGCAACATCTGTCGACGTTGAACGAATATTCAGCCGTGGACGCCTGCTCCTGTCACATGTCTGAAATCAGCTCTCAGCTCAGTCCACCCACGCTCTACTTTGTGTTGGACTATGGAGTCAATTATGGTTAGTGAAGGACAAGGATATTAGCGCCGTGGCTAGTCTGCCCGAGGCTGATGCATAGGACAAGGCACTCAATAACGAATGGGATAGCATTATATTACTAGCACGGGTAGCAGAGGTACCCATTGTACCCACTACCTGTTTGTAACCCTTACAGTGACCCATACCCCTCAGTACCCTTGGGTGTAAGGGTATGGGTAGTTTGCAGGTACGGGTGTGGGTTTGGGTGATCATACCTGTGGGTTTACCCATGTCCAACCATAGATGCTTGCTCTTTCTACTGATAAGAAGCCCATACTTTCAAACCATTGAAATTTAATAATCAGACACCTGGAGTAGATTTCAGATACCTTCACTATCATATATCTAAATTTACAAAACAATCCAACAATTATTGAGTGCTGAGGAAGTGAAATAGATAAGAAATTGAGTGTGGGAAAAGTTCAAATGCCCAAAACATCGAAAATGGTCAGTTGAGTACACCTATGATTCCCACATATCTGAATTAGTAAAGTGGGCACTCTCTCTGCCACTTAATTAAGCTTATTTGCATTGGTATCAAGCACCGGCGGTGCGCCCCAGCTGGTTTCAGTCACTTGTGAGTGTTTTCTCAAACAGCCTTGACTTCTCTTTCCAGTATGTCTTTCCCAGGCTTATTTTGGCAGTCACACTGATGCAAACACCTGCCAAACAACGTGCTCACACCAAATTTCACCATTTCTTCCAGCATTTTTTGGTGGTACATGCAGACTATAGACCTATCTCTATTCCTTCATCAACAGACTGAATCTGGCTCTGCTTCCAACCTGCTCGTTGCTGCTAATACTCACTACAGTGACTATACATCATGCATATTCCATACACAAAGACTATACACCAGTCTCTGTTCCTACATCAATGGACCAGATCTGTCTCTGCTTCCTGCACACATAGCCCCCACAGCAAATCAACAAGGTAACATGCAAAACTTCATAACCTCCTTGTTGCTGCTAACACTCACTACACACCTCTGTTCCCCATGCCTGCCAGTCGCAATTCCCTGGGTGGCGTTTCAAGACGATGCATTGTTCATGTTGGTGGTGGGGGAAAAGTCAAAACACTGCATGCTGGAGCCATTTGCGAATGTGAACAGGATGCACGTGAAGTGCGCTCCACTCTCCTCAAAAGTATGTCCCATTCATACTTCCATTAAGTTTCTCCTAATGCCATCTCTCAGAACTTTATTTGGTGGAGCGCAAGCATTTGTTAAGCACAGAGAGTGGTGGACCGAGCATGATGTTGCAAACACCATCCGACAATTTCAACCTCACTAACTTCTCAACTTATTTCATGGATGCAGATTCTATGGTCCCTCCTCCCGGTGAGGAAGGGTTCTCAGTCAGCCATGCTAGAGATGAAATTTCACTCTACCAGGAGCTCGAGACACTTACAATGACGAAAACACAGTATTACTTTGTCTATCTCTGCATACGATCTCCTCTTACTAAATTGATGAATAGATGACTTGACACCCGCAATCGCAGCGGATGAGTGGCACATCAAGTCACAGAGTGGGCATCACAATACAATGATCTCACAGATGCTTTCTTGGCATACAAGCAAGACTGCACTCCGCCTCCAATCTCTGACAACGAGTCAGAGAATTTTACCATTGAAGTTGTTGATCTTTTTGGTATGCTGTCTATTACAGTAATGTTCGCACATCTAATGTTCTCTTAGAGCATCGCGTCCAAACTTTTAGATCCCTTTCTCCATTCATCAATGTATCCTTACTTTGTTATGGCTGCATAGGCAGTTCACCTATTCGCCCAATGGTTGCGATTACCATTTGTACCCTTGATATGTTCCGACAAAGTCATCAGGTATGCCCAAGATTCAGTATTCACGCTGCAGCAAAGATGCTTTGTTTCATGCATGATGTTAGTGTTTTGTCACCCTCTTGTACATATTCTTAGATTGCCCTAGCTTTGTCATTGTCAGCACCTAGCCGAACAGATGTGCACTGCATTTGATGTCTATCTTGAAATACATTGTCGCATCTTCGCAAGATTGGCGATGTTTGACTTCTCACTGAAGCTTTTGTCTAGAATAGCTGTAGTTAGCGATAAACACAGTAGTCATACTATGAGGAAAACTTACTGGCATTGTTCTGGATGCCTTTGAAGTGCATATAGGCATGCCAGGCACTTGTCTTGTTGCATTTGCAGTGGTGGACAACAGAACCAAGTGATAACCTCTCAAGATAGCAGCAT
Source organism: Suillus bovinus (assembly GCF_016758785.1). Taxonomy (NCBI): domain Eukaryota; kingdom Fungi; phylum Basidiomycota; class Agaricomycetes; order Boletales; family Suillaceae; genus Suillus; species Suillus bovinus. The sequence continues at coordinate 542,871 of NW_024542070.1, forward strand.
CGAGGTTGTTTGAACTTAGACACCAAATCTGTGGCCTTTGCATTAATGTAATTGAGAATGGCTTGAACCTCTTGGTCCTCATCAAGGCATTTAGCCTGTTGTCGCTCTGTTAGTTGCTGACATACTTCTTTCAATACTTTGACATATGGGGTGTATGTTTGAGGAACTAACCAGCGAGGATTGTGCGAGCGAGCAGTTCCTGGGAGCACCATCACAGTAATTCTGACAGGGAATGAGGTGACAGGCTGAGAGGTCAAATAGCATTTTCAACAATCATACAAGGCCAGATTAAAAAGAATGTTACAAAAAGTATTATGAGAGTGACACCTGAGAATCAGTCAACATAGCATTTGCAATAGCCTCCACATGCTCCTCCGAGATCTCAGCAACCTCCTGCAATTTCAAAAACCACTGCTTCAGAAGGTAATCTTTGCTGATTGATATGCAGACCCAATGAAAATGATCTGGGTAGCCTAGCTCTTCTAGGACTACCTCTGTTTCATTCCCAAAAGGAGCAAGCACCAGCATACTATAATGCCACAAATCAGATGGGGACCTAGCAGTGATCAACGTGGGTGTGGGTAATTCAAAGGATGTGCTTTTGCTCCTGGTAGGAGTTGTAGGAGGGTAATGTCTCCAGGCCTGGTCACTTGTTGAAGGAGGGTAACATTTATCGTCACTGTTTGACGGAGGGTGGCGTCTCTCAGCCTGGCTGCTTGAGGACTGGTTGCAAATGGCAGGGGTCACTGGCTGAGTGACCGATTAGACCATAGTTCCACTGTGAAAACAAACTTAAATTTACCTGACATGCACTGTGATCCTGTGCTAATATGACAGCCCTCCCACTCAGTCCCTCTTTGCGGACCTGATAACCCTTGCTCTCCTGAGTATGCGATAATCGGATCTGAGTTGGCTTCCACATAATTCTGCTGTCATAGGATGGCATATATGATAAGATATTGGAGTTTGAAGTCATGAGACCTTCTAAAGAGCCTCGAGGACATCCATAAAAAGTGAAATGCGCCAATGATGGTAAAACAGGTGAGGGAATAAGAGGCACAATTTCAACTTGTTTGCCTTTTGATGTTGTCTTGCCTTTTGAAGGTGTTTGAGAGACTGGGCTGCTGCCTTTCCAATTGTTGTGAATACGATTTTCTGTGAAGGCTTGGGCCAAAGGTGTCACGTAGTCAGCAATGAAGAGTTGAGAAATTTGAGCAACGACCGAGTGAAGCTCACAATGCTCCGAGAGCACTTTGGGATTGATATAGATTTCAGCCTTGAGGTTCTCAGGAGAGATGTCCAAGGCTGGAGGTGTAGCACCAGGATGATGCAGGACAATTGTTGAACCACCTGTCAACCTATCTAAAGTGGTGCACTGAACATACAGTTCAGTGGAAGGAAAGGTCTGAATATGAGATGACACTTGCCCGGTCAAATATAGTTTGCAATATCTGCTCTGCATGAATCGCTTGAGCTCGCCAATTATTAAGCCTCTGCTACTCTGTAACTGTCTGAGATATAGAAAACCCAGTGAGATAGTGTTCGCTAGTAAGTGGATGAAAGCCTTTGTTTTGCTCTAGATGCCCGTCATCATTGTGAAATCTGTGAGTACCAAAGATAAGAGTGCTGAGTTCCAGTGACAGTCGTATCCAGAAGATATTCAGGGCAAGGAAATAGAACCTTGCACTCTTCAAAGCCACCAACTGTAGGAGATCTGTTGTATGTAGAGGACTTCCAGTCTAACAGGTTAGAGGACACACTGCAACAATAGAATGACTTAATATTGTGCTGTAATGATACAGTGACTCACTCTATCAAGTACTGATTTATATACCACAAATCTGCATTGTAAATCCTCACTTGATATTAGCATACTGTCTGAGTTACTGAATTCAAATATGTGCAGCGCTCCAGATGTTTCATTTTCATGGTCCAATGACACAATCCAGCAAAGGCATATTGCAATCTATTACAAAACAATGGTATTACTATTCTGCAAGTTCTAAGTCCACACGGTGATGATCTAGTCCCTCAATGTAAGCTTGTACGTCTTCCAACTGTTGCCCAAGCTCTGTGTCATCTCCATCTCCATCCTTTCTATCCTGTTCATGTGGTACAGCTTCATAGGGATAAGCGCACACAACATCAACCCGACCTACATGAGTGCCAGGACTCTTTGGCCCACTGTAACCAGGAAGCTGCATAATCTGCGGCATGTGCCAAATGTGACATGCATTGATGGACCGAAGCTGTGTCCAGCGACGCCAGAGTTCAGCTGCAAGGGGTGGGTCATTGGACTGAAGTTGTGTGATGGTGCGGGGATAATCAATGGCATCATCTTGCATCTTTGTGAGTAATCGTCCAACCTTGACATTCAGCCAACGAATCTCTTCATTAGCATGCTGGTGCTCACAATATTGTGTAGACATGTGTCAGTAAGATGGGTTGGTCCATCTCTTCGACTGGATCTTCCCATCTGTTTCACATAGCAAATCAAATTCGGCAAGGAAAGAATACTCTACGATCTGGTCCCATTGTAATGGGGGGCGGGGAGGGCTTAGGAGAGCAGCATATTTGTTGTATCGAGTAAGGGTGTTTCAAATTGCATTTGCACAACTTTTAAATGCAAAGCTTGTAACCTACGAAGACAAGTGTTAAAAATGTGAAATATATTGTCAAGCCTTACCTAGTCCACTCATTTGCAACTTAGTCAACTCAAGCAGACGCATGATGACAAAATGTTCAATGTCGTCTACAGCCTTGTGGAACAGCCAATTGGTAATGTGTGATTGTGCCTTGATCCACTCTGGGTGGTCTGGACCCCATCTCAAGTCAAGGGCCATTTGATGTTCATAATTGATGACAGCCTCGAGCTTCTGATCACATTTGTTAATAGCATGTGAATGATGGCAGCATATGTCACCAGATTCCCTTGTAGAATAATTGACCCATAAATCAAGGATACTGAACTCCACACATGTGGATTCATATGAATGCCTTACATAATATTAACATCAGTTTCTGTGTGCGGCCAAACAAAAAACTTACTGGGCCTCGTCATACTCATTCAATGCTTTCACATAGTCAACTTCAATGCTGGATTCTTCCTTCTTGCATGCAAGGCATTGTAAAACCTGGTGCTCGTCCTTGAGATCATCTTTGAAGTTGGGCTTGAGGGCAGCATTTGAAGCATGGAAGTTGGCGAGGAATATGTTTGTTGTAGAGATAATTGTCAGCGCTTGGACGTAATTATTATAAATGAAGTCAGCTACATTCAGCGTTAGCATGGACCCTGCAAAAATGACGTGACATACATAGGGCTGCATATTTGTCCAAATCAGCAAAAGAGAAATGTTGATCAAGTGCTTGGTGGTGATGGAAATCCATGGTGTTTTGAATTTGGGCAGCAAGTGCATTAGATTCAGAAAAGACCCGTTCACAGGTCTCGAAATCTTCTTTCCCAGCGCCAACTTTATACTTCAAATGGTGCTCTACTTGGCAAAGACAGTTGTGGGCATGCCCGTGAAAGGCAGGCACAATGCCCTGCAGGTTTAGGTCTTTTGCATCATCAGTGAGTGAGCTCTGTGGTATAATTTTTTTGAAGGCACATTTGATATCATACCCATAAAGTATATTGCTGCCAAAGACATCCATGAGCTTCTTCATGCTAGCGATCGGGTATTTCATTCTGTCAATGCATTAGCCTGCATATCAAATGTCAGATAAGTGAAACTGAAATACAGTCCACCGCTTCAGACCATATCACAGATGGTAAGGAGAAAACCATGTTGGCACACTGTGACAAATATCCCAGACTTCTTAAATATAGCGAACATTTTCTTGCGTGATTCGGGCACTGCATTATGCCAGCGGTCAATGCATATGGTTGGTGGCTCTACAGAATTGTTCGAGTCCGGTTTGTCTATCCACGGGTCATCAGGGTCACTAGGTTGTTGCCTAGCTTGATGTGCCCAAGCAGATTGGACTTCATCTTTAAATTGGTCAATGTACGACTCCATGAGCCAGATTGATGATAGCCCTGAGCGAGGGTCAAGACGTTCCTCACCGCTACGTACTGCAGCATCAACAAGTTTTGCTGAGTTATTCCCGTCACATGCACACAGAATTGAGAAGTCCAGAGTTGGCTCATCGACCAGCTTATATTGGCAAGCTGGGCAAGAATTGAGCATGCACCAATTCTCCGTGTCACGTCCAAGGAACTTGTGCAGTCGGCTATTGATGCGACAATGTATTTCAAGATAGACATCAAATGCAGTGCACATCTGTTCGGCTAGGTGCTGACAATGACAAAGCTAGGGCAATCTAAGAATATGTACAAGAGGGTGACAAAACACTAACATCATGCATGAAACAAAGCATCTTTGCTGCAGCGTGAATACTGAATCTTGGGCATACCTGATGACTTTGTCGGAACATATCAAGGGTACAAATGGTAATCGCAACCATTGGGCGAATAGGTGAACTGCCTATGCAGCCATAACAAAGTAAGGATACATTGATGAATGGAGAAAGGGATCTAAAAGTTTGGACGCGATGCTCTAAGAGAACATTAGATGTGCGAACATTACTGTAATAGACAGCATACCAAAAAGATCAACAACTTCAATGGTAAAATTCTCTGACTCGTTGTCAGAGATTGGAGGCGGAGTGCAGTCTTGCTTGTATGCCAAGAAAGCATCTGTGAGATCATTGTATTGTGATGCCCACTCTGTGACTTGATGTGCCACTCATCCGCTGCGATTGCGGGTGTCAAGTCATCTATTCATCAATTTAGTAAGAGGAGATCGTATGCAGAGATAGACAAAGTAATACTGTGTTTTCGTCATTGTAAGTGTCTCGAGCTCCTGGTAGAGTGAAATTTCATCTCTAGCATGGCTGACTGAGAACCCTTCCTCACCGGGAGGAGGGACCATAGAATCTGCATCCATGAAATAAGTTGAGAAGTTAGTGAGGTTGAAATTGTCGGATGGTGTTTGCAACATCATGCTCGGTCCACCACTCTCTGTGCTTAACAAATGCTTGCGCTCCACCAAATAAAGTTCTGAGAGATGGCATTAGGAGAAACTTAATGGAAGTATGAATGGGACATACTTTTGAGGAGAGTGGAGCGCACTTCACGTGCATCCTGTTCACATTCGCAAATGGCTCCAGCATGCAGTGTTTTGACTTTTCCCCCACCACCAACATGAACAATGCATCGTCTTGAAACGCCACCCAGGGAATTGCGACTGGCAGGCATGGGGAACAGAGGTGTGTAGTGAGTGTTAGCAGCAACAAGGAGGTTATGAAGTTTTGCATGTTACCTTGTTGATTTGCTGTGGGGGCTATGTGTGCAGGAAGCAGAGACAGATCTGGTCCATTGATGTAGGAACAGAGACTGGTGTATAGTCTTTGTGTATGGAATATGCATGATGTATAGTCACTGTAGTGAGTATTAGCAGCAACGAGCAGGTTGGAAGCAGAGCCAGATTCAGTCTGTTGATGAAGGAATAGAGATAGGTCTATAGTCTGCATGTACCACCAAAAAATGCTGGAAGAAATGGTGAAATTTGGTGTGAGCACGTTGTTTGGCAGGTGTTTGCATCAGTGTGACTGCCAAAATAAGCCTGGGAAAGACATACTGGAAAGAGAAGTCAAGGCTGTTTGAGAAAACACTCACAAGTGACTGAAACCAGCTGGGGCGCACCGCCGGTGCTTGATACCAATGCAAATAAGCTTAATTAAGTGGCAGAGAGAGTGCCCACTTTACTAATTCAGATATGTGGGAATCATAGGTGTACTCAACTGACCATTTTCGATGTTTTGGGCATTTGAACTTTTCCCACACTCAATTTCTTATCTATTTCACTTCCTCAGCACTCAATAATTGTTGGATTGTTTTGTAAATTTAGATATATGATAGTGAAGGTATCTGAAATCTACTCCAGGTGTCTGATTATTAAATTTCAATGGTTTGAAAAAATAAGCCTGGGAAAGACATACTGGAAAGAGAAGTCAAGGCTGTTTGAGAAAACACTCACAAGTAGTGATATACAGGGCTGGGCCTCAGGCCCTCAAGCCCTGAGGCCAAGCCGGGCCCAAATGTCAGGCTTACTAGGGCCTAGGGCCTAGCCTGTAGTTTGACTGGGCCCAAGCCCTGGGCCTGAGCCCCGGCTTTTGACTTTGTAAAATCTGCGGCCGTCAGCCGATGTCAGAGATATAAATTATACAGTTTTAAATTTTCTTGAGAAGGCAAGTATGTACCCATACCGTAAGTTGGTCATGTTCATTAATCATGTCGATCGTTGTATCTGACGATGAGTCCATGTCAGGACATGTTGTGTCTCAGCCACGACAAAATGTGACACTTTCGTCACGACTCACTGACGCCAACAATGATGCAACTCCAGAGCTCTCAGCCCACAGGAACAAGCCTCCTGTGCCTGCCATCAGTGCCCAAAAACCAGTACCAACCGGCAGCAAACGAGGAGCAAAGGATGTGGTACTAGATGTGGTATCTGTTGGTGATGCTCAAACAGAGTGTGTGTCATCAACAGTCGAGGACGTCCTTGGGCTAGCCCAAGGTTAGGGGTCTTACTTGGCGAGGCTTCGGCAAGTAAGATTTGACGCCTATGTCCAAACCGGGTAGCTTATGTCAAGCAGGTGCGAGACGATAAGCTATATCGGCCAAGGCTTACGACACCTGAAGGTTAATCGTAAGATCGTCGTTAATTAGAAGGACAGAAGTCCGACTAGTTAACAGGGGCTTTGCTCGTCGACAAAGTCGATGAGTAAAGATCGAGACTAAAGACTTATCCGCGAAGAGCAGATAAGAAGATAGAATATAGACTGCTGGCTAGGCAGAAAGGATCACTCTAGTGAGAGTAGGAGGTCAAGAACCAAGTAGATTCAAGTTAAGGAATATGGTACATGGTAGCGAGTTTATATAGAGGACAGGACACGTATTAGTGGATGATAACTCGTACTACCAGAAGAAGGAATCGGTAAAGGGTAAGACCATAAAAGGAAGGCACGTTCGAGGTGAGACACGGGTGAGCTCTGAACGTGCGGATAAGAAAGTGAGTCAAAGATCGGGATAAGAAGTGAAACACGCAGGGGCACGATCGTGCAGCTGCGGAGCTAAGTATAAGTCGCATGTGCGACTGCGCATCGAGTCAGAGATTTAAGAAAGGAAGCAGGGCAAAGGGGATGCGTCGTGCATCATATCATAGGTTACCGTCCAGACGGTAAGGGCACGGGGACTGTCCACAGGATCAGTCAGGTGGTGGAACGGAGCATGGGTATGCTTCGTCAGCGAAAGGATCCGGCCAGATGTACTGGCTCTGCTGAAGCGATAGGTAGAGAGCGAAAGGGAACGCGAGAATGACAAGGATGACCAGGGTAAGGTCGGGGTGAGGGTATGATGCAAGGGCTGATACGAGGAGGATCAGGAGAAAAATGGTAGGGGCCCAAGCGTCTAGATGTTCTTGTAACACCATGTAGTGATGATCGCCTTCACAGCCGGGGTACATTACCTTTACTTTGCGTATAAACGTGTCATAGTCGCTGACCTTTGCTTCGGGCAGACATGCCCAAAGTTCTTTGTCGGCGGGCGTGAGGTACTGGATGATCTGCTTGATGTGATCAAGACCAGCGAGACTGGCCTGATCGGCATGTTCTTCATATGCATCTATAAAATCTAGGAGGTTAGCAGTGGTGCTGTTGAATTTTGGCATGTGGTCAGTGCCATGAATAAGCATGCGATAAGGCGTAGTCATTGTGACTGGCGGGGTAAAGAAAAACCTCTCTTTGTAAAAAGAGGGACACCAAACAACTAATAAAGTACTAAGGCTAAGTAAAGCACGAGGCAGAGATGATGTGATGTGCAAAATGCAAACGCGCGAGTGTGAAAGGCTGAGTGTTAACACCCCAACTAAGGTTGGCTGATGCTAAGACAGAGACGGAGAACCAAAGCATGCGACTTTAGATAGTCACTTGCAAACAACAAGTAAAATTCCTAGTATCTAGAGACACAGAGAAAGTGGCCAGAAAATCGACCCAGAACATAAGTAATAGGAGGGTATGAGTAAAGTAGCTAAGCGGTGCTAGGCGCGCAGGTCCGATGTAACAAGCCAAACAGACTAAAAATAGTACGCAGGGTATGTAACATGGTCTCGGTTATGCACGAAGCGCAGAGCCAAGTATTAGCGATGGAAACCAATTAATCGAAAAGGGAATATGATGGGAAAACGCACCAATGAACATCTAAGGACATGGGATGGATGGACAGATGAATGTGCAGACAATGCGAGTGCGGATGTGCGAGGTGCGCGAACCCACGAGGTTGCGCACAAAAGCTGCAAAATAAAATATAAGTGCACTGGTGTGCTAGACTAATCCTGTGGATTAGAGCTGGAGTTTATAGGAAAAGTGGGAGAATTCAGAGGGAAGTGCCTGTGGAGATGCGAGGCTCTACATTGTCATGCACCTTTGGTGGCACTAATCATATTTGTTGCAACCCACATTTCTCTCCAGAATCAAGCCTTTTAGTCATGTTATCTGCTTATCTTTACCTACTCATCATTGAGAGCTCTGTTGCTCATATATATCTCTGCATTACAGTTGTCCCTTCAAAGGTGGAAGATGCCTTGAGGCAATACAAATATGTGCCATACTCAGTGATTACCCCTGCAGTGCGTCATAATGCTGCTTGCAACGGCAATGAGGTGTTTTCATTTACCACCCAAGGCAACATAGTAGTGAAAGGTTTAGATCATAGCAAAGAATGAACAATTAAATTTCATGATTGGTTAACTGCATCTCGATTGGTGGAAGAGTGTATCACCTTTTACCATGGCACCTTGCATGGAGTGGCCTTCATATCTCATCATAAAGTTATTTCTGAGCTCACATCCTCTCATGGATGGGAAATTGCTCAGGAATACAATATTGCACAGTGGGAGCTGGCTGTGCAGAATCCAAGTCACAACCTAACAGGCCTGGATGTCAATGCACTCACGCTCATAGCAACTCAAGCCGCTGTGTGTGCATCCCTGGCCACTCAGCAGTTACCCAATTATATGTCGACATCTCCACTGAAATGTTCAGCTCCTGCAGAGCATCTGCAGGAAGCTATGCAGTCTCCTCACAAGAAGGCATGAGTACATTGCTTTTGGTGCGGGCACTCTGGACATTTGCCTGGTGACTGCAGTGCTGAAACTACCTCCGCAGGTAAAACTGTCGCTCCAATTACAGCCACAGTGAAAAGCAGGCATGCTCTCTCAGCAGCCAATGGGAAGCACTACTGCTTCAAATGGGCTTGCTCTTCTTCCTGCTCATTTGGAGCCAACTGCACCAACTTTCACAAGTGCAGCATCTGCAGAGAACCTAGTCATGGAGCCGGTAGCTGTGCCAAACAAGCCTGACCCCCACATAGTGGTGACGCCTCTCATTATAGATCAAGTTGAGGAACTTCTGCGTAAATATAATATCTTAGATGACTGGTTGCACATACTTGCAGGACTTCGCAATGGTTTTAATGTTGGGGAGCAAGGCACCCCACTGGTCACTCATTTATTTTAAAAATCATATGTCTTGTCAACTAAACCCTTCCTTTATCAACTCATACATAACCAGTGAACAAGCTGCTGGTTGTTATTCACGAGGTTACACCTCTCACGAACTCGAGCCCTAATTGGACCTTTTCAATTGTTGCCCTTAGGACTGGTTCCAAAAACTCATTCCAGCAAATTTTGCTTGGTACAAGACCTCTCATACCCACAAAATGATCCTTCCTTTGCTTCAGTGAATGCAGGTAACAACTCAGATGATTTCCCCACTATATGGGGCTCCTTCAATAGCACAGCAGAACTAATTCTCACTTTACCTCAAGAAGACACTTTATTTTTGTGGTGTGACAAACTGGGTATCATCTGCCCTATGGTCAAACAGTGCGCACTCAAATGCATTAACTGCATAATTGCAGCCTGGGGATGGGGCACCACATTCGGACACTTGTTCCACATAGGAGGAGCCTCTTTCTACCTTGCACAAAAGGTAGACCCTGAAATAGTGCGCCTGGCCGGGCGCTGGCATTTGCCCGCCTACAAAATGTACATCCACACATGAGCAAAATGTTCGGCTCCTCTCTTTGTCATTTTTCTTCTCTGTTCCACACATCCTACTCGCTCGTACCTACAGTCTCCTCGCTCATTTCCTCATATTTTTGCCCACCATCCACTCCCATTACCGACATAGCTATAATAATTTTCATGTCATATTGAATTATATCTCGAATACCCGTACATACATACCTATCATCATATTTAGCCACCTATCTTATCACATATAATGGTCATCTGACAGTCTGCCTGTCAAGTTTGTTTCCTGCCCACCCAGCAGCAATCTCGTCAGCATCCAATCCAAGCTAACACTTGGCCCCAGCCCAACCACTGTTGGAATGACCTCAATGCTGTCTGATAGATGAAGCTGGACTCAATTACAAGTCTAAGGGTCTCTCAAAGTATCATAACAAATCAAATTTGAAGGAATTTTGTGTAAGATTGAACAAGAAACACCAACTCTTTCATTGAGTGGCAGTGTTGCAAGGACGAATACTGTACTTAACACATTTTAGGAAGGTGCATTTGTAGGAGAGGGGCGGTGCCACGGTGGGCATAGGCGACTTTTTCGCCCATACTGTGATTATCACGTTTCACTTTGAAAAAACGAGTTGCACAACAAAGGGAACAGTTTACAAGATAGTAACATCAAAACAGCACAATGCCAACTGATTGACAGCAGCCAAAATTTGAAAGAGGTTCATGAAAAGCAATTTATCACAGATGTTGAACCTCGCTCGTTATCTCCTCATCGATCCTAAAAACTCCGGTGGGCTCATCGTATGTGACGACCCATGTGGTATGTTTGTCGAGAGTACTGAGGTCTTGGTCGAAAAGGCGGCCACTTTGAATTGGGCCCTCGAGCAAGCTACCCAGCTGGTAGGGGCAAGCATTAACATAACCTCTTAGACGCGGAACAAATTCCACGTTCAACGTCTGCCCGTGCTCTACGCCATGCCAAACTAGAGCCGTCTTGGGCTCATCCCCTTCCCGTTCAATGAAACCTGGACGATATGTAGCGCGAGAAATTTCAAGAGAGCAATTGTACGTACCAAGGCCTATATCCTCCTTGCATGGTGCGTGGTTTACACACTGGATGTTATTCTTCGGTACCGAGAGGTCGGTTTTGGGATCCTGGGCTTGTCTCGCAAATGGACATTGAGAAGGCCAGTGAGCGCACTTACGGAGAAATGGAATATTTGATTCTTCATGGTCAAAGTGGTAGATTGCTCAACCTAGTAGCACTACATGAAACCAGCAGCAAATTCGTGAATCCGTCCGACTCTCACCTGAACAGCAACCTCGGTCGAAGCACTTTGGATGACATCATGGGAAACAACAACCTTGGTGAACGCAAGTCTGAGATGCGCATTGTAAATTGGTTTCCACATAGATTTCGAATGACCCTTACTGCGATCGATATGTAATATCAGCGCGGTAGATACCTTTGAGTGCTTATTTAGATAGCCCAAGGCACAGATAATGTTCACCCACCATCGGCCCCAAATTTCCTGACCCTATTTGGAAATTCCTTCAGTGAGCGCGCGGGAACAAAGACGAAGATATGAAGGATATACGTACGCAAAAGCCGATGGGTAATAGTCCTTGTACATCCCAGCGATAGGCTGATCGTCGAAAGTGAGAAGAAGCTCTGCGTCTATGCCGAGGTCCCTGGAGACGAAGGTAAGCTTGTTGGTGACAATCGGAGTCATATCGTGTTGAACCCGAGATGGAAAGTAAGAGGAAGTTAGTGTTCAGTCGCGTATGGCCTGTGGCTGAGTTGACACGACTTATATACCCCCTCCGGAAGGACTGCGACCCTGTATCCGTAGAAATCGAATGTGGAAACTGGAATCGGAGGGTCGTTCTCGATTCAAGTGCTTTGCAAACAGCTGATCACTTTCACAATACTCGCCCGTCCACGTAAGAAATGATTCTTTTGACACATTATTCGCCACTGCCATAAAGGGTACAAGTGACATACAAGGATCCGTTGCAGATTTGACAGGGCTCGGTAGCATTGTACGAGACTTTGGGGTATTAAGTCGTTTAGAGGGATCTGTTGTTTAACTGTTTGGAGTAACGTGTTGAGGTCATCCTCGTAATTGTAGTACACGGCGTTGACCCCACTGGCATGTCCACAACCGATGTGAAGAGAGTTCCGAATCGATGCATCGGGATATGGCGGTACATAATTCTCAGAGCAGATCGTCAAATGTGTCTTGGTGTCGAAAATCCAAAAGTTGGATATTAAGTGGGGGAATGGAGGTGACTCGTTCGACACGAGGAAGTGGTGTGGTCGGCGCGTGCGACTCGGAGTAAATAGTCCTAGTTCCAGAGTTGCAGTGTAAAGGGCCCGGGGTACTGAGTGCGATCACGTGGATGTTTTGGTTTCATTGCATCCGATTATCGCACCCTGTCTTATCCCATTTTGACGTTCGGAGCGCTCGTAACACCGGAGAAGTCGAGTGAAAACCAGGTCAAGTTGCAATGCGACCCTTCCTTACTACATCATGACTTTACTCTGAACAATGACCAGATCTCATCAAACGGCATAATGGTTCCAAGTCTCGTAAATCGCTGTGAAGTTTTGTATGTCACCTGTACCCTTCCGAGTCACAGTGGCGAATACTAACGCGTCAAAAGAATCATTTCATACGTCGACGAACGGGTCAAGCTGCTGTTTGTGAAGCATGCTGAACAGTGAACTTGACCTAAAACAGGCTCTCCGTTTCTAGTTTCCAGAGGGCGGTATATAACCCGTCGTGTGGACTCTGCAATAGGCCACAACTGAACATTGAACGCCAACTCCCTTGTACTTTCACTCTCGAATTCAACTCCACACCGTATGGATACCCTCGTCAAAAGGCTCACCTTCAAATCCAAGGATCTCGGCGTAGACGTCGACCTTCTTCTCACTTTCGACGAGCAGCCCGATGTCAAGGTTTTCAAGGACTATTACCCATCGGCTTTTGCGTATGTATATCCTTCATATTTTCGTCTTTGTTGTCGCGCTCGCTCGCTGATGTGACTTTGCGAATAGGGTCAGGAGATTTGGGGCTGAAGGTGGGGCGAATATTATCAGTGCCTTGGGCTATCTACATACGCACTGACACTGACAGGCGCCTACCGCTCCGAAGTTATATATCAATCACCGTAAGGGCCATTTGAAGCTTGTGTGGAGAGCTAATTTACAATGCACCCCTCAGATTTGCGTTCACTAAGGTTCATCTTTCTAGTGGTGACATTCAAAGTGTTGCCGAGGTTGCTATGCAGGTGAGGGTCGGGTGGATTCATGGATTTTTCGTTGGGTTTCATGGACTGCTACTTAGCCTGGGCAAACCACCACTTTAACCAAGGAGGGCGACATATACCATTTTTCCGTAAGTACACCTACTGGCATTCTCAATATCCGTTTGCGAGACAAGCCTAGGATCCCAAAATCGACCCCTCGGTAAAATCTATTCAATGTCTAAACGACGCACCATCCAAGGAGGATATAGGCTTTGGTACGTTTAACTGCTATTCCTAAAGTTCTTGTGCTACATATTGTCCAGGTTTCATCGGGAGGGATGGGGACAGGGCAAAGACGGCTCTAGTTTGGCTCGGCGTAGGGCACGAGCAGAAGGTGAACGTAGGAGTGTTTCAGCCAGTTCTAAGGGGGTATAATGGCACGGGCTACAAGGAGAACAGCTTGATCAAGAGTTGAGTCGAGACCAATTGTCTCTTCAGGCAAGATCTTACTGCTCTCGAGGACGATACTACGTGGAGCATCACGTATGATCCCTCCACCGATGTCGTCAGCATCAATCAGATTTAAGATCCAAATTCCATGATCTTTTGGATATTTCCTTTGTGTTCCAATTGTTTACCTCTGACTTGAAATCTGTTCTCGAATGTTGGCAGCTGTCGTGTACCTCAATATGTTTGTGCTCGTTCAATGTTGTCGTTACTACGTCAAATCAATTCCGTCCGGTCAATGACTCGTGCCTTCGAAGTGGACGATGTGGAAGACTGCTATGATGAACAGCCAACACTAACAGTCGGTCAAACAAATGTAACATGGGTGACCAGATCAAATTTGTCCTGATATTGTCTGCTCGAGTCCTAAAATTGACTCACCGCATCTTGTTGAATTTGCCACTACACGCTGGTTATATAAAAATGCGGGGCTTGTTCGATCGAAGTTCGGCATGCTTCACAAATAGCTGAGCATTTTCACAACTTGAATGGCCGCTTGTCGGCGGAAGAAAATGATTATTTAACACGTTATTCGCCACCGCCGTAAAGGGTGCAAGTAAACATACAAAGATCCGCTGCAGATTTGACACCATGTCCATTCTGACCTAGCTCAGGGCTCGTGTACGAGACTTTGAGGTATTATGCCGTTTAGAGGGACCTGTTGTTGTTTGAAGAAAAGTTATGAATTAGTACGAAAGGGCCACATCATATCCGCATTGCAAACGTTTTGAGGCCATCCTGTCAATTGACGAGACTTTGAGGTATTATGTCGTTTAGAGGGATTTGTCGTTGTTTGAAGTAGAATTACTACGAAAAGCCTTGCCACTGATCGTACAATCTGCATTGCTAATTACATGTTTTTGCGCTTGTTGGAAATGGCGTAATTGTAGCACACGTCGACCCCAGATCCACAACCAGTGTTAAGAGAGTTCCGAATTGATGCATGGGGATATAATTCTCTGAGCATGAATGAATGGAGCAGCCTATCCAAAATGCAGAAGAATTCAAGAGCCTTTGAAGAGCTTTCCGAGTCTGGGAACCAAATATAGCTAGTGCGCACCTTCTTAGACGTTATGTTTCTCGCGTCAACAATGACAATCCCACTGGTTTCCGCCCTTTCTTGATCTCCGGTATCAATATCTGTACACGGGTTGTATAAAAGGTGGAGGGTAATGTACAATTTGTGGGGTAACATCCATCAGTACACCAAAGCATCACACTGCGTCCACACATTCTATCCATCCATCATGACCGATTCACCCACGTCGCCCAATGGCATTGTTGAAATCTTGAGCATAGTCCTAGACCCGCTGATCATGTTTAAAAAAACTATAGATGTATGTAAACGTCTTTTTGGTATTCAACACCGAGCATGACCAAATATTAATGATATTCTCGTCACAACTCGTAGACTATACAGGAAATTATCCCTGGTGCAGACAATGACCTCAAGGAAAAGTTTCACTGGATCAACTGTTCCCTCAAGAATGCCACTCAATTCAACTACATGATAGTAGGGAGCTATTTTTCCTCGGGCTGCTACTGGAAAGCACCAGAAGGTGGAACACCGTTCTCTTCGACGATGTTCTCTTGCTGTAATGGCGATGGAGCCATCACAGGCATGACAGGGGGCACAGCATTCAATCTGTGGCTCGACTCTGAGCAATCGTTCAAGCTTCGCAGTCGTGAGTACTAAGCATTCCTGTGAGGTTGGAACAAAAGGATTTATTGATTGTTTATTGGTATAGGGCTGGATGGACCCTGCTCAGTAGGCTCAATGAAAGCCAGGAGTCATAGAATCTGCTGATGCCTGAGGCCAGGCTACGATGCAGCCTGCAGAGAAGGAGGGCATATTCGGTCCAAGAACCTCTACATGGGAAAGGATGAGAAGGGCAACACTTCAAAGTTCTACATTGAGGATCTCAGCTTCGCCAGGCAAGGACCCTATGTCGTTTGTAGTGCAGCAGGTTCCCGCTAAGCTTGACGAAACAATGGCTTAGTAATTAGTGACCATCTTTCTCAATCAGATGAAGGACTTGCTTGATACCTGCTCTGTCGATCAGTGCGCACAGTACCCTTCATATAAGAAGAATTTTGGCGACTTCAAGAGGTTAACACAGTGCCATGAACTTCGAGTGTGGGGGCGTATAGACCTCTACCTACGTAGGAGGATCGACGTTGATGAATAAAACATTTCGCCGCTCAGTGTCTCCGTAAGAATGAAGGTCGGAGTGAAACTACTTCATTTCCCTCTCATCCTGCCCTCACTCGAAACCATTCCAATCTCGACATAAACTAAGGCAATGGTAGTTCCACAAGCGAGATGCATCATCAGATATGATGACACTTCAGACGATCATCAT
Organism: Suillus bovinus; assembly: GCF_016758785.1. Classification (NCBI taxonomy): domain Eukaryota; kingdom Fungi; phylum Basidiomycota; class Agaricomycetes; order Boletales; family Suillaceae; genus Suillus; species Suillus bovinus. The sequence continues at coordinate 559,096 of NW_024542070.1, forward strand.
TGGTCTATAGAAAATCTAAGGGTCAAGCACATCAACGTTCTAAATACAGACCGCACAATAACATTTCAAAATGAGAGAAAGAAAAAATCCATACATCACGTACAGACCTTGTTCACGGCAATAGGTCTCACTTCTAGATTTTTCTTACCCACGAGCACCTCGACCGGCCTCTTGGGTACCACATTATTCTCCGATAAATCCTGGCACTGCCTACGCTGGAACTGTGTCTATAACCCACCATTCATCAGCTCCGCTCAATAAATAAAAAATCACAAACACACGCACCCCCACTAGGGATCAGTCGACCAATAATGCCGCAGTAATCGAGCTCTTCTTCATCTCGATATGACCCCCAGTCGTACACTCCGTATGATACCTGAAAATTTCTGCTACTTCCTCCATCTAGCTCATATCCAGACTGGCAGTGAAATTCATTCACGCGGGACTATCAGGCAAATGGATGAATCCGACATGCTCTGCAATCATCCCAAGACGCGAGAAATGGCCAAGGTGTTCCTCGAGGAACACTTTGGTCACGGCCGGATACAATATATACAATGTTGTTAGGGTCGGATGTAAGTTTCGCGAGTGCTGTAAGCGCATCAGGGGAAGGAAGCGCCATCGAAGGGCATCTTGACGATCGGTGTGAGCGTGGCCCTATCCGTCAAAAGTCGACGACGACGAGCCCTGTCATAATCGAACAAGAACAAACTGCTCTCCGGCATTAGATGTAAGGTGTTTGACAGTAGTCATGAAGTAGTGTAGTAGGGAAGGGCCACATTCCAACTTGACCTGGTTTTCACTCGATCTCTCCGGTGTTACGAGCGCTCCGAACGTCAACATGGGATAAGACAGAGTGCGATAATCGGACTCAGACGCGAATATATTATAATGAAAGCAACTTGAACATTCACGTGATCGCAATCGGCTATTGAACTCCTTTTCATTTAGTACTCAACAACACCACATACGCCACTCTGGAGTCAGCTCTCTTCCCCCACCTTACTGTATTCCATCATGTTAAAGAATCAAATATTTTCTTCAAAACGCGAGAAAAATCGAATTCGGATCTGCTGTGGAAGGAAATCAGTGGATTGTTGACATGAGTAACATTTGACGATCTGTTCTGAATATCCGCTAGTACATTCACATATCCCCGTGTATCGATTCGGAACTCTCTTAACACCGGTTGTGGATCTGGGGTCAACACCGTGTACATACTACAATCACACCATTTCCAACAGGCGTAGCAGATGACCTCAGAACATTAGCAGCCCTTTCCTACCAATTCAAATCACTTTACCCCAAACGACGACAGATCCCTCTAAACAGCATAATACCCCAAAGTCTCGTACAATGCTAGCGAGTCCTGAACTAGGTCAAACTTTAACGGATCTTTGTATGTCACTTGTACCCTTCACGGCTGTGGCTAATAACGTGTCAAAAGAATTGTTTCTTACATTGACAGGCGGGCATTGTGAAAATGGTCAGCTATTTGTGAAGCATGTCGAAATTGGATCGAAAAAGCCTTCCATTTCTAGTTTCCAGATTCAATATCCACCATGACGGATATACTGTGGGCCTGATCATGACAGCCCCCTCGCTGAATGCATAAATAGAGGGTGGGTGGCACACGATTGACCTCAGCACTCAAGTGTTTTACACCTCGTCTCCAAACCCAAACCGCCCTTTTCAATGCTTTCACTTCAAGCTTGCGTTTTCGTCCTCTTCGCCCTTGCACTTAGTGTGATGGCCACAGTGCTTCAATACTACGATCATGAAGCCTCTGTCGGATGCCTGACATGCGCATCACAGCACTGTCGCACCAATAGTCACTGTGGCTCTTCGTGCTACTGTGCGGGTGGACATCAATGAACCGACAAACATATTAAAATGACATGGAAGACTATATATTGATAACAATCGCAACAATCTTCGACAATGTGGCAGGGGGGGTTACATAGCCTTATGTAGGAACGATGCATTTTAGAGATAATCAACCAAGTTGTCTTCTGTCCGATGAATTATCTTCTATTTGAATTGTCCTGCGAATGAAAGATGAGACTTAAGTCGACGAAGTAAGATGCGAGTCCGTAGTTATCAGGACGAGCGCAAAAGTTGCTAACTATCACTGGTGCGAGGCCCTTGCATCATGCGACAATCTGCAGAACGATATACCTGGCGCGAAAGCTGTGATTCTTCATATGTTTTTGGAATCGCAGCTGTGAGTATTCGGTTGCATAATAAGAAAATGCCAAGTTCACATTTGACAACCTATTCATTTGGCAAAACACAGGGCCCTTGACTCCCACACGTTACAAACTTGCTTGAACTGACTGAGATGTTCATCATATGCTTTAGATGGAGTCCTGTGGGTATGTCACATCATATCCAACATCAGAGAATTTTGTCAACAATGGTATACCGGCACAGCTTAGAAGAGTACACTTAGCTTATGACACTGGAAGCTCTAAATAATCTTGCTTGTGACATCCAATCTTCACAATCAGTGGATTGCATGAGTATTTGCAAGCCGCCGGTCTAGCTGCCGAATCGAACGAAATATTGTGATGACCGCTCAATTATCTGCTAAACAATACGAAAGTTAGATTTCCTTCGTCACAAATACAATCCGTAAACTCTAACATGACAGGTGCACTTGGTGGATGGGGTAACTGTGGTTCGCATTAGCATAGCAAAATCAATGTCAGCTAATAGGACCAACACCGAAGAAAATGTCTGATGTGAAAATACATACTTCTTGTGTTCTGTCTGAGCAACAACGGAGCGTTCAACTGAAATGAGAGATACACTACATGCTAAAGCCAAACTGCAAGACTATCAGGTTGGTGCTAGTTCTGAACAAGATTGGAATATTCTTCTGATGGGAAGCCTGGACACAATGATAATGAAGTCACATGGTTCTGGAATAAGCTTCGCATAGCAAGACAGTTGGTTCAGATTAACCTCAGCAAAGACAAAAAATGATAATAACAACTATTCGTCTGGCCCACTAGCATGCTGGATACAACATGTTTCGTTTTGCAGAATGATTTGCCCTTTGGAGACTGGATGACAAGATCATGGAGTTGCGAGAAGGTGATGAGGTATGTTCAGAGTTTCATTCAGGTCAATCCGTCTGTGGCCTCCACACAACGTGGTATCTTGAATGAGTTGCACATTTTAACAAGGAGGACAGATCATTACCAGGAGAGACACATTATCCGTTAACTTTACTTTCTGCTGGAATATATCTTGGTATGTCTATGTCCGCCGCAGTGCTATCACTTACAATTATGCATCTCTCATGTCTGGGATTGTTGACTGATGTTCTTCAGGTGGAGACTGCGCGTGGCTTCCTCCACCAAGAGTGTTTTACTGACACATATTTCCATGATTGGTGCACCACACAGGCAGTGGAATATTCGTTATTGCAGTCGTGAAACAGTTATTTACATAGAAAGCGTCCCTATGACTTGGCCAGGTTGTAAGGAAAAATAAGTTTGATGGTTGATGGCATGCTAAACAGTGCAGACCCATGTTACTATCCTCAGTGAACATTATGCATGCACCAATTTGAAAACATGTTCAATCTTTGTCATAAACCACAGATTGATTATATTAAAAGACGATGATACAGTAAAGTGTTTGTACGACAACGGAAGGTAAAACAATGATCAAGCTAGGCTAGTCTGAATCAAAAACGGCATCCTCCAATGCCTTTCTCTGTTCCGCTAATGCCGTGACGGACATCTTAGATACAACCTCAGGTGTAAGGTCCTCTCGATGGTTTGTTCCGAAAACCTTCTCAAACAGTTAGGTTAGATATATAACACACATGCTGCAACATAGTCAATACCTGGTCCACCATTCGAGAAGCGTATTCACCCTACGTCGTGTGATAGGTCCAGGGACATCCTCGAAGAAATCTACGATGTTGTTGCAAAACACTTCATAGTCGAAGTCACCGTCGACGGTGCACCAAGATGAGATGCTGGATAGTGAAAAACGAACCTGCTAGACAGTAACCGTAAGCTAGCCATAAACAGAGGGTAATCGTATCAACTGACTTGACAAACAACATAAGCGATGGAATGGGGAGTGACTTTTCTCATGTTGATGATCGAGGCAACACATGTTTTGACCTTGACCTGATTTAGTGCCCGCCGGGCACACCTGTTGTTCTCGAGGATGTCGGCTCCATCACCATCACCATCAGCCTCTTTTGCGGAGGATGGTGATGTAAAAATGGCTTTAAAAGCCTAGTGATGTTACAAATTTATAAGTATTCACAACTACGACTACAAGTGACTCACCTGAACCAGTATCTTCGACCTAAAAAGACCTTGCTCGAGGTCCCTACTGTTAACTGAGTAGTTCTCATATACGAATAGCAGCCAAGAGTTTTCTGATATAATGTAATCTGAAGTTCTGTTGCGAATGCCGGCCTTCACGCTGCCCAAGCCTATTAATGCCACATAATATTCAACAAAGATTGACGCTCACCAGTCCTGACTCCAGTCCCACTCGGCAGGGCAGAGTAGCCTGCCACAGGCATCATGTGTGAAGCCGTGCATTTGTTTGTCACCAGTAGTGATGGAAAAGTCCGGTTCAGTCCGAAAATGGTCCGGTTCTGGTTCAGTGAGGGTTCGAACTGAGAACCGGACCATCCAAACTATATATAAAAATTTCGTCAAGAAAAATTATATTGAAACACGCCCAACAACAGATGCATCATCATCAGCAAAAGCACCCAAATCTGGCGAGGGCCGGCAAGGTCCGGATAATATTCCACGGCCTCGTGATGCCTTCTGAGGTGTGAATCAATTTGTTCGACAACGTGCAAGATGTGCCTACTTGTCTCGCAAGGCATTGCTAGACTCCCTCAACCTCACGTCAGTCTTGCGAGGCATTTCAAGACTGGTACTGTCTAGTATGTGGATGCGAGGGAAACTTTATCTGTGTGGGCAATGGTATGTTATTTGATATTTTGATATCCACTAACCTCAGTGACCATACCAAGCATTCGACTCCCAAGTTGCGTGGACGACACATTTTCGATATCTACTTCAAGAATCCAGGTTATCTGCCTGGACCTTATCCTATTGCAATCGATCTGTGGATCTCGTTGTGAGGAACTTGCATTTAAGGCCACAATCACAGCGTGTTTCCGCTGTTGCTCATGCTGCCCCACTCAATCTTTGTCTTGTTACTCACTTTTCTCTTGATGACACAGTGTCCAAACTGCAATGTAGAGGTGCACAATTTTGCTGAGCGGCGTGAGCGTGGGGAAGCTGATTGATCCTGGCTAATGCTACATGACCTCCGGTCCAACGACGTCCACCTGCTCATCAGGTACCCCATGGTTTTTTCGATGGAGTCTCACCAGCTTACATGCGTCATCGCTATCACTTCAATTTCATTTTCTTGACCTCTTTGTTCTCAGTCCTCTGCACAAGGCCGTTCCCACTCCTCAGAACCGCAAAGAAGCACACTTCTCAGGCATTTATTCCACTGCCACCACAGCTCATCCAGTGCCCACAATACAGTTAATGGTGATTCTACCCTCGTTTATGCTGATGCATTCCGAACTGTTCTTTTTGCATTATGTACAATATGGATACCAAACATTTCGTCATCTCCGCCTATAAGTACTACACTTAAACAACATACTGACTTGCCATCGGTTCGAACAGGTTCAGAACCGGTTCTGCAATTCTGCATGTCCCCGTGGCCTTGAGAAACGTAGTAGGTGGTTTTTCTTTGAGGATCAATGAGTGAAACATATATAGTAAGTAAGATGGGTGACAAACCTCTGCTTCGTTCCTCTTTCTTGCCTCATCACCTGCAACTCCTCTTCCAGAGCGGCGATACGACACTTGGCCCTCGCCTCTATGGAGGTGGGGACTGCACCAGAGAGTTCTGAAGGTGCGAGTGAGCGAGCTTCAGTGTGATGGTCATCCTCCGACACAGACATGGTAGAAGTGAGAGATGTTAAAGTGAACGTGATAAGTATAAAGAGTGACGAGTGAGAGATGAGTAAGAGAAAATAATGAGAGAATGAAAGAGAATATACAGACAAGAAACCCCTCCTTTATAGTGTGCACGCGCGCTAAATGTCGAGACGTATCAGGTGAAATAACCCAATAAGGTCAAGCAGCCTAAAGAGGATACAGGGAGAGGGAACTGAAGAGTGGGCCTCGTTGCTCAGAATATGGTATCATAACGTGATATTAACTCGGATTACTGGCTCTGCTGCTAGTGATACAGATGAATCAGTGCAAATAAAATCTACAAAGAAATGGACTTGCGAGAAGACTTCCACACGACTGGTAAAAACCGTGCACTGCGGGGTTGCCGACACCGAAATCTGCGCGACACCTTTCTTTCATTCAGATCACATCTCCAAACAAAGTTTTAAAGGTAAGGGAGGAGGGCACCAGAACTAGGTTATTATGAATGAGATATAATCCAGGCAAGTTGTGATACTGCAGTGACCTCACGCCGACTGGCCTGGAGTAGACGACCCTCGCTTATGGACAGTTGTGTCCGCTTCTGTGGCTCTAAGACCTGGTGAGCATGGCGGTTCCCATCAGCATTCACGGTGGCCGCTAGTCTGCGTGCATCCTTGTAGTACTACTGCCCGAAGGGGATCGCTTGTATGGTATAGATGTCTAGAGGAAGTGGAGCATATAGTCTAATCAAATCTCCTGTGTCTGTAGCAGATATTCCGGGCATCGTGATCATGGTCTATGGAAGGACAATCAACAAAACTCCTGAACAGTGATGGACTAAAGAGACAAACATGGTGGCTGTGTGCTGGGATCTCCATGATGCTGTTACAACTGGGATAGTTCTTCTGTCAAAGGTCAAAGATAGACTGGTCGAGTTCACAGTTCGTCGACCTTCCTAGTACAAGGAAGGTTTCTGGTTCAAGGGTTCACACTACACGAGCGCGGCGGCTTCTATGTAGGATCAGTGGTGAGTGGTTTTAGCACTTCTACCACAATCAAGGGTTCAGGCTAAGACAGTGAGTGACTGTCTTAGAATCAGGTATCAGGCTACAAGGGTGGAGACCTTGTAGATCAGGTTTCAAGGGGAAAACCCAGTAGATTAAGTTAAGGAATACAGCTATGGTACATGGGGTTTATATAGATAAAGGGGAGCGGCGCAGCCGCGACAAGAACGGTAACAAAGATAGGTGAAACCGCCATGCGGCGCAAGATAGTATCTATGTTACAATCAAGAAGAAGAGAAGTGCGGACAGCCCGCTTGATGAGAGAATAGCCGAGTCTAGAGTTGGCGGCATGGTTACAAGAAGGAAAAATGAAATAGGAGTAAATGTTATTGTAAAATTACCCCAGTGTAACCGTTGAAGTCTCCAGCTTCAACAACTTTCCATTCTAGCATCGTCATAGTAGATGAGGTCAGCATCAGCATTATTGAAGTCATCAAGGTCCGTAGAGGAGCTTGGTTGACGGCGGTAATCTTCATCGGCTTGTTCACATTCTTGTTCATAGAATGCTCGTTGGTCTGCCTCCCAATTGCGGAGGGCTTCATAGAATCCATTGTCAGTATAGACAATCGGGAGGGGGTAGGTGCCTTTCAGGTCTTTGCAATAGACCGAAAGATGCCCCAGGGCGATGGCATGACATACCACGTAAGAGTACTGTGGACAATTTTTGTGGCGGTGCCTGTACTCTCCACAAATGCGGCATTTGATATTGTCAAAGCCCGGCTTCTTTGCCGAGATGTGAGGTGGAGGAGATGGTGAGGGGGATGTGAGGTCAATGACCTCCTTCTTCTTGGGTTCCAGGGAAGGCGTTCTCATACGCTGTTTTCCCAAAGAACGGATGGTTCGGTATCTAGGGGATTTCCTTCCCCTTGTGGCAACCTGAGGTTGCGGTGCTCTGACTGGGAGCGGAGCGGGAGTCGTGTCACGATTTGGTGACTGATTATCGGGGAGAGGACGAGGAGGAGAAGGCGGGCGAGCGATTTGAGTCGCAGTTCTGTTGGCAACGATGTGCACAACTGATAGCAGATCAGGCTTAAGGCTATCAGGAAGGAGCTGGAGCGCAATAGAACGGATGCGCCTTTGGCAGTGAATGATTTCATGGGCTTCCTGAGCCAAAGTGCTGGGGAGTCTGTTTGTGGAAAGTTCGATCAGGCACGTGGTGCGGATGAGGTGGATGACGGCGGAAATGATGGCGGCGCTTCTTGCTGGGCATCTGGCGAGGACTCTCTCCAGCTCGAGTGCGTGTTGCTCAGATAGTAATGTTGCTTCAAAGAGGGTGTCTCCCTCAATACGATCAATGACGGTGAAGTAAAGAGAGGATGCAAGCGAGGAGTCGGTATCCTCTGCAGATGAGGGGTCGGAGATAGATGAGGCAAGGGAGGAATTTTCATCAAGGATAAATTGTTCTTCAGGGTGAGGGAGTTGGTTTGGGGGGAAGGTCATTGAGCTTAGGTTAGGAGGAAGAGTGGACATGCTACTTGGTGGGTTGATGGTATTCAAGCAAGTTTCGTCCTCTTTTTATACGCTTTGAGAAGCATCTGGGAATTTTCTAGGTCAGCTTCCTTGACCCACTCGTTGCTGGCAGAAGAGTATCCTTTCCAGGATACTAGATAGCGGCGGCGTGCCGCTGGTCCCTTGTGCGCAAGAATTGCCTTGACTTTGTACTCCTCAACCCCATTGATAATGTCAGGTGAGGGTTTGATGAAATTCAGACCGTGGATCTCTGTCTCCCGATAGGACGATAATTCAGATGCATGGAACGTGGGGTGGACTTTCCACTGTTCCGGGAGCTGGAGTGTGAAGGTGATGGGAGATAGCACCTTGGTAATGGTAAAGGGACCATGCCACTTTGGCGCCAGCTTCTTTGAGGGTAGGTGTGTTAACAGGTGTTCCACTGACAACCAAACCTTGTCTCCTATCTTCCATGGTTCATACTTCTTCCTATGCAATCTTTCAGCCATTCGTTGCATAGCGATGTTGTGGCAAGACACCGCTTCTTCTCTCATTTTCTGAAGGTTGGTGATGCGGTCTTCGGCCGCAGGGATGTCAGTAGGTGGGAAGGCATAGGGAATGCCTCTGGGCTCATAGCCCATCATCAGGAAGAACGGGGATGTGTTCCGTGCATTGTGCTTTCGGTGGTTGTGCACGAATTCTGCCATGGGTAAGTGCTGTACCCAGGTCTCAGGGTTTGATCGGCAGTAGATTTGGAGGTAAGTTTCGATCTCCTGGTTTAATCTCTCTGTTTGCCCATCTGTCTGCGGATGATATGCGGTGGATAATGCAACTTTGTAGTCTAGTAGTCTTCCGAGTTCCTTGGAGAACTTCGATGCGAATTGCAGTCCACAATCTGAAATGAGCTTGTCATGGAGCCCAAAGTGCTGGAAAACTTTCTTGAAAAATAGTTGCGCCACCCCTTCGGAGGTGATGTTCTTCTTGCAAGGTGAAATAATTACCCCCTTTGTAAGTCTGTGGTCTACCACGACCATCATAGAATCATAACCACCGCTCTCCGGGAGGTCGGTGATCAGGTCGATGGATAGCTGGAAAAAGGGGCGTACACCGGAAGAGCTGATAGGTTTCAGGGGAGGGGTGGTGGGGTGAGTGTCAGATTTCATCTGCTGGCACATGGCACATCCTTTGACATATTTCCTAATAAAGGTGCCCATCTGGGGCCACCAGTAGTCACGTTTGACTAGTTCTTCAGTCTTGAATTGGCCGGGATGTCCGGCAGTCGGGTGATCATGGTGAAGCTGTAAGATGCGGCTTCGGAGTGCAGGGGGTGCATAGGCGCGGTTCTTGTACTGCAAGATACCATTGGTGAATTTCCAGTCAGATAAAGCTGACTTCATGGGGGGTAGGCAAAGCCCATCTAAGGCATCACTGGCAGTCTTGATGATGGGATCTGCCGTGGGGTCATCGGCTTTCAATGCCACTTCTAGTTCTATGTCGATTAATCGAACAAACATCTCATCAGGTAACAGAACGACGTTCTGGTTGTCTGTCTTGGTAGGATGATGATCAGGACGGTGTGATAAAGTGTCGGGGACAGCGAGTTTCGTTCCTGCGACATGGTGGAACTCGAGATCAAACTCGTTGAGAGTGAGCTGCCAACGCACTTGGTGGCAGGTCAATTGCTGAGCGGACCTAAAATATAGCAAGTTCATGTGGTCTGTGAATACAATTACTGGGTGTCCATGTCCTTCGAGATAATGTCTCCATGCTGTCAAAGCATGGATGACAGCCAGTAATTCTCTGTCATAGATCTGATAATTTCGTTCAGCTGCATTGAGGGATGCAGAAAGATAGGTGCAAGGGTGGTAGGTGCTGTTTTCATCGGTCTGTAGTAGCACTGCTCCAGTTGCTACCAGGGAGGTGTCAGTTGCAATAGCGAATTGCTTTGCAGGATTGGGGTTTCTAAGGACAGGTTCCGTCATAAAGCACTTTCTGAGTGCTTGGAAACTGCTTTCTTCTACATCAGTCCAGCTGAATGGCTGGGTCTTCTTCATCAGGTTATTCAGCGGTTTTGCGATATCAGAGAAATGTGGGATAAAATGCTGGTAAAAATTGCAGAATCCGAGGAACGACCGTACATCCGTGACTGTTTTTGGTGTCGGCCAGTCTGCAATGCCCTTGAGTTTGGTGGGGTCCATCGCGATTTGTCCGGGTCTGATTATCATTCCGAGGTAGTCGACTTCTTGTATGTTGAAGAGGCATTTTTCCGCTTTCAGGAAAAGTTTTTCTTTTCTTAAGATGTCCAATATCCGACGGGTCCATTTGTGGTGTTCTTCCAAATTCTTCGAGAATATCAGGATGTCATCCATGTAGACGATGAGCCATCCTTTGTTCAGCTCCTGTTGGAATGTCTGATTCATGTAGGCCTGGAAAGTACCGGGGGAGTTGTAAAGACCAAAGAACATGACATTCAGCTCAAAGAGTCCGAATTCAGTGGTAAATGCCGCCTTCCATCTATCTTCAGGGTGGATCCGAATGTTGTTATAACCGGATCGGACATCCATCTTGGTGAAGTACTTTGCATCACGAAGTTTTGCTAAGAGTGGCGGGATGAGAGGAAGGGGGTATGCATTCTTGATCGTCCATTCATTAATATACCGGTAGTCTTGACAAGGCCGTAGAGATCCGTCTTTCTTTCCAACGAAGAAGAAACCGCTTGACTGGGGTGATTTTGATGGTGAGATGAATTCCTTTTTCACATGTTCATTGATAAATGCCTTAACCGCTGTTCTTTCCTTTTCAGATAATGGATAGAGTTTGGATGATTTCAGGATGTATCCAGGTTTCGTTTCGATCCTGTGGTCAATACCCGGTCGGTGAGGTGGCATGGAGTTAAGACCGTCTTTGGCAAATAGGTCGGCGAAGTCGTGAAGGTAAGAAGGGACTAATTCTTCGAATGTCTCCTTCTTTTTCTCAATCTCACCTTCCATGGCTAATTCCTGAGACTTGTTACTAGTCTTCAGGTATTCTGGAAGTGATAGGGGTTTTGCCATTTTCTTGGTTTCAAAGGCCGATGTACCGTCGCGGGTGAGGGGAGTGTCCAAATCCAAATTCTCTATCAGGCGTACTGCAGTGGTGTCCTGGGAGTATTCAATGAGGAATTCATCGTCGGTAAGGGGAAAAGAGGCCAAATCTTCAACTTTTGGTGTGAAGTTATCTTTTACCCATGCATCATGTTTCTGATCAAAGTTCAGGATGTCGAATCCCTCATCTTCTTCGTCGGGGTCAGGGTTCAACTGTGGAACAGGTTCATCTTCATCGGGAATTTCCTCGATGGAGGCATGGAATTCTTCCTTCTTCTGAACAACAGGTTCAGGAGTCGGCGCCTTCTTGGGGTGCAGGATGTTCTTGGGGGCCTTCCTTGGGTAAGGCTTCGGTTTCTTGAAAAGTGGCTTGAAGCCTGCTTTCTGTCTTTCCTCATCTAGCCATTCTTCTACCTCCCAGGATCGGGGTGTTTCATCCAGGGTAAGATGGCTTTCTGCCCAATTGATGGTTGGGTTCATGGCTTGCAGCCAAGGGAATCCAAGGAGAATATGGTCCTTGGTTCGGAGTCGGGTCACGTTGAACTTTCCATACATGACTCTTTTATCGATCTTGATTCCGAGATTGACATATTCTTGGATCTTCCCATCCTTGCAATCACTGCCGTCGGCTGTGACCATAGTGAAGGGTTTCAATAATTTCTTGGTGCGAATATTGTGTTTCTCAATAAATTCACAGCTGATGAATGACCCAGCGGCGCCGGAGTCAACGACAACGGATGTTTCGACTGGTTGTGCACGTTTAGTTGGAATAAGAGTGGCAGGGACACGTAATTCTTCTTTATTTCCAACACAATGTGCAGTGTGAACTGGGATAGGAGGCGCTGGCATCGACACAGACCTCCATTCTAAAAATCCTTCTTCTTTGTCATCCTATGGGTATCCATAGGTTCATCGTCCGATTCTTCTTCTTTGTGCTTGGTCTCTCTGACCGGTTTCTTCTCTCTAGGGTGATATTCCCTATCATTGGCTCTGTGGCCAGTCTGGTGGCATATGAAGCATTTGCCGGCTTTCATTTTGGACCTTTCTCTTTCTGAGAGGCGGTCAACCTCCATGGCGTCTCTGTCTCCTCTTGGTTGGTACCTTTCAGGTCCAAACCTCTTCTTCTTCTTCTGGTTCTGGTTCTGGTTCTTGGGCCTTAGCGCCAAGATCTGCTGGTAGGCGTTATCCAGCCAAATTCAGTTGAGCAAGCAGGTAATTATGCTCGCCAATGCATCTATGCTGCCCAGCACCAAAAGGTTGGTACGGGCTCTCAGTGCCTTCACTTACAGCACCAAAATCTTCTCGCCGTTCTTGTTGAAGTAAGTCTCGAACACCTGAGCAGTAACACTCTCGGGATCATCTAACTGTGTCGGTCCCACCTTATGGGGGTTAGCCCAGATACAGTGGTCAACCTAGCTGCAACAGTAGAAGCAAGCTCATAGTAGCCCTTTGGGACAACATAAGCACCATCTTTGGAGGGAGTGGTGAGAGTCACCAGAATCGGGACATCAGAAAGAACGTAGTGTTATAATGCTGTGAATAGGCAGGGGAGCATCTCGGGAATGATGGAATCAAGAACCGGTGAATCAAGCGATAAAATGGCATGGTGGTGCTTCTATCGATAGATCTTTAAGAATCAGTTTCGCCGACTGGAAAACCCGTGATAAACTCACAAGTTGAGATTTACTCGTTCACCTCAACAAGCTCTTTCTTGACTTCATCAATGTCCATCGCCCACCTATCTCTTCTTGTCTCCGCCTCTCCCTTTCCATGTGTTCTTTCTCCCTTTCCTGACCTAGAACAGTTTTCAGGTTCTTGGTTCAATGATTCATATTTTTGGTGTAGTTTGGACTCTTGAACGGACGAGGGCTGTGCAGGTATGACAGCTGCTCGGAGAGAGTCTGATACTCTGTATTGAGCGACCAGTGGAGGCTTGCGAGGTCGTTGTGCATCCGGGTTGTTGAAGTAGTCGACTTGCTCCTAGTACTTAAAGTGCTTCCCTATAATAATGATGAGTGTATGTTAGCCATCGGTAACGAAAGACCTGCTGGACTTGGACGTTGTGAGCAAGGTGAAGTAGACAACCAGGTCGCAAAACATCGTCAGACCTAGATTTGTCTGTCATGTGATGCGTCAATTTAAGTATTATGCTGCTCATTTTAGCTGAAAAGAGCTGGATATAAGGAGAGTATATAAGCGTAAGGGGGGGTATAATGAAAACAAAAATTCTAGTACTGGTATACGTAGATAGTAAGTTATGAATCAAAAAGACAACATGTCGTCGTCGTCATCGTCATCCTCGTCTGCCTCCTCATTTATGTCCTCACCAACCTCCATCCCCTCCTCGTCCAGGTCACTTTGGACGCTAGACTCTTCATCATTGTCACACTCCAGCTCTTGATCTTCTTTGTCACCTTCATCTTCCTCCCCTCCTCCATCCCCACCGACATATGATGAGACTGAATATCGCTCTCCCGCTCATCGTCCTCATTTGCTTCCAATCCTGCACTATCCATGAAGTCCGCATTGGCACAATCTCTTGCTAGTTCGCGCAGAACAGTACGATGTCCGATACCATAGTGCGTATAACACATAAACATGTCCCAGTCGATGAATCTGAATGTTAACAGTCAGAGTGAGGACAAAAGGACGAAACAGTGCACTTACATGCCAACGTAATATGCTTCCCAGTATTCCAATTCACCGCATTGTCGTGCAAATGACTTTCCGTGGCGAAGAGAGGTCGTTCCGCGGTGAGAAGCAAACACGGGAATCAAATACGCGCTCCTGATGACCTGGCTAGGATCAAGAAAGCCAAACACATCGCGATCAGAATCTTCGACAAACGCGAGCTTTGGAAGTCGAGCGTAGTTTATCCCTGAATGGTGGTCGGTCAAGGGCGCCATCCATCTGACATGAAGGACCTCGATTTGGTGCCTCTTTGTTGGACCTTCGATATCGAGCATTACATCCATGTAGTAAATGCCCAGAACATGGGCATACCAATATGGATGTCAGGGCCTTGTCTCCCCAGATAAGACCATGATGTTGGTGTACGTCCGAGGATTGATTGTATCATACTCGCACCGAAGGTCGTAAGTCATATAACGAATCTGTCAAATGGAAGTATCATACACCAGCAAAACTGATAATGTACATAACATACCTGCATTGTTTGGATGGAGTAGAGCCTGTTATTCGAGATTATGACCGAATTGCACTCGGCATCTGTGAAAGTATGGTCACAATAGCTGACATGTAAGCTTCGAAGACGATATAATATATGGTCTTTGAGTTTGGGTATGAACTCCTGCATAATATGTCAGATAAGATGAACATCAGGAGAGCAACACCTACTGCCACAGCTGGATCATTATCATGATCTTGAAGAAAACTGAACAGATCCAATGGGTTATTGTGGCAAAGTGTTGGTATATAATGGTGATCCTTCAAACCGACAGGCAATTCAACCAGTGGCTGTTTTGTAGAGTGCAAATTATGTCCTGCCACTCGCCGAAGGACTCGACAACGACCTTCATGCTTAGCAAGTTGAGCTGGTGTGTCGAGTTTGCTGATCAACGGATAGAATGCTTTAAGGGCTCTATGAGCCAACTTCCCCTGACCGTGAATCAATTGGAATGTAAAGAAAACATAGAGATTAACGTACGATTTGCGACGTAAAAGAGTCTGTGGTCCTGAAGAGCTTGATTGAGTGTAGATAATCTCCCATAGTGTGAAACTTGTAAGTGTTCATGTTAAATTTCTTACCCTTTCGGCAACCACTCCCAGCATCTGCGTTGTCGGCACCTGAGCATCCGTGGGCAGCCTTGCACTCACGAGCAGCCCTTTCTTTTGGTAATTCTACTGTGGTGAAGGCGGCACATGTGAGATCGCAGAATTTCCATAGCTGACAGGAAAGCCTCTTGAACGTCTGATCTAAAACTTTTAATGTGGTCTTGGAATGTAGCCTTAGTTTGGCGAGGGCGTGCCATTGGGCAAATCTGTACAGAAGTGTTTGTATGAGCGCGTCATGGTCTTCTGGGAAAAGTCCTTCGAAGACCGGCATAGCACACTAAGAAGGATTTAGATAGCACATGTCAATAACTGAACGAATAAAACAAACCTGCAAAATGTCCTCGAAGTCCCGTGCTGCAAGCCTTTTCATTTCGGAGGTGTTGTTTGCAAATTTGTGAATAACCCCATGACCATATGAAGGGATGTGGCGAAATCTAAATTAAACATTGTCACTTTGAGTCAGGAGAATGGCGTAGGACAAACCTATTGTCAAGAGTTGCGACCAGCCGGTCACCGCCAGGAAGGGCATAAAGCAGACGGATGAGGTGTGTAAATAGTGCTTTCCATGTACCTAGTTCGCATTCGTGCATGAAATCTACAATGAG
This sequence comes from Suillus bovinus, assembly GCF_016758785.1. Classification (NCBI taxonomy): domain Eukaryota; kingdom Fungi; phylum Basidiomycota; class Agaricomycetes; order Boletales; family Suillaceae; genus Suillus; species Suillus bovinus. The sequence continues at coordinate 575,046 of NW_024542070.1, forward strand.
CATGCAAAAGGCGTTAAATCCGAAGGGTCCTAGTTTTTCTACAAATGTGTTCTGGTTGAAAATCAGGTACTTAGTAGTCATGAGAGGACAAACTTCGAGAACACTCACCACGGTTGGCACCCAGGATCCTTTGCCAAGAGTCGACTGTACCTTTGAGCCATTGACGGTATTTCTCCCGCTATAGATGAAGCCATGGGCCATGGTTACACTCTCCAGACAGTAAGTTCGAAGATTAGCAAGGTGATCTTGCAGGTATCTAAACAGACCAAAGAGGTCAAACGAAGCCTTCGGCAGGAGACATCGTGGACATGGGCAAGAACCCATATCTTTGATTGTAGCTATTAAAACCCTGATGAAATGATTGGTATGTCAATGAAAAGAAATGAAAAAAATGAAAGAACTTTTCTGGATAATCAGCCGAGTAAGTGAAAATACATGGAAAGATCCTTCTATATACTCCATCTGAGCACAAGAGCACAATTCCATGGCGGTAAGCATGAAGGAATTCTGTATCCAGGAGATGATTCCAACATGCGTGAAACAAGTTGCGCCGACAATGCGTATGAAGCGCTGCCATGCCGCTTTTCGATATTTGATCTAAGGTGCTGAAGACGTCTTTAACACTATCCGGAAGCTAAAAATTCAATGTGAGAGAGACAACAGTGCGGGAGGCAATTCACCTACAGAAGGGAAAAAACCGACAAGATGACATGCGCCGGATTTTGGTGCTGAGCGCGTGTACTTCGTTAAATTTCCAAAGTATAAGTAAAGGGGCCACACTTTGGCCATTCTGAAAGTCGCAAGATGTGTTGCATCTGAAAAGAACATGAGTCCAGCAATAACATGGTCCAGCGAACAGCCAGGTTCTCTTGGCTGCCTATGTAAGTCATCCTGAGCATCTAACCAGGAGTCTGAGGTGTAGAGCTCATCAAACACGCATTCTTGATGGCCATCTAGGGGATATTTCCACACGCGCTGAAAAGGGAACTGATGGTATGCACTAGCTTGGATATCAGCGAACACAGAACGAATCACGGCAACCAGTGGGCGATAGTGGAAGCCAGGGATGGTAAATGACCTGGATGAGTCCTCCTTTGACCTCACAGGTATCTCGATCGTGATATCCGTCTCCCGCCAGTCATCCGGAAAGGTGATAGTCCCCTTTCCGCCGTTATCGTCCAACGCGCACAGACTCCTCCTTACCGAAAATCCATCCAGATCCTTGGGATTGAAATCCTCCGCCTGGACCACATCTTTAACAAGACATGATACCTCTGCCTCTGATTTGTGATGGCTACCAGAATTCATCCACATGATAAGACGGTAGATGGTCATGTTGGCGAAGGGATAGGGTGGTCCAGAGACCCCATGTGATGGGTCAAGTTCTTGAGTATTGTGCTCATTTGCAATTGTTGGACACATTGTAGCTAATAGCGAGGATGGAATGAATTTGTCAGGCTCAAATGAGGGGCGCCTAGGGTATTTTCGACCGAGTCCAATCGCAGTGAACGCCGTTTGAAGAGAGTTGTGCAATGTCAAAAGGACTCTTTGAATTCTGTGCTGTTGTGGATTGTCAATTTCTGGGAGAGTAGATGGGCCGTGTCCAGACGAATCAGAAAGGTTGGTATCTTTGTTGGCGGGCAGAAAGTCAACCAAAGATTTTGGGACCATAAGCGTGCCCTGCGAGGGATGTTGACCTGAGCCTACTAGTAATTCATAAAGTGGAGACATAACAAAGTGTCATGATGGCACACACCTGAAAAGCCTTCAGTGGCATCCTCCATGGCAGTATCCAAAACACCAAAGTCCTTGGATGCAGAAATCGAGGCACTTGCGTGAGTGGTACTGTCTTGGTTGACAGGCTCAGGTGGCAGGAATTCTGTCTGTATACAGTAGGCTATAGACTTCGAGGAATGAATCTTCACAGACCGGATAGGTGCGAGCTAAAGATTGAAAGGCATGTGAATCAACTCGGCTAGTAGTACGTAGATTAGTGGCTTACAGAATTGACACTGTTACTGCCAGTTGAGTTGAGCTGTGAGGTCAAATTTTGCGATGTCGACTCTCTTGCACGGCTCCACCTCTTCTTGGCAGCTAACTTGCTTTCTTTCTGGTAATACTTGCACGTAGTACGATGCCTGTTGAGTCCGCAAAAATCTGTCTCTCTCTCCCACGAGCAACGTAATGCACCACAGGACACCATTAGAAGGATGATGCTGATGAACAGAATTCCGGGCGGACGAAGTAGCCGCATTCCAGTACTATAGTGGCTGCCGCAATAGCAAAAAGACTGAGTGCTAGTATACAACCTGTTACTATACATCCTCATTTAGGCATCTCGTCAATAGTGCCATACAAATAGTGAAGTGTTTGACGTCCCTCGGCTCAGCCAAACCATAAAGAACCATAATTGAATGGCACGGAGCGAAGGACTCAAAAAGTGAAGTTCTTGATGACCTTGGCTGTTGGAGTCTCGAGCTACAAGAATGATATGCCAGTAGTGAACATTATATTATTGTCATCATCGAGGATACATTGTATGATCAAAATCCGGTACATAACAGTACATTCGAAGTGGTATTGAAAAAGAAGAAAAAAGGCCAGCTATGGTGAGAATTGGGCGATGACTGCATTGTTAAAATATAAAAGTAAGTGACGACTAGGAGGGAGCAGTGGCAGAATGGTTCAAGACTGCTACAAGTTTGGCACCCATCTAGTGTTGTATTCTGGCAATACAACTCTTGCCTTCTCAACTCTCTGTGCCCATAGATCTTCCTCGCGCTTCAGAAGTATCAATAGTTGGGTGTACTGTTGAACACGGTTGTGTGCTGCAACGTAACTTGCATATACGGTGTCAATGCTGAGTTGAATGAACAACCGATCCTGGTCATCTTCATCCCTATCAAGTCCGTCGAGAGACATCTACGTCAAACTACTCAGTGCTTGCGGATAAGTGAAAGAAAGGTATTCATACCAGATATGATTGTAATTCATTTTTGCGCTCAGCATTTTTTATGCTTGCACAGTTGTTGGGGAACCCCTTGCCGCCTCCATGAAGAGAGCCAAAAAGACCACAGGATGATGGGATTGATGACGAAGACATATTATGGACTAGTAGTATATATGGCCCAGAATAAATCATACCTTAAGTATGAGATTTTAATCAGAGTAGTGCGGTATCTAAAATTGTCGTTCACCAGCCACGCGTGTTCCAGTCTAACAGGTTTCCTTCAGGACTGTTGAAATTTCGGTCCTGCATCTATCGTGCGTAGCGACCAGAACATATGGTCATAGTGGAAAATTCAAACCATGATATATAAGGCAGGAGATCCTAATCGGGGCATGAGATTGAAGTAGATGTCCGGGTAGGAGACTGGTCCCGAAACTATAAAGCGACTTACCCTTCAAAGGCTGCTCAACAAGAAATGTCACTCAACTCTGACTGGGATTCACGTAGCATGGACTCCCGTCCATCTGATTTCAACGATGGAGCTGAAGCCATCTTGATGAACGCGAGCATCGAGATTGAAATTCCTACAGGAGACGATCAATCAAGGGGTTCTACCCCGGAAAGCCACAAGGACTGCCATGAATATTGTGCGTATGGGCAAGGCGTCCCTGTATATTCCTGTGGCTGCTATAGGTATAAAGAGATGGAAAGGTACAAAGTCCCCAAGCTCTCACCTCCAGACCTCGAACAGGTATGTCATAGATTTGCAGGTTTTACGAGAGTATTCTGATGGGTCTGATTTAGGCATCAGAATCTGGTGATGGTGACTTCGAAGATGTCGATGGATTAGGTCTAAAATGCAAAATACGTAACAAGAATGATGTGAGTACGCGCTCAATTTTTCATCGATCCTGTGAATGATGTACTCACTATCGTACGCAGACTGTGCATAGCGACATTACCAATGTGCGAGCAGCATCAGGGCCCGCCATGAAACTCCCACCATCGAAACGCAGGAACCTCGGCAGACAATCTGAATCGTTCAAAGGGGAATTGACTCAATCCCTAGGTAAGATCGCACAGGAATTTGTGGTCTTGGGTGGAGCTCTGGTTGGGATCAAAGAAGTCCTTGATAAGCAAAGCACAATTCTTCTTGCAATCTGCGAAGCCTTACCTAGTGTCACTAATCAGGAGGGGAATTCCGGATGTTGAGCCTGTAGCGTAATTCAGTAAATGGTAACCTGATGATCGTTTTTGCCTTGTTGCAGACTGAAAAAGAGAATTCTCTACTATGAAACACTGCAGAACGACGAACACCTCGGGGGGAGTGTTTTGCATCAATTGTCAGGTCCTGGTGATTACATATACCTGCACAATTGCGCCTTTGTGATCCATCCCTCGAATGCCTACAAGACAAGTATGAGCGCCTACGTGAAATACAAGGGTCTAGGTTCCATTCGGACTGATGTCCAGGTGACGTCTGTCGCATAGATCATGTCAGTCGTGAGATGAGGCAATCAGAAATAGGTCTGTGGATTTTAGCTTGGAGGAACGCATACACTCGAAGCGTCCACTGAGCACTTGACAATACCATCTGTTATGATCTGTCAGAGGCTACCAGAGCAATACTTAAATATACTCCTACAATACACAGTCACTAGTGCCTCCAAGTAGTGGTTCACTATTCTCGACAAACTTTCGACAAACTCCATATTTCGGTCATGCTACATTCAACAAATTTGCACCAGGAGAAGGAAAAGAAACAGTAGGGACGAACATACGACCACCATTCATTCAGATTGGGAGCAAGAAGAACATTTCCCATTGTATTGGTTCCTGGACACCCCAACGATCGAGGACATGTGCCTGTCAGTCCGTCGGCCATGCGAAAAGGGGCACAAGTGGTGTGACACTAGAGTTAAAAGGGAGATGTGAGATAATGACACTACAAACATGAGTTTTGCGACTGGCTGCCAATGAAAGTGGTGCGTACTCAGCACCCAGAGACTCATTCAGAGCATAGACACCATATGCCATGCTGACAATATACATTCCTATAAACTCCTATAAAGCTGAATCTTAAAAGTAAATGTCCACGGACCAGTCCCAAGAATATTCTTTGTTGAGCCGAAAATGACGTCTCTGACGCCAGAATTGCTGTGAGGGTGCAGGTGTTGAAATGGGCATAGGAGTTGAATGGGGATTCTCACAAGTGAGTCGAAATGTTCATGCTCAATACTGTAAGACTTACCATGTCTAATGCAAACCATCAACATGATGTTTGCATACATGAGATCACGCCTCGTACCTTATCATGTGAGCTGAAAGTTTCTAGTGGTGTTCAACGTATGTTCCTCAAAACTCGGCAAGCTCGGTAAATGTCAGTTAATTGTAGCTCAGTTCGGCATCATTGTCGGACTTCAAAATGAGACTTGATATGGAGTCAACACAAGAGGCGTGCAAAAGGGAAATGCCAAACATACAGCCCACCATTAGATAAGCTTTTAAACCTTAATACACAGCCACTTGAAGTTGCCAGCAGACCGTTCTGAGTTCCTCGATAGCGGCATCAGAAGTTAGTAGAATCATTCACTGAAGACCAAGAGGGGGGAGTTTTTGCTAGCGTAGAACACATCTTGATAGTTAAATTAATGAAAAATGCGTGTTAAAGGGCGCTGCTCACTAAAATCCAGTATTTTGGATGTCATGTGTGAGAACATGTGACTTCGATATCAAGTCACGTCTGATATCAATAACGCGCGTCTTATTACAACTCTTATGCCCTCTCTGTCCTGTCGGCCCACCAACTCTCATTTGCAAAGACACACTTTTATTCATTATGTATTCTAACACTCGTCCATCGCATGCAGGCCGGTTCCCATTAATTTACGACACTTCAGCCCCCAGCATCAGTAACGACTCACACGAAATTTCACAACACGAATCAGATTACACGTCTCATAGCATGAATAATTCTGATTCATCTGGACATTTTCCTACAAGCCTGCAAAATGTACTCGCATTGTTTGTGCTTTACTTCAGCAGCCTACCACCTCACTTGCTTGATGTTCTCTTCGTTTGCATTCATTTTGTATCACTACTTTCTTGTATTGCTCATTATGTCTCTATTGCTTCAGAACAAATGCTTTCTATTAGTTCGTCTGTACTCTACAGCGTGCACTGGAAGCTACAGTAGTTCTCGTTGTTGTGTACTCGCGCCATTCCCTTGCAATCAATTGTTAACATTGTTTTTGTCTTATGCGTCCGGATGAAAATGATCGAATGGTCACCATATATGGATATATTGGCGTTACTGTCACTGTGACAGAGGGGTGGGGGGGGGGCTTCCGAAGTTGCGAGAGGTGTATATCCTATATTGCAAATTTGCACACCTCTTGAGTCAACATCATGATGATAACGACAATAGTGTACATGTATATGCAGATAATACAACAATAACAATGTTTACAGGAGACTGGAATTCATTGAGATAATAAATGAACAAATCTTTGCATGCCCCGGCTTGCAATGGAGAAAGCCGAAACATCGACACTTTGCTTACCATAAGCAAAAACCTTAATCTCAGCCACTTTGGTGTTATATCATCTCGTTCAACATCTGAACTTCTCAACAGCACTTTCAAATCTTCGTAAAATCTTTTGATAACCTGGGGGAAGTGATGGTCATAGGTACCTTAGAGTAATTCTAGCTACCTGTATTAATAAATTCTATATGCTATAGCTGATTTCTCCTGCAAAGTGAACTTTTTTTCAGCTGCATGTGATGATCAATTAATGAGATGATACATGTTATTGACATATGTATCACTATGTCATCTATATCCCTCACCACCAGTAGTGTTTCCACAATGATGAAAGACGATCAAAGGCATTTGGATGGGTCATGGGAAAGGAGTAAGTGTTGTCACAGATGACCTTGGATGCGAGCATGAAAGTGGATATGAAAAGATGGTGACCTGAAGATCCAGCAGTGGGAAAGGAGTGAGTGTTGTTACAGATGACTTTGGATGTGAGTATGAAAGCGGATATGAAAAGACAGTGACATGAAGATCCAGCAGTGGGGAAGGAGTGAGTGTCATCACAGATGACCTTGGATGCGAGCATGAAAGCGAATATGAAAAGACGGTGACCTGAAGATCCCTGAGCAGTGGGAAAGAAGTGAGTGTTGTCACAGATGACCTTGGATGTGAGCATGAAAATGGATATGAACAGACAGTCACCTGAAGATCCAGTAGACCAGCAATCTGATCTGTACCTGCTCAGGGATCTTCAGGTCACCGTCTTTGGTGTCTGCTTTCATGCTCGCATCCAAGGTCATCTGGAATGACACTCACTCCTTCCTCATTGCTCAGGGATCTTCAGGTCACCGTCTTTTCATATTTGCTTTCATACTCACATCCAAGGTCATCTGTGACAACACTTACTCCTTCCCCACTGCTGGATCTTGATGTCACTGTCTTTTCATATCCACTTTCATGCTTGCATCAAAGGTCATCTGTGACGACACTCACTTCTTCCCCACTGCTCAGGGATCTTCAGGTCACCGTCTTTTCATATCTGCTTTCATGCTTGCATCCAAGGTCATCTGTGACGACAGTTATTCCTTCCTCACTGCTGAATCTTCAGGTCACCATCTTTTCATATCCACTTTCATGCTTGCATCCAAGGTCATCTGTGACGACAGTTATTCCTTCCCCACTGCTGAATCTTCAGGTCACCGTCTTTTCATATCCGCTTTCATGCTCTCATCCAAGCATCAGGAAATCACTGGGTTCCTTTTTGTTTCTTAAACTACTTAAAAATAGCACTAAGGCAGTCAACGCAGTTAAGGAATATAAGGCACTGTTTTTAAACCTTTAACTAAGGACCTAAGCTAAATCTAAGGCGGTCAAGGAGGTCAAGGAGGTCAAGGCAGTCAAGGCGGTCAAGGCAGCGAAGGCACAACAATGAGATTAAGGCTACTACTAGTACTCAGTGCACAAAAATTTTATAGTTTATTTACATTTATTATCGTTCCAATTACTCGAAAATAAGTGCGTGTCCAGCAACAATATCAACTGCTATACTTGAATGAAAAAAAACAGTAAGTTTTTATTTACTACTACTCTAGTGATGTCAATTGTTGATTGATGAGATGCTAGTATGCTATATGACTCCGAAATCCGCTTGTCGTAGGCAAGGAAGGAGGCACCAGTGGGATGACTTGACAGCTTGTATAGAGGCTGCAATCATGGCTGAGGCGACTGCAAAGGTAGCAGAGGCAAGAGCAGGAGGGACAGATGTGAAGCTGGGGCTTTGGAAGAGGATGAAAAGGTGGCTGTCGTGCAGGAAATGAGACGGAACATGTCGCATGTAGGGTGAGCATTATGTCTTGTAATTTTAACTAAAACTTACCTTGATGGTTCCATGGTGGGCAGTAATTGACAGCGGAAAGGCGAGTGCTGATCTACAGCACAATGGGAAGGGTGTTATGTTGTTGGATACTGGTGTGGATGGTGGGCAGTAGTTGGGTGGAGGGAAGGTGACTGTGGAGGGACAGATAATGAGAATTGAGGCCATCTGATGAATTCTCATAGAGGATGGTATTACTGGCACTGGCTCGTGTTTTGGTATACCTGGAGACGATGAAGCTGAAACAATGCATGCAGCGCAGTCCTCCATGCCCAGGAGTGTTGGGGTGATGCCATTGACACTAGAGATGTCGATGTTGAATAACTTGGTGATGGCATATCCGGCTGGAAGATCTGTGTGGCTTTTGAATAATGTGATGAAGGTTAACAGGCAGATAATGAGGATTAAGGCCGTCAGCCTGATGAAATATGAATTCTCATAGAAGATGGTGGTACTAGCTCGTGTTTTGGTATACCTGGAGACGATGAAGCTGAGACGATGCGTACAGTACAGTTCTCCATGCCTGGGAGTGCTGGGGTGATGCTGTTGATGCTAGAGACATTGATGCTGAATAACTTGGTGATGGCATATCCAGCTGGAAGATTTGTGTGGCGTTCTGATAATGCGATGAAGGTTGACAGGCAGATAATAAGGATGAAGGCCGTCAGCCTGATGAAATATGAGTTCTCATAGAAGACGGTGGTACTGGCACTAGCTCGTGTTTTGGTATACCTGGAGACAATGAAGCTGAGACAATGTGTGCAGTACAGTCCTCCATGCCTGGGAGTGTTGGGGTGATGCTGTTGACACTAGAGACGTCAATGTTGAATAACTTGGTGATGGCATATCCAGCATTGTGGGTGGTGGTCAATGTGGAAGATTTGCGTGGTGTTCTGAATAATGCGATGAAGGTTGGCAGGCAAATAATGAGGATTAAGGCCATCTGCCTGATGGAATATGAATTCTTGTAGAAGACAGTGGTACTGGCACTGGCTCATGTTTTGGTATACCTGTAGACGATGAAGCTGAGACAATGCGTGCAGTACAATCCTCCATGCCCGGGAGTGCTGGGGTGATGCCATTGATGCTAGAGACGTCGATGTTGAATAACTTGGTGATGGCATATCTGGCTGGAAGATTTGCATGATGTTCTGATAATGTGATGAAGGTTGACAGGCAGATAATGAGGATTAAGGCCATCTGCCTGGCGAAATATGAATTCTTGTAGAAGACGGTGGTCAATGTGGAAGACTTACGTGTCATTCTGAATGATGCAATGAAGGTTGACAGGCAGATAATGAGGATTAAGGCCATCTGCCTGGGTCACCTTTGCTGTACAGATAGAGCTCAGGCGGATCTTTCCTAAGAAACATGTGAGTTGGATATACACTGAAATCTACGCAGACAATTACATACCTTAAATCATGCTATCTCAAAAGAATGATGATCCGCATATTTATTGACGTAGTATGAGTTGAACATGTCATATGAGTCATGCAGACTGATGATAGGAATAAAGTCTGATCCATATACTGGAATGAGATGGGCAGCATGAAAAATGCTGTCGACATGAATAATAGAGACATCTGGAGTGTCATCATCATTTGTTGTGGGAGTGACAATGTACACGCCTGTGTCAGGATTACGTCCCTTGAGTACATGAGAATACCAATGAACAATGGTGCAGGGATAATGCGATGTCCGATTGCTGAAAGAGAAAAAGCACAAGACCCGTGCAACTGCAAGTCCACCCATATGAGAGTCTAAGTTGGTGCCCACATTAGCAAAGATGCAGTCGTTCCTGCGAGGGCCACCATGCCATGATGGTGTTGCCCGGATGTGCTCCTGGTGCATACCTCCAGTACCACTCAGATTGCTGGGTGCATAGAACAATGCTGCAGCAGAGTTAAAGATGGTCAACTTCCCCAAGAATAATTGAGCTGTCATGGGATCATATTTGGGAGGGTTGGGGTTGTCCAAATGTTGCTGGTCATGGATGAATTCTTGGATTATGAGAGGGAAGTGCAGAAGGTTGAGTTCAACGCCAAGTGTACAAACATCTCATACACAACCTAAGCATTATCAGAAAGGGTCAACAGGTGAATAAATTGACTCACGGGGTGTCACTGCAAGTTCGATGTGGGATTCTACTATGGTTGGTCCATCAAGAATGTCACCAGCATCTACCTCAATGGATTAATTTTGAGGTTCATGGAACTGGAGGCGCCCAGGGAGACGCTCAAGTGCCATATCCATGTCATCATTTGACTCACTGTCCTTGTGATCATTTGAACCTGTTTATGGATGTGAGTATGGTTAAACTGTCAGTTCAAAAGATCACATACACCTTTGGAGTTCTTGCAAAGCCTCAGATAAGCAAGAGCCGTGAAGCATGCCACGTGCCTCAAAATCCATGCATGCAGCTGCAAGTTTGTCTAGATGCTGGTTGGTCAGCAACATTTGACCAAGTGCCTTGAACCTGCTAGAGTGGTGCCAGGGTTCTTTCACGGCCTTTATGTGCTTAGATTCAGTAATGGAAGAACAAAGGCCATTGGGTGCCCCAAAAAGTCGAATGAGTAGTATGTAGTGACACAGAGAGTGTTGGCGTGGTAGTGAGAATGTCGTGACAGTACCAGTTGCTTTGAAGATCTCCTGGTATTTGTGGAAGTGGTCAAGGGCATCTTGGATTTGGACAAGGTCAGTTTCAGTAAGAGCTTTGCACTGTACAATATAACAGAAATCAAGGAATGCACCAAATGTGCACACCATGTCTTGAGGGACATGGCCCTCAATTGCAGCTAGGTACACCTGAATACGAGTCAGCTTGTACAGTGTTTGTAAGAAAAGACTACTGTGCACCTTCATCAAGGCCTTGGAGTCATCACCAGTCCACTGCTGAAATCCAGCAAAAATACAATAACTTACATACCTGCGGTCAATGTCATCCATAATTTTGGCTGCACAGCGAGCACCATGTGTGATATTTAGATAGTTTTCTACCCAGTCAACCAAGTGGTCCTTGAATGTTCCCTTGATTATCTGGTGTAAGAGATCTGGCAAGAGGAGCTCGTGGATGTCCACTCGAGGATAATCATTGGTGAATGGCTAGTGGTGTGAAGAGTGAGATTGAGCCCCAAGTTTGAGGAAACAACATACGACAAGATCACCAATAATACTGTACTCTTGCCAAACCTGTTTATATGTTAGCTGTTCAATGAGCAGCTCAGTGTGCACTTCATGTCAATGCAGACATGGTTGACCACCATCGAGGTCCTTGCTGTTTGCCAGACACCTATGAAAAAAATGAGTCGTTAAGAAACCAAAGAAAAAATAATCATACCGCGGACACCAGTTCTGCACAATGCCAGAGAGCAACACCTGCTCTGGATAATCAGCTATATAGGGACCTAAACCATATACCGTTCGTCGAAAGTGACAATCAGGGAAGTGCATGACATCAGGAGTTTCCATGAATGGTTTCACAGACTCGAAAATTTTGGCGAGTGACCGCTGGAAGAGTTGGTGTCAAAAGTTCCTGTAGTTAGTATCACTGTTGTGTTCCTTTGTAGCTAAATGAACAAAATGAGTATATAATTCAGGACAAATAATAGGTGTGGGTACCTACATTTTGGTATCGCAAGGAACCCGATGAGAACAATGCCTCTGCAATGTGCGCATCATACACTATTGTGGATATTGCCAATGGAAAGATATAGCGGGCGGTATTCTATTTGGCCTGTAGCAACAGATACAACTGTCTTGTCACTGCCAATAATCAATGGCACAAATGTTGAACCATAAGTCTCTTGGTTTTTGGCAATGAGGTCCTTCAAATGATTGTCAGTATGCTCTGAACATGAATATCTGAAAACATACCGCCTGGTTCCATGCCCAGTCACCTGACATCAAGTATTTCCAGTATTGTTTGTTGTTACTGGTGTAATCATGGTACAGTGAGTATTTGATGCCTCTGTCGAAGGCAGGGTTCACGAGCATGTTGTGAACAATTTGCAGTGGGTCTCTATACCATACATCATACTGTACATTCATCCATGGTGGCACATTTCATTTGGGTTTGATTCCATTGAAACACACCGAGAACATCTTCCAGGGGACATCCCCGAGTGGTGTCGCATCAATGGTGTTATGTTTTATCAGAGTTGCGGCCCATAAGTCGAGTAGAGTGTTGATTTGTTTGGCGGACATCTGGTTGCATTTAAATAGAAACTCTGCAGTCTTGAATTTGACCCTATCATTATATGGCATCCAGTCAGTTGATGGGGCATTTGTACGAGGCAGCGGGGGCACATCCTGGTTGATAAATGTACTGTTAACATCGCATTTGCATCCTAAGTCACGAAATAAATATATGAGCGACATAATATGAAAGACTCCTCAAAAACTTACTTACCAGTCATGTGTGGATGGAAAGTCTGAAACAAATGCCCCATGTCCACCCAAGTGCCTTCCTCAGGTACAAACCCTGCATCATCCTGCTTGTCGATACCCCAATTTTCCACTTGAGTGGGAGAATGTTCCCTTGGAGGCATAAAGCCGGGACCTGCAGGTGGAGCTGTTCAATTGAGTTCTTCCTGAGTTTGTGGGGGTAATGGATGCTTGGCATGTATGTGCTGAGTGAGGCCTGACTTGTTTCTGAAAACACGCTTGCAGTTCAGAAATTGACAAATGAGCCTGTTGATCCCCAGGGCCATGTTGACCAATGGACTTGAATGGGCTGGGCACCAAAAAATGGTGCATTAAGAGGTAATTTCAACTACTGCTATGTGTGTGAATTTTGTAAATTATGACACACTCAATTGAATAGAATGAAAAAAAAACTTACTTCATCACCTCCGAGCTTTCTACTGGCAGTCACATTCTTTCTACCTCAACAGCCTATAATGCCCCTTGCATTTCTGTAACATGTCTCGACCTGCGACGCGCCCTGGCAATGCTAATAAGCATCCTGGACAAGTAGTCCTTGATGCGAACTGAGTATCACGCCCAAAGGAAGTAGTTGCAGCTGAAAAAAACAAGAAGGCAGCAGAGAAATTATCCAAGGCTGCTGCCTTGAAGGATGCTCAAAAGCAAATTGCATCAAAGGAGGACGAGATGGCTGTTGAGCAACTGATTCAGCATGCCGTCCCCGGGCGACCTGTGCGACCAAAGCCAAAGCCCCATGCCCAGTGATGAAGAAACCAGCGTCGACCCTCAAGAGCGCAGCAGAGGCCGTCACCTCTACTGGGCATGAAATATGTAAGCATAACCTTTACGATATCCATGGCAGGGAGTGCTTACTGTTCAGTACAGCCATTGCGGGCCAAGAATTCAGCAACCCAAAACACCGATATCCAGAAGAAGAAGCATCCAGGTCTAAATCTTGCCTTCAAGGATGGCATCAATGCCAGTCGAAAGGTGTCAAACAGTGGTGTAACGGCTGTGAGCGTGACATGTGTTGGAAACACTGATGATGGGAAAATTTCCAAGTCAATGTAAGTTCCTAATTTGAATTATGATGTTGCTTCTATCAGAACTCACTCTTCATTATCTTGATTTGCTCTACTCATTCAAATGTAGGTCTGAGTCCCTCAGTAGCATACCTTCAGAGAGAGCGAAAGTAGGGAAATGGGCTAACAGCATGGCTGCAAAGTCCCAGCTGAAGCCATCAGTGCCACCAAATACTTGTAATGGTATGTACAGTTATATTTCAAGAAAACAACTAACATTGTTTTCAGCCGATCCAGGGTGGCTTGAGCTGTTTGATGACGACGACGACAATGTATCCGAAGATTTAGACTTCGACAATAACTTGACCAGGTGTCGTGGTGCACAGGTAAGCAAATTTGCTTGCAAACAGGATATACTAAAATTAAAGCAGGGTGTTGTACACATCTTTGAGGCCATCAATGGTGCACCAAGAGGAAGAAAGTGTGCCTTATTGGCCATCTCAGTGGAAGAACTTGAACCTGAGGAACAGTGCAAAATGCAGGAAGACCCGGAGGCTGATGAAGATGCTGAATATCAGGATGCAGAGGGTGATGTTCACATGATGGATGAGCAGGGCAACCTTAAGGTAAGTCGCCTAGTATTGGGTCTTCTAAGAATCACTTACTATGATTCCAGGATTCCATAGGTCTGCAAAACAATGAGTCGCAGTCGGCTCACAACTTCTGTAGGGTAGAGTTGACAGATGTATGCACAAGAATGCTGACATATTCCTGCAGATGTTGGTCGGTGTTGTGGAGACAGCCAATTCAAACAAGCCCATCAAAACTGAAACTGGACAATTGCCACGGTCTCGCAACATCAAGAAAGGAAAACTGAAGAATGTACACTTGCCTATTGGTGCATGGAACTCGGAATGGTGCTCAAAATTCATTCCAACAGTCATGTATTGGATTGGAAACAGCAACTTTTCGTGGACTATCCCTGACGACACACTCTCAAACCTTCTCCACAATATCTACTACTCAGTGTACAAGCAACCGGGAGACTTTGAGGTTGATGGCAGTAATGGCACCTTCAATGTGGTGAGTGAGTTTCTGTTCTGTGTTAGTAGTTGACCCGACTATATGTGCAGGTCTGTCAAAGGATCTCTGAGTGGCACAGAATTTTGGCTCGACTGCTACCACCATATTGATGGTGTTTTTTGCCTGGACTGATGAATACAAGATGCTGGAGACACGGAAAGCTTATTCAGAATATCAACTCAAAGACTCGCGCTTTGTTTACGAAGACCCAGATAGTGAAGATTCACCTGGAGCTTTCTTATCCGAGTTCATCTTGCATATATTTGCTGCACACCTTAATGTCATCCAAGGACACCAGTTAATAGACACGCTCGACATTGGCTTACCTGGATACCAGACAGCACTGGCGCTGACTACTGCCACTGTGAGTTTACTACCCCCTTTGTAAACTTTACTGACTAGTGATTTGCAGGCCGAACATGCACTTATTTTGGCTCGCGACGACCTCATCATAGAAAACACTTCAGACCATGGGAAACACAAGATTGCATTAACACTCAATCAAGCAACCAACAAAATGAGCAATACTGGTACCACTTTTTCTGCAGGTAATTGGGAGACTGACACGCTTGCTTACATGGAGTGGATCAAAGAGCTGCCCTTCAACCACGTGAAGGAGATTGTGGAGCGATCTCAACCATAGATGAGGTGGCCGTGCCACAAGACTCAAGACGAGGACACTATTATCGACAGTGAAAGCCATGTCCCCGTGAATCCACAAAAGCACATTCACATCTGTAATTTTTTCTTCTTTATCTCAATTTTCTCACTCTGATGTTATATATTTGACAGGATTTAATTGGCTACTAGTAGTAGTACATGCGCACTTGCTATTCCCCCCATATCATTAATCGCATATTACCAGTTCCTGCTCCCGCTATCATTGTCGCTTGTTGTGTTGCTTGTTTTCAGATACATTTTCATTCTTGGATATTTTCATAGGCCGCCTTGAACTTGTGGATTCACCTTAGCAGCCTTGAACTAGTGGATTCTCCTTAGCATACTTATTCTATGTGTCACAATAACAGTATTTTTGATCTCATTATCTTCCTTAGTTTAAGGAAATAGATCTCCTTGTTCTCCTTATTTTAAACTTGCCTTATTGTGCGAATTAAGGAAAATAAGGAGCAAATAAGGAACTCAGTGATTTCCTGATGGGGTCATCTGTGACAACACTTATTCCTTCCCCACTGCACAGGGATTTTCAGGTCACCGTCTTTTCATATCTGCTTTCATGCTTGCATCCAAGGTCATCTGTGACGACACTCCTTTCCCACTGCTCAGGGATCCTCAGGTCACTGTCTTTTCATATCCATGTTCATGCTCACATCCAAGGTCATCTGTGACGACACTCACTCCTTCCCCACTGCTCAGGGATCTTCATGTCACCGTCTTTTCATATCTGCTTTCATGCTCACATCCAAGGTCATCTGTAACGACACTCACTCCTTCCCCCCCACTCAGGTGAGTTTGCCTTCCCGACACTAATCAGTGTGCCAAGACCAGCACCATCAACTTACCCAAGCCATTGACTTCGGCCATCATGCCTCCTCAGCGCCGCACATCCATTGAATATGATTGTGGTGTGTGTGGAGCTCATAATGTTGATGCTATTCATTTGATGAGGCCTCAAAACCAGTGCAAAGCAATGCACACCAGAGCCCGCCGTGCCTACGAGAAGTGCGTACAGCTTCACGAAAAGCGTCTGGCAGCCAAAGTGCATGCAAAGGTGGAGAAATTAGCCTCTGTCACTGTGGCATCGCATCCAATGCCAACCACTCAAACACTCACAGGCCACACTACCAGTGGCAATCATAGCTATTGTAGGGACTTGGCGGATTTGGGCGAAGGTTCTGTGAGTATGGTGCATTTCAAGTTGGATTGCGCTGGGCGTACTGATTTTCATTATTTCCTATCAGTCCAAGTGCCCTTTTACTCCGAGTTATCCGGTCCCTGAGCCTCTACCAAGATTGACACCTCCACTCCCTCATACCCCATCATCCTTACTTGAACATAGGCATTGGCATGGGTACGGGTATGTCATGTAACCTTTTTTTTGTGACTTTGCTCCCAGTCAGTCACACCTCGGTCCATGTCATTAAACGACTCGCGACTCAACTCTCCTCCTGCTTTCACCACAAAGGGAACGACCAGGACTTGAATGAGGCTATCGTGCTTCACAGGGAAGTTCTGGCTTTGCTCCCGGTAGGTCACACATATCTGTTCTTGTTATTGCAGCTAACTTTGCTCCCAGTCGGTCACATGTCGGTCCGTATCATTAAACAACCTTGTGACTCACAACTCTCCTCCTGCTGTGACCATTGAGGGAATGACAAAGACTTGGATGGGGCTATCGCACTTCACAGCGACTCACTGGCTTTGCGCCTGGTCAGTCACACAGATCGGCCCCTTCATTACACAACATTGCGACTCGACTCTCCTCCTGCTTTTGCCACCGAGGCAACAATGAAGACTTAGATGAGGCTATCGCCCTTCTCATGGAATTGCTGGCCTTATGCCTGGTCAGTCACACAGATTGGTCCATGTCATTAAATAACCTCGCGACTCATGGATGAGGCTATCGCGTTTCACAGGGAACTGCTGGCTTTGCTCTCGGCCGGTCACACACATTGGTCTTTGTCATTAAACAAATCTTGCGAATTGACTCTCCACCCGCTTTGATCACCAAGGCCATCTTGATTACCTTACCATTCCAGGTGCGCATGTTTTTTCTTCTCTTTTACTACTATTTCTAACCTTGCGTTCATAGCTACGTCCGTCGATGTTGAGCGTGTTTTCTCCCATCATTGTTGGTGTTATGAGAGGAAAACGCACATGTGAGTATCTACTACTTCGTTCTTTGAGCTTCAAATACTCAGCCTCCTTCACCCAACCATGCAGCAGACATCCGTCCTTCGCTAATCCCACAAGCCAAGTTACAAGCTGGCCAGTCTATATCATCACCTTGTCTCAGAATGACCGCCTCCTTGTGAGTGCAACATCTGGCGCTCTGTCACCAAGGCACTTCATCCATCAATGTCAACATCAATCTCCACCCTTCTGCCATCACCCATCCCTCTTCTAATGTTGGTCGCATCATACAGACAATGGGGACAGAGAGCCTTCGATGAGGGGAAATCTGTGGGCTTCATGGGAGCTCTTCACGACGGACATCTGTCTCTTGGTGAGCACATCTGACACACTTCTTTTCTGAAGTCTAAAAATACCTCCTTACTAATCTCAAACCATGCGATTCAGTTCAGAGGTCACTGGCCAAAAATGAGCTCACAGTTCTTTCCATCTTTGTGAACCCACCCCAGTTTGCCCCGCATGAAGACCTCGCCACGTACCCTCGCACCTTACCAGGAGACCTGGAGCTCCTTACAGCACAGCAGGTTACTGTGGGCGAGACTGTGAGGAAAGCCTCTGCCATATTTCTACCCTCAGTCCAGGACATGTATCCATCTGGTATAAGCCAAGATGTTTCAACACAAAAGGGAGCGTTCGTCGAGATGAAGGGATACAGACATCAGATGGAAGGCGCAAGCAGGCCCTACAATATGCCAAGTCCGCGTGGTCGAACAGCGAATCCAAGGATCGGTGTGTTTCAAAAGCTGTCTCTGTCATCGACAAAGTAAAAGCACAGGCTGCCATAGATGCAGTGGATA
The DNA here is from genome assembly GCF_016758785.1 of Suillus bovinus. NCBI lineage: Eukaryota > Fungi > Basidiomycota > Agaricomycetes > Boletales > Suillaceae > Suillus > Suillus bovinus. The sequence continues at coordinate 593,605 of NW_024542070.1, forward strand.
TGCGGCTGGATTATATAGAGATGAATGATTCGGAGACATTCGACATCTTGGATGCGTCTTTGAACCATCAGTTGGCAGGAGATATACCTGTGATTCTGAGTGGTGCGCTATGGGTTTGGAAGACCAGGTTGATCGACAGTATCGTAGTTGGTGACCTCAAACGTATAATAAGATAGCTCACAAATAGATGCGAGTGTGGCACCTTCCGCAATCGTCAACCACCGTGACGATGGCCTGTGCACATCTGAGAGTGATGCTAACAAACAGCACTTTGCCATCCACCAGCTTTCGGCTACACCCTTTTACTCAGCAGGTAAACCGGTGAGTTCTTGCTGGGGATTATGCTGATTATGGTGCTTTTACATAGTCATATTTTGCTTTATATCACTTTATATTCCAATGCGATGAAAACCTTTCCTATATATAACAATATATGACAATATCTTCTTCTCACAGGTTCTCTGATGCACAGTAAAAGATGATTGATGAAGTGCTGAGCTCTGAGCCAGTGAGCCTACAGTACGTGAAACTCAAACCAAGACTCGGAGTGGTGCCTTAGTAATAATAGGAAGGTGAATCGTTAAACCAAGGTCAAAATATGTTTTGAACGTGTCCTTGATCTTGCACTAAGGTCCCTGCATTTGTTTTCCTTCGTAAGTTTTTGACCATGCCTAGGTCATCATACACCATGATTCGCCATGATTCATTATGAGCTGCTGTATCTTAGGCAAATTCAGGTCAACTCAAGTCTTAATTTGTTTTTGTCCAGTAGTGACCCCCAAAGAAAGCAGCCAAAGTCACGCAAGATTTACACTGGTGACAGCCAGCCGAACGTTGCCATGGCGGAGCTTTAAACGGATACTACAAATGGCTGTGACGACTTGTCTGACTCGGAGATAGCTGCCATCTGGGTCAGATGCACTGCTGAGCGCTGAGCGGGCTTAGAAATGGCAGCTGTGACCAACTGTGACAAAAGTGTTACTTGACGGGTGACGACTCAGCCGGGATGGATAGTATGTACTTTATTGCTACTTACTACACCTGCTTACTATAGCATGCTACGCCCCTCCATCTTCTTCAACACCTACCTTCAAGTTCCACCGAAAAAGTAAGTGTATTGGTTCTCCTTCAAGCTCGAGCCACGCTGATCCAAGCTTTTGCCCAGTGTTCGCAGTCTGTCGATCCTAGTTTGAGTTTGAGCCACGCCGATCCAAGCTGTTGCCTGGCATTTGCAGTGAGTGAGTCTGTCGATCCTCGTTCGAGTTTGAGCCATGCTGATCCAAGTTGTTGCCCGTGGTTTGCAGTGAGTGAGTCTCATGTTCCTCGTTCGAGTTTGAGCCACGCTGATCGAAGTCGTTGTCTGCCGCTCGCAGTGTGTCGATCCTCCTTTGAGTTCGAGTCATGCGGATCAATGCTTGCCTGTGCCTCCATTATCCTCATTCTGGCGTATTCCCTAAGGCCACTGATGCCGTGCGCGTTTCATTCGAACTGAGGGACAAAGAACATCATAAGACCTGCCCACGTAGTAAGTTCGGCTAATTCAATTTGCGATTCTAACCTCATATGCTCATTATACTCAATAAGATATGTTACATATTATAAACACGTGTTCGCAATTGCCACCACGCACATTTAAATACTTTGCCCTGGGATTCTGGTTACTCTACAACCTGCATTAGCAGGCGGTCCTCACAACAATTTTTCAACAATGCCAAAAGGTGCATTTTTTTCTCTTATCAATTCAAACATACTTACAATGTACTGTAGTACCTCCCCAGTGTTTTATTGAGGTTGCGTTCGACTCCTCGACTAACGTTATGTCTCAGTACAACCCGGGTCATCGGCAACAGTACAAACATGTTGCAGACAAGAATCAGCACGACCAGTGTTCATCCCATGGCAAGTTGTACAGCATTCTGTTCTACATGCCCACTCGGCCGGAGACTTTGCAACCAACAGCGGCGCCCACTCACCCTCCACTCATTCCACCATTACCATCATTTCCACCCCCCCAATCTCAACTACGACCGTCCCCACCATCACCATCCCCTGGCTTGCCTTCATCCTCGACATCATCATGTCAGCCGGCGTCAGACGAAAGCTCCGTTGAATATGATAAATTTGCTTGGCTGGTGTCCCAGCTGTCTGGCGTACAGTCGGACTTAACATGTCTTGACATGTGGAATCGTTACATAAACACTCACCGAACTGTTCCTGCGCATACTCCTGTCACACCGTCTCGATGTCCTCCCAGTCCTTTGTCTTCATGAAGCTGTCCCCATCTCCTAATGCCTCATTATCATCATGCCTGCATGAAATATATTGAGTTGAAAGATCTGCAATGACAAGTAAAATTCACTTACATCCCGAACAGCACCTCACCCTGTTCATTCTTCCAAGCTGACAATGCAAACACTCTCATCCTGCATTGCCTCCATATCTCCTTCAAAAAGTGCTCCATATATTCAGGTCCCTTCTTACGGGCGACCTGTGCTTGTATCTTGGGAGGAGGACAGTTGTTGGACCATTCTTCAGCAGTTTCTTTCGCCTTCTCCAACTTGTCGTCAGACAATTCAGCCATGACTCTCTTCACAGCCACCTCATAATGCTTGAACATACCAGGATCTCCTGGCTTTGCCCTGGACTCATCCTCAATCCTCTTCAGCACCTCTTCCCAATTCTGCTGGTTGATCACCATCCTAGGTGTCCATTTCCTCCCATACTTTATCATGTCCTTCCTTTCCTTCTTTTTCTTGTTGTTGAACAACCAAGTCTTGTACATCTGAGCATTGAAGGAAGTGTAAGACATTAAAAATTTTGTTTCGCATCGCAACAAGGATGTATCACCTGCTCCCTCTTTTTCCATTGCCCTTGGTCCACCTTTGGCGCAAACAACCTGGCAGGCCTGGCAATTGCAGTGAAAACTGCCCACTTCTTGCTCCTTTTCGCAGAAGTCCACTCAGGAAGGTAGTTCTTCAGCTCGGAAATTTTGGTTTCGGTGAGCTTCTGTGTCTGGGGTTGATGTGCCCTATGGCTTCCAGGAGACAAGTGAGTGGAATGACCTGATCTTGCCATGGTGACTCTGATTGGTGAATGTGCCGAGGGTAAGCAAGGCATAATTAATATTGGTTCGAAGTTCAACTTTGACCAAAGCCTAACAGTTGGTTAATCAACCCATATCGGACATGATGCCATTAATGGAAATAAATTTGTAATGAACAACCAATACTGCACAAACATAGCATTGGAATAACAATTTGTGCGACCTTCCTGAGCTAATGCTGTTCTTGCAACATTCAAAAATAAGATGAAGATAGGTCTATGCACTCCACTGCAAAAATCCCACAGGGTAGAAGCAAGGGGCAGCAAAGGTAGGAAAACTTGGGTCAAGGTCCCCCTTGCAAGCACAAGATGACATGCCTACAGGTCCATGCCTAACTCTCCCCCAGAATCACCAGCACTTCAGCCTGTTCCAGCACTACCTACTTGGGAAGACTGTCCTAATAATACTTATGAGCAAGACCAAGGCTCATTTGAGCCTTTGCAGCTTCCAAAAACAATGGCTGAATGTAAACTGTTGGAGTGTCATTCAAATCTTGCTAAATATAACAAATGCAGAGCCAGAATGACTACCTGAGGCAATCGCTCCCAAGGCAGGAATCATATCTGCATCACCTCCTGGATCGAGAAGCTCCTCCAGAAGATAGGAGATCTGTTGTCTGCAACCAGGATGGGGTCTACAAATGTCAAGATTGTCTTGGGGAGCCACTCTATTGCACGGGATGTTGCAGAAGTCAACATCATCGCAATCTTTTCCACTGGATCAGTCAATAGAATGGTCAATTCTTTGAGCAAAGTTGTCTCACTCATGTTAGACTCATCATACACCTTGGTCATGATGGCAAAGAATCTCCTGCACTCGCAAATAGGTGGGATTTGTTTGAAGGAGACGAACCCAAAGGCCAGCTTGAGCCTGAAGATCTACCATCTGTGTCGGGACCAGAGTTCCAGCCTAAGGAAAACACCATGATCATTGTCGACAAGTCCGGAGTTCATTGCCTCGAGGTTCAATGCTGTGATTGTCCAAATGCCATGAGTCCGGACATTCAAATGTTTCTACATGGACTTTTCCTAATAGCAGAGGATCTCATTCCACTGGAGATGTCCCTTTGCGAAGGGTAGGCAAATGATGCACTTCACAACCTCCACATTCACTTGTGCAACAAGGTAGTCCTATTCCGAATGACGGTCAGGCAAGCCAAATCTCAAGCCCTGAAAACTTGAGCTTGGTCGCAGGTGACGTCAGTGCAGCAGGCTGTCTTCCTGCATCCGAGTATATATACCAAGACCAGGACACAAATGATGAAACTTGACACAGAGCATGGCCAACTTCAGAAGTACAAACCCCTGCTTCACGAGCAGCTCAAAGTCAGCACTGCCATGGGTGATCCAAATGCCTGTGGTCCACGAAATGAATCCCTCGCTTGGTTCTGGTCTGTCGAGGTCGACATGTGTGGTCCAGATCAATCATGGAATGAGGAATGCTCGACATGTCCAACATTGAGCTGACCGGATGAATATGAAGTTTACCGAGTTCACTGGCTCCAGGCAAAGGCACTATGGGATCAATGGAAGGAAGAGCTGATGTTGGTCTAATTCAAGATGGATTGGACATGTAACTTTTCTTGTGGAAAGCAACCCAATGGGGCGACCGGATGCAGGAATCATTCATGAAATGACTTCCAGGTCATGCATGCTACTCCGGAAGGCAATCCCGAATGTATTCATTGCTGGTGCAGGATGTCCAGGCAGCGTTTCAACACCTGCAGACCGTTTTGATAGATTCCCGAGATGAATGAATGGTTTATTGCCGATGAGATATAACAACCATTTCGATATACAAATTTAGTTCCAGGAATTGGCTGGGTCAGCCCATGTTGGAGTTTGAAAAATTTATCCATCTATCAGTGGATGATATCTTCACATCTGAACCAACTGTCATTGTCATTGCCAGTGTGATACTCCTGCATCAGCCATGCCTGAATTATATCCTTCTCCTGCATCCACTTCTGAAAATCAGAATTCACTCAATGAGTACTGGCCCCTCACTCTCACTCCTGCAGACATTTCAGCTACTAAGTCGATGTCTGCATCACGCATCCATGCATCCATCTCCCAATATCAGGTGGAGGCTGCAAACAACAATCTTCCCCCTTTGGCTCGGATCAGGCACTTCAAAGCCAGGCTGCAATGGGAGATCACTGTAAGACCCTGACAACACTGGCGGTTAATGCTGACATCTTCCACAGACTTTTGTCACACCCATCCTCCAGTACCCAGCTGCCAGGAACATCATTTCGGTCATTCCCAGCCCTATTGCTCATATTCTTCATTTGATTCTCAGTCACACCTGGAATACAATTCTGGATCACATCTTTTCCTATCACATCTGTTTGTTTCATGACGTTGCAGATCCTGGAGATCCATCCCAGATTGTATCCGGCTATGATACTCCATGGTGGATGGGAGAAACTGCAATCCCAAACGAACCATGGCAATGGGATTGGGTGATGACTTGCTGTATCTTTCACTACCAGCATTGGCTAGTAAGATTCTTATTCCATTTCCTTGATTCATGACTGATCTGTTCTAGGATGGCATTGAGAATAATGGTCTGACAATCCTGGAGCAGGTGGATCATACCTCAGTTCCATCACTGATGGGACTGAGGTGGATTAGAGAACACCTCCTGACATTACTTGAGGAGCAACGTGAGGGCATCCGTGACAAGATGGCAGAGATGTCCACATCATCATACACCTGTGTCTGTCCTTCAGAGTCCATGTATACTTTCTCTGGTACGCATGCAAGAGAATCCTTGAATGAAGGATTACCAATCAACTCACATATGCACACTACAGGGTCTCGGCGCCAAAGTTCATGTTGTTTGGTGATGAACTCCTTGTTTCCATCTGTTTGATTGCCTGTTGATATAACAATGTTACAAGTCCAACCAGGACCTTTGGGCAGTTTGTTGAGTTTGTTTTGGAATGTGTAGTTGCTTGTATAGCTAGGCTGAGTTCACTTTTTTGTCTAGTAGGCAGTATTGTCTGAATTAGCAGATGCACACCAAGACATATTATTCCCTTACAATGCTGAGCTTGAGGAACTCATCAATTGTGGTCTTGTTGACTTGCTTTGCAAGTCCCTGTGCGAGGCCCCACTCATCTTCATCATCAAACAGTGCCCATGGATTCTCCTCCAGACCTGCATCAATCTGATCCTCCCAAATTCCTTTGAACACTGTCTTTCCAACTCCCAAAATGTCTGCTGCATGATATGAGAAGACTTTGCAAATTGTGTGGGTTCTTCATCTGCTACCTCTTCTACTCTTGCACATTTTGATTGTGGGCCAGAATCTGCCAGGGACTCCACATTGTCGGGCTCATATCTGAATATAGAAGGAAACTCATAGACAACATCTTCAGGTATGTCATAGTCATAGTTTGGAAGTGTCAATGTGTCTGAGGTCTTGGGTTGGCTATTTGACTGTCCAGATGATCAACGAGAAACACGGACCATGAGGTCCCATTGTTGGTGACATTTTGGAGTATTTTGAATGTGTAAGGTTACGTCTTTGTGTTGACTCAGCTTTTTGAGACAGAAGTTGCAGCGTGGTTTTTGCTTCATATATGACATCATTCAAGGAGACTTAGCACAAAGGTAGATTCTTTCTTATATATTTTGCACATTTACAATGGTTTCAGTGCAAAATCAGCATATGTCTTAGACTAACATCCCAACATGCTCTGTTGCAACTGTTGGGCAATTTCGGTATGACACATAAATTATTTTCTGTCATTTCTTTCCTCCCTCCTAAATTGTTTGGATCTACAGTGCACTATATCTTTCCCGCCAGAATGTCAGCAGTCAAACATGGAGCAGTCCACCATGATCGCCATCCTACCAAGAGGGCCCAATATATATGTAAGATGCCTCTGTTCTTTGTTTCGACATTGTATTGATTGGATTTAAAGCTGAGACTCTCGAGGATAAAGAGAATCGCCAGCACCAGCAGGCCACCAAAATCCAGGAACATCAAGAGAAGGCTCGTCAGAAGGCATCTAAGGCTGCCAAACATGAGGCTTACCAGCATACTAGATGCACTGGACTCTCCAATATGACACCACAAGGCTCTGCAGTGCCATTGGATACTGATCTTGGAGTAAGTTCATCACTCTTGAGAATAGTTAAAGTCTAATTACTTTGGTGTGCTTAGTTTGCCAGTCAAACAGCATGAGATGGTGGCAGCGCCAAAGTTTTGGAAGAGGATTTGCATGCTTCTTGCTGTGCTGCCTTGGTCTGCAATTTTGCCATTTGGGTGAGAAGTGCGTGCAACATAAAAGGGATCATGCCCTGATAAACCAGTTAACAAAATTTCAAGTGTTCAAGGGAAATATACTTACTGTACCACCAATATAATATTCATCATTCAAAGTAATATATACAGCAAATTCCCAATCAATCAATAGCCCATTGCTATCATTATATGATCATCGCATTGTAAAAACTACAGTCACAATGCAAAATGCTGTGTTCTACTGCCATGTGTTGGACTAGAATACAAGTAAATCAATGCAAGACTCGTGTACAATCAAATAAAACTTACTGATAGCAATATCTCTAATCACTCTCATGAAATCCTTCAGCATTCAAGACATATGAAAGGGGCAAGCACAGGAATTTATTATGAGGCAAACATGTGTATGATGAGTACAACCAGCACTGGAACACCAGGCATATTTAGCATGTTAATTTCATTCATAACTTTCTCCTCGCCACCCTGGACCCAGTGATCTTTGATGATGTATTCTTCTCCATCCAGACTAACCAGATAACAGACAGTTCCACGACCAACAAGGCTCTTAGTGGTAAAGAGAATCTTCAGGATAGTATAGATCTTGTCTTTGACACAGATCTGGCCATAGGGTTCTGTGGGCAATTGATGAGTGTGTGGGAAATGGGAAGGATAAGGTGTAGAGCTGAAGGTGGCATCAGCCCCCTGCCAAGGATCCTGAGATACAAGGTTCAACAAGGGAGCACTAGTGACCACAAGAGGTTGGAGCTGAATATGTGAGGAAGAGAAGGGGAGGGGGTAGGGAGCTCTTCTATCAGGCTTCGAGAAACTCAAGATTATCATTGAATATTGGCTCAAGTTCATTACAAGAAGGGAGTGTTGACTCGGCCTAATGATTAGCGGGCAGTTCCTGGAGATCCTCATACAATGCAGTGAGAGGCTCGCTGTCATGTTTGGCAGGGAGGGTAATACTCCAATTAATATAAGTAGGAGGGTTTTTGAATAGGTGATAATCAGGTATATTTGTACCTGGGGTGGCTTCACCTTTGATCTTGTCGTAGAATTGCTGTTTGAGTGCAGCTTTGCTTAACAGAAGGGTTCTGATTGTGCCGTTTCGCGTCAGAAACAGTTTGTGTCCTAAGGGGTAACCTGTACATGAATCACGCGGATATCACAGAGCTCTTTGTTGATCCTGCTACTGGCACTGAGATGCGCAAGAATGTGTTCATAATTTTTGCGCATGGTGACGCCTTACTTGTGAAGATACGGAAAGTGGCAGAATGCATGCGTCATTCACATTTCTGTTGTACAACTACTGACTCATCCTAGGGGTAGTGATCAGAACGCACGTCATCGCAAGTCTGAGAAGGGAGAGGACAAGGGGATGGGGGATTCATTGCAGAAGGAGACGACCAACCTTATATTCCTCATATCCCTCGACGGAGCAAGCATGGTGTTCAGTGCATTTGCATTTGCATGCACATTATTGTTGCTACTAACTGAAATAGTTCAATCATCTTTAGGATATGCTGTAGAATGCACTCACTCATTCTCTCGGACCCTGAACCCGAGTACCTTCGCCAACGCAATCCGAAACCTCGACGGATGCCCCGACACATAAACAAATGTCACTTCTCGATCCTGCGAACCTCTCGTCTCCCCCAACATCTCTGCATTCCTTGCTGTCACCTGCTTGGCTTTCCTGGCGTGTGCGATATGGACCTATTTTTGGACTTAACACACGTCCAAACATCACAAAGGTACAATGTACCGCCATTTGGGGTGCCATTTGTGTTGTATGTGAAGGATCTTGGGAACTAAGTCGTTTACTTGGATTGTCGATAATTGATCGATAATGTTTCTAAATTTAAATTACGCCAAAATTATCTACACAGGCTTGAGCCAGCTTGCAGCTACTTGCCGTGGCTGTATAAGCCGGACCGAGTTTCGATTACGTAAGCAGCGTGACTTGTGAGTTTCGGTCAAGCCCGAGAATCAGAGCCGGCTTTAGCCGGCGCTAGCTGTGGCAACACTAACATTGCCAGACAGACATTTAAATTTGCTAAACCATTACTACTGTGACAGGTCCTGGTATAAAGGATGTTTGTCACCTGTATCATAAGACGGGTCAGGAACTACTTGGAACATTTTAATTTGAAAACACGAGTTGTACAACAAACGGGAACAGTTGACAAGATAATAACATCAAAACAGCACAAAACGAAGTAATTGACGGCAGCCAACATTTGAAAAAGGTTCATGAAAAGCAATGTTGAACCTCGCTCGTTATCTCCTCATCGATCCTAAAACTTCTGGCGGTCTCATCGTATGTGACGACCCACGTGGTATGTTTATCGAGAGTACTGAGGTCTTGGTCGAAAAGACAGCTACTGTGAATTGGGCCCTTGATCAAGCCATTCTGCCGGTAGGTGCAAGCATTAATATAACCTCTCAGACGCGGAACAAATTCCACATTCAACGTCTGCCCGTGCTCCACGCCGTGCCAAACCAGAGCCGATGTGGGCACGTCCCCTTCCTGTTCAATGAAACCTGAACAATATATAGGGCGAGAAATTTCAAGATAGCAATTATACGTGCCAACGCCTATATCCTCCTTGGACGGTGAATTGTTTATACATTGAATATTTTTCTTCGGCACCGAGGGGTCGGTTTGGGGATCCTGGGGTTGTCTCGCAAACGGATATTGAGAAGGCAAGTAAGCGTACTTACGGAGAAATGGAATATTTGATTGTTCATGTTTAAAGTAGTAGATTGCCCGACCTAAGTAGCAGTCCATGAAACCAGCGGCAAATCCGTGAGTCCTTCCTACTCTCACCTGAACAGCAACCTCGGTCGAGGCACTTTGGATGATATCATGGGAAACAACAACTTTGGTGAACGCAAGTCTGAGAGGCACATTGTAAATTAGCTTTCCACATGGAGTTCGAATGACCCTTACTGTGATCGATATGTAATATGCGCGCGGTGGATGCCTGTCAGTATGAGTGTTTATTTAGATAGCACAAGGCACTGATAATGTTCACCCACCTGTATCCGTAGACGTCGAATGTGGAAGCTAAAATGGAGGGCCTTTTTCGATTCAAGTTCGGCATGCTTTGCAAACAGCTGACCGTCTGACACATTATTCGCCACTGCCATAAAGGGTACAAGTGACATACAAGGATCCGTTGCAGGTTTGACGGGGCTCGGGTATCAAGTCGTTTAGAGGGATCTGTAGTTGTTATGAGTAAAGTTATGAATCAGGAGGAAAGGGCCGCATCATATCCGCATGGCTCACGTTTTGAGGTCATCCTCGTAATTGTAGTACACGTTGACCCCAGATCCACAACCGGTATTAAGACAGTTCCGAATCGATGCATGGGGATGTGGCGGTATACATGATCCTGAGGACATCCAGAACAGATCGTCAAATGTGTTTTGGTGTCGAAAATCCAAAAGTCGGTTTCCTTGCACGGCCGATCCGAATTCGATTCTGCTCGCGTTCCGAAGAAGATATTTGATTCTTTAGCATGATGGATTACAGACATATTTTATACAAAGAGGTATTAGGTGGTGGAATGAAGCTGACATCCGACACGAGGGAGTGGCATGCGTAGGTGTGGTCGGCGGTGTTGTGCGCGTCCATGAGTTGCAGAAAGGGCGGTTCGATGTCAACTGATTGCCGCCGCGATCACGTGGATGTTTTGGTTCAATCGCGTCCGATCATCATCACCCTGTCTTATCCCATTTTTGACGTTCGGAGCGCTCGTAACACCGGAGAAGTCGAGTGAAAACCAGATCGAGTTCAAGTTGCAATACGACCCTTCTTTACCACTTCATGACTCTACTCCGAACAAGGACCAGCAGATCTCATCAAACGGCATAATGGTTCGAAGTCTCGTAAATCGCTCCTGTATGTCACTTGTACCCTTCACAGTGGCGAATGCTAACGCGTCAAAAGAATCATTTCGTACGTCGACGGACGGACTCTGAAACAATGGTCAGCTGTTTGTGAAGCATGCTGAACTTGACCTGAAAAAGGCTCTCCGTTTCTAGTTTCCACATTCGATCTCTACGGATACAGGGTCGCTGTCCTTCCAGAGGGTGGTATATAACCCGTCGCGTGGACTCAGCAATTATTAGGCCACGTCTGAACGTCGAACGCCAAATTTCTTGTATTTTCAATCTCGAATTCGACTCTACACCATGGATTCAAATGCCTTCGTCAAAAAGCTCACCTTCAAATCCCAGGATCTCGGCGCAGACATCGACCTTCTTCTGACTTTCGACGATCAGCCTATCGGTGAGCTGTACAAGAAGTATTACCCATCGGCTTTTGCGTACGTATATCCTTCATGTCTTCATCTTTGTTGTCGCGCTCACTCGCTGATGTGACTTTTCGAATAGGGTCAGGAGATTTGCGGCCGATGGTGGGTGAATACTATCACTGCTTTGGGCTATCTAAATAAGCACCGACACCTGCAGGCGCTTACCACTGCGAAATTGTGTATCGATCACAGTAAGGGCGACTCGAAGCTTGTGCGAAGAGCTAATTTACGATGAACCCCTCAGACTTGCGTTCACCAAGGTTGTTGTTTCCAACGACGTCATCCAAAGTGCTTCGACCGAGGTTTCTATCGACGTGAGAGTCGGATGGATTCACGAATTTGTCGTTGATCTCACGGACTGCTACTTAGGTTGGGCAATCTACCATTCTAACCCAGAAGGGCGAGGTATACCAATTTTCCGTAAGTACGCCTACTGGCATTATCGATGTCCGTTTGCGAGACAAGCTTAGGATCCCAAAACCGACCCATTGGTGCCGAAGAAGAATATTCAATGTACGAACAGCGCACCATACAAACAGGATATAGGGGTCGGTACGTATAACTGCTATCTCGAGATTTCTCGCGCTACATATTGTTCAGGTTTCATCGAGCAAGACGGGGCCATGCCAAAGACGGCTCTAGTTTGGCGCGGCGTAGGGCACGCGCAGAAGTTGAACGCAGAGTTTACTCCGATTCTACGCGGGTATATTGGCACGGACTACCAGGAGAACAGCTTGATCAAGGGTCAAGTCGAGACCGATCGTCTCTTCGAACAAGATCTTGCTGCTCTAGATGACAATACTACGTGGAACATCACGTATGAGCCCTCCACCGGAGTCTTCAGCATCGATCAGGTTTGAGATATGATCTTTTGGATATTTCCTTTGTGTTCCAATTGTTTACCTCTGACTTTAAATTTGTTCTTGAACGTTGGCTGCTGTCGTGTACTTCAATATGTTTGTGCTCTTCCAATGATTTCGTTACTGTGTCGCAACTCAATTCCGTCTGTTATGTGACTTGTGCCTCCAAAGCGGACGACGATAAGTGACCGGGCTGCAAAAGAAGTACTGCCTTTCAGCTTTTGCGTATGTGTATCCCTATATCCTTCATCTTTTCATCTGTCATCAATGAACCCATCAGTTCTTGGCGTTGTGGCCTTGGCGATTGTAGACGGATCTAATTCTGCTGCCGCTAAATATGACCATATATACTCCGAGAAACTTGGCTTTTAAATTGAGACTGCTCAATTCTAACACACCAGCAGGCTCCTTCTTGAATCCCAGCCCCACGGTCGAGTCTATACTGACATAATCATACATTAAATAGATTGTGATCATCAGTTAATTGCCATACATGAATCATTGTAATTTAATTACCACTTGTAGTGATATATCACTAATGTATGACTCTCAATACCCACAAAAACAGGACAGGGGACCTTGGATGCATTCAGTACCCTTTTGTACCTGTCACATAGGTTTTGTACCTTACTTCTGCTTCCTTGTGCTTACTTATCCTTTTCATGCCTTTTGTACCTTATTATCCTTCTGTATTTTTACCAAATCCCACCGCGGTTGCCATTTTTCATCAAGTCCAAACATCACTGTGATACACAGAAAATTTGATTGAAGTCTGAGCCGCCCACAGTTCTGATTTTACTAACCAGACATTTTATATAACATATGCTGACAAATTTTATATTACAACACCAGCAGGACAATTTTTGGCATTTTAGAAGCTTGTGTATGAGATCAAGAATGTAAAATAGCTAAATAAGTAGAATATGAGACCTAGTTGTATCACAAGATGAGCTCAGAGAGTTGGAACAAGTCAAACATGTTGATTTCTAATGGTTGTTATTTAGTACATGACTGATACATGACTGATATATCACTCACTTTGCAGATGCTCCATGAGTCAGAGACTTTGGCCGCTTCTTCGATGCTGAATTCTCTTTGCCGATGGAGTCAGCAACCTCATTGCAGGTTGACTCCTTGCGCTCTTGTTTTGGTCGTCCCAACGCAAGGGACTCATTGTAGAGACTCACATCTCCACAGACACTTCTCTCAAATTCTTCCACTTCCCTCACAAACTCCAGCTCTAATCCAAAGGATATGTCTTGCGCAATAGTGCACTATATTTTATTCACCTATGATTCCCACATATCTGAATTAGTAAAGTGGCCTGACCGCACTCTCTCTGTCACTTAATTAAGCTTATTTGCATTGGTATCGAGCACCGGCAGTGCGCCCCAGCTCTTTCAGTCACTTGTGAGTGTTTTCTCAAACAGCCTTGACTTCTCTTTCCGGTACGTCTTTCCCAGGCCAATTTTGGCAGTCACGCTGACGCAAACACCTGCCAAACAACGTGCTCACCGTCTACCGTGATGAGCTCCCACCTCCTGCCAAATTTTACCATTTCTTCCAGCATTTTTTGGCGGTACACACAGACTATAGACCTATCTCTATTCCTCCATCAACGGACTGAATCTGGCTCTGCTTCCTGCACACATGGCCCCCCGCGACAAATCAACAAGGTAACGTACAAAACTTTATAACCTGCTCATTGCTGCTAATGCTCACTACAGTGACTATACATTATCCATACTCTGTACACGAAGACTATACACCCATCTCTGTTCCTACATCAACGAACCAGATCTGTCTCTGCTTCCTGCACATATAGCCCCCGCGACAAATCAACCAACTCTGGGAACATGTTCAACACTGTCGCAGTCTTTGGCTCTTTAATTTGACGGTACGACGATGGCACGAGTACTTCAGCGCTCTGTGTGAGGGACCTTGTAGATTCTTGGGGCAATTGGCTAAGTACAGAGGCTTGATACATAGACAGCGAGCTTGTACTACTTCAGACAGGATGAGCCAATGAAATGAGTATATTGCCAAGTTATTCTAGATGTTTTCATGATCGGATTCAACATGTGCGCTACTCTTTTTTGAATGCAAGTCTCCTTCTTTGTTGCCCTGCACTGTGTGTGTTCCCTCGTCTCTAACTCTGAGTATATTATCTACCTATTCTAGATGTTTTCATTATCGGATTCAACATGTGTGCTACTCTTTTTCGAGCGCCGAGTCCCCTTCTTTGTTGCCCTGCACCATGTGTGGTTCCTTGACTCTAATCAGATTGGCCTTTCTCAGTCAGTTTCCGAGCGTGTTTCGAACGTAAGCTGCCAGCAGGTGAACCATCTGCAGTTCGCTTACTGTTGGTTGCTGTGACAAGAACTGGTGCTTCATCGGGCATTGGAAGAGGAGTAGGCATGGGAGGAGTGGGAGGCAACTGCACTATGGGAGGTCCATTGTTAGAAGCGGCTGAAATACAACATCAACACATTGTTTACACTAGAGTAGAGATATATTTACCATGATCAAGTGCACGAAGAATGGGATCCACCATTTCATTTGTAATCGACGAGGGGCGCATGTAAGGCTCTGACGAAGCCGCAGTGGGTGTCATGGGAGCAGGTGTGATATCATAATCTGCAGATTGTTCAGACTCAAACACACTGGATGGTGGCGGCATTGATGTCCAAGTGTTGGCCATTGGTGACTGAGTCAAATGGGGAGTAGGAATGTCGGATGATGGTGGTGGCAGTGATGTCCAAACATTGGTCGTTGATGACTGTGTTGAATCAGGAGCAGGCAAGTTGGATGGCATTGGGGGCTCGAGGTCAGGAGTGAGTATCTCACCATCATTGATAAGACGCTGTTGCTCTTTGGCTTCTTGTGGTGTGATTTTATGAACTTACATGTATTGGCCTGAATCGCAAGGACCACATTCTCGAGGCTCTCGATACCGCCTTTCAGGTCAGATGGATTGGCCCATTTAGGGTGGTTCCACCCTACAAGCTTGACGTGGTAGTGTTGGACAAGATCATTATAGCATTTGAACTCCATTACCGCTGAGGGATTATTTGTTACTTCACCTGCAATGAATCAGTGGATAATTTTAAACACAAAAAAGGGGGGCTTACAAAGTGATGCACGAATACCATTTCAAATGGCAGTCTTCGCATTAGAAACATGCTGTCGATGATTAGCAGCCACATCTAGATTACAACAAGGTTAAACCATGTGTATAGAAAAAAATAGTTAAGTACGAACTCATAATGAGGCCATTGGCCAGTATTGTGCTCTCAAGGTTGGTTGCCAGTTGCGCGATGTCCTTATGTAGATATAAAGGAACAAAGTGTTCAGCTGTGGGGCTTGTGAAGAATGCCTTTGGCACCATGGTGAAGTTGGAAACACCACGAACCATAACGATGAAGGCTTCAACGCCAACACATTCCTCGAGAGCTTCAAGCTGCGTGAAGTATTAGTCAAACAGACAACCAAAGGTAAGGCAGCGAGTACACACCTCTTCTCTCACCAACTGGAAGTTCCGGAAACATTTAGCAGCCCATGATCTAGCGGTGATGTTTGGAGGACGATCCCGAGAACTCTTCTTGACTTTGTCAAAGTCAATTATAAGCTGCGCCTTCTCCTCAGTGGTAAGTTGGTGGTACTCGGTTTCGTCCTTTGCAAGATTGGCGATGTTTGACTTCTCACTGAAGCTTTTGTCTAGAACAGCCATAGTTAGCGACAAACACAGTAGTTGTACTATGAGGAAAACTTACTGGCATTGTTCTGGATGCCTTTGAAGTGCATATAGGCATACCAGGCACTTGTCTTGTTGCATTTGCGGTGGTGGACAACAGAACCAAGCGATAACCTCTCAAGGTAGCAGCATCGAGGTTGTTTGAACTTAGATGCCAAATCTGTGGCCTTTGCATTAATGTAATTGAGAACGGCTCGAACCTGTTGGTCCTCGTCAAGGCATTTAGCCCGTCATTGCTCTGTTAGTTGCTGACGTACTTCTTTCGATACTTTGACATATAGGGCGCGTGTTCGAGGAACTAACCGGCGAGGATTGTGCGAGCGAGCAGTTCCTGGGAGCACCATCACAGTAATTCTGACAGGGAATGAGGTAACAGGCTGAGAGGTTGAATAGCATTTTAAACAAATCATACAAGGCCAGATTAAAAAAAATGTTACAAAAAGTATTATGAGAGTGACACCTAAGAATCAGTCAACATAGCATTTGCAATAGCCTCCACGTGCTCCTCCGAGATCTCAGCGACCTCCTGCAATTTCAAAAACCACTGCTTCGGAAGGTAATCTTTGCCGATTGATATGCAGACCCGATGAAAATGATCTGGGTAGCCTAGCTCTTCTAGGACTACCTCTGTTTCATTCCCAAAAGGAACAAGCGCCAGCATACTATAATGCCACGAATCAGATGGGGACCTAGCAGTGATCGACATGGGTGTGGGTAATTCAAAGGATGTGCTTTTGCTCCTCATAGGAGTTGTAGGAGGGTAATGTCTCCAGGCCTGGTCACTTGTTGAAGCAGGGTAACATTTATCATCACTGTTTGACGGAGGGTAACATCTCTCAGCCTGGCTACTGCTTGAGGACTGGTTGAAAACAGCAGGGGTTGTTGGCTGAGTGACCAATTAGATGATAGTTCCACTGGGAAAACAAACTTAAATTTACCTGACGTGCACTGTGATCCTGTGCTGATACGACAGCCCTCCTACTTGGTCCCTCTTTGCGGACCTGATAACCCTTGCTCTCCCGAGTATGCAATAATTGGATCTGAGTTGGCTTCCACGTAATTCTGCTGTCGTAGGATGGCATATATGATAAGATATTGGAGGAGGACGTCCATAAAAAGTGAAATGTGCCGATGATGGTGAAATAGGTGAGGGAATAAGAGGTGCAATTTCAACTTGTTTGCCTTTCGATGTTGTCTTGCCTTTTGAAGGTGTTTGAGAGACTGGGCCGCTGCCTTTCCAATTGTTGTGAATACAATTTTGTGCGAAGGCTCGGGCCAAAGGTGTCGCATAGTCAGCGATGAAGAGTTGAGAGATTTGAGCGACGACCGAGTGAAGCTCACGATGCTCCGAGAGCACTTTGGGATTGATATAGACTTCAGCCTTGAGGTTCTCAGGAGAGATGTCTAAGGATGGAGGTGTAGCGCCAGGATGATGCAGGACAATTGTTGAACCACCTGTCAACCTATCTAAAGTGGTGCACTGAACATACAGTTCAGTGGAAGGAAAGGTCTGAATAGGAGATGACACTTGCCAGGTCAAATATAGTTTGCAATATCTGCTCTGCATGAATCGCTTGAGCCCGCCAATTATTTATCCTCTGCTCCTCTGTAGCCGTCTGAGATTTAGAAAACCCAGTGAGATAGTGTTCGCTAGTAAGTGGATGAAAGCCTTTGTTCTGCTCTAGATGCCCGTCATCATTGTGAAATCCATGAGTAACCAAAGATAATAGTGCTGAGTTCCAGTGACGGTCGTATCCAGCAATTGATTGAAGATATTCAGGGCAAGGAAATAGAACCTTGCACTCTTCAAAGCTGCCAACTGTAGGAGATCTGTTGTATGTAGAGGACTTCCAGTCTAACAGGTTAGAGGACATGATGGACGATGACTGAGATCAGCCTTAGGTTGCAATGAGGCAATGGCATTTGTAAGATGCAGCGTGACAAATATGTACTAACTCAGACAGTATGCTAATATCAAGTGGGGATTTACAATGCAGATTTGTGGTATATAATTCAGTACTTGATAGAGTGAGTCACTGTATCATTACAGCACAATATAAGTCACAATCCATTGTTGCAGTGCAAGCACTGCAACAATAGAACAACTTAATATTGTGCTGTAATGATACAGTGACTCACTCTATCAAGTACTGAATTATATACCACAAATCTGCATTGTAAATCCTCACTTGATATTAGCATACTGTCTGAGTTACTGAATTCAAATATGTGCAGCGCTCCAGATGTTTCATTTTCATGGTCCAATGACACAATCCAGCAAAGGCATATTGCAATCTATTACAAAACAATGGTATTACTATTCTGCAAGTTCTAAGTCCACACGGTGATGATCTAGTCCCTCAATGTAAGCTTGTACGTCTTCCAACTGTTGCCCAAGCTCTGTGTCATCTCCATCTCCGTCCTCTCTATCCTGTTCATGTGGTACAGCTTCATAGGGATAAGCACACACAACATCAACCAGACCTACACGAGTGCCAGGACTCTTTGGCCCACTGTAACCAGGAAGCTGCATAATCTGCGGCATGCGCCAAATGTGACGTGCATTGATGGACCAAAGCTGTGTCCAGCAACGCCGGAGTTCGGCTGCAAGGGGTGGGTCATTGGACAGAAGTTGTGCGATGGCGCAGGGATAATCAATGGCATCATCTTGCATCTTTGTGAGTAATCGTCCAACCTTGACATTCAGCCCGACGAATCTCTTCATTAGCACGCTGGTGCTCAAAATATTGCGAAGACAAGTGTTAAAAATGTGAAATGTATTGTCAAGCCTTACCTAGTCCACTCATTTGCAACTTAGTCAACTCAAGCAGACACATGATGATAAGACGTTCAACGTCGTCTACAGCCTTGTGGAACAGCCGATTGGTAATGCATGATTGTGCCTTGATCCGCTCTGGGTGGTCTGGACCCCATCTCA